>NC_090446.1:473738553-474383255 GCF_031143425.1 Pleurodeles waltl
ATATCTTGTGTATATTTGCTATCCTCATACTGAGGGTACACTCTGAGATACTTTGGCATATTGTCATAAAAATAAAGTACCTTTATTTTTAGTATATCTGTGTATTGTGTTTTCTTATGATATTGTGCAAGTGACACTAGTGGTACTGTAGGAGCTTCACTCGTCTCCTAGTTCAACCTAAGCTGCTCTGCTAAGCTACCATTATCTATCAGCCTAAGCTGCTAGACACCCTATACACTAATAAGGGATACCTGGGCCTGGTGCAAGGTGTAAGTACCCCTTGGTACTCACTACAAGCCAGTCCAGCCTCCTACATTGGTTGTGCAGTGGTGGGATCAGTGCTTTGAGACTACTTACCACTCTTGTCATTGTACTTTTCATAAGAGAAAAATATACAAAACAAGTTCAGTGTGTGTACACATATCAAAAAAAAAAAAAAATTGCATTTCCTCTTTTCACTCTTTTCTAAGTGCTGAAAAGTACTTCTAAATTTTCTAAAAGTTCTTAAAAAGTTGAAAAAGTTTTTTTTTTTCTGTCTTTTCAAAAGTTCTGAAAAACTTTTTCTTCACTTTTTCTGTCACTTAAACTCTTTCTAAAATGTCTGGCACAGGCCAAACTGTTGATCTGTCCAAACTTGCATATGATCACCTTAGCTGGAAAGGAGCAAGGAATCTCTGCATAGAAAGAGGTTTGAGTGTAGGGAAGAATCCTTCTTTGGAATTATTGGTTAACATGCTTAAAGAACAGGATAAGGCCAGAAGGGCCCCATCTGTTGAAAAAGTAGCTAATGGTTCCCAATCTGATCCAGGGACTCCCCTAGAAAAAGATTCAAGAAAGAAACTTCCTAGCCTGCCCATTACTAGACTGCCTAGCATAGTTGGTACTGAGGTAAGATCACACCATACAGATAGTGTGGTCTCACATCATAGCAAGAGTATTTCTTCTCACCACAGTAGAAGTGATGTTTCTGTTAACCAAGCTGTTAGGATGCCTTCTGTAAGGGACAGGTCTCCTTCTGTCCATTCTCACCATACTTCTGTGTCTAGGAATGTCCCTCCCACCCACCCTGATGACAGAATGTTAGAAAGGGAGCTCAATAGATTGAGAGTGGAGCAATCCAGACTGAAGCTTAAGCAGCAACAGCTGGATTTAGATAGGCAATCCTTAGAAGTAGAGAAGGAAAGACAGAAATTGGGTATAGAAACCCATGGTGGCAGCAGCAGTATTCCCCATAGTCATCCTGCAAGAGAGCATGATTCAAGGAATCTGCACAAGATAGTTCCCCCTTATAAGGAGGGGGATGACATTAACAAGTGGTTTGCTGCACTTGAGAGGGCCTGTGTTGTACAAGATGTCCCTCAAAGGCAGTGGGCTGCTATCCTATGGCTATCATTTAGTGGTAAGGGTAGAGATAGGCTCCTTACTGTGAAAGAAAGTGATGCCAATAATTTTACAGTTCTTAAGAATGCACTCCTGGATGGTTATGGCTTAACCACTGAACAGTACAGGATGAAGTTCAGAGAGACCAAAAAGGAGTCTTCACAAGACTGGGTTGATTTTGTGGACCATTCAGTGAAGGCCTTGGAGGGGTGATTACATGGCAGTAAAGTTACTGATTATGAAAGCCTGTATAACTTGATCCTGAGAGAGCATATTCTTAATAATTGTGTGTCTGATTTGTTGCACCAGTACTTGGTGGACTCTGATCTGACCTCTCCCCAAGAATTGGGAAAGAAGGCAGACAAATGGGTCAGAACAAGGGTGAACAGAAAAGTTCATACAGGGGGTGACAAAGATGGCAATAAGAAGGATGGTAAGTCTTCTGACAAGGGTGGGGACAAATCTAAAAATGAGTCTTCATCAGGCCCACAAAAACACTCTGGTGGGGGTGGTGGGCCCAAATCCTCTTCCAATCAAAACAAAGAAAAGAAACCATGGTGCTATTTATGTAAAATAAAAGGCCATTGGACAACAGATCCCAGTTGTCCAAAGAAAAGCACCAAGCCTCCTACCACTACAACCCCTACTGCTACACCTAGTGTCCCTACTAATAGCAGTGGTGGTGGGAGCAAACCTACTAATAGCCAATCCAAGGGAGTAGCTGGGCTCACTATTGGTAACTTAGTTGGGGTTGGTCTGATTAGGGAGACCACAGAGGCTGTGTTAGTCTCTGAGGGGGCTATTGATTTAGCCACCTTGGTTGCTTGTCCCCTTAACATGGATAAGTACAAGCAACTACCCCTAATAAATGGTGTTGAGGTTCAGGCCTACAGGGACACTGGTGCCAGTGTCACAATGGTGATAGAGAAACTGGTCCACCCTGAACAACACCTACTTGGTCACCAGTACCAAGTAACCGATGCTCACAACAACACACTTAGCCACCCCATGGTTGTTGTAAATCTCAACTGGGGGGGGGGGGGGTTACTGGTCCAAAGAAAGTTGCGGTAGCCTCAGATTTACCTGTAGACTGTCTACTAGGAAATGATTTGGAGACATCAGCTTGGTCAGATGTAGAGTTGGAGGCCCATGCAGCAATGCTGGGCATCCCAGGGCATATTTTTGCTTTAACCAGGGCTCAGGCCAAAAAGCAAAAAGGACAGGGAAACTTGGATTCTGGAATAATGGACCAAGTGCTCCCTTAAGCTAGGGGTAGCAAAGGTAAATCATTACCTACTATCCCTCCCTCTACAGTGGATTCTAATTCTGAGGAAGAAGAATTCCCACCCTGTGTAGAACCTTCACCAGAGGAGCTGGAAGCAGACACTGCTGAGCTTTTGGGTGAAGGGGGGCCTGCCAGGGAGGAGCTGAGTGTGGCACAGCAGACCTGTCCCACACTAGAGGGTCTAAGACAGCAAGCTGTCAAACAAGCTAATGGGGATGTCAGTGACTCTCACAGAGTTTACTGGGAGGACAACCTCTTGTACACTGAGGCAAGGGATCCTAAACCTGGAGCTGCCAGGAGATTAGTGATTCCTCAGGAGTACAGAAAGTTCCTCCTAACTCTTGCACACGACATTCCCCTAGCTGGACATTTGGGGCAGATGAAAACTTGGGACAGGCTTGTTCCCTTGTTTCATTGGCCTAGAATGTCTGAGGACACAAAAGAGTTTTGTAAGTCCTGTGAAACCTGTCAAGCCAGTGGCAAGACAGGTGGCACCCCAAAGGCACCCCTTATTCCACTGCCTGTGGTTGGGGTTCCCTTTGAAAGGGTAGGGGTTGACATAGTTGGCCCCCTTCACCCTCCTACTGCTTCAGGCAATAGGTTTATCTTGGTGGTAGTGGACCATGCCACCAGATATCCTGAAGCAATTCCTCTAAGGACCACTACAGCTCCTGCAGTGGCAAAGGCCCTCCTGGGAATCTTTTCCAGGGTGGGCTTCCCAAAAGAGGTGGTATCAGACAGGGGAAGCAATTTCATGTCTGCTTACTTAAAGGCCATGTGGAAGGAGTGTGGTGTAACATACAAGTTCACTACACCCTATCATCCACAAACAAATGGACTGGTGGAGAGATTTAACAAAACTCTCAAAGGCATGATTATGGGACTCCCTGAAAAACTCCGCAGGAGATGGGATATCCTTTTACCATGCCTCCTTTTTGCCCACAGGGAGGTACCCCAAAAAGGAGTGGGCTTCAGGCCCTTTGAACTTCTTTTTGGACACCCTGTTAGGGGTCCACTAACACTTGTCAAGGAGGGTTGGGAACAACCTTTAAAACCTCCAAAGCAAGATATTGTGGATTATGTACTTGGCCTCAGATCAAGGATGGCTGAGTACATGAAAAAGGCCAGTAAAAACCTTCAGGCCAGCCAAGAGCTCCAGAAGCAATGGCATGACCAGAAGGCTGTTTTGGTTCAGTACCAACCAGGGCAGAAAGTGTGGGTCTTGGAGCCTGTGGCCCCAAGAGCACTCCAAGATAAATGGAGCGGACCCAACACAATTGTTGAGAAAAAGGGTGAAGTCACCTACTTAGTTGACTTAGGCACTGCTAGGAGTCCCCTTAGGGTACTCCATGTCAATCGCCTGAAACCCTACTATGACAGGGCTGATCTCACCCTGCTCATGGCAACTGATGAGGGACAGGAAGAAGACAGTGATCCTCTACCTGATCTCTTCTCTTCCACAGAACAAGATGCTCTAGTGGAAGGTGTTGTACTGGCAGATTGTCTTACTGCTGAACAGAAAGACCGCTGCATAAATCTCCTGGGTTAGTTTTCTGAACTCTTCTCTACTGTACCAGGTACCACTTCTTGGTGTGAGCACACTATAGATACTGGAGACAGCTTGCCTGTCAAAAGTAAGATCTATAGGCAGCCTGACCATGTCAGAGACTGCATAAAGCAAGAGGTGCAGAAAATGTTAGAACTTGGAGTGGTTGAGCACTCTGAAAGTCCATGGGCCTCTCCTGTGGTACTTGTACCAAAACCTCATTCTAAGGATGGAAAGAAGGAAATGCGGTTTTGTGTAGACTACAGAGGTCTCAACCAGGTAACCAAAACTGATGCTCACCCTATACCCAGGGCAGATGAGCTCATAGATACACTGGCATCTGCCAAGTATCTAAGCACTTTTGATTTGACTGCAGGGTATTGGCAGATCAAATTATCAGAAGATGCTAAAGCTAAAACTGCATTTTCAACCATTGGAGGCCATTACCAATTCACAGTAATGCCTTTTGGTTTGAAAAATGCACCTGCCACTTTTCAAAGGTTGGTGAACACAGTCCTGCAAGGGCTGGAAGCTTTCAGTGCAGCATATTTGGACGATATAGCTGTCTTTAGCTCCAGCTGGGATGATCACCTGGTCCACCTATGGAAAGTTTTAGAGGTCCTGCAAAAGGCAGGCCTCACTATTAAGGCTTCAAAGTGCCAGATAGGGCAGGGGGAGGTGGTTTATATAGGACACCTGGTTGGTGGGGAACAGATTGCATCACTTCAAGGGAAAATCCAAACAATCATTGATTGGGTTCCCCCTACTACTCAAACTCAAGTGAGAGCCTTTTTAGGCCTCACTGGGTATTATAGGAGGTTCATTAAGAACTATGGCTCCATTGCAGCCCCTCTTAATGACCTCACATCAAAGAAAATGCCTAAAAAGGTATTATGGACAGCAAACTGTCAGAAAGCTTTTGAGGAGCTGAAGCAGGCCATGTGCACTGCACCTGTCCTGAAAAGCCCATGTTACTCTAAAAAATTCTATGTCCAAACTGATGCATCTGAATTAGGAGTAGGGGCAGTCCTATCACAACTTAATTCTGAGGGCCAGGATCAACCTGTTGCTTTTATTAGTAGGAGGTTGACCCCTAGAGAAAAGCGTTGGTCTGCCATTGAGAGGGAGGCCTTTGCTGTGGTCTGGACACTGAAGAAGTTGAGGCCATACCTGTTTGGCTCTCACTTCATTGTTCAGACAGACCACAAACCTCTACTTTGGCTAAAACAAATGAAAGGTGAAAATCCTAAATTGTTGAGGTGGTCCATCTCCCTACAGGGAATGGACTATACAGTGGAACATAGACCTGGGAGTACCCACTCCAATGCAGATGGACTCTCCAGATATTTCCACTTAGACAATGAAGACCCATCAGGTAATGACTAGTCTTATTGTCCTTCTATGGGGGGGGGGGTTGTGTAGGAAAGTACCATCTTGCCAGGCATGTTACCCCCATTTTTCACTGTATGTATGTTGTTTTAGTTGTATGTGTCACTGGGACCCTGCCAGCCAGGGCCCCAGTGCTCATACGTGTGCCTGACTGTGTTCCCTGTGTTATGACTAACTCTCTCACTGAGGCTCTGCTATCCAGAACCTTAGTGGTTATGCTCTCTCATTTCTTTCCAAATTGTCACTAACAGGCTAGTGACCAATTTCACCAATTCACATTGGCATACTGGAACACCCTTATAATTCCCTAGTATATGGTACTGAGGTACCCAGGGTATTGGGGTTCCAGGAGATCCCTATGGGCTGCAGCATTTCTTTTGCCACCCATAGGGAGCTCTGACAGTTCTTACACAGGCCTGCCACTGCAGCCTGAGTGAAATAATGCACACATTATTTCACAGCCATTTTCACTGCACTTAAGTAACTTATAAGTCACCTATATGTCTAACCTTTACTTGGTAAAGGTTAGGTGCAAAGTTACTTAGTGTGTGGGCACCCTGGCACTAGCCAAGGTGCTCCCACATTGTTCAGGGCAAATTCCCCGGACTTTGTGAGTGCGGGGACACCATTACACATGTGCACTACACATAGGTCAATACCTATGTGTAGCTTCACAATGGTAACTCCGAATATGGCCATGTAACATGTCTAAGATCATGGAATTGCCCCCTCTATGCCATCCTGGCATTGTTGGCACAATCCCATGATCCCACGGGTCTGTAGCTCAGACCGGGGTACTGCCAAACTGCCTTTTCAGGGGTTTCACTGCAGCTGCTGCTGCTGCCAACCCCTCAGACAGGTTTCTGCCCTCCTGGGGTCCAGCCAGGCTTGGCCCAGGATGGCAGAACAAAGGACTTCCTCAGAGAGAGGGTGTTACACCCTCTCCCTTTGGAAAAAGTTGTTAAGGCAGGGGAGGAGTAGCCTCCCCCAGCCTCTGGAAATGCTTTCATGGGCACAGATGGTGCCCATTTCTGCATAAGCCAGTCTACACCGGTTCAGGGACCCCTTAGCCCTGCTCTGGCGTGAAACTGGACAAAGGAAAGGGGAGTGACCACTCCCCTGACCTGCACCTCCCCTGGGAGGTGCCCAGAGCTCCTCCAGTGTGCTCCAGACCTCTGCCATCTTGGAAACAGAGGTGCTGCTGGCACACTGGACTGCTCTGAGTGGCCAGTGCCAGCAGGTGACGTCAGAGACTCCTTCTGATAGGCTCCTTCAGGTGTTGCTAGCCTATCCTCTCTCCTAAGTATCCAAACCCTCTTTTCTGGCTATTTAGGGTCTCTGCTTTGGGGAATTCCTTAGATAACGAATGCAAGAGCTCATCAGAGTTCCTCTGCATCTCTCTCTTCACCTTCTGCCAAGGAATCGACTGCTGACTGTGCTGGAAGCCTGCAAAACTGCAACAAAGTAGCAAAGACGACTACTGCAACTCTGTAACGCTGATCCTGTCACCTTCTCGACTGTTTTCCTGGTGGTGCATGCTGTGGGGGTTAGTTTGCCTCCTCTCTGCACTAGAAGCTCCGAAGAAATCTCCCGTGGGTCGACGGAATCTTCCCCCTGCTACCGCAGGCACCTAAGAACTGCATCACCGGTCCCCTGGGTCTCCTCTCAGCACGACGAGCGAGGTCCCTTGAATCCAGCAACTCTGTCCAAGTGACTCCCACAGTCCAGTGACTCTTCAGTCCAAGTTTGGTGGAGGTAAGTCCTTGCCTCCCCACGCCAGACTGCATTGCTGGGAACCGGGTCTTTTGCAGCTACTCCGGCTTCTGTGCACTTCCGGTGGAAATCCTTTGTGCACAGCCAAGCCTGGGTCCACGGCACTCTAACCTGCATTGCACGACTTTCTAAGTTGTCCTCCGGCGACGTGGGACTCCTTTGTGCAACTTCGGGTGAGCACCGTTTCACGTTTCTTCGTAGTGCCTGTTCTGGCACTTTTGCGGGTGCTACCTGCTTCTGAGAGGGCTCTTTGTCTTGCTCGACGCCCCCTCTGTCCCCAGACGTAATTGGCGACATCCTGGTCCCTCCTGGGCCACAGCAGCATCTAAAAACACTAACCGCACGATTTGCAGCTAGCAAGGCTTGTTGGCGGTCTTTCGGCGGGAAAACACTTCTGCACGACTCTCCACGGCGTGGGGGATCCATCCTCCAAAGGGGAAGTCTCTAGCCCTTGTCGTTCCTGCAGAATCCTCAGCTTCTACTGTCCAGTAGCAGCTTCTTTGCACCCACAGCTGGCATTTCCTGGGCATCTGCCCATCTCCGACTTGCTTGTGACGTTTGGACTTGGTCCCCTTGTTCCACAGGTACCCTCGACTGGAAATCCATCATTGTTGCATTGCTGGTTTGTGTCTTTCCTGCAGAATTCCCCTATCACGACTTCTACGTCCTTTGGGGAACTTTAGTGCACTTTGCACTCACTTTTCAGGGTCTTGGGGTGGGCTATTTTTCTAACCCTTACTATTTCCTAATAGTCCCAGCGACCCTCTACAAGGTCACATAGGTTTGGGGTCCATTCGTGGTTCGCATTCCACTTTTGGAGTATATGGTTTGTGTTGCCCCTATCCCTATGTGTCCCCATTGCATCCTATTGTAACTATACATTGTTTGCACTGTTTTCTAAGGCTATACTGCATATTTTTGGTATTGTGTGCATATATCTTGTGTATATTTGCTATCCTCATACTGAGGGTACACTCTGAGATACTTTGGCATATTGTCATAAAAATAAAGTACCTTTATTTTTAGGATATCTGTGTATTGTGTTTTCTTATGATATTGTGCAAGTGACACTAGTGGTACTGTAGGAGCTTCACTCGTCTCCTAGTTCAGCCTAAGCTGCTCTGCTAAGCTACCATTATCTATCAGCCTAAGCTGCTAGACACCCTATACACTAATAAGGGATACCTGGGCCTGGTGCAAGGTGTAAGTACCCCTTGGTACTCACTACAAGCCAGTCCAGCCTCCTACAGTGTTCTTTCACAAATAAATTGTACAGCCCATCATAATCATTTACACCACTGCCTTGAATCCAACCATCCAGTGTTTTCACTGAGTAGTCCACAAAATCAACCCAGGTCTGGCTCGAGGATTTTTGAGCCCCCCTGAATCTAATTCTATACTCCTCAGTGGAGAATCCAAAGCCCTCAATCAGGGTTCCCTTCATGAGGTCATAAGATTCTGCATCTTTTCCAGAGAGTGTGAGGAGTCTGTCCCTACACTTTCCAGTGAACATTTCCCAAAGGAGAGCACCCCAGTGAGATTTGCTTACTTTTCTGGTTACACAAGCCCTCTCAAAAGCTGTGAACCATTTGGTGATGTCATCACCATCTTCATATTTAGTTACAATCCCTTTAGGGATTTTCAACATGTCAGGAGAATCTCTGACCCTATTTATGTTGCTGCCACCATTGATGGGACCTAGGCCCATCTCTTGTCTTTCCCTTTTTATGGCTAGGATCTGTCTTTCCAAAGCCAATCTTTTGGCCATCCTGGCTAGCAGGAGGGCCTCTTCACTGAGGTTATCCTCAGTGATTTCAGAGGTGCTGGCCCCTCCTGTGAGGGAAGCAGCATCTCTGACTAGTATATTTGGAGACAGGGCTTGGGTGGCCCTGTTCTCCCTAAGTAGGACTGGAGGGGGGGAATTCTCCTACAGTTCACTACCATCATCCTCTGGGTTGTCATCCTCAGAGGGGTTGGCTTTTTCATACTCTGCCAAAAGCTCCTGGAGCTGTTGTTTGGAGGGTCTTGAGCCAATTGTGATTTTCTTTAGTTTGCAGAGTGACCTTAGCTCCCTCATCTTAAGATGGAGGTAAGGTGTGAGGTCGAGTTCCTCCACATTCATCTCTGCACTAGACATTATGTTTCTAAAAGTTGGAATACTTTTTAAGAATCTAAACTAGTTCTAGGATCTAATTCAAACTTTTACAAAACTTTTAAACTCTAAAAGAAATGCTAACAGGGACTAACACAAGGCCCTAGCAGGACTTTTAAGAATTTAGAAAAATAGTTCAAATTGCAAAAATCAATTTCTAATGAAAATGTTTGGAATTTGTCGTGTGATCAGGTATTGGCTGAGTAGTCCAGCAAATGCAAAGTCTTGTACCCCACCGCTGATCCACCAATGTAGGAAGTTGGCTCTGTATGCACTATTTCAAAGTAAGGAATAGTATGCACAGAGTCCAAGGGTTCCCCTTAGAAGTAAGATAGTGGCAAAAAGAGATAATACTAATGCTCTATTTTGTGGTACTGTGGTCGAGCAGTAGGCTTATCAAAGGAGTAGTGTTAAGCATTTGTTGTACATACACACAGGCAATAAATGAGGAACACACTCAGAGACAATTCCAGGCCAATAGGTTTTGTATAGAAAAATATATTTTCTTAGTTTATTTTTTAAGAACCACAGGTTCAAATTCTACATGTACTACTTTGCATGAAAGGTATTGCAGGTAAGTACTTTAGGAACTTTGAATAATCACAATAGAATATATACTTTTCAAATAAAACACATATAGCTATTTTAAAACTAGACACAGTACAATTTTCACAGTTCCTAGGGGAGGTAAGTAATTGTTAGTTCTTGCAGGTAAGTAAACCACCTACGGGGTTCAAGTTTGGGTCCAAGGTAGCCCACCGTTGGGGGTTCAGAGCAACCCCAAAGTTACCACACCAGCAGCTCAGGGCCGGTCAGGTGCAGAGTTCAAAGTGGTGCCCAAAACGCATAGGCTTCAATGGAGATGGGGGTGCCCTGGTTCCAGTCTGCCAGCAGGTAAGTACCCGCGTGTTCGGAGGGCAGACCAGGGGGGTTTTGTAGGGCACCGGGGGGGACACAAGTTAGCACAGAAAGTACACCCTCAGCAGCACGGGGGCGGCCGGGTGCAGTGTGCAAACACACGTCGGGTTTTCAATTGGAATCAATGGGAGACCAAGGGGTCTCTTCAGCGATGCAGGCAGGCAAGGGGGGGGCTCCTCGGGGTAGCCACCACCTGGGCAAGGGAGAGGGCCTCCTGGGGGTCACTCCTGCACTGGAGTTCCAATCTTTCAGGTCCTGGGGGCTGCGGGTGCAGGGTCTTTTCCAGGCGTCGGGATCTGGGAGTCAGGCAGTCGCGGTCAGGGGGAGCCTCGGGATTCCCTCTGCAGGCGTCGCTGTGGGGGCTCAGGGGGGACAAATCTGGTTACTCACAGTCTCGGAGTCGCCGGGGAGTCCTCCCTGAAGCGTTGTTTCTCCACAAGTCGAGCCGGGGGCGTCGGGTGCAGAGTAGCAAGTCTCACGCTTCTGGCGGGAAATGCAGTTGTCTTTAAGTTGCTTCTTTGGAAACAAAGTTGCAGTCTTGGGTGAACAGGGCCGCTGTTCTCTGGAGTTTCTTGGTCCTTTTAGAGCAGGGCAGTCCTCTGAGGATTCAGAGGTCGCTGGTCCTGGGGAAAGCGTCGCTGGAGCAGTTTTCTTCCGAAGGGGGGAGACAAGCCGGTAGAGCTGGGACCAAAGCAGTTGGTGTCTCCGTCTTCTCTGCAGGGTTTTTCAGCTCAGCAGTCCTCTTCTTCTTAGGTTGCAGGAATCTGAGTTACTAGGTTCAGGGGAGCCCCTAAATACAGAATTTAGGGGTGTGTTTAGGTCAGGGAGGGCAGTAGCCAATGGCTACTAGCCCTGAGGGTGGCTACACCCTCTTTGTGCCTCCTCCCAAGGGGAGGAGGTCACATTCCTATCCCTATTGGGGGGATCCTCCATCTGCAAGTCACAGTCCTAAAGGTCAGAGTCACTTCAGCTCAGGTTGCCCTAGGGGCTGTCCTGACTGGTCAGTGACTCCTCCTTGTTTTTCTCATTATCTCCTCCGGCCTTGCTGCCAAAAGTGGGGCCGTGGCCGGAGGGGGCGGGCAAATCCACAAGCTGGAATGCCCTGTGGTGCTGGAACAAAGGGGGTGAGCCTTTGATGTACACCGCCAGGTGTTACAGCTCCTGCAAGGGGGAGGCGATAAGCATCTCCACCCAGTGCAGGCTTTGTTACTAGCCACAGAGTGACAATGGCACTCTCCCCATGTGGCCAGCAACATGTCTCGAGTGCGGCAGGCTGCTAAAACCAGTCAGCCTACACGGGTAGTTGGTTAAGGTTTCAGGGGGCACCTATAAGGTGCCCTCTGGGGAGTATTTTACAATAAAATGTACACTGGCATCAGTGTGCATTTGTTGTGCTGAGAATTTTGATACCAAACTTCCCAGTTTTCAGTGTAGCCAATATGGTGCTGTGGAGTTTGTGTTTGACAGACTCCCAGACCATATACTTTTATGGCTACCCTGCACTTACAATGTCTAAGGTTTGGCTTAGACACTGTAGGTGCACAGTGCTCATGCACTGGTCCCCTCACCTATGGTATAGTGCACCCTGCCTTAGGGCTGTAAGGCCTGCTAGAGGGGTGACTTATCTATACTGCATAGGCAGTGTGAGGTTGGCATGGCACCCTGAGGGGAGTGCCATGTCGACGTACTCGTTTTGTCCTCTCCAGCACACACAAGCTGGCAAGCAGTGTGTCTGTACTGAGTGAGGGGTCCCCAGGGTGGCATAAGATATGCTGCAGCCCTTAGAGACCTTCCCTGGCATCAGGGCCCTTGGTACCAGGGGTACCAGTTACAAGGGACTTACCTGGATGCCAAGGTGTGCCAATTGTGAAAACAAAAGTACAGGTTAGGGAAAGAACACTGGTGCTGGGGGCTGGTTAGCAGGCCTCAGCACACTTTCAAATCAAAACATAGCATCAGCAAAGGCAAAAAGTCAGGGGGTAACCATGCCAAGGAGGCATTTCCTTACACGTACACAACACACAGGGGACAGCCCTAGGCACTAGGCGATGCACTACCACTCACAATGCTAGTCACCAGGCCATAGACAGTAATACCTAATGCCAATAGCAGCATACCTGAGACCCACAGATCCCTGCCCAGTAGTAGATGCCCACTAGCATGTTTGGGGGTGGAGTGCATCAGTCCCTGCCCAACATGGAACCTACCCTGCAATGTCCGGCCTGGCCTAGGGGCACCAACAGGTCCACATCCCTGACCCAGAGACCACTCCACCACTCGCAGTTTACAGATTTTGAAACTGTACTCACCCCCTTGTGACTGCTGTGATGCCCTCAAGCGCCCATCCAGCTCTGGATAGGCCACCGCCAGTATGCGGAACATCAGGGGGGTCAGGGTTCGAAGGGCACCCCTTCCTCGTTGGAAGGCCATCCCCAGCTGGGCCTCCGCCGTCTTCCTTGCCAGCGTCTCAGGTCCTCCCACTATTTGCGACAGTGGGTGCTCTGCCTGCCGTAGACCCCCAGGGTCCACACGTCCTTGGCGATGGCACGCCATATACCCTTTTTTTGATGGGCGCTGAACTGCAGAAAAATGAAAATGGGTAAAGGGATGAGTCATACCGTCTGGCCTCTTACACCCATGGCCCACCATATCCCTCCCATCCCCTTACGCACATACATTGACCACCATACATGCTGCATGCTGCTTTGGACCCCTCCCCCACATCCCCCTTACATGAGGCCTTCACACATATCACACCATGCATTCATGCCCATGCATCGTGCCTACAGTGTACTCACATGTTGGTCCAGAGGCCCATAAAGCAATCGGTACTGGGGTAGGACCCCATCCACCAGTTTCTCCAACTCTGCAGCGGTGAATGCAGGGGCCCTTTCCCCAGTGACACGAGCCATGGTCGGTTCCAGACACAGGTCACAGCAGCACTTGCAGTGTAGGTCCTCTCCTGTTGAAGGTCAGGTAGCAAGTGAGTGAACAGATAGAAAATGGTGGTCACATCCATCACCACCGGAGTACATCACCATTGGCCACTGTAACCCATAGGGCCCAATGTTGTACCAGACGTGTATCCGGAGCTACTTCTCATCTCTTTGAGACCCTTATTTCTTCCAAATTTTCAGTGTGCACGGGAAATGTCACCTCCCAAAATGATAGGTTTTTAAACCATGGAAGAACTGTCACAATCAAATGTCTATAACAGATCATCATCAGATCTGCCTGTGATGCCAGGGCTCGAGCCATGATTCTAAAGCCTGCAGTGATTGTGTGTTGATGAACCCAAATGCCATACGAAACCTCAAGGTGAAATTTCTTTATCACTAAGCACCGAAAGACTCGACCAGACCAGTTCAAGTAAAAAGTTTGGTGTCACTCCTATTCCAGATTCAGATTTCGCAGGACTCTTTCCAGAGGTTGCCCTTCACCTTGATCATAATGATTGATGAAGCTGAAGAAAATCACATGAAATGTAAGTGGGACTCTTCCTTTCCCACCACTCGCACTCTGCTGCAAAGGCACAGGTGGGGCACCAAACATCTCGATCTTGCCCCAAAAGTCAATCGACATCAGAGCCTATCCTGCAACTTGTTCCGGCACAATCCAAGTTTTCCAGTGGCGTCTGCCACTTGGAAACAGATCAAAGAGTTTCACGAGGCCATGTTCCGACTCTCTGGATCCTTGCAGGTTCCCTGTGCGTGCCTCTATCTGAAATATGCCAGCAGTTTGACCCTCGGGCCAGTTGGACCCTCTAAGACCATCACAGGGCTGCCTCTGGCTCCAGTTTTGACTCTGCCTCTGGCAACATGGTCCATGCCAGTTCCCGGAACTTCAACACTGACTCCAATGATACCAGAAGAGGAGTAATGTATTGTCCTCTCTGACTCAAAGTCGGAAATTACTCAACTTTGACTTAGGCCGTTCCTGGCCACTGTTGAGGTACTACTTCTCCACTGAACCTGCCAACTTTACAAGGAAGAACTCATACTCTGCATTCTGTTTCTGACAGAGACTTATAGCCTCCGATTCCTCACCTTTTCAATATTCCCCAGAAGCCAGAGTAGATCTGGAAACTTTTCAGCATTACCTTACCATGCGATCAAGTGGCACTGTGCAGCTCTGCACCTACGCCGTTCTGCTCTTGAAATTACATTTGGAACTAATGAAAGCACCCCCCATGTGTTCTGACATTGGTTCCTTTCTTACTGCACCAACAGATGTGAATCCGGAGCTCTCTTGATGTCTCTCAGAGACATATACCTCAAAATTTGTTTTCCGTGTGCAAGAAATGTCACCCCCCAAAACAACATGTTTAAAGCCCTATAGGCACTGTTGCAAAAAACTGTCTGTGAAAGATCCCCACTAAGAATGACTGTGGTGTCTTTGGTCCGGCCACAACTCCAAGTCCTGTAGCGACTTCCCATCTAAGAACCCAAAGACCATTAGGGACAGCAACACTAAATTTACATTGCCAAGCATAAAAACAGTCCTTGCTGGGACCGCTCCAACTCACGGTCCGCGTCAAAAGTTCAGTCTGGGTCACGCTCCTGGAATCAATGAAGCCGCCACAGAGGCTTGTCTTTGTCATGGTCCAAATTGTCAGGTAAGTGGAAAAAAAAGAAGCACAAGGAATCAAAGCAGGATTCCACTGCAACAAACCACTTGCATTTGCCTGAATTGGCATGGAGGTGGCACCACAATCTATAACACAGCTGGTTCCAGCACAGCATGAGTTTCCAGGGCCAACAGCCACACCACACCAGATCGAAGATTTCTAGGCAGCTGTGCTTCAGCTTTTCTGATCCCTGCTGACTCCCTTTGCTCACCTTCGGGCCTCAGGAGCCGAGAGGCCCTCCTTCTGGAGTATCAACGGCAGGATTACCCTAAGCGCCAGTTGGACTCTCCAAGCATGTCTTGCCTCCAGCTCTTGTCCTGATCCCGCTTCTGTCACCATGACCCATGCCGGCCCTGGGCTCTTTGACGCAGATGCCAACTCGATTGAGGATGGATGAGGAGGTCTTGATAGTTCTATCTGATGCTGAATCGACACTGGTCTGACCTCACCAGTGGTCATGCCTGATAACGCCAGAGGCGCCACTTGCCTCACTTGAATTACCACCTCCACATGGGAGAACATATTAACGTGCATTCCCTTTTTGGTATGGACTCGGATGATGACTGTGACCTGGGTGATGAGATCACTCACCCCTTACTAGGATGATAATTGGTACGATTACTTACAGGAGTCTAGTGGTCTTGATGCCTCCCAGAAGCAGGCCCACTCTCACCTCCTGAACCAGCCTCAGAGAAATCTCCTTCCTGCATCATGGTAATGCGTTGGGTGGCCAAAGTACTTCACCTTCAGCTCCTCCCTTTGGAGGGAAAGGCCAATGTATTGCCAGAAGTCTTCCATCCGGGGCAAATGTCTTCAGATCCCCTTCTAATATTTAATGAGGCACTGAAGGATACCTTATTGGGGGTGATAACGCGTCCCGCCCTAGATAATTTGCTTAGTCTGGGACTCGTTTTAGGCCAATTAATCTTTTGACTCTGATTTGAGGCACCTTAAGACGAGATAACTAATCAGCATGTCAATCAATAGATTGATAACCTCCTCAATATTCACAATAGCAAATCATTCAAATTGGTTAATAACATTAATAAGAATTGGAACACCCCATGACCTTTCAGCCATGAATAACCACGCCGAATTTCATAAGATTTCTGATATGTATTCCCTATTGATTACACTCTACCAGCAAGTTTATTAATCGCAAAACCAGAAAACACATTAGCAATGTCACAATATGGCAACTCGAATAAGATTTCAGCAAAGCAAAGATCATAAACATTAGAACAAAGCACGACGTCAACATGGATTGACTTTAGCAGAATATCATTATTCAACAAAGCATCGATTCAGTCATTTGTCTATTTGCGTCCGTTTAGTGAACCCCTTAACTAGCTCCAATTAGCATTAGCATGTTGGGCTTCATGCAAAACAATTTAGCAACACAAATTTAGAAACATCTATCTATGGTCTCCATCAAAAGAGGCAGTTGGTACCTAGAAAGGAAAGGCAAACAGACAATTTCATTATCATATAGTTACCCTACCATCATGGCTCAGCATACAGAGTCAGTCTTCGTCCTCAGGACATCAGTTGATTTGCCATCAGCCAGGAAACTCAGCAAAGTTCAGCAGGACAGGTAATAAGGAACACTTCCCTCATAAGGAGGAAAAGTATGAAACGGGCAAGGCAAGGGTAAGGATGATTTGAAGAGTCAAACAGCAAAGTCTTTAAGACAGAGGGGGTCATTCTGACCCTGGCGGTCTTGGACCGCCAGGGCAAGAATGACGGAAGCACCGCCAACAGGCTGGCGGTGCTTCAATTCCCATTCCGACCACTGCGGTAAAGCGCTGGCCTGAGGATTCTGACCCCCTTACCGCCAGCCTGTTTCTGGCGGTTTTCACCACCAGGAAGAGGCTGGCGGTAAGGGGTGTCCTGTGTTATATTGAATTCGCCAAACAAGTCTCTAATTTCCAATTGGTCCGTATTTGGTGCGCCATTATCTCTATCCAATAGTCCGCTGATCACCTTACTAGAATTTTCATTTAAAACAGTTCTCATGCAGTTTTTTGGCTCCTGTGATTTACGTCTTCAACAGGTAGAATGTCAGGTAGAAAAAGTAACACTCCTTGCTTTAGTCAATAGCTCCATTGTCTTTAACAGTTTGAGCGACCTTGTACCTCTTGGGAATTACACTGTTGCATTCAGCACAAATGTCTCCTTGAGCAAGTCGGGTCTCATGAAAAAGAATTTACTACGGTTACACACATCTACTAGCTTCTGGAAAAGTACGGCTACATGTCCTTCAGCAAGTCAGCACATTGCACGTTAGGAAAACACATTTAATATGAGACCGGCAGCTAGGCCCCGACTCATGCTAACTAAGGCCTAGTAATTAATTTTAGCAAAATCATAACATATAACTCTTAATACTAATACAAGCACATATTAGTACATCAATAATTCATTATTAGTCAACTTCATTTATCATTGTATACATTGTTGGCCACTCCCCGTGGGCACATTTTCAAGCGCCATGTTAAAAGCACATTAATACAATTTTCTATGCGACATCATTATACATTAATTTGCAAACATTTCATGTTAATTTTGATTATAATAACTACACTCCAACAATTCCTCCTCTGATGACACTTGTCATCACGCAAATCCATTCTTTTACAACCCTTTCACTTTTTCATTTCCTTCATTTCGATTTCTTCTTTTTGCTTCGCCTTTTCATATTTTGCTCTGAACATTTTTTCTCTTTTTTTTTCCTCTCTCCTCACTTTATGTTTTGCCCATTTTGCTTTACCCCTTTCGCAAATTTTGCTCAGTACCCATAACCCAAATAAACAAGCCAAAACAATTACTATTCCCTGTATTAGTTTTCCCAGGAACCCATGCCAAAGACCACTAAACCAACTTCCCACACGCGCAAATCCCTCTCCAACCTTTTCCCAGACTCCAGGTTCTTTCAGTTCCTTCAAATCTGCACTATCTCTTGTAAGGTTAGTAAGCATACTTCTAATCTCATTACTATTGTCAGGTATATAGGCACAACAGTGCCTCTCATTAAGCATCTTTCAGGCTCCGCCACTTTTCGCTAAAAGAATGTCTAAAGCAAGCCTATTTTGAAGAGTCATAGCCCTCTCCGCAGCAAGTTCAGTATCCATCAGGAGTATAGCTCCTTTGAAGTTTGTCAGCATGTTATCCACAATAGTAGACAACTTTCAAATCTTTATGGAGTTTAAAACAACTCCCACTGAAGGAATTTTTGCACCAAATATGTCTCCTACTACACCAGCAGCAGTTTCTCTCTTTTGTCTAGACCGAAGTAATTCTGTCACTTTTGGAAATTCCTTTAAATCATCTAGTTGATAGATCTTTAGAAAAACTATTCCCAAGTAGCATGTCCCATACCATCCTTTTGGAAGACGGTAATAAGCACTAAGGGCCTCATTATGACCCTGGCGGGCGGCGGAGGCCGCCCGCCAGGATCCCGCCCTCAAAATTACCGCGCCGCGGTCAAAAGACCGCGGCGGGTATTACGAGTTTTCCCCTGGGCTGGCGGGCGGTTCCAGTTAAACCGCCCGCCAGCCCAGGGGAAAACGACCTTCCCACGAGGATGCCGGCTCGTAATCGAGCCGGCGGAGTGGGAAGGTGCGACGGGTGCTACTGCACCCGTCGCGTATTTCACTGTCTGCAAGGCAGACAGTGAAATACATTTTGGGGCCCTCTTACGGGGGCCCCTGCCGTGCCCATGCCATTGGCATGGGCACGGCAGGGGCCCCCAGGGGCCCCGCGACCCCCCCTACCGCCATCCTGTTCATGGCGGCTTTCCCGCCATGAACTGGATGGCGGTAGGGGGGGTCAGAATCCTCATGGCTGCGGAGCGCGCTCCGCAGCCATGGAGGATTCCAATGAGCAGCGGAAAGTCAGCGGGAGACCGCTGACTTTCCGCTTCTGACCGCGGCTGAACCGCCGCGGTCAGAATGCTCATTGGAGCACCGCCAGCCTGTCGGCGGTGCTCCCGTGGTCGGTGGCCCTGGCGGCCACCGGCCGCCAGGGTCAGAATGACCCTCTAAGTCCACAAATGTAATAAACCCCTGGGATCGCTTGATCCATTCCATTTAGCATGAAAGTCCATTTATTCTGAAACAAAAACACATGCTTACACTCACTTGTTCCTTCATACACATTGTCATAGTATGATTTTGGTCGTGTAATGCAAAGCCTACCTACATGTTTCGCATCCAAAGCTAGCTTCCCTTGTTCCCTAATCCCATTGTTGCTATTACTAAGGAATGATCGTTGCTGCAAGCCCTTTTCTAATTTCCCCTTTAAAACCCTCCTTCTATCTTCAGTGTGATCTAGAAAACTCTTTTCTACAGATGTAAGCAAGCATGTCAAATTATTGCGGTGCGCATATGAAGTACTAATTGTCATTCTTGGCTAAAAGAATCCCTTAATCAGCTTTATAGCATAATACTTAGCTACACTATTCAAATCTTCTATGATAGGCACATAAGAGAACACTAAATCGTAGCTTGAGTAAAAATATTGCACTTCCTCTTGGTTATAGAAACGCGCTAGTCGCAGACTACACCTAATCCCTTACGTTAATGGCAAGCTGTGATATGTAACTCCCTCTTGGACTGAAAGAGGAATTTGTGTACACACATAACAAGCCTTCGCATCCATAGTGTCAACATACTCACTCAGCAAGCGATAGAAAACGTTAGTATACAGCTCCCCTTTTGTATTAGTTTCTTCAATGCAGATATTTTGTATATTGCTCAAACCTCTCCCATGGTGGTAGTGTAGCAGTCTCAGAAACTATAGCATTGTTAGCTTCACTCTCAGCCACCAAACGCATTTCCACAAACAAAGCTATAATGCATATCACACACATAACACCCAAAGCAATACCCAAATATTTACAGCGCTTATTCCCCTCAACGTCATCTCCTGACCTAGGCATGATCTGTAAAGAATCAGAAAGTAAAGTACTATAAATGTAATCAACTAATATGATGATGGTTAATAACTTTCTCTTTTTTTTTTCAAAAGAGCCAAGCAAAAAGTCTTTCTTCAGCAAGTATTTACAGCTTTCTCATTCACTCCCAGGGTCTTTTGTCAATCCAGTTAGCAGCTTGTCACAATTGATTTTTCAAAAGTCAATTCAGGTTAACAGTGTCACATCCAGTAATTTATCAGTCTCTTTTCTTATGTTTCCCTTTATTCAATTTCAGCTTAACACAGTCTCTATTATTTGTAGCCAACTTCAAATACCATAATATTGACCTGGAACTTCACGATCAAAACAGAAAGCCAAGAACTCTTGTTGCCATTCAGCTGAGGTTGCATAAGCCCATTCAGGACCTGCTTATCTTCTGTTTGCTATTCTCTTTCTTTTCAACTTGCGGTCACCCTGCAATTCTCCTACACTCAGATCTTCTTTCCTTGTGGAATCAAACTCTTCCTCTATTGTTTCATTGATGACCACTTTCCCTTTTTCAGCTTGCAATTCTGGCCACTTATCTCCTCTCAGTGTTTTTTTACTGTTCGGCTTTTCGGGTTGCTGGTCAATGCCCTCCTCTTGTGCTATGGTGTTTTCTCTTGGTGGATCTGCAAGTGGCTCAGGAGGAGTCTGAACACTTTGGGGGTCATTCCGACCCTGGCGGTCCAAGACCGCCAGGGCCGCGAACGACGGAAGCACCGCCAACAGGCTGGCGGTGCTTCACAGCCCATTCTGACCGCGGCGGTAAAAACCGGGTCCGGCGGTTTCCCGTCGGATTTCCCCCGGCTGGGCGAATCCGCCATGGCAGCGCTGCAAGCAGCGCCGCCATGTGGATTCTCACCCCCTTACCGCCAGCCTGTTTCTGGCAGTTGTCACCGCCAGAAAGAGGCTGGCGGAACGGGTGTCCTGGGGCCCCTGGAGGCCCCTGCACTGCCCATGCCACTGGCCCCAGTATGCTTTTCACTGTCTGCCTAGCAGACAGTGAAAAGCGCGACGGGTGCAACTGCACCCGTCGCACACCTGCAACACCGCCGGCTCCATTCGGAGCCGGCTTCAGTGTTGCAGGCCTCTTTCCCGCTGGGCCGGCGGGCGCTAGCTAAGCGCCCACCGGCCCAGCGGGAAAGTCGGAATGGCCCCAGCGGTCTTTTGACCGCGGAGCGACCAAATGGCGACTGCCGCCCGCCGGGGTCAGAATGACCCCCTTTGTCTTTTGCCTCAACTCTTTCGCCTTCTGGGTCTGGGGTTCAACTTCAAACCCGTATCCGTCTGCTTCTGGGAGAACCTCTCTTTGGGTTGGTCCTCCTGGTGCCTCGGTTGGGATAGGCTCACCGTCACTCTTCTGGATCCCGTTTGCTGTTTGAGTGACCAAGCCGTCCTCAACGGGCTCTCCTCCAGTCTCAGTTCCCCTTTGATTACTCTCTGGCCCTGAGACTTCCTTTTCTGTAGCTGTTATTTTCGCCAACTCAAGTTCCTCATCAGTTGGACACGTCACCTTCTTTGTGTGACTGGCATGGATCCAGTTAGGAATTCCCGCACATTTCACAGCCGTAGTAGTTGTCAGTATCACTTGATACGGCCCCTTCCAACGTGGCTCCAAACACGACTTCCTCACGTGTTTCTTGACAACAACCCAGTCACCGGCTTTCAGATTGTGACCTGGATCATTTATCGGTGGCAGTGTGGGTGCTTCCACCTGGTGAGAGAAAGAGCAGACCACGTCAGCCAGACCCTTGCAGTAGTCCAACACCATATCATCCGTGATATTCACAAGAGCATTTGCAGGCACCGCGGGCAATCTCATAGCTCGGCCCATGAGAATTTCATGAGGAGACAATCCTGTTTTCTTGTTGGGTGTATTTCTCATTGACATTAGCACTAAGGGCAATGCATCTGGCCATTTCAAATTGGTAGCTGCGCACATTTTTGCCATTCTCGACTTCAAGGTACCATTCATTTGCTCCACTAGTCCTGAGGCTTCAGGACGGTAGCTACAATGCAACTTCTGTTCAATGTTCAGTGCAGCACACAAGAGCTTAACTACCTCATTGTTGAAGTGACTTCCCCTATCTGATCTGAAGAGATTGGGAACCGGAAACGTGGTATCAACTCCCTAAGCAGCAACTTCGCGACTGTGAGACTGTCATTCCTACGTGTAGGGTAAGCTTCAATCGAATGACTAAAGATGCACACAATCACCAACACGTACCTCAGACCTCCACACACAGGCATCTCAATAAAATCCAATTGCATTCTGCTAAATGGACCTCCTGCTCTCCCAATGTGGCTCAAATTCACCACAGTCCCTTTCCCCGCATTCATCTGCTGACAGATAATGCACCTGTGACAGATTACTTCTGCAACTTGTCTGAATTTCGGATTGAACCAATTGATTTTGAACAACCTGATCATGGCATCTCTCCCAGTGTGTGCTTGACCATGGTAAAACCTTGCAAACTGTGACAAGAGACTGTTTGGCAAAACCATTTTCTCCTCATCTGAAACCCACAAATCATCAGGTCTTTTTACGCATTGCATTTTAGGCCAAGAACGTTTCTCTTCTCTGCTGGCACATCCCTGCAACAATTTTAACTCTTCCATTGTGTCAACCACCCTCAATGCATAACCTGTGCATGTCTAATTTTCAGTTTCAGGCAACAATTCCCATTGATCTTTGAACGAGATACAGTTCAATGCACAAAACCTTGCGACTTGATCTGCATATCCATTCCCCATTGACACAAAGGGGGTCATTCCAACATTGGCGGTAAAAGGCGCATACCGCTGCCAGAAGACCGCCAACATACCGCCACGGCCGCGGTAAACCGCCACGGTCATTCTGACCCACAACACGCAATGCGCCAAAATACAGACACCCACAAAAGTCCGCCACACCAAAGGCCAGCGAGAAACTGGCGATAACCAAACCGACACTGTCACGCCAACAGAAATACGCCCACACTATCACGACACACGAATCCACGCAGCGGTCTTTCAAACGCAGTATTCCATTGGCGGTACACACCGCCGCGCTCAAAATACACACACATCTACAAAACACAGCCACATTGGACAATTCAAAATACACACACCTGATACACATACGCACACCACTCCCACACACCCAATTAAATATAAAACACACACCCACATCACCCACAAACCCCCACTCCTAGAAAATCGGGACGACGCACAGAGAAATAGAGAACCGAGCACCCAGACGCGCATATTACCATCACCCAGCAATATTACCACGCACTTCACACAACACACCAATACACATCACCACACTTAGCACCACACAATCCACCCCACACATCACCTACACCACCCCATGGCACCGCAAAGACACCCCAGGTTTTCTGAGGATGAACTCAGGCTCATGGTGGAGGAAATCATACGGGTAGAGCCACAGCTATTCGGAACACAGGTGCAGCAGACGTCCATTGCCAGGAAGATGGAGCTATGGAGCAGAATAGTCGACAGGGTCAACGCTGTGGGACAGCACCCAAGAAATAGGGATGACATCAGGAAGCGGTGGAACGACCTACGGGGGAAGGTGCGTTCAACGGTATCCAGGCACAACATCGCGGTTCAGCGGACTGGCGGCGGACCCCCACCTCCTCCCCCAGAATTTACAACATGGGAGGAGCAGGTCTTGGCAATCCTGCATCCTGAGGGCCTCGCAGGAGTATCTGGAGGAATGGACTCTGGTAAGTCTCATCTTCACTACTTCATCCCCCCGACCCCACCAGCATGCCAACTCATACCCCCACCCTCACCCTCACCCCCATCACTCCTACTCCTTGCAAATATCTCACCATCACAACCCACCCATCCCAACACCAAGCCCTGCATGCGACCACAAAGCATGGACACCCATCACCAAAGCATGCCCACTGCACATACCCATCCCCCCCCAAACCACCGTCACAAAAGCACCCACACAGGAATGCAAGCACTGGGGTACACGGGCACCCACCCATTGCACACCATGGCACACACAGATGCAATAATCATGGTTTTATACCCCTGCAGGATCCGAACGCCACGTCACTGCGCAGGAGGGTCCACAAATGTCCACTCCACCCCCAGAAGAGGCCCACAGTAATGACAGCAGCTCTGTTGACCTGGATCTAGATGACCAGCCCGGCCCATCGGGGACCTCGGGACAGTCGGTTCCCCTCAGACAGCCACAGGCCACAGCAGACCTTCCCCCCTCTGGGAACACCAGCACAGCACCCACCCAGCGGGCCCATACCTCTGTCCCCAGGACACGTCAATCAGCGGTGTGTCCACCACTACAGGGCACCCAGGTTAACCCACCACCCCAACAACAACAGGGACCTGGGGGCAGTGGTAGTGGGCACACGGTCCAGGGGACAGAGGCCCAGGGAAACAGGGGAACTGGGAGGGCTGCTGTGCGACAGGGGAGGACAGGCCCAGGGAACACACTCTCCACGAGGCCCTCTCCTCCATCATGGGAGCCTACCATCATTCCCAGGAGACGATGGCGACGGTACTGGCCAGGTTTCAGGAGACCCAGCTCCTGCAGGAGGACCAGTATTTGGGGTTCAGGGAGGAACTACGAACCATCAGTTCCGCCCTGGGCACCATAGTAGGGGTTCTGAATCTGGTAGTCACCACATTGCGGGACACTGTGGCACCACAAAGGGCCCCTGACACTAGCATGGACCAAGAACTGCCTACCACCTCTGCCGGCGCTAGTGGACAGGAGGCCCCGCCACAGGACCAACAGGCCACCAGCACCCCACCCCCTGCAGAAGGAGAACCACCCCGCAAGCGGTCCCTGAGATCCAGGAAGAAGACAGAGTAAGATGCCAAGACCCCCGCCAGGAAAGGATACCTCCCTGATTGTCATCCCACTGTCCCACATTGTCACCCTGTCCATCCTTAAACTGCCCCTGCTCCACTTTCCACAGGCATTTGGACAATGCACATGTGATACCAATAGTCTTGACTCTGCCATGGACATTCCTCCACCATCACCCCTCACCGATTTGCAACCACCCACCAATATAGAGCACTGTAATAAACACAGTTATTGCACAAAACAATCAGGAGTCTGGCTGTGATTTTGAACAAATGTATTAGACATTACCATGCCAAAATGCTTATTTACATTGTGATGCCAACATACCAATGTCACACAGCTGTAGTCCATGGGGAAACAAAGCAGATGTCACACAGTGGGGCCCACATCTCTGAAATCGGAAGGGAAAGTCACAACTCAGTTACCATACACTGGGTGAAAAGGACAGACAGTAGAGAGGTAGTAGTGTTTAAGTACATGTAGTATGCCGGTGTGTATTCTTACCTGTGTGTCATTGGAAATATTGCTGTATTACTGTGTTCCTGTTGTCTATGTCGTCTTCTTCGGCTTCCTCTTCTTCACTCTCCACAGGCTCCACAGCTGCTACAACACCACCATCTGGACCATCCTCCTGCAGAAAAGGCACCTGTCGTGGCAAAGCCAGGTTGTGAAGCATACAGCAGGCCACGATGATCTGGCACACCTTCTTTCGTGAGTAGAATAGGGATCCACCTGTCATATGCAGGCACCTGAACCTGGCCTTCAGGGGGCCGAAGGTCCGCTCGATCACCCTCCTAGTTCGCCCATGGGCCTCATTGTAGCGTTCCTCTGCCCTTGTCCTGGGATTCCTCACTGGGGTCAGTAGCCATGACAGGTTGGGGTAATCAGAGTCACCAATTAGCCACACACGGTGCCTCTGGAGTTGACCGATCACGTAAGGGATGCTGCTATTCCGCATGATGTACGCGTCATGCACTGAGCCAGGGAACTTGGCATTAACATGGGAGATGTACTGGTCTGCCAAACAGACCATCTGGACATTCATGGAATGATAACTCTTCCTGTTTCTGTACACCTGTTCACTCCTGCTGGGGGGGACCAAAACAACATGTGTCCCATCAATGGCACCTATGATGTTGGGGATATGTCCAAGGGCATAGAAATCACCCTTCACTGTAGGCAAATCCCCCACCTCAGGGAAAACGATGTAGCTCCGCATGTGTTTCAGCAGGGCAGACAACACTCTGGACAACACCTTGGAAAACATAGGCTGGGACATCCCTGATGCCATGGCCACAGTTGTTTGAAATGACACACTTGCTAGGAAATGGAGCACTGACAGCACCTGCACTTGAGGGGGGATCCCCGTGGGTTGGCGGATAGCTGACATCAGGTCTGGCTCCAGCTGGGCACACAGTTCCTGAATAGTGGCACAGTCAAGCCTGTATGTCAGTATGACATGTCTCTCCTCCATTGTCGACAGGTCCACCAGCGGTCTGTACACCAGAGGATGCCTCCATCTCCTCGCATGTCCCTGCGGACGGTGCCTATGAAGGACAACAGCGAGCACAGAGTCAATCAACCCACAGGTACGTAACCACAGCTTGCACAGAACACGATTCTTAATCCATAGAATGGCTTGTATGAGTGTTGATGCAAGGCCTAGGTATGTGTGACTCAGTAAAAAGTAAGCCATGTGGGCCCCTGAAATGGCGGCTGCCTGACCTGTAAAGTGCGACAATGGGATGTGAGGTAACTGCGCTGGCGTTGCACACCGTGGCGGTAGGCGGTCGAAGACCGCGGCGCAATGCAGCATTGGTTAACATTGAACCCTATGGGTCTCAGGAGCCAATGACGATGTGCGCCGGCGGTCGTGGTACGCACCGCCGCAGCCGTGACCGCCATTTTCTATCTGCTTAATCACTCGATACCTGATCTTCGACAGGAGAGGACCTACACTGCAAGTGCTGCTGTGACCTCGGTCTGGAAGAGACAATGGCTCATGCGACTGGGGAAAGGGCCCCTGCCTTCACTGCGGAGGAGTTGGAGAAACTTGTGGATGGGGTCCTCCCCCAGTACGCGCTACTCTACGGTCCTCCAGACAAACAGGTAAATACACTGGAGCATGCTTTATGGGCTATGCCTGTGTTGAGTGGGGTGGATGAAAGATGGGTGGTAGGGGAGCGATTGAGGCATGCATCAAACGACGGTGAGAGCATGTGCCACATGGCAAGGGTAGGGATGGGGGGCCACTCACATTGAGGGTGCAGAAGGTGATGACTATTCTTCTCCCCCTGTACATTTCATATAGGTCAGCACACACCAGAAGATCGATATTTGGCGTGCCATCGCCAAGGACGTCCGGACCCTGGGGGTCCACCACAGACGGGGCACCCACTGCCAGAAGAGATGGGAGGACATCCGCTGCTGGAGCAGGAAGACGGCGGAGGCTCAGCTGGGGATGGCATCCCAACGTGGGAGTGGTGTCAGTCGGACTTTGACCCCCTGATGTCCCAGATCCTGGTGGTGGCCTACCCCGATTTGGATGGGCGCGTGAGGACATCACAGCAGACACAAGGGCGTGAGTACACTCTCATTCTGCTGACTTTGCGCGCAGTGGAGGTGTCTGGGTGGGGGAGGAGGGCTGTGGGTATCCCTAGGCCAGGGCGATTTCTGTAGGCTAGGCCCCTCCGAAAGGCATGGCCCTGTGCCCCCGCCCCCCACCTCTGTAGGGTGCCATGTACAGCTATTCATGGCCCTGTGTCATCTATGTGTGCAGATGTCGTCCATAGGCTTGTAGGCCATGTCCCACGGATTGAGTAGTCGACCCCAAGTGCGCGGCGTAGTGCAGGGGGCTTCTGTGTCTGTCCTGTCCGCCAACGGTGTCACCAATGCATGCACTCAACATGTCTTTATTCTCCCCCCCACCTTTTTTGTGGTCTTCCTGTTCATGTGTGCATTAGCATCATCAGGCGGAGGAGAAGTGGCATCGGAGCACGAGGGAGCTGCATCCCACATGGCCATGGAGGGCCACGCAACGGACTCCGAATTCACCAGTGGGACGGAGGGCGAGGCGAGCTCCACAGCGGGGACTCGGGCAGACATCAGTGACACCGACTCGTCCTCTGAAGGGAGCTCCCTTGTGGTGGCGGCAACATCTGTGCCCCCGCAACAACAGGTACAGCCGTCACCCACCGCACCAGCACCGCCCTCCCAGCAGCCCCTCAGCGTTTGGCCCGTGCCCGCTCACCCAGGAAGGTGGGCATCTCCTTCGCCCCAGGCACCTCAGGCCCTGCCCCAGTCACCCCTGCTGCCCTCAGTGAGGAGGTCATTGACCTCCTGAGGACGCTCAATGTTGGGCAGTCTACCATTTTGAATGCCATCCAGGGTGTAGAAAGGGAGGTGCACCAGAGTAATGCATACCTGGAGGGCATTCATTCTGTTCAGGCGGCCCTTCAGCGATCATTCCAGACTCTGGCCTCGGCACTGATGGCAGCCATCGTCCCTGTCTCTAGCCTCCCCCCTCCAACTTCCTCCACCCATACCCTATCACCTGTACCTCTGCCTATCCCAGACACACCATCAGACCAGCCTGCACACACCTCAACACCCAAGGGAAGCTCAGCCAGACATAAGCACCACACATCACACAGGCAGTCACACAAGCAACATCCACATACAGACATACCAACACCCACTGCCTCCACTGTGTCCCCCTCCTCCTCGTCTCCCTCCTCCCTCCCTGTCACGTCTCCACTCACACCTGCATGCACAACATCTTCACCCACTACGTCCCTCAGCAGCACACACACCAGAACCCTCGCGCACGTGCAGTCACCACCCCCACTGCCATTTACACGTCCCCTGTGTCCTCTCCCAGTGTGTCTGTGACCCCCTCTTCCAAGATACACAAACGCAGGTAGCCACCCACCCAAAAGCCATCCACCTCACGACAGCCTCCAGCCCAAGCACCTGCACCCAAAGCCACCAGACTTACAACTCCTACAACCACAACCTCTTCCTCCACTCCCATACCCACTACACCTACCCGTCCCACTGCTCCAAAAAAGCTTTTCCTGTGTAAACTCAACCTCTTTCCACCAACTCCCCCACCCGTCCATGTCATAGGACTACAGTCAGCACCTCAGCCACGACAAAACCGGCCCCTGTCATCACAGTCTACCATGGACAGTGGAGTGCCCCACCCTCCAGGGCAGCCAGTTTGGTGCGAAGCCAAGGCACGGGCAGCCCACCCCCGGAGAAACATCCCAAGATAGGCAGTGGCCGGCGCGAGAGGGTGAAAACACCAGGGACTAAAACCCCTACCAGGGCTCCGGCAGGGAGTGTAGAGACAGCTGGCACACCGCCCAAGGTGGGGAAGGGCCACAGGCGATCAGGGAAGGCTGGGAAGGGCAGCACGCCCGACAACACCGCCATCAGGCCAGCTGGCCAGGAGGGCCCCGCCATCCCCATCCCAGGTGGGCAGGAGGCCACCAACAGCCCCGGCACAGCTGCCCAGGAGGGCCCCGCCAGCCACAGGACAGATGGGCAGGAGGGCCCCGCCAGCCACAGGACAGATGGGCAGGAGGGCCCCGCCAGCCACAGGACAGATGGGCAGGAGGGCCCCACCAGCCACAGGACAGGTGGCAAATGACCTCCCCGCCATGGCCAGAACCGCTGAACTGGGCCCTTCATCTCAAGCACTGCTACACTGGGCCCTCCATCTCAAGCACCGCTACACTGGGCCCTCCATCTCAAGCACCGCTACACTGGGCCCTTCATCTCAAGCACCGCTACTCTGGGCACCGCCGTCTCAAGCACCGCTGCACTGGGCCCTTCATCTCAAGCACCGCTGAACTGGGCACCGCCGTCTCAAGCACCGCTGCACTGGGCCCTTCATCTCAAGCACCGCTACTCTGGGCACCGCCGTCTCAAGCACCGCTGAACTGGGCACCGCCGTCTCAAGCACCGCTGCACTGGGCCCTTCATCTCAAGCACCGCTGAACTGGGCACCGCCGTCTCAAGCACCGCTGCACTGGGCCCTTCATCTCAAGCACCGCTACACTGGGCCCTTCATCTCAAGCACCGCTACTCTGGGCACCGCCGTCTCAAGCACCGCTGAACTGGGCACCGCCGTCTGAAGCACCGCTGCACTGGGCCCTCCATCTCAAGCACCGCTACACTGGGCCCTTCATCTCAAGCACCGCTACTCTGGGCACCGTCGTCTCAAGCACCGCTGAACTGGGCACCGCCGTCTCAAGCACCGCTGAACTGGGCACCGCCGTCTCAAGCACCGATGCACTGGGCCCTTCATCTCAAGCACCGCTACTCTGGGCATCGCCGTCTCAAGCACCGCTGAACTGGGCACCGCCGTCTCAAGCACCGCTGCACTGGGCCCTTCATCTCAAGCACCGCTGAACTGGGCACCGCCGTCTCAAGCACCGCTACACAGGGCACCGCCGTCTCAAGCACCGCTGCACTGGGCCCTTCATCTCAAGCACCGCTACACTGAGCCCTTCATCTCAAGCACCGCTACTCTGGGCACCGCCGTCTCAAGCACCGCTACTCTGGGCACCGCCGTCTCAAGCACCGCTGCACTGGGCACTGCCGTCCCAAGCACCGCTGCACTGGGCCCTTCATCTCAAGCATCGCTACTCTGGGCACTGCCGTCTCAAGCACCGCTGAACTGGGCACCGCCATCTCAAGCACCGCTGCACTGGGCCCTTCATCTCAAGCACCGCTGAACTGGGCACCGCGTTCTCAAGCACCGCTGCACTGGGCCCTTCATCTCAAGCACCGCTACACTGGGCACTTCATCTCAAGCACCGCTACTCTGGGCACCGCCGTCTCAAGCACCGCTACTCTGGGCACCGCCGTCTCAAGCACCGCTGAACTGGGCACCGCCGTCTCAAGCACCGCTGCACTGGGCCCTTCATCTCAAGCACCGCTACTCTGGGCACCGCCGTCTCAAGCACTGCTGCACTGGGCACTCCATCGCAGGCACCGCTGGCCCATGAGCGGCAGGGGCTGGACCGCATCTGTGTCGGGCAGGGCTGCACGAGGCACTCTGGGCACCAGGCCCCCTCCAGAACTAGTGGAGACTGTTATCCACTTGTGAGACTGTGGCTTTGCACTCCCCAGGATTGAGCAGTGGGCAGCCCACCCACTGTCTGGACTTGTGAGACTGTGGATTTGCACTCCCCAGGATTGAACAGTGGCCATGGAGGCCCCTCGTGGATCTGGCGTCGTGCACTCATCTGGCTGAGGTGCCCCCCCTTCCCTTCCCCCTGAGGTGTCTGTAGTTTTGCTATCTGATGCCCCTGCATTGTTAACTCCGTTGGAGTCAGGTATCCTGTGTGGGCTTTGCCCATGTGATTTGGGCCCAGTGGTCCACGGACAATGCCTGCTACAATGCTCGGACTTGTACATTTCTGTATATAAGAGTTTTTGATGTGTATATAAATATTTTTGGCAGTATTGCAATATATTTCAATGTTTAGAATCATTTCCTTTTGTCTTTGCATTCTTCTGGGGGGGTTGGGGGGTGTAACTGTGATGTATTGCTATGCATTGAGGTGTGTGTTGTAGTGGGTGAGGGTGGGGGTGGGTGTGTTGCGTATGTGTGTCCCCGTAATTTTTTCCCTCCCCCCTCCCCTGTGTCGTAGGTGCAGTACTCACCGCTGTCTTCTGCGCCGGCGTTCGTGCTCCTGGTAGAGGAGCAGGAAGACTATCGCTGGGAGTATGTGGAGTTCGGGTTCCATGCTGTCCTGATTCCTCGTGGGGTGTATGGAGGTGAGCGTTTTCACTTCGAAATGGCTGTTTCCGCCGTGTTTTTATCGGCGGGGCTACCGCCCCGGAAAAGGTGGCGGATTGGTAGGTTGTGATACTGTGGGCGGTACATTGACTCCCGCCTATCTGTTGGCGGGGACTGCCGCGCTGTTTGTTTGTACTGCCGTGGCGGGCAGTGTTTTAATGTGGCGGTCTCTGTTGGCGGTTTCCGCCAGGGTCGGAATTCCATTTTTTTTTCCGCCAGCCTGTTTGCGGTTTTGCCGCCGCTTTAACACCGACCGCCAGGGTTGGAATGACCACCAAAGTCTTGTGATTTCACATGAGCGCTGCATTTCACCACGGCAATTTCAAGAGGTAACTGAATCGCGTGCAACAACTCCTTAATTCTTTCACCATTTTTCACTGGAGAACCAGAAGAGGTCATGAAACCCCTCTGTGACCACAACCGGCCAAAATCATGGACAATTCCAAATCCGTATCTGCTATCAGTATAGATTGTGACTTTCAATTTGTCAGTGGCATGGCATGCCCTAGTAAGAGCAACCAATTCAGCCACTTGAGCAGAGTACACTCTTTCGAGCCAAGATGCTTCCAGGATACCAGTGATTGTACACACAGCGTATCCGGCTCTCAGTACCTCTACAGAGTCTCTCAGCATGAACCATCAACAAAGATAATGTAATCATCTTCTCCCAATTGAGTATCTTTAATGTCAGGTCTCGGTTTGGTGCACAGTTCCATAACCTCAAGACGATCATGTTCTACTTCCTCAGCATCATCAACATCTGTATTTTCATTAGGAAGCAAAGTTGCCGGGTTTAACACAGTACAGCGTTTAAATGACACATTAGGTGACCCCAATATAATCGTCTCATATTTGGTCAGGCGGGCATTTGTCATATGTTGCGTCTTGGTTCGGGTGAGTAGTATTTCGACTGAGTGTGGGACCATTACTGTTAAGGGATGTCCAATCACTATACCTTCACATTGAATGAGGCTTTGACCAACTGCTGCAACTGTACGCAGACAGCCCGGTAAGGCTGCTGCAACTGGGTCCAAAGTAGCTGAAAAATATGCTACTGGGCGATTTGCACCTCCATGGACCTGTGTCAGGACAGACAAAGAACAAGCATCACGTTCATGACAAAACAGGACAAAAGGCTGAGTGTAGTCAGGCATACCTAAAGCTGGAGCCCTGCACATACATTCTCTCAGTTCAATGAATGCCCTCATCTCTTTCTCGGACATAGTTAGGGTATCCGGCCATCCTTAACCTCCTTGACAGTCAACCTCACCAAAGGCTTAGAGATAATCGAGAAGTTGGGAATCCACTGGCGACAGTAGCCCACCATTCCCAAAAACATCCTCACGTCTCTCTTGGATGTCGGGGGACTCATCTGTAATGTGGCTGTCACTCTTTCTTTGGATATTCTCCTTGACCCCTTCTCAATCAGATGGCCCAAGTACTTCACCTCTTTCTGACAGTACTGCAGCCTCTTTGGGGACACTTTATATCCGTTCTTCCCCAAATGATTCAGTAAGGCAATAGCATCATACCTGCAGTCATCTTTTGTTTTGGACGCAATCAACAAATCATCAATGTACTGTACTAGAGTCAAATTAAAAGGCAATTCCAATGACTCCAAATCCTTCTTCAATATCTGATTGAAGATGGAAGGCTATTCTGAAAACCCTTGAGGAATTCGATACCAACTGTAAACCTTGTCCAAGAATTTGAAACGGAAGCAAAATTGGCTAGCCTCATGAAGAGGCACAGAAAAGAATGCTTGGGACAAGTCTACGACTGTGAACCACTCTGCATCACATGGAACCTGAACGGCTGGATTTGGCACTATGGGGCAGCATTTTACCACTATCTCATTAATCTTCCTCAGATCTTGGACAATTCGAACTTTCCCACAAGGCTTTCTCAGTCCCATTATTGGCGAATTACATGGGCTGCTCATCACTTCTTTTAGGACCCCTTGCTTCACAAAGTCTGCAATTATCTGCGTCACCTCTATAAGGACATCTTGTGCCATGTGGTACTGTGGTACCTGGGGAAACACGGCATTTAGCTTCACATCTACTTTGACTGGTTCTACTCCTTTTATCAATCCTACTTCCTTTCCTGTCAAATCCCACACCTTCTTTGTTACTGTCCCCTGTAATTCGATTGGCAAATCGGTCACTGTGAACATCGGGAAGAAGTTTATCAAAGGGTACTCCTCATCTGTGGTCTCTGTCTCTGGTTCTGAGATTTGACCATCATCCTCTTCATCATCGCTGTTGGTCTGCACCTCAATGCCCTCATTGGAACAGGTGATTGAGCACCTTGTCTTACACAGCAAGTCTCTTCCCAATAGGGACACAGGACTTGAATCACAGACTACAAACCCGTGCAATCCCTGAAAGGTACCAATCTCAACCTGAACGGGATCTGTAATTGGATTAGTCAGGATCTGATTTGCTACTCCTACCACCTTTATAGTACGCCCCGAAAGCAGCAATTTTGGAACCTCTGCACTTCTGACTGTAGAGCGTGTTGCTCCTGTGTCAACCAGGAATGAAACCTTGTGACCCATCACCTTTCCCTGCACATAAGGGCCCCTCTGATCTACTTCTAGGGACAATGCAAGCCTGCACTCCTCACTATCTGAACAGTCATCCGACCATTCATCGTTTATTCCATTCTCACCACGCAATGGAACCTGTTGTACTGCATTATTTTGACTCATTATTTGACCTGTGACCTGTTGAGGAAGCATCACCTGTTGCTGTCCCATCGGAGTTAAAGGCAACTGCATTTGCTGTCTAGATACCATGGGAATCTGCTGTTGTGCTTGTTGCACCTGCACCGGTTGAACACGTGGCATTTGCATTTGTTGTATGGGCTGGAGACCCTGCATCTGAACCATGTTATTCTGGAAGTTCGGATTTGGACCCCTCACATTTTGAAATGCACTGACCTAATTGCTCAGTTGAACAACACCATCCTGCACCATCATTGGACATTCCCACTTCCAGTGTCCCACGCTCCCGCACGCATGGCACAGTGATATCTTTTTCATCCCTTGCACGTCATTTTGAACCACAACAGTATTCAAGTCTGGACCACGATTCACAAAACCTCCCCGACCTCTGCCTCTCGTTTGCGGCTGAAACATTCCGTTTCCTTGCTGTTGCTGCACCATCTGCTGTACTCCATTCTCCTGCATCCCTGCTTGAGCCGCTTTGATTTGCATCACCATCACCTTCTCTTTCAGCTTTCTCTGCTTCAACTCAATCCTATCACTACAGTATTCCGCGTACTGCAACACCTCATCAATTGGCTTCGCTTGCCAACAGATCAAATGATTCTTAATCATCTGACTAATCTCTGGTCTTAATCCTTCAACAAACCTGAACACAAGGTGATTCATGTCTTTCGGTTCTATGACCTCTGTGCCACTGTAGTGCTTGAACGCCTTTAACAACCTCTCATAGTAAGCACGTATCGACTCTGCCTTCTTGTGCCGTTCGATCAATATTCTGCCAACCAATATTCTGTGGCGACACCTTCTGCTTCAAAAACCCAATCACCTTATAGTAGTACTTCATCACCTCAGGAGTCGGTGCTCCTGTAGCTCTGTCCCTTGCCGGTTCTGCAGTCGGCCAATCCACACTCCTCTTGCACTCAAGCCACAAATCGGCTGGAACTATAATCTCAAACAATGTATTCAAGTCTTCCCAAAGACATTTTGCAAGCTTCACAAACCTATCTGTCTGCTGATACCATTCCATTGGCTTTTCCCTCAGTCTAGGAAAGTCATTTGTGAATGACAGAATGTCACCTCTAGACAGTTGTACATGAACTAGAACCCCTCCAGCTATCTCTCTCATCTGTAACATTTTTATGGTTCCTGTGTCTGGCACAGCTTTCACCTGCTGCTGTTCCGAGCAGTCACTTTTCCTCTTATCTCTCTTCTTCACCCATCTGCCTTCCCACTTCTCTAATGCCCCCCAAACTTGAGCACTCTGTAATATCTCTGTAAGGTGTGCCTTCATCCCAGTAGACCTCATATGATCAAAATCCTTAGGTTCGAAGTCTAACCTGTAACTCCTCTTCAGATGCTTAGTATTGTCTAAGTCTATGCCATATTTGTCTGCCAAGTTCGCTAACCTCTGGTGCACCTTACTCACTTCTTTGGTTATTTTCGGGCACAGATATCTTAATTCTGCTTCAGTGTATGATTCTAACCTGTTCACTCCCATGCTCCCTTCAACTAGCTCAGCTGCTTCCACTCCCAACATCACAAAATTCAGGTATTCCTCTCTTTCTGACCGCTCTGCTGTCGCAGGAGTAGTCTGTAGAGTGTTAAGCTTGTCTAACTATTCATTTAGCTGTTGCGCAGTTAAACCTTACAACAAGATATTTCCAGCTGGCACCATCGGAGTTTGTGACGTATTTGCACTCAGTACCTGTGGAGTCAGTAGGCCCAAACCTGCTTGTCTCATGGTTTCTAATGGAACCCCAATCGGACTGAAGTCCAACAAGTCCAACAAGGATCTAGATCTCTCCGCTGTCTGTTCTCCCGGTGTCATCCCTTGGGAGCTTCTTGTGTACCCTCCTCTTATCACCTCTTGAGTCATTACTCCTTGGTCACACACACTAGGCTTCGCCTGTGCATCCAGCGGTATTGGCGGGTCAACGGTAATTGGCAAAGATATAGCAGCTGGTGACTGTCCATTCCCTAATCCGGGTGGAGCATTGACTCCCTTAGCTTGATTCATTATAGGTGCTATAACTGACTGTGGTCCTGTGACCGAAGTATAATTCGGGACCACCTGTTGCTGCGGCAGGGGCAGCAATTGTGGAGTTGGCTCAATCTGCACTAACTATGATCTCGTGTATACTGGATCAGACGGCGCCATCAAATTCGTAGTTGTCTCTAATACTGGGACATCAGGGTAGAGCCTCTGAACTGGTGGTGGCTGCAACTGTATCTGCGTCTCGGGTGCAGTGGATACACTAGCACCATTCTGTATCGGAGCTGATGTGGTAACATTATTTGCCTGTACTGTATTCGTGATCCCCTGATTCTGTATCGAACTTACAGAACCTACACTAGTACTCGGTCTATTGTCATTTATGGCATATGGTGGTGGTCGATCATGTAACAACTGATTGAGAAACTCATCGTCATCCGAATCGTCTGCATCTATCCAAGACTTCTGTGTCTCCTTTTGCTTACTAGAGCTCTTATCTGTTTTACAAGTGGCTTTTCTCCCCTGTATTTCAGCTTCTTGAGTTATTGCCAGAAACATCCTAACTCGGTCTATTATTTCCCTTCTCCACATTTTAGTCTCACTATCCCATCTAGCCTCCGCTAGAGTCTTTTCTGCTTTCCTCATTCTCCTCTCGAATTTCTGTTGCCTCTGTCGTATGGCCATTAAATCCCAAATCGCTGACGCCTCAAACTGAGCTGGTCTCGGAGGCGGCTTTTGCTCATTTAACGCTTTCCGCAAATTCTCTAGAGCCCCTATGTTAAAGGTTCCATTCTCTGGAAACGCCAAACACCCATCTTTCTCTGTTAATTTGCACCATTGCTTTAGCCAAAGACATGGCGTGACTCCCTTCTCCTCCATTACGGCATATGTCAGAGTATCCTCTGGCGGTGTAGGCTCCCCCACACTCGCGGTAATGTACACATCTCCCCTCAAAGCACTCTTCAAAGCCTTGAAAAACTTAATTTTTGCATCTTTTATTTCGTTTATAACTGAATCAGGAAGTGACTTTAATTCCTAGAACACTCTTCACATACCTTTTCAACCAATTGCCTCTCACGGACGGCTGCCAATCCGTGTGCGACCCTTCTCACTAACTGACCTATTGCAGTACGGCTCCAATGACGTCACACTTACACACACTAAGGCTGACAAAGCCTTGCGGCTTGTCTTCCTCATTCTAGATCCACAAAAACTAAAGCAATATATTGCGAGCAGCTTGACAACAAACTCAAATTTGCTGGTTTACTACTGGAAGGGTAAAACAACCGCTTCAGAACTTTACAGAGATGTCACTTGAAGCCTCGGCCGCTACTCTCTCTTTCTCAGATCCCGCACTCGCAAGCAAAATTTGACACGCAAATTTCACTATTGACTTGTCAATGGTCCGTCCTAGTGCACTTTAGAACTTACCAAATCTCCATTGAAGGTTTCACTCATGTACTTTGACTCATACTTGACACGTCAACCACGCCCGATTGACCTATTAAACCGCGCAAATTACAACATAAACCAAGTGTCTCATGCACTTATCAATATACTCCGGAGTCTTAGACCACGCCGGGTCCGTACATTACCAACAACCACGTGGACAATTTTTGAGCACGAAACGCCACACTCACATGAAGTTCGCCGACTTCCCTACTCTCATACTGCGGAGTACGCCCACTCCTACTAAATATGACCTGGCCTAAATTCTCACAAACCTTCACAATTCACCTGCGATATTTTCATAAGCTGTTGCAAGCGCAAATCCTACTTCACTCATACCATCACTAGAACGCCGAGAACATACCCAACTCACTTCGGCAAGCTCCGAGGTTCCTGTAAAGTCATTTGGGACTTAGGGGCACATAATTTCTCCAATTTGCATTATTTCGAAAACACTTCTAAAACAACGATCCCTCGTCTTAGGGCCCCAAAGGGCCTAAACCGTCCTCTGCTACCAGAACTGACAACGCGTCCCACCCTAGATAATTTGCTTATTCTGGGACTCGTTTTAGGCCAATGAATCTTTTGACCCTGATTGGAGACACCTTAAGACGAGATAACTAATCAGCATGTCAATCAATAGATCGATAACCTCCTCAATATTCACAATAGCAAATCAATCAAATTGGTTAATGACATTAATAAGAATCAGAACACCCCATGACCTTTCCGCCATGAATAACCACACTGAATTTAGTAAGATTTATGATATTTATTCCCTATTGATTACACTCTACCAGCAAGTTTATTAATCTCAAAACCAGAAAACACACTAGCACTGTAACAATATGGCAACTTGAATAAGATTTCAGCAAAGCAAAGATCATAAACATTAGAACAAAGCACGACGTCAACATCGATTGACTTTAGCAGAATATCATTAGCGCATTATTCAACAAAGCATCGATTCAGTCATTTGTCTATTTGCGTCCGTTTAGTGAACCCCTTAACTAGCTCAAATTAGCATTGGCATGTTGGGCTTCATGAAAAACAATTTAGCAACACAAATTTAGAAAACATCTATCTATGGTCTCTATCAAAAGAAGCAGTTGGTACCTAGAAAGGAAAGGCAAACAGACAATTAGAATTTCATTGTCATAAAGTTACCCTCCGTCATGGGTCAGCATACAGAGTCAGTCTTCGTCCTCAGGACATCAGTTGATTCGCCATCAGCCAGGAAACTCAGCAAAGTTCAGCAGGATAGGTAATAAGGAACACTTCCCTCATAAGGAGGAAAAGTATGAAACGGGCAAGGCAAGGGTAAGGATGGTTTGAAGAGTCAAACAGCAAAGTCTTTAAGACAGAGTGACAAAGTGGCTAGGTACTAGCAAAGAATGGCACGTAATGGCTGATTTCTCCTTGTGACACAGTGTTATATTGAATTCGCCAGACAAGTCTCTAATTTCCAATTGGTCCGTATTTGGTGCGCCATTATCTCTATCCAATAGTCCGCTGATCTCCTTACTAGAATTTTCATTTAAAACAGTTCGCATGCAGTTTATTGGCTCCTGTGATTTACGTCTTCAACAGGTAGAATGTCAGGTAGAAAAAGTAACGCTCCTTGCTTTAGTCAATAGCTCCATTGTCTATAACAGTTTGAGCAACCTTGTACCTCTTGTGAATTACACTGTTGCATTCAGCACAAATGTCTCCTTGAGCAAGTCGGGTCTCGTGAGAAAGAATTCACTACGGTTACACACATCTACTAGCTTCTGGAAAAGTACGGCTACATGTCCTTCAGCAAGTCAGCACATTGCACGTTAGGAAAACACATTTAATATGAGACCGGCAGCTAGGCCCCGACTCATGCTAACTAAGGCCTAGTAATTAATTTGAGCAAAATCTTAACATATAACTCTTAATACTAATACAAGCACATATTAGTACATCAATAATTCATTATTAGTCAACTTCATTTATCATCGTATACATTGATGGCCACTCCCCGTGGGCACATTTTCAAGCACCATGTTAAAAGCACATTAATTCAATTTTCTGTGCGACATCATTATACATTAATTTGCAAACATTTCATGTTAATTTTGATTATAATAACTACACTCCACTAGGGGCTTTTGCCAAACCTTGGTCTGACCCCTCAATTAACTGACAAATTGCCAGGCTCCATCGTCCTGCTCCAGGAGAACCTTCTTTTGCCTTGCCCTTCCCTCAAAAGTCTAGTGAAGCAAGCCTCCACTGGTATAGAGTTCTTACAAAAAGTAGGACTGCATATTAGGACCACAGATCTTCAGGACGTAGGGACTGAGTCCATCTTTACCATCAGGAAATGACAGCCCAATTCCTAGCTAGCTCACAGTGCCTCACCTGAACCCTTAACCTTCCCAGGGTAACAGATGATTTCGGCAACCTTGAACATAACAACTCAGGCTCCCAGTGAAGTCGTGGAAACAGATCTTACCCTTTTGTTGTTTACTCATGCATGCCCAGTGTAAACACAAGAAAAATACGAATAAAGGTTTTCAAACATTTATTGCAATAATCATATTCTTGTATGACAAAAAATGAACTGTGATTATTAGGCAGATGAAACAAAGCATTGTAACCAGCATTAACATGGTGAATACAATGAATAATCCAACCATGGCAAGTTTATATCTATATCTTCCTACGTATCACTGTCTACACTCTGAGAGAACAGCAGGTGTACCCTCTGTCAGATCTCAGTAGATAGCCTGAGCCACCACATACTTGGATATTTGTTCCAGGGAGTCGGTCTAGGGTGAAGTTGGCAGTCCTTCTCTCCAAGATTAAAAGTCAGTGTCAGCAGAGCTGCATCTCGAGCACATGATCTACTTCAGGACAATTGCGACCAAAGCGCTCCTCTGACCCCTGTAGTGCTGTGCACCATTTATATAATCAAAACCACACTGTGTTAGAGGAGCAGCTCTGATGCTGATTCTCCAAACAGTCAATGCAAGCACTAAGATATTTTGTTCTGTGTTCCTAGTCTTGAACGAAGTTTACAGACCACAAGGCGGGAAAAGCTTACTGAAAACAAACAACATGTACAGTGTATTCTCAGAATAATGTTGTGCAAACACAAACATATAACATAACTGTACTAAAACAATGTCAGCTTAAAAACAGGCAAAATGTAAAACTCAAATGGAGAACCAAAGTGGGCCCAAGAAGGTCTCACAATACCACAGGCAGGTCTAACCCCCAACACCTTCCCTACCACATCCCCAACAGGGAATTTAAGTGGGTGGAAACATTTGGGCACCAAGTGATTTCCTCTACCTGTCTGGCACTCCGAACACCAGCTACTTGTTAAGAAAGCTATTCCCAAACTCTTTGGGACCCGGTGGCATAAATCCTCCCTCATTTGCCTAAAGACTTGTCCTCACCCAGGTGATTCAAGACGGATGTGTTGCGGCCAAATTCATGATTTTTTGTGGCATGAACACCACTGATTCCTGCAGATGGCCATTGGCGCCAGTGTTGCCGTTCTCCACCATGTGCAGATTTGGTTGAAGTGCTCCATACCGCCAACCGGTCCACCCTTAAAAAGGAACCCAGCAGTTTCACGATCAAGGCTGTGGTACCCACAGCTCCAGTAGCCAAGGTAATCAGGCTACTCGGTCTACTCCTCCTCCTACAGCTCCAATTGCCAAACCTCTTTAGCATGCCCTCACAGGAACACAGTCACCTGGTAGTAGGCAGAATTCACTGATTCTTTCTCTGTTGGCAGACAACAAAATCAGACAGGTGGATTTACAGGGGATGCCCCTTACCCTTGCTCTTTTCTCTGCTGCACATTCCACCATCCCCCACAGTGAATTACAGAGATCCATCTCTCCATTTTGCAGCAGAAAGTGCAAGCCCTTTTTGCCAAAGGGGATATTGAGAGAGCGCCAGCACCAGTCTCAAAAGCAACTGATATCAGTGCACATGGATGGCTCCTATATAGGCGCAGCACGTCATTTCCAGAGCTGAATGGCATCAGTGCAGAACTGCACGGCACTACCTGGAGGTGGGCCGAGGACTGCTGAAAGGTTTCTAGATCCAGTCTGATGCCTGGGGAATATTCAAGCCCGAGATGGATCAAGCTCCCTTCTCTGAATTTGAAGAACCTTGGCTCTATCTGTTTCCCACTGCAAGAATGTGCAGTGTTAGCACTTCTGCAAGTTGGAGTTTCCAAGGCGTGTCTCGCCCGAAGATGGGTTCTGCCTGAAGTGGAACTAGGGATTCCTGTATACCTTTCTGCAGATATCACTCCTGCCCTAATTTCTCAAGATGCGCAGGACTGAACGCGCCTAAATTATCCTAGTGGCTTTGGATTAGCCACAGAGGATTTGACATCCAGAACTCCTTGGCACGAGCATCTATCCTCCGATCAGACTACCCCTGTGGGAGGATCTGCTGTTTTAGTAGCAGTATAGGGTTCTGCACCCACACCTTCATGACCTCCACATTCATGCTTGGAGTTTGATTGGTAAGAGCTGAACACCTTCAATTTTCCTCTGGAGGTGGTTGATGTCATCTTGGTAGCGTGACATCCCTTGACAAAAACTGTATGCACCTGCATACATCTGTTGTTGGGACAAATTTGTGGCTTGGTGCAGTACTCAGCAGTTTGACATTATGTTGATTGTTTTGTTCCTAGCCTAGCAAAGTGAATGTGTGCCCTTTGGCCTTTTTACGGTTGCCAGATCAGCTCTCATTGTTTATGCATGGTTTGAAAGGTTTCCAACATTTCTTATGTGAACTCCCTCTGAGCCGCTTCATAGCTGTCCCTTGTTGCTTTTCACCCTCAAGACAGTGTTCCTCATCACTATAACATCTGTGCAGCATGTGATTGAACTTCAAGTTCTCTGAGTCAGCCTGTTGTACACCATCGTCTTCTTGGATATGCTAGGTCTGTAGACATGGGCATCCTTCTTGCCTAAAGTTGTACCGCCATTCAATGTCACCAGCACATCACCTTGTATTATATGGTCCGCCTCTCCCCTCTTTGGAGGAAAGAATAAACCCCAAGAGAGCTCTAAGCTTTTATACTGATCATACCAAAGAACAATGGGTGGACAATCGTCTCTTTGCTGGGCTCTCTGGAGTGTAAAAATGCAATTTTGTATAGAAGGAAGCCTTCTCCCTCTGGATTGTGCTTTAAATTAAGATCTGTTACACAGCAGCCTCCAGAAAGACTGTGCTCATCTACCAGGGGCAAAGTTGCTACCACTGCATTAGAATGCAGAGTCACCGTCTTTGACATTTGCCAGGCGGCTATGTGGGCATCTCTCCATTTGTTCATGAAGCTCTGTTGTCTGGACAGTCAGGATCTTCTAGTTTGAGTCCATTCACAGATCTGTCTCCGAACAGGTACTGCTTTAGTATCTATTAAAAAGGTGAGGAATCTGTATATACCTGTCTCTACCAGTTTCTACGTTACTTACCTTTGGTAATGTTCATTCTGGTGGAAACTCTACCTAGCCCTAGATTCCTCACCGACCCTCTCATCCTTCCCATTCTGTGAATGGCACAATCCATGAATAAGATCCTAAGTCTAGGAATCTGCGTAGTGCTCGCAACCAATTTGCTATTTGGGCCCTGCATCTGGGGGTGCAGGCACCCTTGAAAGCAACTGACATCAGTATGAGAAGAGGCACAAATACAGGCTCTGAATGTCATTTTGGGATCAGAAAAGCATCACCTACTGGCGTGAAGAGATACTCTTGGATCCAGTATGGCGCCTGGGGAATATTTAAAAGGTGAGGAATGTGCTGCTAGATAGAGTCTCTATCAGAAAGAACATTACCAAAGGTAAGTAACTTATTCATCTCAGTCACAAACGTTTAGGATTTTCATCACCATAGGACTGGGGAGGTTCTCAGAGATGGATGCTTGAATACCCTCTGTGAACCCTTCTACTGTATACAATGGAAACAAGTCCTGTGGGGCTTTGGTTTTCTTCAGCCAGGTTTTGATCAGGTGGGTTTAGGCCATCCAATCCTTCAGGTAGACCAACAATGCACATGTTGCTGCACCACACTTGTTATGCAGCATTCTCTGAACCTGACCCTGTCTTTCAGGTCCTACACCTGTTGTTGTAAATCTAATGTGTTGGGTTTCAAGTTTTGAATAGCTTTATTGTTATCAAAATGTTGCATTGGCATTCCCTCAGGAGGTCTAAAGGTTTATTTTCCCTTCCTACTCATTCCTGTTATGCAGAATGACTTTGAGAATCCTATCAAATTTGTCAGAGTTGAATGCTGTCGCACAGATCTATTATGATCTCCTCCAGTGGGAGGACCTGCTTCTTCCAGACCAGCTGAGTGCGTATCCATGACATCCATGTTAGGTGACGTTTTGCGTTGTTTATTCCTCCCCATTGTAGCACTGGTGGATGAGGGCAGATGAGTGCTTCTGTACCTTACCTGGTCAAACCCATCACAATTAAGTTGCAGCCATTGTCTGTCCCTTTTGCATTTGACAAAAATATCTACATATGGGACTGCATATCCTCTTCCGAATCATTGCATATACCATCAGTGTTGTGGAAGTTGCATGAGCAACCAATCCGAGAACAGTCTTCAGTCATCAATGGGAACCCAAGTAGTAAGTTTAGTGAGGTCCCTATGTCTGTCGGTAAGTGTTTGTCATTGCAATGGATGGTCTTGGTGGCAAAAGTGACTTTATGTCAATCCAGAACAGGGTCTCCCAGAAACCAACTGTGCAGGCAAGCCACAGATTAGCAGGAGGGACAACTAGTCCTGCATACTGTTTTCTTAGTAGCCAGCCAGAGACCCCTTGTAGTAAAATGCACACTCTCTCTCTGTATGAGCCCCTCAGGCCCCACTGAGGGCTGCCAATTGAGATGAGTCAGCATAAAGATCCTGAGTGCAATATGTTTCCAGGCCCTTGACGAGGCAGTTTGTTACTTCTCTCATATATTGGAGGTGGAGTGTTCCCTTTGCCTTTCCCCCTCCAGACTCTTGATCTACCCACGGAAGGGGTGACATAAGTGATCAGGCCTTCTCAAATGAGGTGCAAAGGTGTGTTCCCATTCTCCCAAAGTTTTAAGGGCACCTGAAATATCTCACCTCAGTCAACTATAAAAGAGAGGGCTAGCACTGCGGGGAGAGTTTGGGCTGATACTTTGTATGACTTGTGGAATCAGGGGAAGGACTGTCTACATTAGGTGTCTGAGTTTGAAATGGACTCCTTGCTGGTTCTCAGTTCATAAAGAGAGGGGGCTCCGCCAGGGAGGCTGTACTTCCCAGAGGGCTCCAACCTCCACAGGGGTGCAATAGGGGTTTGGGCGACAGCCGACCAATAGGTTGGTCTGTTCCCCGTGGGCATTGGGGGATTGAGTAGCACAGTCTAGATGAATGTGCTACTTTGGGCTAAATCTGTTAAAGGATGTAGCCAAGGGGTTTATAAACTGCCATTTGAGGCTGCTGATCACCATTTTTTGGTGAGCACACCGAGTGGCAGCCCTCGCGAGTCAGGCATTTTTGTTAGTTTTTTGCAGTATATTGTTACACTTGTGGATATGCTATTAGTGGCTGTGTTTCAGTGTGGAGGTTATTTTCTCACCTTGCTTTGTATTGTGACGCATGAGTCACATGCCAGACAACGAGCTCAAAGTGCAGCAGGTGCTACGTCTGCTCGCTGAGGCCGACCACATAGATCTCGCAAGGTGTGCTTCCAGCGGGGTGGCAGCAGCAATATTAGCTTGCTCTCCGCCCCGCGTCAGGATGGTGACTGCAATAATAACTAAGGTAGGAACCCAAGGCCATCCGCTATCACTTGGTGCAGTCCAGATGCCTTTCATGGCTAGGAGTGGGGCAAAGGAGGGGCCACAGGAGGTAAGCGGCAGCGGAGACTCGGAAGACTCAACGGCCTTCAAAACATATCAGTGAGGACAGAGGTGGGCGGGGAATGGGCTGTAAGGAATAAGCAGCTTGGGAGGGCGAAGGAGGGGGCTGGGGTTTCTGAGTTGCCTCGGGTGCAAGGGCAGCCAAGTGTACCACGGGAAATTGAGCAACATGAGAGCAACGATCTCATGGAGCTCAGCAATACATTACAGTTGGGACCCAAGGGCCTTCTGGGGCCACATGAGCCAGTGGAAGAGGAGTGCCTGGGCATGCTGGGGATGGTGGCACCCTATGGCATTTATGCAGGTGATCAGGATGGTGAGGCAGGGGGACCATGGCAACACATTGAAGGGGAGCCTGGGAAATTACCTGTCCATGACATGGAGCCATATCTGAGCAAGTGAGGATGGTTGAACAGGGCCCCAGAAGCTTTGCACGTGGGAGGGAAGGGTACGGATTTTGGTTTGAGGAGGGGTGGGAAGCCTGTGGGGGTGGCAGATGAGGGTTCTGGGTCTGTACGATGGGGAGGTCTGGAAAAGGGGAAGTGAAGGATTTGGCTATGGGCACATCATCTGAGACAAATATTTGCTCACCTTGTGCGTGAGGATGGGACGAGTTGCCTCCAGCAGAAGGGATTAGAGTTAGACCAAAACAGGTGTACTCACACAAAAGGGGACCCAGAAATGACAGCAGTATTCAGGCCACCCTGGCCACATGACTGTTGGGGAGCTGGGGCTCAGTGGGGCAGGGAACGCTGCGCCCTATCCTTTCCAGGTGCCCAGCATGGATGGCATGGCAGACTCAGGAGAGCACAGGGTGGGTCGTGCACCCCTGAGTGGAAGAGACAGCACGGCACGGGGCAGCCGACTGTGCAGCGTCGTGGGATCCATCAGTGTGCACTCCACAAAGGTCTGGAGTAGCCTCACAGGGGGAACCATCCAAAAGTGACAGAGCATCCTCGACCAGTGGAACGAGTTGACTTAAGCAGTCAGTGCATGATGCAAACTTGAGTGGGTATGGTAAGGCCACTCAAGTTAGATATGTGATGGACCCTTTGGTGGGGTATGAGGTGCCACGAGGTGTGGCTGGTAAGGCCTCTCAAAATGTTTTGGTATGGGATCTCGTCGAGGGTCGGGAGGTGCCACAAGATCTGGCTGGCCCTAAGAAGTTGGCTCACAAGGTGGGTGGGTGAGGTTGTGCTTGACTATGATGAAGAAAGCTTTGAGGAAGGCAAGATTGTGGATGTAGTGAGTGGCAGCAATTGTGGGGTGCAGGGTGTTGGAGGCAGTATAATTCTTCTCGCAGTGCTATTTTGCAGGAGCAGTTGGAGACAAGGATGCGGATTGGGGCATGGCGATAATGGCAAGACACTCTACACTGGTGAGGCGGCAAGCTTTGGAGCAGGCGTCAACATTAACACCAGGTAAGCCCACACATGCGGGGCACGCGGGTCCTAATTTGGTTTATCAGGGGATGGACACGGGTTGTGGTGAAGGGCTGGATGACTTGCGGCTCATAAAAGGCAGATATGTAAAAGATACCAGCGTAGGGACGGAAGATAAAGCCGCGACACAGAACGGAGTACATATACAAAAAGTTGAGGCGAATGCACACACGAATGACACGCAGGTTAAGACCTCAGGGGGAGACACCAGGGAGCTGGGTGGGAATATTGAGGTTACGGAGGAAGATAAAGCAACTGACAAATCAGGGTCCTAAGGCAAGGACTGTAAAGCGCTGAAAATACAAAAAGCTCCTTTACATGGGGGTGACCAAGCTCATCTGATGTTACTTACAAAGGAAAAGATTTGGAAAGGTGAGTATGTCGAGATACTGAAGTTATTACACAAGGAACTGAGGGCTAAAAAGGGCTCAAAGGAAGAGGAATACGAGCTGGCTAAACACCCAGTGATTATCGACAATTGACGTCCGCATTTCTCGTATATGCCAGCGTTTACTGTGAAAAATATCTGGAGAGGAGTGTGGCCTTATTCAAGTACATGGATGTGTGGAAGGCACAGATCTCCTTTGGAGTTAACGCTTGGGCTCAGTATGATGATGAATTTAGAGCATGGATGGTGGTGAATCCGGAAGCAAAATGGAGGGAAATAGACACAGATTTGTGGCAGCAAACGAAGGGCTCAGCAAAGTTCGGGAAGACGGTGTACCAGCCTTTTCAGGCCCGTCTCACCAGGGCGGTGTGGGATCCACAGGGAAGAGTCAAGGGGGAGAACTTCAATAAAGGCCTTTGCATGCAAGAGTACTGTAAATTTAAACACAAGTGCTCCAAGTGGGCAGGAAAATACGTCTTTGTGCAGTGCTATGGCAACATGAGGAGAGCTCATGGAGATCAGGCAGGAAATACCATGGGCCAGGGTCAGCAACAGCCAGGCGGGTCGGAATGGCCTAATGCCACACAGGACAGCTACAGGGGGGGCAGGGGAGGGTATGGTATTGGGGGGGGGCTTGTTTGTCGGATAAGCAGGAGAGTTTACTGTATTGGTTGCAGTTTCAACCCAAGAAGGTGGATGCCACACTCTCGGCGGAGGGTTTCACACAGGGATTTAGATTAGGTTATGAAGCACCCACGGAAATGAGGTGGGTGGAGGATCTCAAATCAGTGAAAGCACATCTACAGGTGGTGTGGGAAAAGCTTCACAAAGAAGTCGGGGAGGGGAGGATGGCAGGTCCTTTTGATGACTGGCCAATGGACACTTTGATTGTATCTCCCATAGGGGTGGTTCTGTAAAAGGAGCCAGGACAATACAGTCTCATACAGCATTTGTCATGGCCCACAGGTATGTCAGTCAAGGATTTTATTGATGAGGAGATTTTCTCGGTGTCGTATTCATCAGTTGATGTGGCTATGGAACTAGTGGAACAGGCAAGACAGGGAATACAAATGGCAAAGTGTGGCATTAAGTCAGCATTTCCACTGCTGCTGGTTCATCTGGATGACTTCCTGCTCCTTGGCATCCAATTTGAGGGGCAATGGTATGTAGATAAGACATTGCCTATGGGCTGCTCTATCTAATGCTCGCTTTTTGGGCTTTTCAGCTCTTTCCTTTAATTGTCACTCAAATGCTGTGCAGGACACGGTGTGATTCACTGTTTGGATGATTTTTTCTTCGTCACAAACTCTGTTTCTGCAGACTGCCAGAAATCACTTGTAAGTTTTCAGGTGCTCATGAAAGATGTGGGGGTGCCTTTGGCACCTGAAAAGCTGAGTATTTGTGTTGGCATGGTTGTGGAATGATATTTTGATTAAAGCCCGCCATGTTCCTGGAATGGACAATGACACTAGGTATGCTTTGTCTCGTTCACAGTGGTAGAGGTTCCTTGGACTCGTCATGGAGACGGACAGGCAATGGACACAAATGCCACTGCAGTTTTGGAAGATAGGGGAGAAAGGATGCTGCAGCTGGGGGTAGGGTCTCTGGCAGGGTCCACAAGAAGGACTTACTCTCAGACTTGGGCAGAATTCCTTAATTCAGGGGCTCAGAACAGAGCCTCAGAGTGGGAAAGGGTGGAAGATGTTGTGCAGTTTATAATGGGACTTATAGACCAAAGTCTTTCCAGGGTGACAATTACTGGGAAATTAGCAGGTATTGCCTTTATGGACAAACTAATATGGGGATATGCGCTTTCAGTGGAAGAATTAGGTACAAGGAACAAGGCAGGTCCAGGTTGTAGAGGAAGCCAGTGACACTGCAACTGTTGGGAAGAGTAGTATTGTCTTTACAAGGAAATTGTTCATAACAGTTTGAGTCAGTTCTGTCTTCCACGCTAATGTTCTGTTTTTTTTTGTGGCATTTAGAGTTTCTGAGCTTTTAGGAGTCAAGTGATGATAAGGATTGCTCTGGGAGGATGTAACACTACAGCCTCAGGGTATAGCAATTTATTTGCATAGTTCTAAGACAGACCGAAGGTTGCATGGAGCAAATGTACTGCTACCGGCGCAGGACGGGAAGGAGGCTTGCCCTTTGGTATGCAGTAAACGGCTTAGGTGAATTATGCCTCCCCCCAGCAAGTGGATTGATTTTTGTACATGACGGTGGAAGAGTCACTTTCCAATTATTAACAATATTAAGGAAGGCTCTGGTAAGAATGGGTGTGCGAGCAAAGGAATTACAGGACACACTCCTTTAGGATTACGGTGGCTACAGAGGTGGGGAGGAGGTGGGGTCAAGGGATGGCATCAAAGAGCTGGGTAGGTGGTCTTCTGAATGCTTTAAATGGTGTGTCAGGCAGGGTGGTCAGGAGACAGAGGAGGTTTAGTTGTCTTATATTTTGCTAATTGCCCTTCCTTTTGCAGGTTCAGTGCCGGGCCCACTGTCCGCAAGGCTTACTGTGTGGATTATTGGCCATTCATTTGTCAAATGGGCAGCTAAAGAGGCTGAGGCGAACTGCAGGGGTATCAACTTGGGTTTGGACAGAGCTTTGGGGGTTATTCCAACTTTGGAGGAAGTGGTAATCCGTCCCAAAAGTGACGGTAAAGTGACGGATATACCACCAGCCGTATTACGAGTCCATTATATCCTATGGAACTCGTAATACGGCTGGTGGTAAATCCGTCCCATTTGGGACGGATTACCACCTCCTCCAAAGTTGGAATAACCCCCTTTGCATGTTGAATTCTGGCATAGAAAGGGGTTATTAAATGGAGAGAATTGCTGTCTACATTAAATAGGTTGAAACGGGGGCAGTGTGTCCAGATATATTATTATTGATACATTTAGGAGCGAATTACCTAGTGCAGGACAAGGGTTTATCTTTGTTATGTGGCATGAAACAGGACTTGAGGGAGATGAAGAAACAGATGTCTGGGTGTTTTCCGGTTTGGACAGAATTTGTACCTAGAAGAACCTGAAGAGAAGTCCATATGACGGCTCACATAGATAAAGGAAACAGACGTTCGTTCGCTCGCAGTGAAACGTATCAGCAAAAGTGCAATTATCCATGTAACCTGCAAAAGTGCAAATATCCATGTAATCGGCATAAGTGCAAATATCTATGTAACAATGTAGTCCAGAAACCATGCTGAAAAGATGTAGCCTCACATGTTTTCAGTAGCTGGCCGGTACGCTCCAGGAGAGTTAAACACTGGAAAAGGCATGACGTATGCATGCCTTTCACTTATGAAATAAAAAAAATTGTAAAGGGCAAGTCCATGAACCAACCAAAGTGATGGGCCTGACATGGGTGTGGTTACAAGCCCCATAGAGAGATAACAACAGGGACAGAACGCTTTGCTCTCGACCCTACAAAGGGGCACAGTATTAAGAAGGTGGCACTGGGAAGGAATAGGAGCATAGAGAGAGTAAAGGGAGCAGTTTGGGTTTTAATCTTTTTATTGGCATATCAAAAAGAAAAAAAAATTAAACATCAACCTTTATTGGTACCCTGATCTCCCAGTGATTCCCAGTACAAACAGGGGGTTTACATCAGGAGCAGGCAATAAGTCAGTCTAGCTCTTTAGAGATGGTACCGTAAACAGGAGAAGTAATGAGCAGATAAATCCAAAGCCAAAAAAATTGAAAGGTAAGAAAGCCGGGAAATAAATAGGAAGAGGTCTGAGAAAGGGGGAATAGTGGCCACACTATATAACCAGCGGGCTATCAGGGCTCAGTAATGGGTTAAGGCTTGTAGGCGGACAAGGACAGGCATCAGGGAAGACTATACATACATAGTAGAAACCTAAACTGCTGAAGTTAAGGGTGGTTCTGTCCTCGGCACCATTTGTGAAGGAAAGGGTTATTGGGATGCGGCCCCTAACCATAGCTTTTCATGGCTGGTAAGATCCAGTAGGTCTTGGGTATTGTGGAGGATGGCTAGCACTTCTGTAATCAATCAGTATTTGTAGAGCATGGCTTATCACCCGTGGAGTCTCAAGGCGCTGATGTGGGCATGCTGATTACTCAAATAGCCAGGTCTTGAGCTCCTACCTGAATTGCTTCAGTGATACGGCCTGTCTGAGGTTGAGTGGAAGAGTATTGATGTCCAGGCTGCAAGGTAGGAGAAGGATCTGTCTCCGACTGTGCTTTTCCTGATTCTGGGGATGGTGGCAAGGGAGGGTCAGAGATGCTTGGCGGGGGTGTAGAAGGTGGTTTAGGTAGTCTGTTCCGATGTGAAGTGCCTTGTAGGTGTGAGTCAGTAGCTTGAAGACAATGCGTTTGTTGATCGGAAGCCAGTGGAGGACTCTGAGGTGGGCGGAGATGTGGCTGTGGCTGGGGAAGTCCAGGATGAGTCTGGCTGCTGCGTTCTGGATTCTCTGTAGCCTTTTTTGTATCTTCTGTGTGATGCCGATGTAGAGTGTGTTGCCATAGTCCAATTTGCTGCTGACCAGAGTGTGGGGGACCGTCCTTCTAGTCTCAGTGGGGATTAAGTTGAAGATCTTCCAAAGGAAATCCAGGGTGTGGAAGCAGACTGATAAGACGTGTTGATTTGACAGGTCATGGAAAGCGTGGAGTCCCGGATGATGCCTAGGTTGCGTGTGTAGTTGGTGGGAGTGGTGGCGGTACCTAGAGCGACTGGCCACCAAGAGTCGTCCCACATGGAGGGGGTGGAGCCAAGTCAGAGGATCTCTGGCTTGTCCGAATTGAGCCTGAAGAAGCTGGCTTCTATGCAGGCGGCACATGCACTCATACGGCTGTGGAAGTTTCTCTTGGTTGTTGATGGGTCGTCAGTCAGGGAGAGGATCAGTTGGATATCGTCGGCATAGGCGACAATGTTTAGCCCATGCTGTCTGACGATTTTGATGAGCGGTCCATGTAGATGTTAAAGAGGGTCAGGCTTAGTTAGGATCCCTGGGGTACTCCGCAGCAGGCTTCATTGGGCACTGAAGTGTACGGTGGGAGTCTGACACTCTGGGTTCTTCCGGACAGGAAGGAAAAAATCCATTCCAGTGCTTTGCTGCGGATGTTGGCGTCATGGAGTCTGGTGTAAAGGGTGGAGTGGGGGACTGTGTCAAAAGCGGCAGAGAGGTCAAGGAGGATGAGGGCTACCTTGTCACCATGGTCCACCAGTATGGCGCGGATGTCATCAGTGGGTGCAAGGAGGGCTGTCACAGTGCTTTGGTTGCTCCTAAAACCGGACTGTGAGGGGTCTAGGATGTGGTTTGACTTGACCAACTCTGTCAGTTGCATGTTGATGGCCTTTTCTGTTACCTTGGCTGGGAAGGGGAGCAGAGAGATGGGTCTGTATTTTTTCATCTCCCTTGGGTTGGTGAGGGTTAAGGAGCAGCCATACGTCTATCTTATCATTCGCCCAACTCCTGACCAAAAGAGTTGTATAGAAGGGCAGGACCAGAGAATATGGAGAATGTTGCAGTCTGACAACATCACTAGCAGTCAGATGCAAGCACTAAGTGAGTCCTATGTAATTTAGCAGGGGACTAATACCAGTCTTGCAGTATTTTAAAATAAAAGAAACTCATTCAAGGTTCCCTAAGACCTCTGTCATGTGTTCCCATTAGTTGTAACCAGTCCATTGGAGAATATGTGATCTCAAGTCATTTCTGCCATCGAAGCTGAAGTAAATGCTTTAACGAGTCATAGAAAAGCTTCGCTATAAGAAGGTCATAGAGGCCAGAGACCAGTTTTCGACTGTCTCCGGACAGTTCCCCCATTGCACCAGATATGAATAAATATTAGGAAGAGTAAATCTGTGCAGCTGTATGGCAATGGGACCAAAGACAGTGTTGGATTTAGAGATATTTCCTAAAGTGGGATCTCTGCAGAGGATATTCCTCACCAAAGTCTGTGGAGGGTGCCACAGAGCTGTCCTTTAGTAGATGGAGCACTTCCAAAATGCGAGCATGTCCCCATTCCGGCCTGGATAGTCAGAATAGGGAAGATTGATCAATGGTAATATACCCATTGTGCCATATTTGTGCTCTGGGATAAAGGAATCAATCTTCCTTCAACAAGGTATGATTTGACTTCCAAGGGAGATTTGTTGATAGCAAGATAAAATAGGAACGGGCAACAAGGTGGAAGTGTAACCAGCATGGGATGCGGAGCACAGGGAAGGTCGGTATTGGGCTGATGGGGTCATATCTTAAAAAGGAGGTAGGACAGATAGGTATGGATAGAGAGCAGAGATTGCGGTGAGACTGAGGATTTAGAAGCAAGTGAAAAAGAGGTGGCCAGATGGCGAGCAGGGGTAGTGTTGAGGAGGAGCAGAAGCTGCAGAGAGCCAAATGTCAACATCTGGGAGAGTCTTGTGTTGCTCGGGACTCTGGTGGGAAGTCAGGGCCTTATACAGGGTGGCCAGCCTGAATGCGGTAAGAGATCCAGAAAGACTTTTGCAGAGAAGGTCTGCTGTAGACTCCCTTTTGAGAGATTGTTGTGGACACACTTGCTGGATTTTGAAGACAGGGGAGTGGGTAAAGGGGAGGTGCCTGGTAAGAGTGGTGTGAATGTACGCAGGGTTGAGATGGAAAGTGAAGAAATTATATTGGACTACGATCATGGCGATGAGGAGTTGAAGGATGGTGAAATGTTGGTGGAGGAACATATGATGGCTAAAGAGTCAGAGGAAGAATGGCAGTAGATGGCAGAAGTTGAGCAGGCCTGCAAAGGACTGGGACAGTTCAAAGGGTGTTTCGAGACAAAATAAAACCACCATTCATGGAGAGGAGGCAGTTGGTGACAGAAGAAGGGAGAAGGTTAACAAATGGTCATCAGGCTTCAGTGTGGGTCCTGGGCATGATACGGCATAGGATAGTAGCAAACTGTAAATGAATGCACAGAGGGATATGATTTGTAAATCAATGGGGATATGTGAAAACATGGGAGCAGGGTAAAAAAGGCAAGTTTGTTTGTTTTATATCTGGGTAAGGGGAATGGAAGAGGTAGAGAAAGTGGCTGAAGAAAGAAAAGGGAAGCTGTGTATGGTAAGTAGGAAAGTGATAGAAAAGTTGGAAATCAAGGGCCAGAGGCAAGAAAGAGAGAAAATAAATTAAACATAATAAGTTACCATATATAGGTGCATTTGATGGCGTCCACCAAGGAATGGGGAATATGTTCAAGTGTTCAAGCTTTTGCACAGGAATGTCCGTGTAAATGATGAGTGATAGAAGGAGGAATTAAAGCTGTATAGGACACCAAAGGTGCCAGTGACAATAGAAAACTGAACAATAGCTTTTTTGATTTACACCAGCATGTACAGAGATATCCAGACTGGTGTGTCGCAATATTCCAGTATATGGTGTGATTAGACAGGAACAGCTTATGATTCAAGGGTTAGCTTGAGTGAGGTACTATGAGGAGTTGAGTGTATGGTTGGCAGAGGATGTGGATGTAAAGTGGGGAGAGTTAGGCCAGGATTTATGATTTCAATGGATGAGCCTAGTTGGCTGGCTCCTACAACTTATACAGCCTGTGGATTGCCAGTGGATCATTGACAACTTTAAGGATGCCTGCCCATTGGTGTGTGGGAGAAATGGGAAGTGCATACGTTTTGCAGCCAGGAATGTGCTGGGACTAAAATGATTTTGGAATAGGAAGTGATGAAGATTTAAACATGAATGTGTCAAGTGCATTGGTAAGCGCCCTTATGCTGTGCACTAACTAGGTGGATCAGGCTCAGAATGTACTAGGGAGTGTTTGGCAGCACCAGTAGCAGAGAAAAGCGGTCAAGGGAACAGAGAGCAGATAGGAAAGAGCTGTTATGCCAGTTAAGACTGAGCAGTTGCAATTTTATGACAAGAAAGAGGAGACACAGTTGTTGTGGGTGGATTTCAGTTTAGGTTTAGGCTAGTTTATGAAGGCCTAAAGACTTAGAAGATGGGCCAAAAACGTGTGATCAGTTTAGGAAGACCTTGAAGATGGACAGAACAAATTAAGCAAGGAGATAGCTGAGGGAAGGATGACAGGTCAGTCTGATGCCAGGCCACTATAGAGGATGATGTTTACCCCTAATGGGGTGGTGCCAATGAAGGAGCAGGGCAAATTTCACCTAATTCAACATTTGTCATGGCCCAAAGAGCATTCAGTCAATACTTTTATTGCAGATTAGCTCAATTGTGTCAAATATCCGTTGGTGGATGACACAACAGAGTTGTTTAAAATAGTAGGGATAAGACCACCCATGGCTAAGAGATACATTAAGTCGGCTTTTAGCATTTTATCAGTTCCGTGATGATTTTGCATTACTGTGGATGCAGTTTGTGAAGGTTTGCTCCGAGGAGAATGCCTACACATGGAGCAGGAGTCCGATAGTGGGATTCTTCCCGAGTACGGATGATGGATGAGAGCTCAGAAAGATCACAAGAACACAACACCATTTTACTTTGGCATATTATTATATTCCAAAAGGAAATATAAGTTGGTACAAGATGGAAACCTTGCATGATCTAGAACACCAGAACAGGAGATAAAACTAGAGGCATGTGTTGCAGTTTAGCACGTGAACACACAACTTTGGTTGTGACAGTTCTCATAACTGCTGTATAAAGAGATGATTTTGTACAATTAGAAACAATTTAAATCATTTGGGGAAATGTCAGATATGAGTGAAGGCATTTCTAGTTATGGTGCTATTACTAGTGATAAATTGAAGATGAGTTAATTAAGAGAATAATTATAAACAGGTTGAGCAATTAGGTAAAGATGCATTTAGAGCTGTAAGGATTAAGAGAAGGACAAAAGTCATATCAGGTGATCAGTACTGGCCATTTAATGAGGGTGAGAGTGAGGATGTAAAGGTTGGTAGTAAGATGTTACAGAAGGAAAAAAACATTGAGAGAAATGTTGAAAAAAAGAGAATTAAAAGCCATTGACTTAGCACCCTCAAAAAAGTAGGTTTCCAAAGAGGCATTTTAGAGGTTATCCTCTGCAGCACAAATGATATTCAGGAAAAACCTGCTGATTTGTTTCAAGACATGGGTTATAGTGAGTGTAAAGAATCCATTAAAGAATATGAGGAATGCATCTCAGAGCTCTCAGAGGGTTAGTGATGAAATGAGACCTTGGATGAGAATTTATCTATGAAGAGTAAATCTAAAAGTACATTGAAAAATCCTTTAGGTAAATTGATATTCAATCCACGCTCTATCCATTATTCATGTACTGTGAACTGGTGGCTTTTATTGCATGTAAATGACCATTAAGCATATTGGATGAAAAGCCCTGTGGCGAGAGATGATAAATGTAATGAAGTGAGAGTGTTCAGGACTGGCAGGAGAGAACACAGCTAGTGAGTGTTACACAGATCTGGAGCCTGATTTTCCAACATTTTTATTCAATCTTAGTATTGATCCAAGGAAGGATCTTCAGAGGGCTCTGAAACAATGCAAGGACTGGGTTTTAGATTCAGGTCCACTAGCTAGAATCTTTGACATGGCTGAGGAGGCTTGTTGTGAAACATTTCAAGATAATGTGAATCTTTTGAGTGTTTGGAGCCAGACGGCTATTTGTTTGTTATGATCTGATTAAGTGGCCTTAATTTCACAGGCATTCTAAACAGATTTGTGGAATATCAGCATTCAAAGATCAAACAAATCCACCTTCTAGCGATATGCTTCAAGAGAGAGTTTGGGTCATAAAGTTAGACTTGAAGGATGCATTCTTCACAGTTTGTGTGAGCGGTGTGAGTCAAAGTTACCTCCAATTCAGAGAGAAGGGAACACTTTACCAATTTCTATGTTTACCATTTGGCCTGGCATTGGTACTTTGATATTTCACAAAGGTTCTGAAGCCATGTGCAGTGTGCTTGGTTGAAAGAGAGAGGAGTGTGTATCATGATTTACTTAAAAGATTTTTTTGCTAGTGTGTCAGGAATCGCAAGACTTGGAGGATCATTTGTACATGATAATAGATTTGTAGGCAGATTTGGTTTTTGTGATAAATCATGAGAAATCAGTGTTTTTACCAAACAGAATCTGGAGTTTTTGGGTTTTCAAACAGATACTCTGAAAGCTTCCTTGAGTTTTTGATGAAAACGGGGAAGGTGATACAATCAGAGATTCCTTGTTTGCTAAGAAGAGATCAATTTATACAGAGAATGCTTGCTCAAATTTTAAGTCTTCTGTTATCTACTCAGGCAGTTTACACGGGCCCTTTACATGATTATTGCCTTCAGAGAATAAAAACAGAATATCTTCAGAGGACCTTTTCTACAGAGATCTGGTATCACTGACAGAGAAAGCAAAAGAAGAATTGATTTGTTGGTTAGACAACTTAGAGGCTTGGAATGAATGAGCCATTTTTTATGTGAGCCCGGATTTTGTGAATGAATAAGATGCCAGTCACTTGGTTTGGGGAGCAAAGATGAACAGGGTACATACTGGAGGGAAGCGGCAAAGGAGTTGTATAAATTGTTTAGAGTTAAGGGCAGGACTTTTTCCTCTTCAGAGGTTTTCAGTGAAGATGTGCAGATGTGCCATACTTTTGAAAATGGAAAATGTTTCAGGGTGTGTTACATAAATTGCCTAGGGGGCATCAGATCAAACAGGCTGATGTAGTTGATAATGGAGTTTGGAAATTCTTGTCTGGAGCACAAGATTTCAATAAGGGCCGAATATCTACTGGGGCTGGTAGCCAGTTGAAATTCACAGGAGTTCAGGGATTGTAAATTGAATAGGGCAGTTTTCAACAGGGTTCAGGAGATGTTGGGTCCATTGATGGTGGACCTTTTTGCATCCAGATAAACCACCCAGCTTTGTCAGTTTTTCAGTTGGAAACCAGACCTGACATGAAAAGTAGTGGATGCCTTTGTAAAAGTTTATAATATTCTTCATGGTTATGTTTGTCCACATTTTTAAATGATTCAGAGAGTTTTGATGAAGGTGAGAAAAAAGAGATCTGTGGTGATTTTGGTAATGCTTTTTTGGGTAGGTCTACATTGGATTCCGAGTCTGTTGGAATTGACAGTGGATTAACCTTTTTTAAATCCAAATTTTCCATGGTTGCTGATTGATCTACATGAGGGAGAACATCCCTTGGTTGTGTCAGGGATATTGAATCATCTTATATGAAAGATAACTGGGGAGCTTCAGAGTTCACAGGACCTTCGGAGGGGAGTAGGGGGCATATTTATGTAATTGTGGTGCAGCACAACAAGTCACCTTGCTGCGATGCACTGCGTCAGGGCAGAAATGCCCCGTATTTAAGGCAATATGGGCTTCCTGTCCTTTCCCTTGTGCTGGTGCACAATGGGCTATGTAGCACCACCACAGGCAGCCTTGCACCATGGTGCAAGGGTACCTGTGTTGCATGCAGGATTGTTTTTGTGCAGGAAGGTCAACCTTCCTGCACAAAAACAATCCTGGGAGGAATATTCCATCTTTTATGTGTGCTGCAGAATTGCGCACACATAGAAAGATGAAGTAACAAGGAGAAATAAATATATTTCTTTCTCTCAGTTATGCCTCCCCTGAGAGGGTGTTTCTCTTTGGTTTATTTCCAGGTCTACCAGTTCCGGTAGATCTGGGAATGCATAAAAAAATATGGGAGTTGCTTAGGAACACCAGTGCAACACCCATTGAATGCCTTCTCAGGGCAGAGTAAGGCAGCACAGTCATTTGAGCTGCGTTGTCTTACTCCAGGTTCATGGAGCCACTCAGGGCCACACAAAGTTGCCTTGTGTGGCTTCATAAATCTCACATAAGGTTTGCGTCAAACATGTACCACCTTGCGCGGTGCAAACACGATGCAAACCTTATCATAAATATTTCCCTAGAGTCTACTCCATGAATCCTGGGCACCTGGTACTAAGAAAAGGTGCAAAAGTGTATGGAATTCATGGGTTTGTTGGTGCGTGGAAAGAGATTTGGATACCCGTGGATGACAAGTCTATTAGGAAAAATCCTGTTTTTTGCAGAGTGATGAAAGAGATTAGATTACGACACCCTTCTAAGGCAAAATGTAATTGTCTTTGAGATGTCGATTTGGTGTTAAAGCTGTTTGAGGATTGACTGGTTTATAGATTTGTAATCATAAAACAGTTATGTTTGAAAATGGAGACCCTGCTTTATTTGGTGTCCTTTAGAAGAGTTTTGAACATTTATACTTTGGATTTCAAAGATAACATATATGTACTAGGAGATGTTTGTTCTCAGATTTCAAAGAGAACAAAAACTATTTCTTCTTTTGTTTTCGAGTCTTGTTTTGAAAGGCATTTTAAATTGTGTTTACCATGTTTTCTGAAAGAGTAGGAGAGCAGCATGAGTGAATTTCATGAAGGTGCTGAGAATCAATTACTTATGTCTTTTGTGAAACCTTTAAAGGCATTGGCTATGGCTACTATTGCAAGTGGGTCTGTGTGGTAATGCACAAGGCTGGTGTGGATATTCCAAAATGTTCTACTAATTCTATCACAGGGCAATGGCCACAAAATCCTTTTTGGAAGAAGGTCATTTAGGAAACGTTTTACGAGCAACAGATTGGTTTTGTACATTAGCCTTTGCAAATGTTTATTTCAAACCAATGGAGCATGTGTCTTGTGATACCTTGAACATGCATAATGGTAGCTTTTGGTCTTGACATAATATGTAGATTCTCCAAAAGAGTATTGATGAGCGAATCTGGATTTTATTAAAGGCACGGAGGCTAACGTTATCACTCCCACCCATCTCATGGGAGTGATTTAAAAAAACATGAATATGAAAAAACATGCTTCAATTTAATGCTGTATTGTTTCTAGGGGATGTTTTTCTATTGTTTTAAGTAAAGTTCAATTTAAATTGCGTACTACGGTTTTATTTTGTGTTTTTGTTGCCAGTTCAAATCTAAGATACTTATATCACGGAGGAGGATTCATGTTTGGGAATGTTTTCACCTAAACTGGTTTTGAAGATGTTGGGGAGGTTGCAGTTATTAGTCAAGGAGCAGAATAAAGAAGAAGGACTGCATTGGAACTTTATATGTGTTTGGATTATTGTGTGTTGTACATTTGGGTCAGTCTCTATTGTACTTTAAAAGAAAAGCTGCCTTTAGTGGCAATAAAGAAACTTTATGTATAAGGCTAGTCACTGTGTCTTTAATAAAATCCAGATCCTCTCCTCAGCATTCTTGAGGAATCTTCGTTTTTTGATAGAAGTAAAAAGCACAATATTATACAGATAATTTCATACACAATAGAAATATGTGCTTCCAGTCCCTTCTTTTGTTTCTAGGGGTGAAATCATAGCTTTTTACACGTATTACATTGCTTTTCACCACCCAACCATTATACAGTATAAACCAACAGTCAGGATCACCAAGTTTATTTTTCACAATTGTTTTTGAAAAAAATATCCAATTCCTCTTGCATGATGTGGTGATGCATTTCAAGCCCATATGCTCTAATGGTTCTCCTCAGGATATGGTACTGGTGATATATTCAAAGGGTCATATTTATCATTATTACACGCAACACAATGCAGAAAGACACCTTGTGCTGCTGGAAAGGGAGAGGGTAGGCATGTGCCACATCTATCGAGATATGGTGCATTCTTGTCCTCTGCCTGCGTTGGCACCCAGACTGCTGCCTAGTGCCAATGCAAGCACTCTTGCACCTTGATGCAATGGTGAATGTATTGCAGACAGGATTGTTTTTGTGCCGGAAGGGACTCCTTTCTGAACAAAAACAATCCTCTGAGGCTTTTTCCTCTTTCTATGTGTGCTGCATTCTGGAGTGAGAAAAAATACTCCTGTTTTTCCTTATTACGCCTCAAATGGGAAGGTGTTGCATTGTTTATCAGTTTTAGTAAGTCTGGGAATGCACAAACATTAATTGGTGAATGCATTGGAACACCCACGCTACAGCCATGGAACGCTTCCCTGGGGCAAAATAATGCAAGCAAGTGACTTGCACTGCCTTGCGTTCCTTCATATTTATCAAGCCACGCAGGACTATACAAGGTGGCTTTGTATGGCTTGTTAAATATCATTCTAGGTTTTGTGTAGCCCTTGCGTGGTGCAAGAGCAACACAAAACTTTGATAAATATGTCCCAAAATGTCCAAACATATAGAGGATCTTCTCTAATTATATTGCTAGTCTAAATAGGTCTGTTGGACAAAAGACATGCATGTGTACATGTCAGCAACCCTTGCTATTTATAAAAGAAGTCTAGATTGTATTTGTCTTAAGTGACTTACAGTGTTCAGTCTTCAATAAGCGTTCATGCGGTTCTGTTATGTGGCACGCTCATTTCTCTGACAACCTAAATATGGTTGAATCATTTAGCTGCACTGAAATAAAGATTTTAGCTGCACAGGAACAAAAATATAAGTGAGACTAGATGGTCATATTGATCGAGACAGCACAGACAAAATTGGAAGAACAGTGAAATCATCATGGAATGTAAAAAAAATAGTAAAAACTGCTAAAAAGATAGAAGAGTTTAACAAGTTTTCTTTAGATGTGAAGGTGTCTAAACTTGAAAAGAGACAAGAAGAACTTCAAACTTGAGAACGTGAATGTGAGGATTTGGGTGTACTATATGATATGGCTGTGGGGCTGTATCATGCAGTACACTCACAAATACCATCTTGGGTCCAGTCAGACTCATTTACTTAACCTCAAGCTCAACCCTGGGTAGCTGTGGCTGTGAGAAGTAAGGCTTAGCACAGGAACTATGTGTAAATCATTTAACAGCAGCAAACAACAAAATAAGAAAGTCACACAACATGAGAGAAATAAGACACAAATTTATAAAAATAGATTATATTTTTATGATTTTGATTTTTTAGAGACTGTAATCATCAAACCCACCAAAAGGTTCTGAAGATACAATTTTAAAAGCAATAAATCACTTTTACATCAACCAGAAACAAGCATTTTCCAGAAAAAAAGTTTGTAAACTTTTTGAAAAGTTTGAAACAGGTCGGGAACCGGCCAGAGTTGGGCAACCAAGTATGGCAGCACAGAGGTCTAGGAGGCCAGAAAGGATACTTTGGACAGTTACTAGCCACCGGAGTGTTTTTAAAGCAATATCCAAACTTTATAGAATGACCGCTATAGACATCAATGTGGTGGTCATGATGGTGAGTGATGCAGGCAAAAAGATGCTCAAAGGATGATCTGGTTGTGGTATGGTCAGTAGGGTTGATTTTGTGGTTGCTGCTCGGGTGAAGTTGGGCAAACTTGGCCACAGAGAACGGGATTCCTCGAAGTCTGCTATGTTGCAGTAGTGAGCAAGCTGGTTTTGGCCATTGGTCATTCTCCACTACAGTTGAGGCAAAATTTTTAGGTGGGGGCTAGAGTCCAGAGCCTTCCTGGGTCTAGCAGACATGGTTGCAACTTGGATTTGTCCTCCTGTGTGCCCGGTGACTGGTAGTGGCAAAACTTCCACCGCAGCTACCAATTTGTTGTTTTGGGGGTTCTTCAGCTCTTGTGTCCCTGGAGCTGGTTCCAGGAGATAAGCTGACTGAACCTTGAAGTCACTGCTCTAGGTTGGGGTTGAGACGATCTAGTTTGAGCATTGACAGATGCTAACCAAGAGATAAGGAACACTCTACCCCAACAGTAAAAACATTTGAACACATATCAGGACACTGTAGGTGTGGTGAATTCTCGACATGTACATAAACAATAGAGGACACTACTTTTTCTTTTAACAGAAAAACAACTTACATGAGGGTTTTTCCAACTGTGAATCAAAAAATCAATTAAATCGTTTGCCAGTGTAATAAATTATATATTGAGAAAATCAATCAGGAGTTATGGAAAAAGACTGAACAACATAGGTCCTGCATAAGATGCAAGTAGCTCAAGCATGTATTGTCAAGCATTTTCTTGAATACAGACCTGGAAAATGATCTAAAATGGACTGTGATAGAATGGGTATGAATTGGAATGTGACAAGGTGAAATTGTGCTCTCACTTTTCAAAAAAGAAGCAAACATAATTGTAAGAAATTGTATTATTGGTTGAGAGGTGTGGAGGGTGTGGAGGCCCCACTCTTGCAACCGTCACAATCCCTGCCAGGGTGAACCACCAAAGTCACTAAATTAACCTGTGCTTAACCCTTTTGTAGCTTGGCCCAAAAGCTTAACTTAGAAGCAATGTGTAAAGTATGTATACAGCATACAAACAGTAATAAATTGAAAACACACTACAAGAAAATTCCCAAACAAATTTATAAAAATACGTTACATTTTATGGCATAAAATGACATGGAAGTGTACAATCCAATCAGTAGAACCAGAGATATTGATTTTTAAAATGTTTAGGAAAAATAGCACTAAGAGGCAGAAATTGCCACTGTTGGTTATCTTGTTGCATGGCACCAGGGGAATGTTGCAAGTTCAAGCCAACTGTGGCAAAGTGCGAACCAGATGCAGGGACCAGGTACATCTTGGTAAAGAGTTACCTTCTCAAGTCAAGTGTTTCCGTTGGAGGAGGCTGCATTGAGGAGGCTTTTGGCGCAAAGAGTAGGGTGCATACTAATGAAGGTTTTGCATGACCCTTGCACGAACATGGAGGAACAAGAGAGACACAAAACCTTAAGCGGATTTATCAAGGCATGCAAGGCCACTTTGCATTGCCCTGCATGGCATGATAAATCCAGAATAATGAAACACAGCACAAATTGGTCCGTTGCATTGCTCTACCCTAGGGAGGCGTTCCATGGGTGGAGCGTGGGTGTTCCTGCCAAGGTGCTAAGCAGCCAAAAAGACACCAGTACAAGGAAAGGATAGGAATGTGATGTATTATCTTAAATATGGTGCAGTCCTGCCTTTTCATGCAACGTAGCGAGATGGCTTGCTGCGCTGCGTGAGAGCTACACAAATCTGCTCCTCGGTCTTATTGGATCTTCCCTTTATGGTTCGTACGGGTGGCAGAGTCTGGGTGCAAACTGGACTGTTTGCAGAGCCCAGACTTCAGAATTTTCACCTTTTACTTCAGGAGGAGCTCTCACTGAGTTCTCGTGCAGCCAAGGGTCTAGCACCTGAGCGGCATCCCTTGGGAATCAGAACTCATTTCTGCAGAGGCCAGCAGCACAGCTCAGGCAGCTCTAGGCACGGTCAGTTGCAGCTGGTCAGCCTCTGGAAGCTTGTGGCACCCCTGTAGCTCACACAAGAGGCCAGTCAACTGACCATTGGACTCACTCTGGGTAGCCTGGGATCAAGGCAAGCTGATCCAATATTCCTTCTTCAGAGAGCAAGACAGCCCTTTCAGCAGCAGGGCAGTGCTTCTTTTCAATCTTCAACAGGAGTGTTCTGATGAGAGGTTCTGATGGTTTCATTTTAATATCTGGTGCCAGGTTTGTGTGGGAGAATTCCTTAACTTACCTCCAAAACTGGTTCTGGTCACTTCTTCCTCCTTATCTGTTCCTGGCTCTCAATTGTCCAGGGTGACAAAAAGCAGGGCAGGTCTGGTATCAGGGTCCTTTGTGTGTGCTGTGGACACTGTCCTGTGAAATGTAATCAGGGTAGGGTACAGCTACTCCCCAGCCATCCTGCTAGGATGACCCACCCTCTCCCAGCTACCTCCAGGTCCCATTATACACTGTATGGGCTCAATACACATCCTTGATGGGGGAATCATTAACATGCCGAGGCAGCTGGAAACTCCTAGAAAGGCATTAGAAACTTTCAGCAGGAAAATACCAACTTTCTAAAATGATAATGTAAAATCTGAATTTACCATCAAAGTGGATTTTAAATTGCAGTACATTTGGGTGTGAGCAGCAATCCCCATCTACTCCCAATCTGAAGTTAGCACTTATTAAATGCAGTAAAATAACCCAGTGTTAGGTTATGGAAAAGAAAGGCCTTCCAGCAGTGAAAAATGACTTTAGGAAATCTTCACTACCACAACACATAAAGCTTAAACAGACGTTCTACTTTTTAAATGCCATGCACCCTGCCATATGAGCTTTTAGAGCCTACCTTAGTGGTGTCTTTTAAGTTTTAAAAAGTGAGGTTTAGACCTGGAAAAAAGTTATTTTGACAGGTCGAAATGGCAGTTTAAAACTGCACTACGGGCTGCAGTGGCAGGCCTCAGAAATGCTTTACAGGGCTATATTAGTGGATGGGACAATGAGTGTTGCAGCTCACAAGTAGCTTTGAATTTGCTGGCCCTGGCTACATGTAGTACCATAAACTAGAGAATAACAAGTAAATTAGGTGTACTAATAAGGTGTAGGTCAATTTTACCATATTTAGACGGAAGAGCACAAACACTTTACCATTGATTAGCAGGAAAAAGTTGCACAGAGACCTAAAAGCCTACAATAATGTGTTCAGCAAAGGGAAGCAGGAAAGCAAAAATCGTCAAATATGATAGTGTTAACAACGTATTACGTGAGCAAGCAGAGAATCTATGCTAATACAGCAATCAATAATTTACTGAGCCATTAGGGCCACATGTCCCATAATACCTCAATCAAGTTCACAAAATTCACTGCATTTTCCAGATGTATTCGAAAATTACCAGACATAAAAATCACAAAAGAAATCCCATACAGAGGGCCACTGTTCACCTCAAGGCGACCTTCACTGTTTAAAGTTGCCAAGTGAAGAAAGGCTTCAGAGAACATGGTTGGTGGACGAGCAGTGGAATACTACATTTTCGACGCAGATACAGTGGCACAGAGTGCATACAGAGCAGTGGACTACAAGCTCCAGCAAGCCACAGTGGTGAAAAGCGAGAAGGCACTATGTGCATGAACACCACAAAGTTTGCAGGAAAAATGTAATCAGCGAACTCGGGTATACGCAGAGAGACGCCAGAGGAGTAACGTTGGGTGAGCAGACACAGCAATTAGGGTGCTCGTTTATGGTGGTAGCAGACGTATGCTCTGGTGCGTCAGTTTGCCTTGTCCGCCAGACAGGCGACTTTCAGCTGTTGCCTGTCGCTCTCCGGTACCCAAACAACACCACAAGTGCTCTTCAGATGTCGTACCAAAAACAGCACCAATACACAAAATAAAATCACTTTCCATATTCAAATTTAGCCCATCATAGGAGATGCCATTAGGACAGGAAATGTCTGTAAAAAAATGTATTTGTTTGCTACTAGTCTATTTACGGTGAGGTATGAACTCAGAGCTTATCCATCATTCGAGTCTGGCCCAATAGAGTAGCAAGAACATTAAAATACCCCTGACTTGAACCATACCTCTAATCACACTCTATATGCGAGGCGAGCAAACTCGACATTCCACATGATAGTTCTTCATTCTTTCAACCTCTTCCTATCCACCTGTCCCTCCTCTCACCTTCTGTCTTAGTCATCCATTCGTCTGTCAACCCCTGCACTTTCCCATCCACCCTTTTAGATGTACATCCATCCATTCACTCATCCACCTATCAGCAAATCCACGTATCCATCCTTTGACTAATCTATACTTTCTCTTTTCTACATCTGTCCATTCTTCATCCTTCCATTCATCCACCGTTTAATCCCTCAATCCTTTCACTCTTCCATCCATCCTTCCACCCTTTCGTCTATGCATCCTTTCACTCATTTGTTCTTTCACCTTTCCTCTTCCGTTTCACCTTAACTTCTTTTCTCCTGCTGTTTTCTTCCTATCTACCCATCTTTTGTATTTCATTCTTACTTTCTCCTTCTTGCCTTTCTCAAGCTTATTCATTCTATTTCCCCTTCTCTGTGTTTCCCCTGTTTTCATCATTTCTCTTTCTCTCTATCCTCCATGTGAGACCTCTACAAATAGAAGATATTCTCACTGGTTTATGTATTTCCTGGTAAATATTATACGACTGCAAAAATTCACTGCAATTATCCTGCACAGAATGCAGGTGTCTTCACATGCCTGTGGTACGCATGCTATATTGTCAATTTCTGCTCTTTAGGCTAAATTCTTTGCTGTAAAGTTTACAGGTGATGTACTTTGCACAAACCTTCTTGGCAATCGACCTCATTTAAAAAAATTGCCACACCAAGGATCCATTGGGTGGCTGAGGTGGCTGAGCAGATGCAGAAGCCCCTTGCTGTTAATCTGAATCAGACGAAGACATCTTTCTCTTCAACCAAACAGGAAAGGAGAACATGCCAAAAATGTCTAGTCTCACCAAAGTCCAAAAGAGAAATAGACCAAAAAGGATGCAATATACTTTTTCTACATAATGACAACCATATGAACCAATCCAAATCCTTCCTTAGGGTATGCTTCCTTTCCCAGACTTCTTGTGAGACCATCTTGAGGGCATGATTGATGTCATATGCAAGGTTATAAGCAGTGTATGACAGGTGTGAAAGTTATAGTTAGTGCTGCTAATTATAATTACTGAATTTCTGTGTTTGTGTAGTTCAAAACATTAGTTTTGTCATTGAGAAATTCACTTATCACGTTGCTTTAAACTTTGTTTTCTCAGTGAAAAAAGAAAAAAATATATATACACACACACGCACACACATATAGATTTAGGACCTAGTTTGCATAGAAAAAGTATGTTTTTTGTTTTGCTAATAACTTTGGCATCGTTTGGCGAATCTTCATGGAATGTTCATAACGTTTGTGCCAGTCAATTCAGCTGCTGTCTGGAAAGTTTTGGGTGAATTTGTCAACCAGGGACAGAGAAAAAAAGGGTGTCCCAAAATGCATTTTGCCCATGAAATTCCCCATGGGGATTTTAGACAAGACTGCAGCCCGACCCCAGTGCTTAATTTGTAAATAAAAATGCGCTAGTGCCCAAAGTCCAACTCTTAAACACGCGGCTGCTGCATTTAAATGTGCAAGCACAGAATACTGAGGCAGCCTAATCCTGAAGCTTTCTGCATTCTCCCTTAGTGACACTTTTTTTGCATTCTGCAGCACACATAGAAAGAGCAAATTCCCATTTTAAATTGTTTTGTACATTAAGGTGTCCCTTCCTGCACAAAAACAATCTCCCCCTCAACGCAGCCATGCTTTCACCAGGGTAGCTGCGATGGAGCTCGCAGCAAATTTAGCACCGGTGCAGGGGGAAACACAGGAGTGCACTGTATTCTAATAAATATGGCGCATCCCTACATTTTGAAATTGACGGATCATGGCACTGCCAAATTTGGCACAGTGCTGAGCTCCGCCATTGTCTATTAAATCTGGGCCTATATGTTATATGTTTGTGAATGTATGAATGCATGTTGCCATATGTCTACATATATGTCACTGTGAGTGGATGTGAGAGTGTCTGCATGGGTCTGTCAGGGGTGCGGTACTGGTTTTGTAGGCATATGAATGTATGCATAAGTGTGTGAACCAGTGTGTAAGTGGGTGTATGTGTGAGAATGGGAGTGTGGGTGGGTGTGTCTGTGTGTGAATAAGTGTGTGACTGGGTGTGTATGTGGCTGTGAGGGTCTGTGAGTGGGTGTTGTAGTGGTTTTGTGGGTCTGTGAGTGTGTGAATGGGTTTTGTGGGTCTGAGAGTAGGTGTGTGAGTGTGTGAATGGGCGTGTGTGTGAATGGCTGTGTGGGTCTGTCAGCAAGTGTGGTAGCGGTTTTGTAGGGGTATGAGTGGATGTGTGAGTGTGAATGGCAGTTTCAGTGGGTGTGTCATTGTGTGATTGGGTGTATGAGTGGGAGTGGGAGGCGTTCCAGTAGTGTTTTTCTGGGTGTGTGAGTGGATGTATGAGTGTGTGAATGGGTGTATCAGTGGGTGTGAGAGTATGTGAATGGGTGTGTGAATGGGTGTGTGAGTGTTTGAATGGATGGGTGAGTGGGTGTGTGAATGGGTGTGTGATTGGGTGTGTAAGTGGCTGTGTGGGTCTGTCAGGAAGTGTGGTACTGGTTGTAGGAGGCTGGCCTGGTTTGTTGTGGGTACCTAAAGTACTTACACATTATACCAGTTCCAGTTATCCTTTATTAATGAAATGTAGGCAGTGTCTAGCAGCTTAGGCTGCTTAGGGGTAGCTGTAGCAGAGTGGCCAAGGCTGAACTAGGAGACATGAAAAGCTCTTGCAATACCACTATCGTCACACAGTACTTATACACAATAAAAGACAATACTCAGTGTTACCAAAAATAAAGGTACTTTTTTTTAGTGACCCAAGGCCAAAAATATCTTAGAGACAATACTCCTTCTGGAGGTAAGTATTATAACCAATATATACACTAGTAACCAAAATCAGGTAAGTAAACATCATAGAATACAGTAGTGCAAATAGTGAAAAACACAAATGATTGCAACGGGCCTGGGGCAATACAAACCATATACTAAAATAGTGGAATGCGAAGGTCGGATTCCCTGCTAGGCAAGTGTAGCGTGTAGAGGAGTGCTGGGAGTGCAGGAAAACACCAAAGGTAGGTAAAGTACCCCCCCCCAGAGCACATGAAAGCAGGAGTAAAGTACACAGTTGTGATGGAGAATAATGCAAGAACCAAGCAAGACTGCAAGCAACCAACGATAGATTCCTGGACCTGAAGACCTGTGGTGAGACGAGACCACATCCAGAAGTCGATGAAGAGTCCAGGAAGAACAGGAGCCCCTGCCCACCTAGATGAAGGTGCAAAAGTGGATTCTCCAGTTGAAAGAAAAGTACATAAATGCACCAAAGAAGATAGCTGCGGGTTCCTGCTTGGTGCAAGAGATGGCCCACATCAAGTTGTTGGATGTAGGCTGTTTGCGTCGCCGGATTACGCCAACAAGACTTGGTTCACGCAAGAACACATTTTGCGACAAAGAGGAGCTGCCCAGACCCAGGAGGGACCTGGGGGTCTCAACTCAGACTGAGGAGACAGAGGGAGCTCTCAGCTCTTCAGAAAGCCCTCAGAAGACCAGGCAGCACCCGCGGGAGTCCCAGGACACTGGGACAAAGGAGTTGCAAAGTGGGGTTGTTGCAGCACTACACAGAAGAATCCCACGCCACCGGAGAACAACTCAGAGAGCTGTGCGTCGTAGGATAGAGTGCTGAGGACCTGGGCTACGCTGTGCATGAAGAATTTCTGGAAGAAATGCACAGAAGCCCAAGGAGCTGCAGAAGACACAATGCACAGGGGTACTGTCTGGCACGGGGGCAAGCTCTTACCTCCATCATATTTGGATAGCTGGACCTTTGGAGAGTCAGGATCACTTCGGTCCGCCACCTGTCTTCCAGGGATTACGATCGTCAACAGGAGAGGAGTCCCAGAGTATCGGTCGTCATCACAGAGAGGTGCCTGCTGAAGCAGGAAAGTGACTCTGTCTCTCCACGGGAGATTCCTTTGGTTCTTCTGGTGCTACCTACCCAGGTATGCACCTATCATAGGTGGTCTCTGATGTCACTTACTGGCACTGGCCACTCAGATGCTCCCAGAGGGTCCCCACTCCTTGGAATCCAATATGGCTAATGCCATGGACACTTTGGAGGAGCTCTGGGCACCACCCCTGGGGTGGTGATGGACAGGGGAGTGGTCATGCCCCTTTCCTTTGTACAGTTTCTCACCAGAGCAGGGGGTCCATGAACCAGTGTAGACTGGATTATGCACCGTGTGTGCCCTTCAAAGCACTTCCAGAGGCTCTGGGAGAATACCCCTCCCATGCCTGTAACACCTAATTCCAATGGGAGAGGGTGTAACACCCCTCTCCTAAAGGAAATGCATTGTTCTGCCTTCCTGGGATTGAGCTGCTCAATCCCCAGGAGTACAGAAACCTGTCTGTGAGGTGCAGTGGAAACTTCAGAGAGCTGGTTTGGTAGTACTGGGGGTCCACGGTGGAGCCTCAGGGTGCATGGAAGTCCCCCCCCCCAATACCAGATTTGGATTGGGGGTTCAATTTCACAATCTTAGACACCTCACATGGCCATATTCGGTTGTGAAGCTACATATATGTATTGACATATATGTAGTACACTCTTATAATAGTGTTACCGCACTCACAAAGTCTATGAATTTGGGCCTGGATGTTGTGGTGGCACCTTTGCTAGTGCAAGGGTGTCCTCACACACAGTAACTTGCACCTAGCCTTCAGTAACTGAAGGTTAGACATATAGGTGACTTATAAGTTACATGGTGCAGTGGAAAATACCTGTGAAATAGTGGGTGCACTATTTCACTCAGGCTGCAGTGGCAGTCCTGAAGGAGTGTTTGCATGAGCTCCTTATGGGTGGCAAAAGAAATGCTGCAGCCCATAAGGATCTCCTGGAACCCTAATGCCCTCGGTATCTAGGTACCATATACTAGGGACACATAAGGGGGACAAGTGTGCCAATTAGAATTGGTATTTGGAGTCACTAAACTATAGTGACAAATTTGGTACACAGTGAGAGCATAAGCACTAGAGTTCTGGTTAGCAGAACTCCAGTGATAGTCATGCATACTGACAACACATATAGGCCACACACTATGAGCACTGGGGTCCTGGCTAGCAGGATCCCAGTGTGTCAGTAAAAACACACTGACAAATAGGTCTCAAACTATGAGCACTGGGGTCCTGGCTAGCAGGATCCCAATGAGACAGTAAAAACACACTGACAAACACTGGCAAACAGGCTAAAAATGGGGGTAACCATGCAAGAAAGAGGCTTCTTTCTCTCAACTCTCCCCGCCCCAAACGAAGGACAATAAGGCTACCCTTGGGCAGTTGAGACTTTATTGTCTAAGTGGTGATATGTGGAGAGTAGAACTGCAATAGACTGGTAGCTCCCTTTATCATCCACTGTATGGTTACTTCCCTGTGGGGATGTAAACCACCCTGTTTAGAGATTTATACCTAGAAAACAGTACAAGTGTATAGTTTCAGATTCACTGTTTGTAAGTTTTATAGTGGGGCAGTGGGAGTGTTCCACTGATCCTATGGCCTAAGGATGAGAATGCTAGACAGGGATGCTTCCTCAGTAAGGCCATAGCTGGGCAAAACGTTTGTCCATATGGCTGTAAGAGAGAACAGGATTGCTGTTTCTCTTGGGTTGTAACAGGGCAGGGTTGCTGTCCTATAAGCTCCACACTAGGACAGGGCTGCTGTCATATGTGTTCAGAGGTAGTGCAGGGCTGCTGCACTAAAGTTTCTCTGGGAGGGCTGGAGGGTTGCTCTAAATTTACTAAAACAGTGCAATTTTGCACATCTGGATTAGTAGTTCCACAGAGAAGTACTTTTACCTCTGGGAGTTCAGCTGTGGTAGCTGTGGGCTTCCTTCGTACAGGTTCCACCCCAGGAGACGGTTTCCACCACAGGAACGATATCCTTAGTGGTAGGGTGGGGAAGGGATACTTTGATACCCTTTTAACCTGTTGTCTGAGAAGGATCCTGAGACTTCAGGCCTCTTTCTCTTCTTTGCTTTTTCATTTCACCTGAATTGAGAGGAAGCAATTCCTCAGGGATACCCAGCATGGATGCATGAGTACTAAACTCTACCTCAGACCAACCAGAGGCCTCTAGGTCATTACCTAAGAGACAGTCTACAGGGAAGCTAGGTGATACCGCCACCTGCTTTGGGCCAGAAACTCTACCCCAACTAAGTTGCACTACAGCTAAGGGGAGAGACTGAGTGGAGTTATTGACATCAGTAACCTGGTACTTCTGTCCAAGGAGGTGTTGTGCAGGTGACACCAAGTTTTCAGTCACCAAAGTGATACTGGCACCTGTGTCCCTGTAGGCTTGGGCCTCAACACCATTTATTAGAATTGACTGCTTGTACTTGTCCATGTTAAGGGGACAAGCAGCCAAGGTGGCAAGGCCAATGGCACCAGGTGTGACAGAAACTGTCTTGGGAGTTTCTATACCTACTCCAGTTTCTATGATGGACCCAAAAGTGAACCCAACTACACCCTTATTTTGACTGTTGCCAGCAGTCCCATCACTCTTACCACTACTGCTAGGGGCACTAGAGTTTGATGTATTAGTGGTGGTAGGCTGAGGGGCTTTACCTGGGCAGGACATATCCCCTGGCTTATGGCCTTTACCTCTGCACACATGCTCCAGGGCTTTTTCTTGTGTGTAGAGTGAGAAGAGGAAGATGATTTATCCCCGCCCCCAGAGGAGTGTTGTGGGCCTGAAGAAGGATCTTTGTGTTTACTTGTATCTCCATGCTTGTCCTGAGACTTTTCATCATTGTTCTTATTTTCTTTGTCACCCCTGTGTGAGCTTTTATGCTCACCCTTGTTCTGCCCCATTTGTCTGCCTTCTTTCCCAATTCTTGGGGAAAGGTCAGGTCTGAGTTTACAAGATACTGGTGTAACAAGTCAGACACCCAACTACTCAATACATGCTCTCTCAAAATCAGATTATACAGGCCCTGGTAATCAGGCACTTTACTGCCATGTAACTAACCCTCTAAAGTTTTCACAGAACACTCCACAAAGTCAGCTCAATCTTGTGAAGGTTCTTTCTTGGTTTCCCTGAACTTGATTCAGTATTGCTCTGTGGTGAGGCCAAAACCATCAATGAGAGCATTCTTTAAAATGTTGTCGTTTTCTGCATCCTACTTCCTAACAGTGAGGAGTCTGTCCCTCCCTTTGTCAGAGAAGGACAACCAAAGTATAGCAGCCCACTGCTTTTGAGGGACCCTTTGAACCTTGCAAGCCCTATCAAGTGCAGCAAACCACTTTTGAATATCACCCCCCACCTTTTATGGGGGAACAATTTTATGTATGTTTCTGGAGCTAATGTTGTCCTCTCTTACCTCATTACTTCTGAAATTGTTAATGCTGCTGCCACCTTGGGGAACTAACCCCAACCCCTGTCTTTTCCTTTCCACAGCTAGGGATTTCTTATCTAAGGCCAACTGTTGCTGCTGTAGCCTCAGTCTGGCCTCCTCCAACCTTAGCTTTCTGAGTTCCCTATCTAGGGACTGGTCCTCAGAGTTGGATGTGTGGGACACTTCTGACACAGAAGTGACATGGGAGTGAGCAGAGGTTGATTTTTCCCTAACTTGTGTCACCCTAGTGACCTGGCCTCTAGGGGTCAAGGATGCCCTACTTGTGTGTGCCCCCTTCCCACTACCAGCTACACTAGGTGGTTTGTTGAGAGAAAGATCTGTGGAAGGGCCCTCCCCTGCATCTTCAGGACCCTCTCCTGAATCTACCTGGTCAGAATATCCCTCTACCTCACTTTCTGGTTGTACATGAACTTCAGAATGCTCCTGGTGATCTTGTACAAGGAGATTCAAGAGGGAATCCTAATTGGGGTTCTTCCCAATCACAAGTCTTCTTTCTAAACAGAGACCCCTCAGACTTTTGAAATTAAGGTTTTCTTAAGTGGTCTTACCAACCCTGGGGGTAGCCTCAATAGAAGACATAGTGATAGAAAAAGTTAGAGAAAGAGTAAGAAGTTAGCAAACTATTTGACCTAACTTTTTAGAGGAAAAGAAAAACTTTTCAGAACTTTGTAAAACTTTTAAAAAGTTTTGGAAAACTTTTTAGAAGTGAAGAAGTGACTGGTAGGTATAATTGTATATAGCTCTAAGTAATGGAGTACACTTTTCTTGTGAAAAGCACCAGTGACAAAGTGGTAAAGTAATTACAAGTGCTTATCCTACCGTTGCACCACCAATGTAGGAGGCTGGCCTGGTTTGTAGTGGGTACCTAAGGTAATTATACCAGGTGTAGTTATCCTTTATTAGTGAAATGTAGGCAGTGTCTAGCAGCTTAGGCTGTCTAGGGGTAACTGTAGCAGAGCAGCGAAGGCTGAACTAGGAGACATGCAAAGCTCTTGCAATACCACTATAGTCACACAGTACTTATACACAATAAAAGACAATACTCAGTGTTACCAAAAATAAAGGGCTTTATTTTAGTGACCCAAGGCCAAAAATATCTTAGAGGCAATACTACTTTTGGAGGTAAGTATTATACACAATACATACACTAGTAACCAAAATCGGGTAAGTGAACCGTCATAGATTAGTGCAAACAGTGACAAACACAATAGATTGCAATGGGCCTAGGGGCAAGACAAACCATATACTAAAATAGTGGAATGCGAAGGTCGGATTTCCCCCTAGGCAAGTGTAGTGTGTAGAGGGGTGCTAGGAGTGTGAAAGAAAACACCAAAGGTAAGTAAAGTACCGCACCCCAGAGCCCAGGAAAGCAGGAGTAAAGTACAGCAAGTTAGCTCCAAACACACTACAAGTCGTGATGAAGAATTATGCAAGAACCAAGCAAGACTGCAAGCAACGAACAATGGATTCCTGGATCTGAAGACCTGTGGAGAGAGCAGACCAAGTCCAGAAGTCGAGGAAGAGTCCAGGAAGAACAGGAGCCCCTGCCCACCTGGAAGAAAATTCAAAAGTGGATTCTCCGGTTAGAAGAAAAGTACAGAAATGCACCAAAGAAGATAGCTGTGGGTTCCTGCTTGATGCAAGAGATGTCCCACATCGAGTTGTTGGATGAAGGCTGTTTGCATCACTGGATTCTGGTAACAAGCCTTGGTTCACGCAAGAACGTGTTTTGCGTCAAAGAGAAGCTGCCCGGACCCAGGAGGGACCTGGGGGTCTCAACTCGGACTGAGGAGACAGAAGGGGCTCTCAGCACTTCAGAGAGCCCTCAGAAGACCAGGCAGCACCCACGAGAGTCCCAGGACATGGGGACAAAGGAGTTGCAAAGTGCGGTCATTGCAGCACTACACAGAAGGATCCCAGGCCGCCGGAGAACAACTCAGAGAGCTGTGTATCGCAGGATGGAGTGCTGGGGACCTGGGCTACGCTGTACATGAAGAACTTCTGGAAGAAGTGCACAGAAGCCCAAGGAGCTACAGAAGATGCGATGCACAGAGGTACTGTCTGGCACGGGGAGGCAGGCTCTTACCTCCACCATATTTGGACAGTTGGACCTTTGGATGGTCAGGATCACCTCAGTCCACCACCTGTGTTCCAGGGATCAAACTCATCGACAAGAGAGGAGTCCCAGAGTACCAGTCGTCATCGCAGAGAGGTGCCTGCTGAAGTAGGGCAGTGACTCCATCACTCCACGGGAACTTCCTTCGGTTCTTCTGGTGCAGAGTGAAGACAGGCAGTCCTCAGAGTGTGCACACCTTGGAAACTGTTGCAGTTGCTGGCTGCAGCTGAAGTTGCAGGTCACAGTAGCCTTCCTGGATACTTTGTTGCAGTCTGCGGTTGATCCGACGGTTAGAAGCTGAAGCAGAGGATGTAAAGGAGTCCTGGTAGAGTCTTGCAAACTGAATCTGAGGAAACACCCAGAGGAGAGACCTTAAATAGCCCTGAGAGGGGGATTGGCTACTGTAATAACGCGCCACTCACAAATGTAGTAGAACGAGGTTTATTGACAGACTCCTTGCACAGCACATCATCTCCTGTCTCTCCTCCTCTCTGCTCTCTACCAACTTTCTAAGGTGCACTCCCGGTTGTTCCATTCTCCAACATTCCGTAGGAGAACATTGGAACGCTCCACTTTTACAAGGAACTGTGGTACATATAATTACACAAGGTTAAGTTACCTAAAAGATAAGATTATAATGTTTGTATAATGAATACACTATACAACTTGAATAACATTTCTGTGTGAGTTAATGACACTGTTATATCAAATAATATCACTTCCCCCTTCCCACCAATACATAATAGGGTCTGCATCCCAATTGTATATTAATACTGCATAATATAGTCCTTGTGCCATGTTGGACGAATTTTCCTCCTTGGGGGATCAGTTGGGCTTCTCCTCATCGTGGTATCACTCAGTTCCTTGCTATTTCCCTGTTCAACCTCCAACTCGCTGCCTTGGTCTCGAGTTATGCGGTCCATACTCCATGTGCGACCGTCCTCCAGGGTCACCACATTCTTATGCACCTTCGCTATTCTCAAAGGTTTAGTGAATTTGCTGCCTTCCTTCCGAGTGGGTCCAGGGAGTTTTACTCTGACCCACTGCCCAATGACCCATTGTTTATTTCTTGTGCCATATTTGTTATTGTACCAGTCCCGGTACTTCCTCTGGTTCTTTCGTACTTTCGTTACAAAGTCCTCTCGTCGTACCCAACAGGGTTTGCCACCTGTCAACCAATTAGGATTCAATTTAGTCCCTGGTAGCCTTCCTTTGAGCGAGAGGAACGGGGATATACCCGTGACCAAATTGAGTGTGGTGGGATATGACCACAACATTTGCTTGAGCGCCACTTCACTAGATTCTCGTGACATGGTCGCTAACTGCAAACACTCCTTGATCATTCTGTTAACTCTTTCCATGAGGCCATTAGCTTTGGGGTTATACAATGCTGTCCTAAAGTGCTGGACCCCACTTTTCCTCAAGAAGTCCTCCATGGCCCCTGATGTGAATTGTACGCCATTGTCTATAACAATGGTACTTGGGATCCCTTCTCTGGTGAATGCCTCCTTCAAGAAATCCATGACATCTTGTGTTGTCACATTATACACGATTTTAGTAATCACCCAATGTGAGTGATAATCGACTAAGACTAACAGAAATCTACCTCTTGCTCCAAAACACATGAGGGGTCGTAGGATGTCCAAACCCAGTTTGTCCCATGGTTTGGTGGGGACTTCAACGGGAGACAAAGGGGATTTGTGCGTAATTTTAGTTTTGTCGCTCATTGCACAATTAACACACTCACGTACAGTGTTTTCCAACAACCTGTCCATAGTGGAGAACCAGTAAGAGGCCCTCAATTTACTTTTATTCATTGTCCTCCCTAGGTGTCCCTCATGTGCCAATCCTATAAGCTTGTCCCATAACTCTCGTGGGGGAACGATTCTCTCCACCCTCATCACTAAGTCATTGGCTATATGTAGCTCTGACCGGACCTCCCAATATCCCCTTTAGTCTTCCTCTATTTGTCGGGATCTTTCTGGCCAACCATTCTGTATCTTATCTTTTAGGGCCTGTATTGCTTGATCGTTGTTTGTAGCCACAACCCACTCCTCCCTGGTAATGCCTGACAATTCCATAAAACAAACTGTTTCAGTGGTCTCATTTTGCCTGTCTTGCTCTCCTTTCCGGGGTAATCTTGAAAGGCAATCCGCTAATATGTTTTTTTTCCCGGGACATATTGCATTTCAAAATTGAAGCCTTCAAGCCCCATAATCCATTTGGCTATACGTGGGGTGGCATGGTCTCTGCCTTTAGCGGTGAATAAAGAAAGAAGGGGTTTATGGTCTGTTCTGACTAGGAAAGGCAAGCCCCAGAGGTAGAACTTAAAGTGGTTAATCGCCCAAAAGCATGCTAAGGCTTCCCTCTCTATTGTGGAGTAATTAAGCTCAGCCTCTCTTAGTGATTTGGATGCAAATGCCACTATCCTTTCCTGCCCCTCCATGCATTGGGATAAAGTGGCACCTAGACCCTTCCCGCTGGCATCTGTAGTTAGCCATGTTTTCCTGGTGGGGTCAAAATTCCCTAAGCTGGGACGGTGTACTATGGCATCCTTCACCTTCTCAAAAGCAGATTGACAATCAGTATTCCACTCAAAATGCAAGTTTTTCTTCAATAATGTCCTCATGGGGGCAGTGACCTCAGCAAAGTTATGGACGAATTTTGACATGAACTCAGCTAAACCCAAAAACAATCTCAGTTCTTCCTTACTAGCAGGTGCCGGGGCCTCTTTTACCGCTATCACCAAATCGAGCTTAGGTTCTACTCCATTCCTACTTATCTTATGCCCCAGATACTCCACTGATTCCACCCCCAGTTGGCACTTTTCCTTCCTGATTGTCATGCCAGCATCGTCAAGGGCCTTGAACACTTTTCTCAAAATGGAGTTGTGCTCAGATTCGGTGCTTCCATGCACTAATATGTCATCTTGGAAGCACATTATTTGCCTGATTCCCTGTAATACACTTTGCATGATCCTTTGGAATACCGCAGCCGCTAAATGAGCCCAAAGGGCATTCTGCGATATCTAAAAGCCCCAAATGGAGTGATAAAAGACGTGAGTGAACATGATGATGGGTGCAATTCCACTTGGTGGTATGCAGATGATAAATCTATTACACTAAAGTACTTAGCTGACCCTAACATACTCACCATTTCATTTATTTTAGGTAAGGGGAACCTGTCCACCCATATGTTGGCATTCAAGTCCCGCAAGTCTACACATAGGCGTATACCTCTGCCATTAGGTTTCCTGGTGACCACTATGGGAGCTAACCACAAGGAACTCTCAATGGGTTCTATTACACCTGATTTAACCAACTTATCTAATTCTCACTTCAGGGGCTCCCTCATCAGGTACGGGATGGATCTGACCTTGTGTACCACTGGTGTTGCATTTTCCTTGACTTTAATTTTGTGTTGGAAGTTTTTTAATAACCCCAGCCTGTCCTCAAACAGTTTAGGGAATTCTTCACATATGCCTTCACTCATTCTTTGCATGTCTACTAGTAATACTTGTTCTTTGTTGTTGGGATCCAGTTTGACCCCTATTTCCTTTTGGTGTCTCCATCCTAACAAATTGGACCCTTTATCAGTGACATATACCATTCCTTCAGTGTGCTGATCCTTGAATGATATGCCTAATTCTAGCATACCCCTTAGGGGTATGGGATCATTGTTGTACCCTCCAGGCTTTATATTGGCCGAATGTAATTTGTACCCTTGGTTTTGGAATTTGTCTGCGAAGGTTTGGTAGTTCATGAGAGTAAATGGTGAGCACGAATCAGCGTACGCTCTCACACAAATCCCATCTAGTTTTATATCGCACATGGGGTATGAATTATTTGGGGGTGCAGTACCCTGTTTTTCTTTAACTTGGAGGATAAACTTGTTACCTAAATCAGTGATCTCTTCCACTCTGTTTACTAATTTCCTACTACTCCTATCATTCTTACATACTCAAGCATAATGCCCCTTGGCACCACATTTCCTGCACAAGCAGTTACGAGCAGGATAAAAGGGACTATTAGCAAGGTGTTTGTGGTTCCCGCATCTAAAGCATTCCCTTTCGTTGCTTCTTCAGATGGGTTTTTCCTTATCGAAGTGGCTAATAGTACAGAGTCTTCCTCTTTGTTAGCATTCCCTCCTCCTGCTTAATTTGATTGTTTATTACCTTCACTCCTTCCATTTCGGGTGTATTTTTGATCTCCCTCATGCACTCAACTGTGTGCTCAGTGCTCTTTGCTATATCAACAGCTTCTTTCAGAGAGGGGTTATGTGTAAGAAGCTTCTCTTGCACCCGTGTACTGTTTATGCACCTCACCAAATGGTCTCGAATTAGTGAATCCTCTAATTCCTCGAATTCACATGTTTGGGCCAGTCCTCGCAGAGAGGCAATATAGGTGGCTACTTTTTCATCCTTGCCTTGTATTCTACTAAAAAACCTGTGTCTTTCCAAGACTATATTCACTTTGTGGCCGAAATGACTCTCCAACTTGTTGAGAGTTTGCTGGAAAGCATCTAAGTTTTCCCCCTCTTCTTCTCCTAAGTCAGTCAGGTTCTCATAAACTTTCCTTCCCTGTATCCCTAAGTTATGTAAAAGTATGTGTTGTTTCCTCAATGCCGTAAACTCCCCCCCCCATGGCAATTAAGTAAGATTCAAATAGTTTTGACCATTCCTTCCAGGGTAAATTGGGTTCACCTATTTCATTTAAAAATGGGGGGGTTGGGACATTCCTGCTGCTGCCATGCTTGCTAAGAATACTGTCACTGTAGAGTAATATGACTTTATCAGTGTGATTACTGTACTTTGGGTCCTTAGTGTTCAGCTTCTGTATGGTCACAGCTCATGCACATACTATCTGCCAGCCATTGCGCCACAACATATACTCATCCACAGTATTTTGAACTTATGGGAATTGCTGATGAGGGTAATACTCCTCAAAGGGTTATAGATATGTCTAATCATGCATATATACAATAACATGCAAGACTTCCCAATAGTATAACAAGGAACACGATAACAAACTTGCAGTAAGCAACTTCCTTATTACCAAATAATCTTATGCAATACTTTTCAATTATGTAAAGATGAACACGATATATATACAAGATTTTACAGTAGCTGCTTCCTTATCTCCAGACACTTTCCGTATTTGTTAATTGCTGTCACAACGAGGTAATTGAAAAGTCTTATTGCCGCCTTGATTCATTCTGCTGTGCTTGCCTAAGCGCCTTTTATTTTGACGGTTAAATGCCGCTTCCCCAGGTTGAGCCTTTTATTCTGAAACACGCTAGCCGAGGTTCCGCCTTCCCAGCTCGGTGAAGTTAAGGGAACACCTTAGTGAGGAGAGGATATAATTCAGTCCTGCACTGCTCCTCAGCAGTGCACTGACACCGCTGGACTCCCGGTGTACACGCACCAGGTAAGACTTTTGGTTCCACCGTAAGGCACCCACGCCGCTTTTCTCGCGCTGGCAATCGAGCGCGGTGATTCTCACAACAATTGTTTCTCGCCTGTCACTCAAGGCGCTCACTGCTCGCCACAGCTGTTCCTCGCCTGTCGCCTCAGGCGCGCTCTTCTTCCAGTGCCCATATATTTGCACAGCGCTTTCCACAACAACCTCAGCCCGCCTTGACAGGGCAGCGTAATCGGACCTTCACAGTATCTTACACGCGACACACACGCTACAGTCTCTGCGTAGGAAGCAGGGCAGAAGCCATCCTACTTCTAACATCTGCTTGGGGATGCTGTCTTCTAGTGTACACTCTCCTATATAGGTTCAAATTAGTAGCAAGAGCCTTCCTAGCTGTGTACACTCAACAGGTATTCGCTTAAGGCACTTCCCTCAGCCGTACCTTCCCTTGTTGTACATTTACAGTTCTGCAATGTCTCTCTGAGGTGCTGAACCGATCAGGGGCAAGGAGTCTTCACTGCCCCTGTGCAGATCCCATCCTCGTTGCCAAAGTCCTCTATAATAACGCGCCACTCACAAATGTAGTAGAACGAGGTTTATTGACAGACTCCTTGCACAGCACCTCATCTCCTGTCTCTCCTCCTCTCAGCTCTCTACCAACATTCTAAGGTGCACTCCCGGTTGTTCCATTCTCCAGCATTCCGTAGGAGAACATTGGAACGCTCCACTTTTACAAGGAACTGTGGTACATATAATTACACAAGGTTAAGTTTCCTAAAAGATAAGATTATAATGTTTGTATAATGAATACACTATATAACTTGAATAACATTCCTATGTGAGTTAATGACACTGTTATATCAAATCAAAACAGCTACCTTCCCAGGCATGCACCTATCAGGAGGGGTCTCTGATGTCACCTGCTGGCACTGGCCACTCAGATGCTCCTAGAGGGTCCCCACACCTTGGAATCCAAGATGGCTAATTCCAAGAACACTCTGGAGGAGCTCTGGGCATCACCCCTGGGGTGGTAATGAACAGGGGAGTGGTCACTCCCCTTTCCTTTGTCCAGTTTTGTGCCAGAGCAGGGACCTTGCATCCCTGAACCGTGTAGACTAGGTCATGCAAGGAAGGCACCGTTTGTGACCTTCAAAACATTTCCAGAGGCTCTAGGAGGATACCCCTCCCATGACGGTAACACCTATTTCCAATGGGAGAGGGTGTAATACCCCTCTCCTAACGGAAGTGTATTGTTCTGCCTTCCTGGGATTGAGCTGCTCAATCCCCAGGAGGGCAGAAACCTGTCTGTGAGGTGGCAATAGCTAGGGCTGCAGTGGAAACCTCAGAGAGCTGGTTTGACAGTAATGGGGGTCCATGGTGGAGCCCCCCAGGGTGCATGGAAATGGCCCCCCAATACCAAATGTGGATTGGGGGTTCAATTTCACAATCTTAGACACATCACATGGCCATATTCGGAGTTACCATTGTGAAGCTACATATATGTATTGACATATATGTAGTGCATGCTTATAATGGTGTCCCCGCACTAACGAAGTCCGGGAATTTGGGCCTGAACAACGTGGGGGCACCTTTGCTAGTGCAAGCGAGCCCTCATACACAGTAACGTTGCACCTAGCCTTCAGTAACTGGAGGTTAGACATATAGGTGACTTATAGGTTACCTGGTGCAATGGAGAATGGCTGTGAAATAGTGTGTGCACTATTTCACTCAGGCTGCAGTGGCAGTCTTGACGGAGTGTTTGTATGATCTCCTTATGGGAGGCAAATGAAATGCTGCAGCCCATAAGGATCTCCTGGAGCCCCAGTGCCCTGAGAACCTAGGTACCATATACTAGGGACTTATAATGGGGACCAGTGTTCCAATTAGAATTGGTATTTGGAGTCACTAAACTATAATTACAAATTTGGTACACAGAGAGAGAGAGCATAAGCATTGGAGTTCTGGTTAGCAGAACTCCAGTGACACAGTCAAGCATACTGACAACACATGTAGGCCACAAACTATGAGCACTGGGGAACTGCCTAACAGGATTCTAGTGAGTCAGTAAAAACACACTGACAAATAGGCCTCAAACTATGAGCACTGGAGTCCTGGCTAGCAGGTCCCGAATGAGGCAGTAAAAACACACTGACAAACACTGACAAAAATGGGGGTAACCATGCTAGAAAGAGGCTACTTTCTCACAGTGGTTTTGTAGGTGTATGAATTAATGTGGAGTGAGTGAATGAGTGTGTGCGTAGGTGTGTGTGTGTGTGTGTGTATGGAAGTGTGAGTGGGAGTGTTAGTGTGTGAATTCATGTGTTAATGGGCCATGTCCTCACCATGCATAGCTAATTACCCCATATATTACATCCCTTATGACAACTTTGATAACATCATTCTTAATATCATTGTAACATTTCCAGTAAAATTAGGTATTACTGTGCATGGTGGGGGCATGAGTTATAGTTACCTTACGGCACGAGTTATAGTTACTCCAGCTAGCCATAACTATAACTGCTGAATTTCTATGGCTTTGTGCAAATAAATTCAGAACTTAAGTACAAAGTCCCTCTAACATTTGTTTTTTTAAGTGAATTCTTTTTAACTCTGTTTCCTAACTATGACACCGCTGTAACCTCTGTTTTTTCAGTGAATATATATATATATATGTTTATATATATATTTTCTCCACCAAATGACACAAGGTCAAACACGGCACTCACAGGAAACCTTGTGTTTGAAGAATTTAATCTTCCAAAAGAGAAAAGAAACCCAAACTTCACCAACGCGTTTCAACCACCAAAGGTCTTGATCATGAGCACAGACTTAATGGAGCGCGCTTTGATTGGGGCCATTTGGAGAAAAATGTATATATATACATATATATATATATATATATATATATATACATATTTATTCAAATTCAATAATTCTTCATGATTTGTGACAATCAAACACTTTTATCCCATTATAACTCAAACAGAATAAAATAATTTAAAAACTAAAAATGAAATAAAATAAAAATAAAATGGTTACAACAAATTATGCTAAATTGCAAATCATACAACATATTGGCCATATTTGAAAATTCATTTCTCAATTGTTTTGTTTTGTTACTTTAATTATTCATCATGTCTCACACCATGATTAACTAATTAATTCCTAAAGGGTCAAGCTCACATAACTCGTAATAAAGCCCTGGATGGGCTTAATGTCATAAACCAATCCTAGGTGGACCAGAAGTTCCACTTCACTATTCAGGCCAAAGGGAATCTTTGTTTGCAGATCTATGCTATAGCAGGATTCCAATTGTCTCACTTTTCGGATCCTATCTCCTCCTTTTCCCCTGATGGTATGTGATTTACACAGAAAAAACACAATTGGTTCTTATCACTGTCATGATATGCTTGGAAGTGTCTTGCAACCGGGTAAGTTTTTCACCCATGTTCAATAGCCCTCATATGTTCTAAAATCAATTTTTTTCTCGGCTGTATGGTACTTCTAATATATTTTAGCCCACAGGGGCAAATCAAACAATAAACCGTAAAGGGGGTATTACAGTTCATAAACATGTTAATTCTCCTATGCTTTTTCCCTGGGATTTCGTATTTCAGAACCTTTCTACTATTTCTTCATGCCTTGCATCTGGTACGGGGTAGAAACTGGCAAAATCTCTAAAAGTCTTTGGGATTTTTAGTCGAGAGATGACTCTTCACCAGTTGTTTGAATGATCTACTCTATTTAAATGTCACTTGAGGACCTTCTGGTAAATCTGGTCCTATTATATTATCAGATTTCAGTATATGCCAATTCTTCTGAAGATTCTACCCGCATCATTTGAAAAGGTACTTATCAGACTAAACTATGTCTTGTCTACTTTTTCTTTTTCCTTTGTCAATGAGGAGTTTTTGCCTTCTTATTTTACGAACTGTCTGTTATAGCAAAATCCTTCTTGGGGTACCTTCTCACTGCCTTCTTGGAATACCTTCTCACTGCTTCCCTTGTAGCAATTTCATAGTCACTTTCCTTAGTGCAATTCCTCTTCATACATAACAATTCTACATATGGAATATCCACTTCAAACTAGTTGGATGACTATTCTCAGCATGTAGGACAGAATTCCCTGCTGTTGGCTTTCTATTGCTGGTCGTGCAAATCCTATTCTGATCTACAAACACTCTCAGATCCCAAAAATTCCCTGTCTCTATAGTCATCATAACTCCTGAAAAATGTAGGTTTACCTCATTGTTGTTCAGAAACCTGAAATTCTCCTCTGTGGATTTCGGGGATACTTTCCATATTAAAAACAGATCATCTATGTACCTATACCAAGTCACAATTTTCTCAACCCATATTTCATTGGTCTTTGACCAGGCCACCAGCTTCTCTCCTTAGCCTACGAAAAGATTTGAAAAGGTGGGGGCGAGCAGGTGCCCATGGCCGTACCATGTATCTGTTTATAATATTGCCCCTTGAACAGAAAAATATTGTTGATTAAACAGAAACTGGTGGACTCTATCAACATTTTGTTATGCTCCATGAACTTCAGTGACCGTCCTTTCAAGAAATAATCTATCACCTTTAAACCATCTTCGTGGGCTATACTCGTATACAGACTAGTTATATCCCATGCAATCATCCCAAATTCAGATTCCCACTCAATATTCTCATTGTGTTTTAAAAAGTCCTTTGACTGTCACACACATGATGTTAAATTTACCACAAATTAATTCAGAAAATGATTAATGTACATTGACATATGTTCCATCAAGCTGCTGATTGAAGAGACAGTCGGCCCCCAGGTGGCTTTTCCATGTCTTTATGTATCTTCGGTAAGTGGTAGAACATTGGTGTTTGTGGATGTGGGTATTGTGAGAATTGATATTTCTTTACCTCCAGTGTCTTCTTATTATACCATTCCATCATCAAGTCATGATATTCTCTAATGCTTTGAACATATTTCTCTTTAATTATAGATAAATCACATGTTCTGTATGTCAACTGTCATATTGCTCCCTGACAGTAGATTTCCTGCTCAACATTCCCCCCTTTGTCCGACAGTTTACAGATTATTGTGGAGTCTTCCTTTAATGTCATACACGTTCTCCTCTGCAGTTCACTCATATTCCCGGTGTATCCCCTTGACTTAGATTAACGTAACTCCATTAGATCTTTAATAACATCATGAGACACGTCTATTGCATCTGTCTGCATTTGGGGAGCAAAGGTGGACGGTGGTTCAAAATTACGTGGTGCACTTGACTGGGATATACCCAACTGTTCTACTTTGTCCGAATCACTTATGCTCTCCTCTTCCCCTGATCTCTCTTCATCAGCCAAATTCTCTGAGTCTCATAGTTTCTAAATCATCTCCTGTCAAAATATCAGTTGCCAATTTTGTATGCCCTTTTTGTATTGTCGTTATGTCTCCTCTCATCTTAAAAAATCGATGTAGCTTCAGTTTCCTTATAGATTGGAACATGTCAATACGTGTTTGTGTATACTCAAAACCTTCAGATGGACAAAAGGTGAGTCCCAACTTTAATACAGATTCTTCAACACTTGTCAAACTCCTGGAGGTTAAGTTCACAATTGTAAGTTCATCAGGTTCTGTTAACGCTTGTTGCATTTGCCAAAAGTATCTCAGTGAGTACCCTCAATAAGAAGGTAAGTAAATAGATAAGTTATTTGTACACAAACCAAACTTAGGTAAGTAAGAGCAAGAAAATTAATGCAAACAGTGTAGAATTACAATAGGTTGCAATAGGCAAGCACAGGTATAGGGGCAGCACAATACTCCAAAAGTGGAATGCGAACCACGAATGGACCCCAGACCTATGTGAGCTTGTAGAGGGTCGCTGAGACTGTAAGAAAACAGTGAAGGTTAGAAAAATACCCCACCCCAAGACCCTGAATAGTAGGAGTAAAGTACTCCCACGCAGAAAGACCACTAACAAGCCTTGCTAGCTGCAAGGGCCGCAGTATAGGTTTTTGGGTGCTGCTGAGGACCAGGAAAGACCAGGATGTCGCCTTTTGGAGGAGGAAACAGAGGGGGCGCTCAGCAACTCAGAGAGCCCTCACAGAAGCAGGCAGCACCCGCAGAAGTACCCCAACAGGCACTTAGAAGAAGAGTGAACCAGAGTCCACGCGAAGTCACAAAGGGGGGTCCCACGACACCGGAGGACAACTCAGAAGGTTGTCCACTGCAGGACAGAGTGCTGGGGACCCAGGCTAGGCTGTGCATGAAGGTAATCCTGGAAGAGTGCACAGAAACCGGAGCAGCTGCAAATCACGCGGTACACAGCTTTGCAGTCTAGCGTGGGGATGCAAGGACTTACCTCCACCAAACTTGGACTGAAGAGTCACTGGACTGTGGGAATCACTTGGACAGAGTTGCTGTGTTCCAGGGACCACGCTCGTCAGGATGAGAGGGGATCCAGAGGACCAGTGATGCAGTCTTTTGGTGCCTGCGTTAGCAGGGGGAAGATTCGGTCGACCCACTGGAGATTTCTTCAGAGCTTCTGGGGCAGGGTGAATGCAGGCTACCCCCAGAGCATGCACCACCTGGAAACAGTCGAGAAAGCCGTCAGGATTAGGCGCTACAATGTTGCTGGTAGTCGTCTTGCTACTTTGTTGCAGTTTTGCAGGCATCCTGGAGCAGTCAGTGGTCGATCCTTTGGTAGAAGGTGAAGAGGGAGATGCAGAGGAACTCTGGTTAGCTCTTGCATTCATTATCTGAAGAATTCCCCAAAGCAGAGACCCTAAATAGCCAGAAAAGGAGGTTTGGCTACCAGTTTAGGAGGATTGGCTACCAAGAGAGGTAAGAGGCTATCAGAAGGAGCCTCTGACGTCACCTGCTGGCACTGGCCACTCAGAGCAGTCCAGTGTGCCCCCAACACCTCTGTTTCCAAGATGGCAGAGGTCTTGGACACACTGGAGGAGCTCTGGGCACCTCCCCTGGGAGGTACTGGTCAGGGGAGTGGTCACTCCCCTTTCCTTTGTCCAGTTTCGTGCCAGAGCAGGGGTGGGGGGTCCCTGAACCGGTGTAGACTGGCTTATACAGAGATGGGCACCATCTGTGCCCATCAAAGCACTTCCAGCGGCTGGGGGAGGCTACTCCTCCCCAGCCCTTCACACCTATTTACAAAGGGAGAGGGTGTAACACCCTCTCTCAGAGGAAATCCTTTGTTCGGCCTTCCTGGGCCAGGGCTGCCTGGACCCCAGGAGGGCAGAAACCTTTCTGAGGGGTTGGCAGCAGCAGCAGCTGCAGTGGAGACCCCGGAAAGGCAGTTTGGCAGTACCCGGGTTCTGTGCTAGAGACCCGGGGGATCATGGAATTGTCCCCCCAATACCAGAATGGTATTGGGGTGACAGTTCCATGATCTTAGACATGTTACATGGCCATGTTCGGAGTTACCATTGTGACGCTATACATAGGTAGTGACCTATGTATAGTGCACGCGTGTAATGGTGTCCCCGCACTCACAAAGTCTGGGGAATTTGCCCTGAACGATGTGGGGGCACCTTGGCTTGTGCCAGGGTGCCCACACACTAAGTAACTTTGCACCCAACCTTCACCAGGTGAAGGTTGGACATAAAGGTGACATAAGTTACTTATGTGCAGTGGTAAATGGCTGTGAAATAACGTGGACGTTATTTCACTCAGGCTGCAGTGGCAGGCCTGTGTAAGAATTGTCAGAGCTCCCTATGGGTGGCAAAAGAAATGCTGCAGCCCATAGGGATCTCCTGGAACCCCAATACCCTGGTTACCTCAGTACCATAAACAAGGGAATTATATGGGTGTACCAGTATGCCAATGTGAATTGGTCAATTTAGTCACTAGCCTGTTAGTGACGAATTTGGAAAGCAGAGAGAGCATAACCACTGAGGTTCTGGTTAGCAGAGCCTCAGTGAGACAATTAGGCACCACACAGGGATCACATATAGGCCACAAACATATGAGCACTGGGGTCCTGGCTAGCAGGATCCCAGTGACACATAACAAACACACAAACAACATAGGGTTTTCACTATGAGCACTGGGCCCTAGCTAGCAGGATCCCAGTGAGACAGTGAAAACACCCCGACATATACTCACAAACAGGCCACAAGTGGGGGTAACAAGGCTAGAAAGTGGCTACTTTCCTACACACCACAGATCCCAGAGATCTCGTGCTGAGATTTGATTGGCTGCCAGCAATTTAACCAGAAAATTTCATCAGCCATTTTAGGACTTGGATGCAGCCAAGTCCCCAAAAAATCACCAAAGAAAAGAAAAGGGGGCAGGGGTGGGAATACCCTGACCCGTAGTCTTGGTGCTGGGGTCCCCCATGGACTCTACCAGGGCAAAAAAACATTTTTTAAAAGATGTTTCACCAAAAAACGCAGAGGATCTGCAAATCTGGTGAATTTGTTTTTAAACAAAAACAAGTGTGGTTTCTTGACCCTCCTTTTTTCTAAGCCCTACGTGGAATACCTTTTGAGAGCAAGACCGGCTGGGTTTTGCAAGCACACTAAGATGCTTTTTTCCAAGCTCAAGTGTTGCCTGGAATGCAACATTTTTTTTTTAATGGTGACGTCATTCATCAAAGAGGGGGGACTGTGATTGGCATCTGTTTCACCCCTAGGTATCCGAACCTGCATATGGGGTGGTAGGAAGAACAGGTGCTCAGCAGCCCTCCTGGGCAGGTGGCGTTAGAAAATAATCATGTGGGTGTGATTTATAGATGATATCTTTGTTATATGGAAAAGAGATCTTGAGACCTCCCAGCGATTTGTGATAAAGTGAACAAGAATGACTTGAACCTAAAATTCACCAGTCACATCAGTGAGTCTATAGCAGAGTTTCTGGATGTGAAACTAGCGATTAAGGGCAGTCAGATAACATTAGAATCATTTAGAAAACCTACAGCAGGAAATAGTATCCTGCATGCCCACTGTTTCCATCCAGTGCCATTGAAAGAGAGTATCCCCTTGTGCTGAAATTCTGAGAGCCGAGGAAATATGTAATCAACCTGAAGACTTTCAAAGAGCACAAGAAAATATGGTGAAGAGTTTCAGGAACAGGGGTTACAGGGAGTCCACCCTAAAGGAATCCTGTAAAAAAAGTTCAAAGATTGGAAAGGGATAAACTGCTGTTTAAGAAATTTTGATGAAAAAAATCAGGTTTATTACCACATTTAATGCAGAGTATACGTTGGTAGGAAATGCATTGAAAAAGCTTTGGCATCTCTTGAGAAGTGATGTAGTGATTGAGAAAGATCACCTGAGGAGACTGCTTAACACTTAGAGGAAAACTAAATCGATGAGGGACACCCTAGTGGGAAGTGATGTCAGGGAGAAGAGAAGCTCCTGGCTAACACCACAAGTAGGATTTACTGAGTGCTCGAGATGCAAAGCATGAAAAAAGGGGAGAACATTACAAAAATTGAGACATTCGGTAGGGCAACATACAAGATTAGAGGCCGCTACACTTGTAAGAGCGAATTTGTAGCGTACATACTGAGATGCCCATGACCCAAACTTTACGTAGGTAGTACCACCTTGCCTGTACATAAGAGGATACTGCAGCATCTCCGAGCAACAAGGAATTTGGATACCACGTATCCTGCAGCAAGACATTTTCATGCTGAGCACAAAGACAATGAGCATGAGTTAAAATATAGTTTGATTGATGGGGCACCTAAAGATTTGAAAGGAGAAAACAGATAAAGATAGCTCAGAATCATGGAATTGAAATACATTATTGCCTTTAATATCAAAGAACTGGTTGGGCTGAATTGTGATAAGGAGATGTCTTTGCATATTTGAGAAGTAATGACAAACGCACGTAGTGTCGATAGTGAGGGGAATGTGTGATCTTGAGACAAGCTAGCATATGCTTTATTCTGATTTTTCCACAGATTGTGCTCCAGTCGGATGTCCTAAGGAGTGAGACAGAAGAGCTGTTATATCTTTCTGGGTATTTATAAAGCTTGCTAGATTTAAGGTCATGTTGATGTTAACTTCTAATGATGGGCAGGCTTAATTCTTTAGTATCAGGAGATTGTTGCATTTTATTTTACTATAATTTATGTTCAAGTGTGTATTTGTGTTAGGTTTGATAGCACGTCAGAACCTTGATAAGTAAACTTACAAATAGACATGCCTAGGCCGACGAATCTTTTGACCACGTTCGGAGACTTCCCAGAACTAGATATCTTTTTGACATCACAATCAATATGACAATAACTCAATCAATATTCGCAATACCTAATCACCAAGTTAATCAATAACATGTAATAAAGATCAATAACGCAAACACACCATGACCTTTCAGTCATGAATAACCACACAAATCTAGTTAAGAGTTAGAATATTTATTTCCCTACTGGTTACAATCTAGTATCATCTCCGTTAAACTCATTACCAATCAATCTCATTAAGAACTCATCTAATTTGCAATTAGAACGCAGTTAATCAAAGCATAGAGAATATTCATCCAGTATTTAGACACGTCATTAATATGAAGCAATTTAGCAAAGTCTCAGTAATACATGATTCAACAAAGCAAGAACTCAGTCATTTGTCTATTTGTGTCAGATTTTAGTAAACACCTTAACTGACCTCGAATTAGCATTGGCATGTTGGGCTTCATGCAAAACAATTTAACAAACACAAATTTGGAAAACATCTAACTATGGCCTCTATCAAAAGAGCAGTTGGTATCTAGAAAGAAAAGGCAAACAGACAATTACAATTATCATCAGATAGTTACCCCTCCAACGAATCAGAAAGCAGCATCAGTCTTCGTCCTCAGGACATCAGTCGATTCAGCTTCGGCAAAAACAGGACAGGGCAAAGTCTCAGTATGGCATAGCTAAGAATAAGGCTCTTCCCTCATAAGAAGGAGAAGTCAATATCAGGTAAGGATTCAATAGAGGATGGTTAAGATATCAGAACAGCAAAGTCTCAAAGAATAATGGCAAAGTATGGCTTAAGGCAGAATGTCAGAATAATGGCAATAGTGTCCCAATAATGGCGATTTCTCCTCGGGTCATGCTGTTACATCAAAACATTCGAACCAGCCCTTAATTCCCCATTGGATCAACTTTGGTGCATCATTATCTCTGTCCAATAATTCTCCACCACCTTACTAGAATTTTCCACAAAACACAGTTCTCATGCAGTTGATTGGCTCTTGTAATTGGCGTGTTCATCAGGTGGAATGGCTGGTAAGAAAAGTTACACTTTACGCTCCAGTCAGTAGTCCCATTGTCTTCTCCTAGTCTAGGCAGCCTTGCACCTGTAACGAATTACACTGTTGCATTCGGCAAGAATGTCTCCTTGAGCAAGTCGGGTCCCATGTGAAAGAATTTACTACAGCTACACACACATCTCTCTAGCTTCTGGAAAAGTACAGCTTTGTGTCCTTCAGGAAGATAGCACATTGCACGTTAGAAAAACAGTTTAATATGAGACCAGGCAGCTAGGCCCAGACCCTCGCTAACTAAGGCCTAGTGAATAATTTAACAAAAACCCCAATACATGACTTTAATCATAATATGCTAATACAAATTCAAACATTAGTACATTATTAATTCATTATTAATACGTTTTCATCATCTTCGTATATATTGATGGCCACTCCCCGTGGGCACATTTCAAAAGCATTTATTATTTTCTATGTTAACAGATTTTCTATGCAGCCTCCTTATACATTATATTGCAAGCTTTCATGTTAATATCGATTTTAAAGGTCACACTCCAACAGGTTCAAAGAGCACTAGGTGCACTGAAAGAGATGACCTACAGCCCACGTGGGCTATACTGTATATATGGGAGAAAATTGGAAGTACGTTTCCCAAAGTATTCCTGTGGGGGACACCCACTTAGGCTTGATTGTGTTTGGAAACAGCCTATACAGTGATGATAACTAGTAGGCTGGAGATGTGTAACCTATCGGGATCATTGTGTGGTTGGTAATGGGGATTAGAACTACCGAGGAAGTAATACGTTTTTGCCCCATAGGGATCTTTGAGTTATTTCTATTGATGAAAGCAATGGGAATTGTTGCATTTTATTTTATTTGAATTTAATTAGATTTTTTTTTTCGCGGATGCACAAACACATGCATGGAGCAAGCACTAGTGTTACTGAGAAGTATAGTCTCTTTCCTATAATAGTTAGAAACCTGTTAGAAATCTGTCCCGTATGAATATTTATGTTATCATTTTAAAAATGAAATGGTAATTGACAAAGGCAGCTAGTTCTACAGAAACATTTCCTTCTGTCACTTTTTGCTGCAATAAATAGGCTTTGGGAAGTTCCCGAGTGCCTGCCGTCCTTTGAATTTGGAAGAAGCTTGTGTATACATATATATATATGTATGTATGTGTATATATATATATATATATATATATATATATATATATATATATATATATATATATATATATATATATATATATATATATATATATAAGCTTCTTCCAAATATTTGTGTGTGATCTATCTCCTTTACACCTCAGAGACTGGGACACTATGACTATGGATAGGGTGCAACAGGAGATTCAATGAAGAGCTAATTATTACACTGCATTGACACGTAGCTCCAACATTCAAAAAGTGCAACCTCCAGTTTGATTGCGTAGGACTCTAGTAAATAGATATACTTACGAGGAGCTGAGGCACTTTGGTTCTTTGAAACACTGAGAGCTGAATACTTGTGAAGCACAAATTGAACATTTTTAAATATTGTGCGAAGCCCATATTTCATCATGGCAGACAGACGTGTTCTCTGGGAGAAAGCAGCAGTGGATGTATTTAAAAAGAATATTGGAAAACAAGATACAAAAAGAAAACTGAGTAATGCAGGTCCTATAACAGCATCACTAACTGTTAATCAATTGGAGAAAGCATGCATTTCCGAACTTAAAAAATGGTGGGAAATGACCTAATTAATTAAATATATGGAATGCGGCAGGGCACCACGGGGTCTATGGATTTTGACACTACCCACCTTTGGCGATATGGATCCTGACCTATTTGAGGAATGGAGCTCTCAAATGGACGAATGCTCAATGACACTTATGGGCACATTGGCCACAGAAGTGCCATGGCGCATGGAACATCAAACTAAGATCATTGAAGAGTTTACGATAGAACTAGAACTGGTGCCCAATCAAGAAGAGTTAAAGTAATGTTAGCCAGGATGGAAGAATGTATATCCAAGCAGGAAGAGGAAACAAGAGCACAGAAGATGCATAAATTTAATAGAGAGAAACTCGATTATGAATTTAGCAGGATCTACACATTTGTCAAAAAATATGAGGCATAGAGAGCTAAAGAGAGGTTGAATACTATGGGGCGATCTAGTGTAACACCAAGTGATACTGATATCAGTTCGGGTCCAACATCTTCAGCAGATGAAGCTCCAAGAGTTAAATTGGATTTTCAAGGGGTGATGAAAATATTGCGAATGTCCGTGCTGCAATCAACCAGAGGAAGAGGGTGAGGTCCAGTGGCACAAAACGAGGAGGGTAAAGAGAAAAAGAAAAGGGTGTCAAAGGATAGATGAATCTCATACGTTGGTAACAAATTCCGACTCAAACACCAGGGTTGTGAATATTTCAAAAGTGACACTGATGCATACCCAAGAAAGAATTCTCAATTTTGGTCTCAGTTTCTGTCCTACCACCAATCTGGATTTTGTCAAGAGCCATATAGGAACATGTAAAATTGTAAGAAAACTATGATTATTCAAATATTATGCCATGACAGCACCCCGCCATAGGGACATGGACTAGGTCAGTAAGGTTAAACACTCCGGATTTGAATTTGGGGATATACCTGAACTATTGGCCATCAATGAACTAGATGCATAGGAGACACAAAATATGTCATCTCAAAAGGAAGAGGAAGATCCGACTATTAGGCAACTTAGGTCTATGGGTTTCTCCACTGATATACCCAGTGCCAGTCACTTTAAACGCTCCAGCAGGTTTAATCCCCAGCTGCATAGCAGGAACCTGGTCGATATCTTCCATGAATTAATGGTGGGAGACATAATTAAATTATGCACTACATCCAGAATTAAGAGAAAGGGCAATTTCACCACCAGGGACTGGATAGAGCTTAATGAACTGAAAGATAATGAGTCTGTTATTATAAAGCCCTCTGATAAATGCAGGAACATTGCAATCCTGAATACCACATAGTACATCAAAGAAACTCAGAAACAGTTGCAGAACCGAGATCACTATGAGATGTTCAGAATAAATCCGATTAGTGTCCATCAAGAGAGATATCACAATATGCAGAAGGAATAGCGAAATCAAGGGTTGCTGGAGTTTGAGGAACAGACATAGTCAAAGATTGATCATCCTAAGATCCCATGCATTTACTTTTTACCCAAGATCCACAAGGATAAAGACCATCCTCCTGGTAGACCCATAGTTAGTGTTAGTATGTTCGATTCCCTCTGGAAAATAGATCAGGATTTTTATATATTTTTCTGTGCCCATATGTCACAGTACTACCCTCCTACCTACAAGACACCACCAAAGTTTTATGCAAAACCAATAATATTACTTGGTTGAGTAGCTATTCCATGGTTACTATGGATGTCACATCTCTTTATACATCCATCAAGCATGAATTTGGCATACAGGCCTGCAAATATTTTTTGAGAGCTCACTCCATTGAATACATACCATATACAGAGATGCTCATGTCCATGTTACAATTCTGCTTGACGCATAGGGGGGTCATTACAACATTGGTGGTAAAAGCCGCTTACCGCCGCGCAGAAGACCGCCAACACACCGCGGCGGCAGCGGAATTCAGCCACGGTCATTATGACCCACAGCTCGGAATCCGCCAAAATCCAGACACCCACACAAGTCCGCCACACCAAAGGTCGGTGATAAACTGGCGATAACAAAACCTCCACCGTCACGCCAACAGGAATACGCCCACACTATCACGACCCACGAATCCACGCAGCGGTCTTTCAACTGCGGTATTCCATTGGCAGTACACACTGCCACACTCAAAATACACACACACTAACAAAACACAACCACATTGGACAATTCCAAATACACACACCTGATACACATACACACACCACTCCCACACATCCAATACAATATAAAACACACACCCACATCACCCACAAACCCTTACAACCACAATTGCGACTGAAGGCCAGAGAGAGACACCACCATCTACAAACTAGCATCCACAGGCACTCAACACCATCACTCACACAACATCCACGCACCTCACACAACACACTTCTAAATATCACCCCACACATCACAACACACACCACCCACACCATCCCATGGCACCGCAAAGACACCCCAGGTTCTCTGAGGAGGAGCTCAGGGTCATGGTGGAGGAAATCATCCGGGTAGAACCACAGCTATTCAGATCACAGGTGCAGTACACCACCATAGCTAGGAAGATGGAGCTATGGCGAAGAATCGTGGACAGGGTCAACGCAGTGGGACAGCACCCAAGAACTAGGGATGACATCAGTAAGAGGTGGAACGACCTACGGGGGAAGGTGCGTTCCGTGGTCTCAAGACACCACATCGTGGTTCAGAGGACTGGCAGCGGACCCCTACCTCCTCCCCCACAACTAACAACATGGTAGGAGCAGGTCTTGGCTATACTGCATCCTGAGGGCCTCACAGGAGTAGCTGGAGGAATGGACTCTGGTAAGTCAAATCTTAACTATTACATCCCCCACCCACCTGCATACTATCACATACCCCCACCCTCGCCCGCACTCCCATCACTCCAACTCCTCACGTATGTCCCAACATCACAAACCACACATCCCAAACTCAAGCCCTGCATGTAACACCAAAGCATGGACACCCATCACCAATGCATGGCCACTACACATACCCATACACCCCCCTAAACCATTATCACACAAGGTCCTACACAGGAATGCAAGCACTGGGGTACACCGTCACCCACCCATTGCACACCATAACACACAAAAATGCAATGACCATGCCTTTACACCCCTGCAGGACCCCTACCCAACGTCACCGGACAGGAGGGTCCAGATATGTCACTCCACCCACAGAAGAGGCCCACAGTGATGACAGCAGCTCTGTCCAACTGGATCTAGATGACCAGCCCGGCACATCTGGGACCTCGGGACAGTAGGTTCCCCTCACACTGGCACAGGCCACTACAGAGCTTTCCCCCTCTGGAAACACCAGCGCAGCACCCACCCAGCAGGCCCTTACCTCTGTCCCCAGGACAGGTCAATCAGCAGTGTGTCCACCACTACAGGGAACCCAGGCTAACCCACCACCCCAACAACACCAGGGACCTGGGGACAGTGGTAGTGGGCACACGGTTCAGGGGACAGAGGCCCAGGAACACAGGGGAACTGGGAGGGCTGCTGTGTGACAGGAGGAGGACAGGCCTAGGGAACCCACTCTCCACGAGGCCCTCTCCAACATCATGGGAGCCTACCACCATTCCCAGGAGACGATGGCAATGGTACTGGCCAAGTTTCAGGAGACCCAGCATCTGCAGGAGGAACAGTATTTGGGCTTCAGGGAGGAACTCAAATCCATCAGTTCCACCCTGGGCAACATTGTAGGGGTGCTGAAGGAACTCGTCAACACCAGGAGGGACACTGTGGCACAACAAGGAGCCCCTGACACTAGCCTGAATGATGAACTGCCCACCACCTCTGCCGGCGCTAGTGGACAGGAGGCACCGCCACAGGACCACCACACCAGCACCCCACCCCCTGCAGATGGAGAACCACCCCGCAAACGGTCCCTGAGATCCAGGACAAAGAGAGAGAACAAAGCCAAGACCCCCGCCAAGAAATGAGCCCACCCTGATTGTCATCCTTCTGTCCCACTTTGTCACCCTGTCCATACTTAAACTGCCACATCTCCACTTCCTATGCCCCTTTGGAAAATGCACCTGTGAGACTAATAGACTGGACTCTGCCATGGACATTCCTACACCATCACCCCTGACCATTTTACAACCCCCTCCACTATTGAGCACTTAAATAAACACCCTTAAATCAAAAAGCAATCTGGAGTCAGTCTGTGCTTTCGAAAATGTGTATTTGCAATAACAGTGGCAAAATGCTATATCAAATGTAATGTCAACATACCTATGTCACACAGCACTAGTCCATGCGGAAATAAAGCAGATGTCACACAGTGGGACCCAAATCTGTGAAATCGTAAGGGAAAGTGACAACTCAATGACCATACACTGGCTGAAAATGACAGACAGATGAGAGGTAGTAGAATTAAATCAGATGTAGTAGGCTGTGTTGTCCTCTTACCTGTGTCTCACTGGAAGTATTTCAGGATCACCGTATTCCTGTTGTCTAAGTCCTCTTCTTCAGATTCCTCGTCTTCACTGTCCACAGGCTCCACAGCTGCCACAACACCTCCATCTGGACCATCCTCCTGCAGAAAAGGCACCTGCCGTTGCAAAGCCAAGTTGTGAAGCATACAGCAGGCCACGATGATCTGGCACACCTTCTTTGGTGAGTAGAATAGAGAACCACCTGTCATATGGAGGCACCAGAACGTGGCCTTCAGGAGGCCGAAGGTCCTCTCTTTAACCCTCCTAGTTCACCCATGGGCCTCATTGTAGCGTTCCTCTGCCCTTGTCCTGGGATTCCTCACTGGGGTCAGTAGCCATAACAGATTGGGGTAGCCAGAGTCACCTGCAAATGTTGAGGGACAACTGTTAGACACACACTAACCCTTAGGGACAACCCCAGACCCAGACCCCTAGTCACACTGTACAGGGTCCATGTCCTCACCTAATAGCTACACACGGTGCCTCTGGAGTTGCCCCATCACATAAGGGATGCTGCTAATTCTCAAAATGTAAGCGTCATGCACTGAGCCAGGGAATTTGGCGTTCACATGGGAGATGTACTGGTCTGCCAAACACACCATCTGCACATTCATCGAATAGTAACTCTTCCAGTTCTGTACACCTGTTCACTCCTGCGGGGGGGACCAAGGCCACATGTGTCCCATCAATTGCACCTATGATGTTGGGGATAAGTCCCAGGACATAGAAATCACCTTTCACTGTAGGCAAATCCTCCACCTGAGGGAAAACGATGTAGCTCCACATGTGTTTCAGCAGGGCAGACAACACTCTGGACAACACGTTGGAAAACATAGGCTGGGACATCCCTGATGCAATGGCCACTAGTTTAAAATGACCCACTTGCTAGGAAATGGAGTACTGACAGCACCTGCACTTGAGGGGGGATTCCTGTGGGATGGCGGATAGCTGACATCAGGTCTGGCTCCAACTGGGCACACAGTTCCTTGATTGTTGCACGATCAAGTCTGTAGGTGATGATCACATGTCGCTCCTCCATTGTCAACAGGTCCACCAGCGGTCTGTACACCGGAGGATGCCGCCATCTCCTCACATGCCCCAGTGGATGGTGCCTATGAAGGAGAACAGCGAGCAGAATGTCAACCAACTCTGAGGTACATAAACACAGCATACTCAGAAATATTAGCAAATCGACATATGCCTGTATGAGTGTTTAGGCAAGACCTAGATATGTGTGACGCAGTCCAAAATAATGCCATGTGGGCCCATGAAATGGCGGCTGCCTGACCTGTAAAGTGGGACAATGGGATATGAGGTAACAGCTCTGGCGTTGTACACCGTTGCGGTAGGCGGTCGAAGACCGCGGCGCAATCCTGCATTGGTTAACATTGGACCCTATGGGTCCCAGGAGCAAATGACGATGTATGCCGGCGGTGACGGTACGCACCGCCACGGACGTGACCGCCATTTTCTCTCTGTTCAATCACTTGATACCTGATCTTCGACAGGAGAGGACCTACACTGCAAGTGCTGCTGTGACCTCACTCCGGAAGAGACAATGGCTCGTGTGTCTGGGGAAAGGGCCCCTGCCTTCAGCATGGAGGAGTTGGAGAAACTCGTGGATGGGGTCCTCCCCAGTACACGCTACTCTATGATCCTCCAGACAAACAGGTAAGTACACTGTGAGCATGCTGTATGGGCAATGCCTGTGTGGAGTGGTGTGGATGAAAGATAGGGGGGGGGGGGAGAATGGGGCGTGCATGAAACAACGGTGAGTGCATGTGCGTCATGGCAAGGGTAGGGATGCGGGCCACTGACTGTGATGGTGCGGACGGTAATAACGTATCTTTTTCCCCTGTACTATTCCTGTAGGTCAGCGCCCCCCAGAAGAAGGACATTTGGCGTGCCATCGCCAAGGAAGTCCAGACCCTGGGGGTCTACCACAGATGGAGCACCCACTGCCGGAAAAGATGGGAGGACATTCGCCGCTGGAGAAAGAAGACGGTGCAGGCCCAGCTGGGGATGGCCTCCCAATGTGGGAGGGGTGCCCGTCGCACCATGACCCCCCTGATGTTCAGGATCCTGGCGGTGGCCTATCCAGAGTTGGATGGGCGCTTGAGGGCATCACAACAGCCACAAGGGGGTGAGTACACTCTCATTCTGCTGATTCAGCGTGCATTGGAGGTGTCTGGGTGGGGGAGGTGGGCTGTGGGTTCACCTAGGCCAGGGCGAGTTTAGTAGGCAAGGACCCTTCTTAAGGCAGGCCCTGTGGCACCCCACCTCACCTGTGTACAGTGCCAACTACACCTAGTCAATCTCCTGTGACATCCATGTGTGCAGCAATCGGGCATAGCCTTGTAACCCATGTCCCTGGGATTGAATAGGGAACTCAAAGTGCACGGCGTAGTGCAGGGGCTTCTGTGTCTGTAGTGTCCGCCAACGTTAGCGGTATTGCATGCACTCAACATGTCTTTCTTCTGTCTCCTCCCCCTTTTTGTGGTCTCCCTGTTCTTGTGTGCATTAGCATCATCAGATGGAGGAGCAGTGGCACCGGAGCAGGAGGGAGCTGCATCTCACATAGCCCTGGAGGGCGACACTACGGAGTCTGAATTTACCAGTGGGATGGAGGGCGAGGGGAGCTCCACGGCGGGGACAGGAGCTGACACCAGTGATACGGACTCCTCCTCTGATGGGAGCTCCCTTACAGGTACAGCTGCCACCCCCCCACCAGCACCGCCCTCCCAGCAGCCCCTGAGCGTTTGCCCTGTGCCTGCTCACCCAGGAGGGTGGGCATCTCCTTCGCCCCAGGCACCTCAGCCCCTGCCCTTGTCACCCCTTCTGCCCTCAGTGAGGAGGCCATTGACCTCCTCAGGTCCCTCACTGTTGGTTAGTCTACCATTTTGAATGCCATCCAGGGTGTAGAGAGGCAGTTGCAACAAACCAATGCATACCTGGAGGGCATTCACTCTGGTCAGGCAGTCCATCAGCTGGCTTTTCAGACTCTGGCCTCAGCACTGATGGCAGCCATTGTCCCTTTCTCTAGCCTCCCCCCTCCAACTTCCTCCACCCAGACCCAAACCCCTGTACCTCAGCCTATCCCAAGCACACCATCAGACCAGCATGCACACACCTCAACACACAAGGGAAGCTCTGGCAAACATAAGCACCACACGTCCCACAGGCACTCACGCAAGCATCACACACATGCAGACACATCAACATCCACTGCCTCCACTGTGTCCCCCTCCTCCTCATCTCCCTCCTCCCTCCCAGTCTCATCTCCACTCACACCTGCATGCACTACATCCTCAGCCACTACCTCCATCACCAGCATACCCACCACCACACCCTGCTCACGTGCAGTCACCACCCCCACTACCATTCACACGTCCCCTGTGCCCTCTCCCATTGTGTCTGTGAGGCCACCTCCCAAGGTACACAAACGCAGCCACACACCCACCCAACAGCCATCCACCTCACGACAGCCTCCAGCCCATGCACCTTCACCCAAAGTCACAAAACATACACCTCCTACAACCACTACCTCTTTCTAACCATCCAAGGTGGGGAAGGGGCACAGTAAAACCGGCAAGTCTGGGAAGATCTGCACAGCGGACAAGACCGCCACCAGCCCTGCTGCCCAGGACACCGCCGCCAGCAGCACCACTGCCCAGGACACAGCCGCCACCAGCCCCGCTGCCCAGGACACTGCCGCCAGCAGCACCGCTGCCCAGGACACCGCCGCCACCAGCCCCGCTGCCTAGGACACCGCTGCCACCAGCCCCGCTGCCCAGGACACCGCCGCCACCAGCCCCGCTGCCCAGGACACCGCTGCCACCAGCCCCGCTGCCCAGGACACTGCCGCCAGCAGCACCGCTGCCCAGGACACTGGCACCAGCAGCACCATCCAAGGTGGGGAAGGGGCACAGTAAAACCGGCAAGTCTGGGAAGATCTGCACAGCGGACAAGAACGCTGCCCAGGACACCACCGCCACCAGCCCCGCTGCCCAGGACACCGCCGCTAGCAGCACCGCTGCCCAGGACACCGCCGCCAGCAGCACTGCAGGCCAGTGAGCGCCAATGATTCTGATGCTACTGAGGCCGCCACGGGCAGGATGAAGCACTCTGGGCACAAAGCCCCCTCCAGAACCAGTGGAGAACAGCATCCACTACCCCAGTCCTTGGCAGGATGAAGCACTCTGGGCACAAAGCCCCCTCCAGAACCAGTGAAGAAGAGCATCCACTACCCCAGTCCTTGGCAGGATGAAGCACTCTGGGCACAAAGCCCCCTCCAGAACCAGTGGAGTATCACATCCACTACCTCAGTCCTTGTCAGGATGAAGCACTCTGGGCACAAAGTCCCCTCCAGAACCAGTGGAGAAAAGCATCCACTACCCCAGTCCTTGGCAGGATGAAGCACTCTGGGCACAAAGCCCCCTCCAGAAACCAGTGGAGAATGTCATCCACTTGAGAGACTGTGGCTTTGCACTCCCCAGGATTGAACAGTGGGCAAACCACCCACTGTAGAGACTTGAGAGACTGTGGCTTTGCACTCCCCAAGATATAGCAGTGGGCAAACCACCCACTGTAGAGACTTGAGAGACTGTGGCTTTGCACTCCCCAGGATATAGTAGTGGGCAACCCACCCACTGTAGATACTTGAGAGACTGTGGCTTTGCACTCCCCAGGATATAGCAGTGGGCAACCCACCCACTGTAGAGACTTGAGAGACTGTGGCTTTGCACTCCCCAGGATTGAACAGTGGGCATGGAGCCCCCTCGTGGATCTGGCATTGTGCACTCATCCGGCTGAGGTGGCCCCCCCTTCCCTTCCCCCTGAGGTGCCTGTTTTATTTCTATCTGATCCCCCAGCAGTGTTCTCTCCGTCTTGTTCGGGTATTGAGTGTGGGCCTCGCCCATGCCTTTTGGGCCCAGTGGTCCACGGACTGATAGTGGAATACCTTGGACTTGGATTCTTGGTGTATATATTTGTTTATAGTGTGAATATCTTAATATATGTATATATTTTTTATTACTGTCTTCGTATATATTACAATCATTCGACTCATTTCCTTTTATCCTTGCATTCTTCCAGGGGGGGTTGGGGGGTGTAACTGTGATGTATCATGATGTATTAGTGTGTGTGTTTTCGTGGGTGAGGGTGGGGGTGGGGTTGTTGCGTGTTGCGATGTGTGTCACTGTTTTTAATCTCCCCGCTCCCCTGTGTCGTAGGTGCAGTACTCACCGTGGTCTTCGCCGCCGGCGCACGTGCTCCTGGTAGAGGAGCAGGAAGATAAGGGCTGGAAGAATCTGATGTTCTGGTTCCATGGCGTCCTGGTTCCTCGTGGGATGTGTAGAGGTGAGCGTTTTCCCTTCCAAGTCCTGTTTCCGCCGTGTTTTTGTTTGCGGTGTATCCGCCCCGGAAAAGGTGGCGGATTGGTGGCTTGTAATAATGCGGGCGGTACATTGTCTTCCGCCTGTCTGTTGGCGGTTACCGCTGCGGTGTTTGTTTGTACCGCCGTGGCGGTCAGAGTGTACATGATGCACTTGTGAGGGTCAGGACTAAAAAGATAGAGGGTCTACTACATGGTGAAGTACCCTCCAAAGAACAGCTACCCACTGAATCATCTATTAGATTCTTTTTGGAATTTAAATAAGAGTAAAAAAAGAGATGAAAACTATTCTCACTCGGAAATGGCATGTCTTGCAACAGGATGAATATATCAGAACCAGAATTGGCTGGCACTCCAGATTGCCTTCCGTTGAGCAAGGTCATTGGGAGATTCTCTTATCAGAAGTACATTTGATGAGAAGGAGAAGTCAACATGGTTATCTAAAAAGAGACTGGGATTTTGGTGTTGTGGTCATTGCAAAGCATGCAAATTTTGGTTTAAACAGACAATCTTATGAAACATTTGAGGGGAGATCCTTCCCAATCTCAGAAAGAACCACTTGTGAAACTGGGTTTGTGATGTATGTACTTCAATGTGGATGCCATAAAAGATATGTAGGAAATACGATTCATAAGCTAAAGGTCTGCTTCTTGCAACACTTAAGAGCCATCAGGACAGGACCTATACAATGGCTAAACATTTCTTGAATGTTCATGATAGTGATTGCAAGAGGTTAACCCTCTATGGCATCAATCATATAAAAGCGGATCAAAGGAGGGTGGACTGGGAACGGGAAATGAGAAGGGTTGAGTTCAGGATGATTCTCTCATTAGGAACTGAGAAACCATGGGGACATAACCTTGATGCAGAAATGTATGTTTATATATAGATAAAAAAAGTAGAGTCTCTGTACTATGGGATTGAAATGTGACAATCAGTACCTAAAGTAATTCATAATATCTTCAAATTAAGAAAGTGCTGCTGAAGCTCCGTAGTATCTCCGATATACTGAAGTCTCTGAAGCATGTGATAGCTCCATGAAGAGATGTGTTTATTCTGTACTCAGATTTTCCAATCTATCATATGTGCTAAACCTTTAGAGCACTTTAATGAAGAATGCATGTTTTTGCACATGTTGATGAGGTTCATGATTTGATGATTAACTCTCATTAATAGCTTAGCAAAGTTTCACAAGTGAATATATATAGATTATTGTTTGTTTTCTAATTGTCCCTTTGCATTCAATTGCTCCTTTTTTATTAATCTCATTAGGGATGCCAGTACCATGGAGCTGATGTTCTGTGATGTGTTTTTGCTTCTATGTACTGTATCAAGTAAATGTCATTTGCACAGCATTTGTCACTTTAGTTGTCTTGTGATTCAGCTTGGAAGGATGATGGGATAGTGCAATAATGTGGTATTTGTAGTTATATGATGAGCTGAGTTCCTAATATGGATGTACTGCATCTAGAGTGGATGCAGTGCTTCATTCATATTAATTGTTTGTGGGAAATGTATTTATTTATTATTTTTTTCAAAATACGGTTTGCACTGCATATGTTACTTTATGTACCTCGGGATGGAGTCTGGATTATGGATGGTACGATACAGTTGTGTGGTGCACATGGATTATGATGTGCTTCAAATGTAATGTGCTTCCATTTTGGATGTATTACAACATGAAAATAATTGCATTCATTTGGCACTTCATTGGATTATTAGAAGATGGGTACATGATAAAAGATATATGTAAATATGCCTCATGTCAAGGGCAATATGTATGTATTTTGCATTATGGTTTCATTATAGATTTTTTAAATCTAATTTTGTCAGAGTGACTGTGGGGGAAATGATGAGATAATTGATGATGTATTTGTCATTGAGTGCAATATACTATAATATGAGATTATGGTTTTATTATACATTTCTGAAATTTGACTGACCTTGCACAAAGCACGTTATCAACCACTACGCAGGCACCTATGGTGGCAAAGTTGGATACTCAATACACATGGATTAAGTAATATTTATAAATTAGGATAATAGAACATATTGCAATGGCCACAGGATTGATTAGCTTTTACTGCACTTTGGTAATAATTATTTTGTGCCAAAAAAGTTTTTTTTGTATATATAATAGTGCATTTGGTTGTAAATAGTGTGGACAATTTTAGGATTATGTAAGCTAATGCAATGCTTTTTGTACTACTCTAAGATGGCCCTATATCTTTGGTGCTAGTTGACAAATCTTCACAAAAGTTTTCAAAAGAATTTGCCGCTCACGTGAGCTGCTGTCCGGAAAGTTTCGGGGTGATCCTTCAAGAGGGGGCCAAGAAAAAGGGCGGTCCCAAAATGCTTTTTCCCCATTCATTTTTCCATTGGAGGTTTTTGAACAGCGATAGAGCCTGAACCACTATGGAATTACACCAAATTTGGTAGAAAGGTAACTCTTGGCCCAGAAAGTGACCTTTGTGTTATTTGGTGTGAATCTGTTCCGAAGTTGTTTAGTAATTAAAGAAAAAACAAAGTTACATATGTAGGAACGTTTGGAGGCAGAGCGAAATAGAGTCACTTCTGGCCTAATGGTCAGGGCCTTGTGCTGTCACTCAGGAGGCTGAAGGGACAAATCCTAGTATCGCCTGGCAGTGTGCTTGTTTATTTACTGGTACTTTGACTATTGAGCCTTCCTAGTGATGGAAAATTCACATTTCTATCCAATCACGTGCATGGGTTGACTGTCATAGGTATGTCTGAAAGCATTACAGTAAGGAGTCACCTTTGGCCTAAAGGTTACAGTCATAGACCCTTGCTCTGAAATTTGAGGGTTCTACTCCAGGTGTGTCCATGGTCATTTTCCTTTTTTAATTTCTTTTAAGCTTCAAAAGTTTAAGGTTCGTATTGAAAGGTGATCTCACCTTTTTAATTGACAAAAACATTTTTCTTTTCAATTTGTCCAGAAATATCTCATTTTAAATATATCATTCATCAAAGCCTAAATTGCTCTCCCTCTCTCTTAATTTCTCTCTTTCTCTTTCTCTCTCTCTCTCTTAAGGTTGGGTGGTTAGGGTAGTTGGCTGCAGGGACCAGCCACAGGCAAGGCCCTGCGGCCAACCCCACTGCACATGGTCTTTGGGCGTGTGTGGCGCAAGGTTGGGTGGTTATAGGGGGTTGGTTACAGGCCCTGTGGCCAACGGCTGTGCGCATGGCCATGCTCGATGGTGGTTGTATTAACATATAGTAATGAAAATCACTTTTCAACCATAGGAATTCACTGAAAAAAACAAAGGTTATTGTGACGTTATAATTAGGAAATTGAATTAAAAAAAACATAGAAATCAACTTTAAAAAAAAAAAAGGTTACATGGACTTTATAGTTGGGCTCACATTTCAAACGTACCAAACCATAGAAATTCACCTGTTAGAGTTATCTCAAGTAACTGTAACTTGTACTCTAAGGTAACTATAACTTGCGCTGCGCCATGCACTGCTAATCACCCCACAAATTACCACACAATTCCCTTGGGCCCAGCATAAATAATAAAAAAAAATTGGGGGAGGGGGCAGGGATCCCACCCCCCATGGCCTGGCCTAAACCTTTAACTTGGTTTTTGGGGGAGGAGGTTGCGCAGCACTCCTGCCCATGCCGATCTCATGCTGGGGACTCCAACCCCTGGAGCCCAGCCTAAACATTTTTTTGGAAGGGGATAGGATGGCAGTGCAGCCACCCTGACCCCATCCCCTGAGGCCTGGTCTAATATTTGCTGGGGGGAGGGGAGCCCAGCGGCCTCCCTCTCCAGGCCCATCTGGGCCCCACAGACCCCATCCCCTAAGCGGAGCCTAAGTCGTTTTTTTGCACTGGGGGGGGGGCCCTTTGGGATCTCACCACCAGAGCCAAGGGGCCAGGGTGTCTGTACTCTGGTCCCTTTTCTTATTTTTTGCACTTATTTTTGGTACTTGGCTGAAGCTTAATCCCAACATGGCTGCCTATAGTTCCTTGTTGAAGTGTTGGCAGCCAATCAGATCTTTGCATAAGATCGGGAGGGGTCGCAAATCCTTTGCGTCCCCATATATACAAATTTTGATTTTCTTTAATATGTCAGAAACTACTGAACAGATTTACACCAACAGAAATGGCTCTTTCTAGACCAAGAGCTACCTTTCTGCCAAATTTGGTGTAATTCCATCCAGTGGTTTTGGCGCTATTGGTGTTCAAAATTTCCTAAGCAAAAAAATGCTCTAATATTGACCCCCCCCCCCCCTTTATCTCAGCTCCTGCTTGATAGGTCACCGGAACTTTCCAGACAGCAGCTCACATGACTGTCAAATGTTTTGGGAAATTTGTGTGAAGATTCATCAAGCGGCGTCAAAGATATAGGCAAGTTAAAAGCAGCTTTTTCTGTAGTAACGAGGTCCTAAAATGCCTAGGTAGTTGTAGTTAGGACGTAGCTTCCATAGGAAAAGTGTTTTTTGTTTTGACAGTGAATCTTCATGAATTTTTCTAAACTAATATGCCAGTTGAGCTGCTGTGTTAAAAGTTTTGGGGTGATCCGTCAAGTAGGGCAGAGAAAAAGTGGTGGTCCCAAAACGTGTTTTTCCCATGCATTTTAGGGTCTTTAGACACGACTACAGCCTGAACTGCTGAACGGAATTACACCAAGTTTGGCAGAAAGGTAGATCTTGGTGGGCAGATTGTGCTTTTTTGTTATTTGGTATAAATCTGTTCAGTAGTTTTGGAATTATTAAAGGAAAAAGAAATATATATATATATATATATATATATATATATATATATATATATATATATATATATATATATATATATATATATATATATATATATCTGGGCTGAGCCTAAGCACAGACCTCCTGGTGAGATCTGATTGGCTGTCAGCACTTCAACCAGGAAGTGTTGGCAGCCATCTTTGGACCAATATACATGATAGCACCCCACTGAAATGCATTGTAGTGAATGCAGGTTTTGAAGGTTACACAAAGGAGAACAAAAAAGGGTGATTTTAGTTATAATATAAATCATTTGTTGATGGTACCATACCAATTTTAGGAATTGTGATTTGCTCTAAGGTGAGTTTAACTTGTGAAAGAGCCTCTTGCTGGGATTTCATTAATCATATTTGAGTGAAAACTGTTTTCTCATGATTTTCCCAAAGAGGTTATGGAAGGTGCTCCAGAAGCTAAAACAAGAGCTTATTTTCTGTAAATTCAAACTTTCCCAGCCATATGAGAATGAAGTCTGACATTCTCAGTAAAACATGTACTTCCAGCAGGAGCAGCCTGTCCGTTGATTACCTTGTATTCTTCTGCAGCCTCCAGGAATGTTCCAAAGAACAATTAGAGTGCTAACAGTCAAACGTGTGGCACATCTGAAGCCATCTTGATTGAATCAAACTGGTAAAATGTAAAACATTTAATTTGAAAAGGAACAAAACAAAATGAGGGGGTTAATTTTGTCTTAGATATTATGGATAGTGCTGTAGAAAGAAAAAATAGGACATTTCAGTTCTCAAATGTCTTCCTCTTCTATTTCATTAAAACATTCTGACATGCAGACTGAAATATGCACTTTCAACACCAGCAGCAGACTGCCAGTTAACACCCTAGTGATCAGCACCTTTCTTTGAGAGTTTTAATGTGTAACTAGAGTGCTAACATTCTGAATTTGTTCAAAAGTGTGGCACACCTGAATACCATCTTGATGGAATCTAAATGGAAAACTGAAAGCATTTTCTACTGAGGATTGTGAACGCTGAATATATTACTAATGATTTTCATGTATTTTGGATTATGAATCTGTATAGATTTCGACTGATATAGAAAATAATGTGTGATTTTGAAAATGTACCCACTTGAGTGGCCGTCACTAAAGAACGAAACATCAATAATAAATGCAAATTAATATTAATTGAAGTTTAGGTTATCATAGTAATGTGTTATATCAATGATTTTGCATTATGTACTTGCTTTATTAATGATAGACCTTAGGTTAGCGAGGTTTGGGCCTACTTGCACAGCCTCATGTAAAGCTGCCCTGTTTAATAAAATCATGGGAATGTATGTCTAGAGAAATCAATTCATATATTATTTTCACTGCGATGACCAAACGTTAGCAAATATCCTTAACTTTCTCATGAGAACTGCCTGCTAGAAAATCTTGTATTGGTATTTGCTACATTGTATAGTTTGATGTATGAGAAAGTGATGTTCCCAGGAGCTAACAATGCATGCACTGACTGGAGTACGGATAGATGCAAAATTGTTACCTGATGAGCCTGACGTGGGAAAAGGAGAAGAGAAGCCAATCATCGACATGTGAAAGACAGTTTAGTTTTATCTTAGGTTTGAAGTTTTATCCTTACTGGACTAATAGTAAATGTACGATTTCCTGTCCAATGACAATGTGGGAAGTCCTTTAGTTGATTTTGACATAGTCCAACTGTGGTTGTAACGTCACATCCTCTCTCCTAAGTGTAATATCAACTGGATAAAAAACATAAAGATGGCAAATAATTTAAAAGTGCTTTGTCGCTATTCCAGAACTCAGAAAATATGTCCTCATGTTAGTTTTTAGAGCAGTAACCATCATTTCTATGGGAACAAGACCCTCTCATTTCTATAATTTCTAAAGGTAATGCTGTATGTCTTACAGTTTTGATTACATCTAGATGATGTCAGGTGTGCCACACTTTTGTAACAAATATTGAATGTTAGCAATCTAGTTGTTTATTGGAATATTGTGGAGGCAGAGGTCAAGGGCATGGACTCTGATGATTGAGGGCAGGGAGAAGGGTGCATAGGCAACAAGTTAAACATAGTGTGCAGGCGGGAGGGGTGGTGGCAGCACAATAGGCCATAAAGGGCAGGGGAAAGAGGGGGTGGGGCAACAAACCAATCATGCAAGACAGGCATGAGAGGCTGTGGCAATATAACAGACCACCGAGGGCAGAAGGAAGAGTCAGTGGCAGTACAACTGTACATGCCAACAGACCGGATTCAGGCAGGAGACTCCCAATATTTTTATAGCCAGAAGGGCTTTATTTTTTCTGACTCCTTCCTTAAATCTCCTCTTTTTCGATGTAAGTCAATGGGGAAAATCAATTCCCCAGGCTTAAAAAAAATAAAATTTCCCTCTTACCAAGTTCAAAATGTTGGCAAGTATGGTACATTAGATCATGGGAGTAATGGGCATGGACTTGGATAACAGAGGGCAGGAGGGAAATGGGCAGGTGCACCAAACTGACCTTACAGGACAAGAAAGCTGACCACACTGGGCAGGTGTGAGAGGGTGTGGCAGCACAGAAGTCCATGCATGGCAAGCGGGAGGGTTAGTGGCAGCACAATGGCCATGGTGAGCAGGAAGGAGGGGGCAGGGGCATGCACAAAGGACCATGGAGGACAGAAGGGAGGAGTAGGGGCTGGACACAGACAAGAGAGGGCAGGAGAAGGGGCTTCAGAACAGACCATGCATGGCAGACAGGAGGAGCAGTTGCAGCATAACAGAGCATGGAGAGCAGAGGGGAGTGGCAGCAAAATGGACCATGGAGGATAGGATGGAGGGGATAGGGGCATGGAACTCGGACAGGCCGGGTGGAGGTGGCAGGGACAGGCGGCAGCCATCAGACCATGCTAAGCAGGTGGGAGGGTCAGTGGCAGCTTAATAGAACACTCAAAGTAAACAGGAGGGTCAGTGGCAGGTCCTTGGAACATGATGGACATAAAGGGCATGCACACATACATCGGATTGAAGGGGGAAGGAGGGTGGGGGCAACAAGGTAAGCACAGATTCTAAGCAGGAGGGTAATGATGGGGCATAGAATTGGGCAATGGAGGGCAGGAAGAGTGGAAAGGGATATCAATCTAAGTGGAAGGCAGTGGCAGGCCATCAGACCATGCAGGGCAGGAGGGAGGGGGCTGGTGCATGGACTCGGACAACAGACGGTAGGGAGGAGGTGGATGGGTCAGCAAGCTCACTGATCAAAGCAGACAGGAAAGGCAGTGACAGAACAACAGCCACACATGACTGTAAAAGGGAGCAGGGGCATGGAATTGGAGAATGGATGGCAAGTAAGGTGGGGCAAGAGCTAAACTCTAGGGGTTGGGGGTAGCACACTGCCAGGCCAGGCCCTGCATCCAACCAACCCCCCACTGTACACTGCACTGGGCATCTTACTTAACTTTGAAAAAAACTAGAAATTCACTGAGAAAAAACAAAGGATACTAGGTAGTTATAGTTAGGACCATGTTTCCATAAAAAAAGCGTGTTTGACTTGCTTATATCTCTGGCACTTTTTGACGAATCTTCACGAAATGTTCTGAAAAAAAGTGTTGTGGTGATCCTTGCTGCACATGAAAAGTTTCGGGTTGATCCATCAAGCAGGGGCAGAGAAAAAGGGGGCTCAAAGACATTGCATTCCCCATAGGATTCTTCAGACACGACTACAGGCTGAATTACTGGACGAAATTACACCAAATTTGCCAGAAAGCTAGCTGTCGGTACGTAGATTGCGCTTTCACTTTTTTGGAGCGAATCTATTCACAAGTTTTTTAGATATCAAATGGAAAATAAATTTGTATATCTCTGGCTGCATCAAATTTGGGACTATTTTGTAAATAATTTGCAGAAATCGTAAATATTTTGAGAATACATGTGTGAAAAGAAGTGTCACGTAGGCTCTCATTATTCTAATGAGACTACTGGATTTTGCGCGGCAGAATCGCCCGCAGTGTGGGAGACTAAGTCTAACCCACTGCGGGTGACACCTGTCGCTCCATTCCGGGTTTTGCTCTGGCTAACTAGAAGTGTCTCATATCTACCCAAGGAAAGGGACGACTGGGCAGCCGTGCTCATGACATACTTGGTTTCTCAGGGAAGCCGTGGTCACTCAGGTTTCATCCGTTTCTCTCAGTTACTTTAGTCTCATATATAAATGACAAACAGAGGCAGTATATGTTTCAATAATGATTTTAATAAAACAACTGCATCTTAGATAGCAAAGCGTGATCTGCGATAACCAAGCCGACACAACATAACAATATTAAAATTGTGACTAGAAGAGTGAAGCATAGAAATAACTCTATCATATTGTCACTATGGTCAATAGACTAACTCCTACCTAGGCTATAATAGAGCACAGCATGTTAAGCTCTAATTCTGCCCTTCGGGTCCCCTGGGAAAGCATCATCCCCCATATCTGAGCAAAGGCATGCGGTCTGCGTTTGCATCTGTAGTGAAGCATTCGGCAATCAGCTTACCGTCGTGGTTCTCTGGCTGGAGTCTCCCGCTAACGTGTAAGGGACAAGGAAGTGTTTTTATAACAACACAGTTGATGTTCTGGGAAAATGTCCCTACGTAAGGGTGAGTGTTTTCTACGAATATTGGAGACTAAGGGTCCAGATGTATCAAAGGGTTTCATCCATTCTGTGTCTATGGGAAAATGTGTTCATACATATGGCCCTAAGCGTCTACCACGTTCACCGGCAATGTACCGTGCTGTAGCCTTGGAAGAAGCACAGAGTGATCAAGAATGTCTTGTTTGAGAACAGAGTGCTGGCCTAGGCAAAAACAGTTAGATTAACAGAAAACAAAAGAAAACCGTAAAAGTGGCTATTGTAACAATAATAAAATGAAGCTGAATAAAATATATCTAGGTTAAGGTGCACAGCGGCTTGGCCTAGTGTGCCAAAATAATGTGCATGGAGCTATGGCTAAAATAGCTACCCAATAGAAGCATTGCAATTGGCTGACCACAACCTCACTACAAAGTTGCGGCCGCCATTTTATTTCAAGGGACACGGTCCTGGAGGTGAAAATCCAAATTGAAAGTGGCATGAGGGGTCAGGGTGAAGGTCCCCTTACCCCAGGAGTTTGATATAGGTGTGTTTAGGTGCAAATTATGGGTTTAAAATAATTTTGCATCCCCAAGCGTGATATCTGCATACATTTCCGATTTTTCGCAAGTTATTCACCAAAATGGAAAAAAAAAAAAAACAGACTCTTTCATACACTAATTCATTCACTTATACATGCACTTAGAGACTTGCGTGTCCACTGACACACCCACTCAGACACTCATGCATCCTCTCACACCCACTTTCAGACTACTCAAACACTCACACACCCTCTCATAGATCCACTGACAGAGACAGGCCCTGCGTCAAACCTGCGCTGCCCACAACCAAAGGACATGGGTGGCATGGGGTTGGGTGGTTATAAGGGCTTGGCTGCAAGGCCAGGCTACAGGCCACGCCTTGCAACCAACCCCTGCAGTGCCCGGCCGAAGGTCATGTCCGACGGGGTTGGGATAACGTATAGTAATTAAAATTGCTTTCTGTTAAAAAACATTGAAATTTACTGAAAGAAACAAACGTTACAAGGATGTTATAGTTGGTTCTGAATGAACTCGTATAAAACCATAGCAATTCAACAGTTATAGTTAGAGTTCTTTTAAGTAACTATAACTCGCACTGTAAAGTAACTATAACTCGCACCTTCACCATGCAGAGCTAATTACTCCACATATTATATCATTGATGAGATGTTGTATGGCACCTTTGTTATTATCACTGCAACATTTGCAATAGAATTATTGATCAGAAAACTGTGCATGGCAAGGGTGCAAGTTATAGTTACCTTAGGGCGTGAGTTATAGTTACTTAAAAGAACTCTAACTAAAACAGCTGAATTTCTGTTGCTTTGTACGAATAAATTCAGAACCTAACTATAACTTCCCTGTAACCTTCGTTTTTTCAGTGAATATAAATATAAATATATATATATATATATATATATATATATATATATATATATCTTCAAGGTACATAGATGTGGAGTTTAGAAGAGTAAACATATGCTTCCTCATACCGCATACCTTTTGACATTTTGTCCCTCAATATTTTGGGTACGATATTACTGTTCCAGGACATTCTTTGTTAGAAAAGGGTCTCTAGTTGGCAGAGGTAGGCACCCTTTCCAAGTAGGAACCACAATCCTAGTCAGGGTAAGTGTAGGGGGCTGGCCTGGTTTGTAGTGGGTACCTTGGGTACTTATACTTTATACCAGATCCAGTTATCCCTCTATCATTAGTGAAATGTAGTAGTGTTCTAGCAGCTTAGGCTGATAGACGTAGCTATAGCAGAGCAGCTTAGGCTGAACTAGGAGTCATGCAAAGCTCCTGCAATACCACTTATAGTTACATAGTACTTATACACAAGTAAAGACAATACTCAGTGTTACCAAAAATAAAAGTATTTATTTGGGTGACACAGTACCAAAAATATCTTAGAGACAATACTCCTTCTGGAGGTAAGTACTGTACACAATATATACACTAGACACCAAAATCAGGCAAGTAAATAGTCATAGAACAATGAAAACAGTATGAAATCCTACAGAATGCAATAGGAGAAAATAGGTGTAGGGGCAACACAAGCCATGTACTAAAAAAGTGGAAGGTGAATCACAAATTCCCCCCTAGACAAGTGTAGCGTGTGCAGAATCACTGGGAGAGTAAGAATACAGTAAAGGTAAATAAAGTACCCCACCGCAGAGCCCAGAAAAGCAGGAGTAAAGTACTGCAAGTTTCCTTAGGACACACTACACCTCGTTTTTGAGAATTTGCAGCAGCCAACCAAGTCTGCAAAGAACAACTGCTAGATTATTGGACCTGAAGACCTGCAAAGGATTGGGACCAAGTCCAGAAGTCGAAAGAAGTTCCAGGAAGGACAGGAGCCCCTGCCAACCCAGAAAAAGGTGCAAAGGGAGAGTCCCTGGTTAGTTGAAGACTGCAGAAATGCACTCTAGGAAGATGCCAGTGGGTTCCTGCATGATGCAAAAGATGGCCCATGGCGTGAAAATTGTTGCAGGCGAGATTTCATGTTGGAAGGTGCCAACAAGCCTTGGCTACGATAAAAGTGCATTTTTCATCAAAATGGCACTGGGTGGACCCAGGGGGGGCTTCAACTTTGTGTGAGGCGGAAGAGGGGGCTCTCAGCACTCTAGAGAGCCCCCAGGATGCCAGTCAGCACCCACAGAAGCTGCAGGATCTGGGTTCAAAGGAGGTGCAAAACGCAGTTGATGCAGCACAACAAAAGAAGGTCCCACACCACAGAGAACAACTCAGCAAGTTGAGCGTCGCAGGGTGGAGTGCTGGGGATCTGGGGCAGGCTGTGAACGAAGGAATTTTGCAAAGAGTGCACAGAGGCCTCAGGAGGTGAAGAAAACACAGTACACAAGGGTACCATCTTTTTCGGGGAAGGCAAGGTCTTACGTCCTCCAAATTCCGTCAGCAGGACCTCAGGACAGTCTATGTCAATGATGTCCACTGTCTGTGTCCTTAGGAGCATGCTTGTCATTGTGAGAGGAGTCCCACGGTACTGGTTGTCATCTTGGTAGGTGCCTGCTTGGAGCAGGGTAGTGACTCCGTCACTTCACGGGAGATTTCTTAGTTTTTTCTGGTGCAGGATGAAGACAGGGATTCCCCAGAGCGTGCATACTGTGGAAACTGTTGCAGTTGCTTACTTGGAGCTGAGGTTGCTGAAGAAAAGTGTCTCTTGTAGACACTTTGTTGCAATTACAGCATTTTTTGGAGCAGGCTGCAGTTGATCCGAGGTCAGAAGAGTCTGAAGTTGTTGCAGAGGATTCCTGAAGGAAACTTGCAAGCAGAATCTGAAGAGAACCCACAGGAGAGACCCTAAACAGCCCTGAGAGGGGGATTGTCTACCTTATCAGGTATGGACCTATCAGAAGGGGTCTCTGATGTCACCTGCTGACACTGGCCACTCAGAGCCCTCCAGAGTGCCCCCACACCTTGCAAAGCAAGATGGCTGAAGTCTGGGACACACTGGAGGAGCTCTGGGCACTACCCCTGGGGTGGTGATGGACATGGGTGTGGTCACTCCCCTTTCCTTTCTCCAGTTTCCTGCCAGAGCAGGGGAGAAGGGGTCCCTGAACCGGTGTAGACTGGTTTATGCAAGGAGGGCACCATCTGTGCCCTTCAAAGCATTTCCAGAGGCTGGGGGAGGCTACCCCTCCCAGCCTGTAACACCTATTTCCAAAGGGAGAAGGTGCAACAGCCTGCTCTCAGAGGAAATGCTTTGTTCTGCCTTCCTGGGATTGGGCTGCCCAGACCCCAGGAGGGCAGAACCCTGTCTGTGAGGTGGCAGCAGCTGCAGTGCAAGTCTCAGAGAGCTGGTTTGGCAGTACTGGGGGTCCATGGTGGAGCCCCCAGCATGCAAGGAATTGGCTCCCCATTCCAGATTCAGAACAGGGGACACTTCCATGATCTTAGACATGTTACATGGCCATATTCAGAGTTACCATTGTGAAGCTACATATAAGTATTGACCTATATGTAGTGCACACATGTAATGGCGTTCCCGCACTCACAAAGTCCGGGGAAATGGCCCTGAAATATGTAGGAGCAACTTTGCTAGTGCAAGGGTGCCCTCACTCTTAGTAACTTTGCACCAAACCTTCAGCAAGTGAAGGTTAGATATATAGGTGACTTATAAGTTACTTAAGTGCAGTGAAAATGGCTGTGAAATAGTGTGTGCACTATTTCATGCAGGCTGCAATGACAGTCCTGTGTAAGGGTTTGTCTGAGCTCCTTATGGGTGGCAAAAGAAATGCTGCAGCTCATATGGATCTCCTGGAACCCCAATGCCCTGGGTACCTAGGTACCATATACTAGGGACTTATAAGGGGGTCCAGTATGCCAATTGAAATTGGTAAGTGAAGTCACTGGCCCACAGTGATGAATTTAAAAGCAGAGAGAGCATAAGCACAGAGGTTCTGATTAGCAGACCCTCAGTGACACAGTTAGGCACTACACAGGCATACAAGTTAGGCCACAAACTATGAGCACTGGGGTCCTGGCTAGCAGGATCCCAGTGAGACAGGCAAAACATACTGACATATAGGTTTTTATCTATGAGCACTGAGGTCCTGGCTAGCAGGATCCCAGTGACATAGTAAAAACACACTGACACACACTCACAAACAGGCCAAAAGTGGGGGTAACCATGCTAGAAAGAGGCTACTTTCTCACAGTAAGTCACAACAACCCAAATTATCCTGTGCTCATCCTCTGGTAGCTTGGCATAGAGCAGACAGGCTTGACTTAGTAGGCAATGTGTAAAGTATTTGTGCAATAAATCATACAGTAATACAGTAAAAACACCACAAAAATACACCACACAGTTTTAGAAAAATAGATAATATTTGTCTGAATGCAATAAGGTCAAACTGACAAATATTCAACAAGTCTAAGTTGAACTATAACTTCAAGATTTCAAAGAGTCACAGTTCTTACGAAGCAGTGGTTGTATCCTTATAACACACAGTTTTCCGTAAGTTATTCGCCAATATGAAAAAAACTGACTCTTTCATACACCAATTCATTCACTTATACATGCACTCAGAGACTTTTGCGTCCACTGACATACCCACGCAGACACTCATGCATCCTCTCACACCCATACAGACTCACGCACCCACTTTCAGACCACTCAAACACTCACGCACCCTCTCACAGATCCACTGACAGAGACAGACCCTGCCCACAGCTAGAGGACTTGTGTGGCATGGGTTTGGGTGGTTATAAGTACTTGGCTGCAGGCCAGGCCTTTGCAACCAACCCCGCTGTGCAGGGCCAAACGTCCAGCGGGTTTGGAATAACGTATAGTAATTAAACTAGCTTTATGTTAAAAAAACATTGAAATTCACTGAAAAAAGCAAACGTTACAAGGATGTTATAGTTAGGTTCTGAATTAACTCGTACAAAAGCATAGCAATTCAGCAGTTATAGTTATAGTTCTTTTAAGGAACTATAACTCTCACCGTAAAGTAACTATAACTCACACCTTCGCCGTGCACAGCTAATTACTCCACATATTATATCCTTGATGAGATCTTGTATGGCATCTTTGATATTGTCACTGCAACATTTGCAATAACATTATTGATTAGAAAACTGTGCATGACAAGGGCGCAAGTTATAGTTTCCTTAGGGCGCGAGTTATAGTTACTTAAAAGAACTCTAACTAAAACAGCTGAATTTCTGTTGCTTTGTAGTATAAATTCAGAACCTAACTATGACGTTCCTGTAACCTTTGTTTTTTTCAGTGAATATATATATGTATATAACTTCAAGGTACATAGATGTGGAGTTTAGAAGAGTAATTATATACTTCCCTATACCCCCATACCTTTTGACATTTTGTCCCTCAATATTTTGGTAACAATATTACTGTTCCGGGACATTCTTTGTTAGAAATTGGGTATCTAGTTGGGAGAGGTATTCACCTTGTCCAAGTAGGAAGCACAATCCTAGTCAGGGTAAGTTACAACATAACCCAAATTATCCTGTGCTCATCCTCTGGTAGACTGGCACAGGGCAGGCAGGCCTAACTTAGAAGGCAATGTTTTGTGCAATCACTCATGAAGTAACACAGTGAAAACACCACAAAAATACACCACACAGTTTTAGAAAAATAGATAATATTTGTCTGAATAAAATAGGGTCAAAACGACAAAAAATCAATAAGCATAAGTTGATATATCACTTCAAGATTTCAAAGAGTCACAGTTCTCAAGAAACAGTGGTTGTATCCTTATAACACACAGTAACTGGGTTGCGTCAAAAATACGACACACAGGGACTGCTGAGGAGGAGATGCGTGGAAAAATAGGGTGTTGCAACTGAATTTCCAGTTCGGGACAGATAATGCGCTGTTCCTTTCCAGGCTGCAAGGTGATGCGTCGTTTTACAGGAGCACAGTTTTGGTTCCTCACTGCGATGCAGGGATATTTTGATGTCCAGGGATGATGCATTGAAAATCCTTGACACGCTGGTAGAAGGAAGAGGCCCTGCATCAATCTGGTAGACGGTGTGGCAAATTTTCCGCAGAAAGGCAGGCGCTGTGGCAAATTTCCAGTCTGGAAGCCGGTACTGCGTCATTCTGTTCGGCAGTGCAGCGATTTCCCAGCTGCGAAGCAAGAGATGTGTCGATTTTTCCAGGCGTTGCATTGATTTTTCGACGCACAAGTATTTTCTGAAGAGGTGAAGTCATTGGCCCTGAGACTTCAGAAACAGGTGTAGCGTAAGCTCTCATTATCATGCAACTGCATCTTAGATAATAAAGCATATACTGCAATAACTAGGACGATGAAGTATGACACGATTACAATTGTGAGGAGGAGAGTAAAGCATAAAAATAACACTACCATATTGTCACTAGAATCATTAAAATAATTCCTACCTAGGCTATGTTGGAGCACAGCATGTTAAGCTCTAGTTCTGCCCTTCAGGTCCCCCTGGGAAGAAATCATACTTTGTACCTGAGCAAGAGGCCTGTAGTCTACATAAGAAGCTGTAACGAAGCTCTCACAATCAGCATACAGTCGTGGTCATCTGGCTGGAATCTTGCTCTAACCGTGCATGCGTCAACGTAGTGTTTTTATAATAAAACAGCTGATGTTCCAGGAAAGGATCCCCACATAAGAGTGTGTATGTTTCTATGAACACTAGAGACAAAGCGCTACCACATTTGCTGGTAGCCTATCTTACTGCAGTCTTGAGAAAAGCACAGAGAGAAAGAAATGTCTTGTTTAAGAACGCAGTGCTGACCTAGGCAAAGAACAGCCCGATAGAGAGAAATAAAACAAGACCGGAAATGTGGCTATTGTTAAAATAATAAAAGAAGCTAAATAAAATATATCTAGGTTAAAGCGCACAGCGGCAGGCCTAGTTTTCTAAAATAACATGTATGGAGCTATCACTAAAATGGCTACACAACACTGGAAGCAAGCTCAATCTAAGCCCTTGGAGAGCATTTTAGGAGAAAGGTAGAGTCCTTCCAGCAGAGTCAATAGCACCAGGCAGCAGGACAACAAGCACAAAAGCAGTCCTTCAGCAAAGCAGTCTAGATGAGTCATTGGGCAGCCGGACAGTCTCTCTGACAGAGTCCAGGTGTAGGTCCAGAAATTTCTTTTTTGGTGTGGTCAGAGACCCAGTTTATTTACCCACAAATGCCTGTTGAAGTGGGGGAAAGTTCAAAGAGTGGTTTTGAAGTCCACAGGTTTCCCTTTCATGCTAGTCCTGTCTGGGGGGGGTTATCAGTCCTTTGTGTGAGAGCAGGCCACTGGCTTGTGAAGTGTACAAGAGAGCCCCTCCACTCTTCCTGCCCAGGGAGACACATTTGGTATGCAGATGAATGCAGATGTGACTGAGTGTCCTGTGTTTATGGCTGTCTGGATGGAATGCACAAGGGGAGCTGTCAACCAGCACTGACCAGACATATTTTGGAGACAGGACTGCAAGGCACAGATGGCAGTAAGTGCAGAGAAATGCCCACTTTCTATAAGTTGCATTTCTAAAATAGTAATGTGAAATCCAACTTCACCAGTAAGTAGGATTTGCTATTACCATTCTGGCAATACTAAACATGACAGGGCTACTCTTCCAGATCAGAACCTACCACTTAAATGTATATGAGGGCAGTTCTAATGCTAGTCTACGAGAGGAGCAGGCCTCACAGTAGTGGAAAATGAATAAGTGAGTTTTTCACTACCAGGACATGTAAAACACATATGTACATGTCCTGCCTTTTACTTACATAGCACCGTGCCCAATGGGTTACCTACGACCTACCGTAGCAATGACTTATATGTAGAAAAAGGGGAGTTCAAAGGTTTGGCAAGTAGTGTTAAATGCCAAGTCGAAGTGGCAGTGAACCTGCACACATAGGCTTTGCAATGGCAGTCCTGAGGCATGGTTAAGGGGCTACTTATGTGGGTGGCACAATCAGTGTTGCAGGCTCATTAGTAGCATTTAATTTACATGCCCTGGGCACATGTAGTACACTTTACTAGGGACTTACAGGTCAATTAAATATGCCATTTGGATAGGAATCAATGTTACCATGTTTAGGGGAGAGAACATATGCACTTTAGCACTGGACAGCAGTGGTAAAGTTCACAGAGTCCTAAAACCAGCAAACACAAGGTCAGAAAAAAGGAGGGAGGCAGCCACAATGTTGAGGGATGACCACCCTAAGGCTGTCAGGTTTAACATACAGTCAAAAGAGGGACAGGGAGAGTCAAAGGTCCAGTGTGCACTCTCTCTAACAATCACAATATTCAACAAAGGTACACTGTTCTAAAACACATATAGAAGAAACACTCCACCAGGCACTCCTATATACAGGAGCTAAAGACCCTCACACATCTTATTAGATGTCATGCTTCATCATAGGGCAGCTCGTTGGACTGGCGCTGCAATATCTGACGGGCCCCACTAGGGGGCTCTTTGCCGGAGATCTTAACTAATAGTGTATGCCACAGTGAGAAGCACGTAGGAATAGACTCAAACCTACAGGCAAGGATCAAGAAACAAACAGGAGAGAAGAGATAGAAAAAATAAAATTGCCTCAGGAGCCTCCAAACCCAGAATTGATTGAATATGGCAGAATCCCGGACAAGATGAAAACAAACATCATGGGCCATTTGTTGTGAAAATATATTTGTTTTTCCCTTTTTTGTGGAGGGTTATAAAGTGTCTTTAGAATATCTTGTACATACTTTCCTTGTTGTTTTTAATAGTATGATTGTGATGGTATGTAAGTGAGTTTTTCTAGTTTTTATCTTTCATTTTTTTGTTTTTTGCCCAGCAGTTATAGGATTTTTTGCATTACATATATATCTATAATATTGAAATAAGTAAGATGTTCATTGTTTAATGTATGGATATTTAAAGTGAATTGCTGTAAAACATATGGATAGACATGTATATGTAGGATGTTGGCTTAATGAGTTTTCTTTATATTTGGGGATTCTGTATTTTTGGAACCATTAGTGAAGGTTGGTTATTCTTATTTTGCTGATATATTTTCCCTGTCCTACTTCCATATTGTTTAATAGGGGAACGCTGGATTCATTTGGATTTTTCCTGCAGCCGTGCTGCTTAGGGTTTGTTGTTTTTCTTTCTTCGTCTCTCTCTTTTCCCTTCTTTTTGCTTTTTTCTTCTTCTTTTTCTTTTCTCTTTTTCTTTATCTGGCTGCACCTAGGTGGTTTGGTTCCTTTTTGGATTGCACTTGATCGTCTTCATAGTATTGTTACAGGAAGGTTCTTCTTGTCTTTTGGTGGGGATTGTATGTTGTCCAATTAGTGAGTTTTATTCTTTACGGTTGCTGTGGCTCTCCTGTGACCTGTCTTTCCCTGTATGGTGTTTCTTTCTCCAGTCCTATATTATGGAGTTTTTGAAAACTTTTGGATTTTCAGAGGACCAATTTTTGGCCGTGGTAGGCAAGGATTCAGAACTAGGTAACAGAAATAATACATATAGAGAACACGACGAGGACGGATTGACTTTGTCTAATTTAAAAAAGAAAATGAAATGAATAGAGGTGCATGCAAATTTTATTTTGGAATATCTCAAGACCGGAGTTATTCCAATGGGCCTTAGGGTCAGAAATATTCCTTGCCTGTTTGTAGAAATTCACAAATTCTCAGAAAAATGGTCTCTTATAGCCAATCAGTGCTCAAGAGATTGGATGATTTTGATCATTGAGACTGCCAGGAAAATGATCAGTACTCTTGAAAGTGAAATCACTGACCTCAAAACAAAAATCTAACAAAAGTGAACTCTAGAGGAAGCAAAGAAAGTGCTAGAGAAGATCCATGGAGAAATAGATTCATATCATGAATACTTCATAAAAAGGAAGACAGAGAAACTCAAAAAAGATTTAAAACTTTTTTCTCAAGACAGCGTTTATCCCTACCTGAAAGAACATTTTTATTCAGAAGAATCAACAAGAGGGCCCAATAGTACCTCTACTACATATAAAAAACAAAGGGTCACATTCTCCAATACCTCTGAATCAGATGGTGAAGGAGGCTCCAATAGATATGGTCTTACCAATGGAAACACTATAAAACCCAATACTTTTTTAGACAACCGAGGTGCTTGAAACAGCCCCTGAGGGTGCCCACAGAATAGGAGGAGAGGAAGATTTTACCACCAAATGGACCAATCCCATCAGGTTCTACAAAAAAGGAGACAACACTATTGCAAAACATAGATATGTCCAAAGACCTCCCTATTTTCTATCTGGCTAACCTTCATTTGGAACAGACTATTCAAGATCTTCTAGGAAAAGGACTTATGTTTGTTCCCAGCCAAAGAATAATTAAGTTTGAACTTATGAAAGATGTACAGGCTTTCTTTCGTAAAATTAATTGAAAAAATAATTTCAGAATAGGAAGACTACTATAGAACGCAATACGGTACAATTTGGGCCTCTGTCTACGTTTACTCTGAACTTAGATCATGTAGGTCCTGAAATAGGCATCTTTGAGGAAATAGTCTTCAATAAAATCAAGCAAGTGTTAAGTGTTCCAGCTCCTACTCCCAATCTCACTCAAGAACAAGAAATAGCTCTAAGAGACCTCCAACAAAATAAGAGTATCACCGTGAAACCGTGTGAGAAAGGTGGGGGCTTTGTCCTGTTGGATACTGAGATGTATAAAGTAAAAATGAAAACTATGCTTTCGGTTCTAGAACACTCCCAAAAAGTCAAGAGTAACCCCATCAAATCCATCTGTTCTAAAATTCAGACCATCTGTGAATTGGGCATACAGAGTGGTTCTATATCTAAACTTGAGGCTGACTTCCTTAAGGTGAGTAACCAAAGATTACCTGTAATATATGGGGTACCCAAGAAACATAAACAGATTAATAATCCTCCCCTCAGACCTATTGTTTCCACCATTGGCTCAGCTACGGAACCATTGTCTAAATACATTGATTATTTCCTGAAACCTCTGATCACTAGGTTTTCTTCTCACATCAAAGACACAGGACAAATGATAACTAAAGTAGAGGCCTTGGAATTTAATCCTAATTGGGAATTGCAAGTAACGCTGGAAATTGAAGCCTTATATACCAATATTCCCCATAAAGAGGCATATAATGCAGTACCACATCTTTTGATGGAAGAGTCTGATGATGTTCCAGCCACCTTTATTTTGAGATGTCTCAAAATAGTCTTAGAGGGCACCTTTTTCGAATTTGATGAAGATGTATATAAACAAATCAAAGGAGTAAGCATGGAGAAGCATGTGCACCGAGCATAGCAAACATTTATGTAGGCCTTTTTAAAAGGAAACATGGACATAACGAAGTGGCCCTATTTTTTTAAAATGTTAAACACTGGGAGCGCTATATTGATGATATATTTTTTATTTGGAAAGGAGATAGAGATCATCTCCATGAATTTATTGAGTGGCTTAACCTATGTGACAACAATCTCAGATTCACCCCCAACGTCAGCAACCAGAAGGTGGAGTTTCTGGACATCCTCATTTTTGAGGAACAAGGAGTTTTACAAGTGTCTCTATACACGAAACCTAAAGCTAGGAATACACTTTTGCACTTTGAGAGCTTCCACCCTAGATGTCAACGACAAAGTATTCCTTTCAGACAGTTTCTCAGAATATAGAGGGACTGTAGCACATAACTGAATATGATAGGAATGCTAAAATATTAAAGAACAAGTTTCTACAGAGGGGTTATCCTTATAGCGTAATTTTAGAAGCCTATAAAGGGCTAAATGCTGCAACTGTTATTTGAACCACACTAAAAGAATGAACAATCAAGGATGTTTTGTGTTATTAGACATTCCAATATTAATAAGAAAGTGCAGGGAATAATTAATACACACTGGAACATACTTAACACCAATGTATAATATAGAGTGTATATATTTTCATCACTTCTCCTAGGAAGGTTCTGTATAATTCTTCAACTTGTTGTGTGCCCTGAAAAAGGTGAGTGACCTCCCATGGTCACTGTTCACAGAAACGCACGTCGGCACCATCATTAAGGACAAAGACGTCCTAATGGAGTTAAAACCCCCTTCATAAACATCTCCTGTTAGCCATGGACATATGGATACCAGCTTCTACTAAGAAACAATCATAATCACTGTACATATCCATTAAAACGGGAGCTGAGAAATTATCCTGAATAGCTTGCTTTCCAACATTGAGGACCTGCAAATCAAGTGATATTGTTTGTAGACACAAAGGGGCCATTATAGGCCATTTGTTGTGAAAATATATTAGTTTTTTCCGTTTTTTTTGTGGGGGTTATGAAGTGTCTTTAGAATATCTTTTACATACTGTCCTTGTTGTTTTTAATATAATGATTGTGATGGTATGTATGTGAGTTTTTCTAGTTTTTATCTTTCATTTTTGTGTTTTTCACCCAGAAGTTATAGCATTTTTTTTGCATTTTATATATATATGATATTGAAATAAATAAGATGTTCATTGTTTAATGTATGGATATAAAATAATAACTTGCTATAAAAATACGGATATGAATGTATATGTAGGATGTTGGCTTGATGAGTTTTCTTTATATTTGGAGATTCCGTATTTTCAGAACCATTAGTAAGGGTGGGTTATTCTCATTTTGCGGAAATATAGGGGGCCTAGTCAGTCACACAGGCGACTGAGATGACCACTTGGAAGTGAAGCACAGGCGCTGCGGGACCCCAACTGCCACATTTTGGGCCAAAATAACAATCTGCACCCTTCCTCACAGTGGGATCCATGTGCCAGATGGCAGCGGCATGAATTGATGCTGTTTTTAAGTGACCTGGATGCCATTGAATGCAGGTAGGTGGGTGGAGGCCTATGGCAACAGGGGCTGCGGATGAGCTCGAGGCCTGAAGCTACTGTATCTCTCTGGGCTCCCTCCCGCTTCCACTGACTGCTGGGGAGAGACTTCCGGCTCTGACGACAGATATTCCTGCCTGCTCTGGGGCGGTGGGTCTTGTGGACCACCGGGACACGATCATGTGGCCTAATGGGCTTGAGGTGAGATCGGCCCTGGGGGAGGGCTGCGATGGATGCCGACACAGATGGAATGCTGTCCCACTCCTGCCTTCCTTAGATGTCCTGCCTTGATGCGACACCTGGATGCACCCCCTGCTGCTGAAGCCAGGATAATGAACAAGAGCTGCTGGTTAATGGCTTGCATTGTGCACCAGTAGAGAGGCTTTGGAGCCCCCCTTTTTTCCAGACTTCTACACTATTTCTCACCAAACTGCCAGCAGAAACGGCTGTGCTGCCTCCTCCCTAGCATGGAACTACATCTGCGAGGCCTATGCCTAAGGCTACCTGAGGATACTAACGTGCACCTCATGCCCAGCTGCCCGCTGTCAATCTGGAGCACAATAGGAGTGATTCCCAGACTGGGGGGGCTATAGGGTACATGCAATGTGACGTTCCTGGCACTTAATATCCCTATGTGGGCAGTTTTTTGTGTATGCACCCTGCTATAGTCTCATTAAGCACGTCTGTGGGGATAACAATGTACACCTGTGGCTGACTTGTGCTTCTGTAATTATGCCATCATGGGTCGAGAGACCCCAAGCAATGCAAACTGATATTTGAGAGGGCCCAGCCCACAGGACGCCTCCACCCCTGTCAGACACAGATGAGGGAGCGGTGAGGGATGGCGACACAGATCAACTGGCAGGCATATTGGCCATAATGGTGGAGCTTTGTGTGGGTTTCTGCTCCATTGACGCCTTCTTTGACACCCTAACGGGCCAACTAGGCTATATGAGTAAGCGCCTTGAACGCCAGAACACATGGCTGGACAGTGTGGCAAAGCGCGCCTAGTGTCTAGAAGATAATGCCAAAACACCTACCAAAAGACTAGACAAGGTGGAGTGTCTCATCAAGGCAGTGAAAAAATAAGACCTGGAGGTATGTTCCCACAGGAATATTATTCGTATTATGGGTATAGCGGAGTATGTTGACCTGAACCTCCCAGACCAATTTGTGGAGCATCTCCTCACTGACCTCTTTTACCATCAGCATTTCACTTCAACTTTGGTGGTTGAAAGAGCCCATTGCTTCCTTGGACTGTGACCGCCACCTGGAGCCCCACTGCTTCTTCTAATAGCCGTTAACTAAACTATAGGGACTGAAAAACAGCGGTACATCTAGGAAGAGAACACGGCCCTCTATAGTACCAGGGCTCTGCCATATCCCTGTTGCCGGACTTCACATTATTGGCACAACGTAAATTTGTGGGAATTACGAAACTGCTCCAGAAATACAGACTGAAATATTGCATGCTCTATACAGTGCACCTTCGAGTGGAACATAATGGGAAAGCCCACTTCTTTGACAACCTGGCTGACATTATGACTTTTTGTAAACAATACAATAAGGAGAGATTGCTCCCCTTGTGCACACCCAGGAGCGTTCCTGTTCTGATCTACATGCCACAGTGAACGCAGAGCTCGCCCCACCTGACTGAGCTCTGTCACCACCACCCGCTCTGCAACTTCATTGACTGCTAGCTTCAGGTCGCCTTAGCAACTATGTGTCAATACTCTTGCATCCTGGATGGCTATTTACTTACATAAATTATCCGAGCCGGTACCTGGGAGGGTGAGGTTTGTTTGTATGGATTTTCTTTATGTTGACCACTGATACATGACACAGACAGAGATAGAGCGAATGATATCCATATGCACACATGTGTACTCCACATCAGTTGACAGCACAACGTAAGCGACAGGAGCACATTGCTGAAGTTGCATTCCTCTCTTGGAACATCAGGAGCCTTAACAATCCCTGTAAGGGCAAACAGGTGCGTTCCTACCTCTCCTGACATGGTGGGAAAATTGCTTTTCTGTAGGAAACTCACCTCCCACCGAGAGACGCACACACATTTGCATCAACCTGGACCCTCATAGATTTTTTCCCTCCTACAGTACATACTCCAGAGGAGTATGCTTTTTAGTACACAAGAGTGTCCCCTTTCATCCCACTACCAGTTTTGTTGATGAACAAGGGAGATATGTAATCCTTGCAGAGACTCTGGTGGGCCTGTGCTTCCTATTGGTCAATGTTTACGCCCCAATAGTAGGTTCCCCTGACTTTTTCTCACAACATTTCATCTTGGATAGGATAAATGGATGCTGACTTTATTCTCCAGGTGGAGTCCTTAATATGGCAATCGATCCAGGTGGAGTCCTTAATATGGAGTCCTTAATATGACTCCACAGGAGCAGCTACCTGTAGTAAACTGCAATCGCTACGGAACCTACGAGACCTCAATGACACCTATGCTCTGAGAGATTGATGGCACCTGGAACATGCCTACTTACTGGTGTACATTTTTTATTCTGCATAAAATTAAAACTTCCCGTCATAAATTACTAGGAAAATCTACATTTTATGGCAAGACTGGAGGCTCCTATTATGCTTGTTTAAAGCATGTTAATAATGACAGAAGTTGATGTATGAACTGGCTTACAATAGAAAGTTCTAAAGACATTTTCATTAGACTAATCAGCCAATCTCAGAATTTCCTCAAGTCTAGAACCCACCCAAAAAGCTTTGGAAGCCATAGCTCCTCTGGAAGAGTGAGCGCCAAAAACTGAGGTGTTGATACCTGCTAAGGACATGACCCAACGAACCCATCTAGCTAGGGTAGCCGAGGATACTGGCTTGTGAGGTTTGCGAAATGAAATAAGGAGCTGGGAAAACGAGGACGTTCTGAGATTGGCTGTGCGATCTTCATACACCTTAAGGCATTGACCTACATATAATTTAGGTTGGTTAGGGAAAAAGTGTAAAACACTGAACGGAGTTTGGTTTTGGTAGGTTTGTTGATGGAAAAAATAAGACCTGTAGGAGAGAATTGACGAGAGGAAATATCTAAAGTTCTCACATCTGATAAACGTTTAATAGAAACTAGACAGAGTAACATAGTAAGCTTAGCAGAAAACATTTTTTAGGATAGATCAGAATTATCCTGCCAGGAAAGAAACAGGTTTAAAACAACATTAGCATCCCATAGTTTCGAATACTTGGGTAAAGGTGGGAAAGAAAACTTTACTCCCTTGAGTAGACGACAGAGCAGAGGATGTTCTCCGATAGGTTTTCTGTTGCTGTAGGTATGCTGTAAGGAAATAGCTGATCTATACAAATTGATTGTTCTGTAAGACTTACCTGCGCTAGCTTGGCAGCTAGGAAATGAATCATGTAAATTATATCGGCTGAAAAGGGATCGAGTTCCCTTCCCACACACCAGCTTGTCCAAAGAGACCAGGTGGAACTGTAGGCTTTCCTGATGCCAGGAGGCCAGGCTTTATTAATGAAGTCTGAAGCCTCTGCCGAAATAGGAATGGAAGATTGGGAAGACCCGATACCTTCCAGGCCGAAAGTGTGAGAGTGTTGTTGAGAATAAGGGGATGTGGATAACCTAAGGAACTCCGTAGGAGGGAAGGAAAGATCGGTAGGAGGACCGGGAAGTCGATTGTCAGCTCGAGGAGGGGAGGGAAACAAACTTGAGATTGCCAAAAGGGGGTTATGATTATTAGTGTCACTTTCTGGTGCCTGACTTGGGCAAGTACTCTGGTAATCATTATGAACGGGGGAAAAGCGTAATTGAGAGAAGAGGACCAGTCCTGAAGAAAAGCATTGGAGGATAGGGCTGGAGGATCCGGACGCCAGCTGAAGAACAGTGGAAGTTGTGTGTTGAGACGAGAAGCAAAAAGGTCTATCTTGAAGGGGCCCCATTTGTGGAGAAGAGATCGAAAAACCGAAGAATGGAGTTTCCAGTCGCTGGAATCTTTGAGGAAGCGAGAATGCCAATCCTCAATCTCGTTGAGGGAACCTGGTAGGTATTCTGCAGAGAGTGAGATTTTGTTGTGAAGACAATATTCCCAAAGGCTTTTTGCCAGATCTGCTAGAGGTTTTGACCTAGTGCCCCCTAAATGGTTTATGCAGCGGACAGCCGATGCATTGTCCATACGGAGGAGGATTGTACATTGAACCCTGTTTTTGCAAGGCTTTTGATTGCAAAGGAGCTCGCAAGCATCTCTAAATAATTGATATGCAATTTGGACTCCTCTAAAGACAGGAACCTCCAGTCGAGATTGAGCCACACTGGGCATCCAAGCCCGTTATGCTTGCATCTGATTCTAACACAAGATCTGGGGCTGATGCAAAGATAGTCCTGCCGTTCCAGTCATCTAAATGGTCTATCCACCATTGAAGCTCTGAAAGGGACTCCTGGTCCAGATAAATTGTTTCCGAGTATGACAGCCCTTTCCTGAGATGATGAATTTTTTGTCTTTGAAGATCCCGGTAATGGAGGGGACCGGGAAATATGGCCTGGATTGAAGAGACGAGAAGACCCACGATTCTGGCTAGGGATCTGAGAGAAATTTGGGAACCGTGGAGAAGTTTAAAAATTTCTGATTTTATGGATTTTACTTTTTGCTGAGGAAGAAGCAGAGTAGTGGAAGAGGAGTCGATTATGAACCCCAGGAATTCTATTTTTTGGGAAGGAGTTGTGATGGATTTCTCCTTGTTGATGAGGAAACCTAAATGAGAGAGTAGGGAGCATGTGGTATGGAGATGGGATTGAAGGGAAAGGCGGTTCTGGTGCATTAGGAGGATGTCGTCGAGGTAGATTAGTAATCTGATGCCTAGGGATCTGAGATGGGCTGTCACCGGTTTCATTATTTTCGTGAAGCACCAAGGTGCTGACGAAAGGCCGAACAGAAGGGACGAAAACTGGTAAATTTGGTCCTGCCACTGGAATTGGAGATATTTTCTGTGATCCATGTGGATCGGGACGGATAGGTACGTGTCCTGTAGATCTAGGCGAACAATGTAGTCGCAAGGAAGGAGAATATCTCTTAAGTAGACGATAGTTTCCATCTTGAAATGTCTGTATACGACGAAGCGATTGAAAGCTCTGAGATTGATAACCGGTCTTAATTTCTTGTTCTTTTTCTGGACTAAAAAGAGAGTGCTTAGAAATCCTGAAGGATCCGGACGGGAAACATGTTTGGCTTGTTTGGAAAGAAGTGACCGAATATCTTCAGAGATGAGAGAGGACATTTCTGTAGAGAAACGAAGAGGAGGGGGACGAAATGTTTGGTGAGGGGTTGAGTAAAGTTCTATAGAATAACCTTGAATTGTGTTGTGAACCCATGGATCGGTTATGATAGTGTGCCATTTTGCTGCAAACAAGCGAAGACGACCTCCTACAGGAGAAAGGCCAGAAGTGTGGCTTACCTTGTTGGTAGTTATGTCTGGAACCACGTAGTCCACGGCCGTGGTAGCCTCTGTCACGTTGGGGTTAGAACTGGGGTTTGTAGGATTGTGTCTCATAAGCGGAGTTGAAGGAGCCTCTGGATCATTGCGATCGAAATAAATGGCCGGTAAAGCGGCTCCTGCCTGTACCGGCCTTTGCAAAAACCCGTTGGGTAAAGACTTTTTTGATGGATTGTTGTGCCTTGTCTATGGAGGCAAAGGTAGAGACAAATTTTCCCAAGTCTTTGATGAACAAATCGCAAAAAAGGAGTCCGTCTGCTTTAATACCCGGGTCAATAGACACGAGGTTAGCCAGTTTTGGATCTAGTTTTAGTAATAGGCCTTTTCTCCTCTCATGCGTAATAGCGGCGTTTGCGTTGCCTAGTAGGGAAAAAGCTCTCTGAATCCATAACGAGAGTTCTGAAGGATCAATATCCCAGTTGTCCATTTTTGCCATTTCTGCCATATCAAAAATACGGGCCAACGGTCCCACCAAGTCCAAGAGTTTGTCCTGGCAGTTCGACCAGGCCTTGTCGACTCCCTTGCGGGGATCTTTGCCACACTTAGAAAATAAAGTAAGTAGGAGTTGGTCAATAGAGGGAGTGGGATGTAATGTTGGAACAAAGGGATGGTCTGGGACATTCTGATCTCAATTTGGCCCTAGTGGGCTTGTCCAAAGGCAGTCTCAGTCTGGAAGCAGGGTAATCCCCTACGTGGGAGGAGGGAAACCATTCCGGGGGATTGGGATGGTGGAGGAGGGAAGGATCAAACATGGGATTACCGCCCGAATCTAGGATTAATTTAGCTGCAAAAGGATTGGAATGGTCTATTTTCCGTTTTTTAAGAGGCGGAGAGGACTGGGAGTGGGAGCCCCATATATCTGGATCGTCGTCCAAATCGTCCATGTCACCCATATCCTCATCAGTGTCAGAAATGTGAGATATCACATTTTTATTTGGCGCGCTGGAAATATGTTTAGTTTTGGCAGTACACTTTTCATGGGAGGTCTTTAATTTCCCCTCCTTCAAAGAAGGACTGAGAGGAGACTCGTCCTCAACCTGGGGTAACAAAACTTCACCAGTCAGTTCAGCGCCATCATGGGTGACATCAAAGTGGGCTTTTTGGGCAGTCAAATCATTAATTTTACGTTTTCTGCTTTCCCCCGCAGAATGGGCCAGTAAGGATTTTTAAACCATAGTGGTTACAGAAGACTCAAAGGGCCATATTTATACTCCGTTTGCGCCGAAATTGCGTCGTTTTTTTTGACGCAATTTCAACGCAAAACTAACGCCAACTAACGCCATATTTATACTATGGCGTTAGAGGCGAATAGCGCCAAAGTTCCCGGAATGTGCGTCATTTTTTAGCGTGAACCCCTTCCTTGCGTTAATGATATGCAAGGGAGGCGTTCCCGTCTAAAAAATGACTCCCAGGCCTTTACGTGGTATTTATACTCCCGGGCAAAAGAGACGCCCGGGAGTTGGCGTGGCTAAAAACGGCGCATTTGCGCCACTTTTTAACGCCTGCTCAGGGCAGGCGTTAAGGGGCCTGTGGGCTCAAAATGAGCCCACAGGTGCCCTCCCATGCCCCCAGGGACCCCCCCTGCCACCCTTGCCCACCCCAGGAGGACCCCTAAGGATGGAGGGACCCACCCCAGGGACATTCAGGTAAGTTCAGGTAAGTTTTATTTTTTATTTTTTATATTTTATTTTGGTGGCATAGGGGGGCCTTATTTGTGCCCCCCTACATGCCACTATGCCCAATGACCATGCCCAGGGGACAGAAGTCCCCTGGGCATGGCCATTGGGCAAGGGGGCATGACTCCTATCTTTCCAATGATAGGAGTCATGTTGATGGGGGATGGGCGTCGTTAAAAAATGGCGCAAGTCGGGTTAAGACGATTTTTTCGACGTAACCTGACTTGCCCCATTTTAAGACGCCCATGCGCCATTTTCCCCCTACGCCGGCGCTGTCTGGTCTACGTGGTTTCTTCCCACGCAAACCAGGCAGCGCCGGTCTGATTGCGCCGTCTAACGCCATTCCATAAATACGGCGCCCGCATGGCGCTTCAGAATGGCGTTAGACGGCGCAAAACTTTTTGACGCTAAACTGCGTTAGCGCAGTTTAGCGTCAAAAAGTATAAATATGGGCCAAAGTTTCTTGTCATTTTGCCCATAGAAACTGAAATGGCCTTTGCTATGGCCTCATTAATAAGATTTCCGAAATCGTGGCCAAAAACATCATCCTGACTACTGGAGTGGTCAGGGAAATTATCATTATCCATTTTAACTGTGGAAAAAAAAACAGTGTGGGAGAGAGAGGGTTAAGAAAAAGGGGAGTGCTGAGGAGAAAGGGTAGTACACACCCAACGGGGCGTTACCGAGGCAAAGAAGGCAGAGAAAACGATATCCGGAGGTGTGTTAGGCGAAGGCCGGTAAGAGGAGTGGCAGCCGAAGAGAAATGGACAAGCAGGAGAAATAACCGGCTCCACAGCTGTTGCCGAGGGTGCGAGTCTGTCGGTGGAACTCGCGCAACGGTGTGGAGCCGGAAACAACTGTTGGAAAGGCAAAGAGGTGAGCAAACGCCGCCGGCGCACGCGTGCCGTGAGGATAGGCGCAGGACAGGTGTCGGTTGCAGAGAAACACGGAGAAGCGGGCAGCAATTATAAAAGGGCGCGTGCGGCAGCAAGAAAAACAATAGATAATTACTGGGACACAAATGAGAACAATTAAGTTAAGCAGACATTATAAATCATGTGAAAGAAACGGTAGAATAAAGCTGAACACTTATCTTGACTGCGAGCAGCAAGAAAAAGGGCTGGTCGCAGTCAAGTATAGTGATTATATCATGTCTCCTGTTCCCATTGGTTCATGTCCCGATACGTTTTTTTCTTCCCATTGGCTTCTGTTTCTCCTTAGCCTCATGGGAATTGTAGTTGTTTCTTGACTGCTGCTGACTGAAATAAAGCAAGTTAGAGAAGCATAATAGGATCCTCCAGTCTTGCCATAAAATAGAATCTTTCTGGATGTCCCTGAGGCAGTGGAGCTTTCGATGCTGAAAAAGTGTTTGATTCTTTAGAGTGGCTGTTCCTTCATGCGATGCTCCTTAAATTGGGAATACTATGTTTGGGTTCATTGCTCTGATTAAGTTATTGTATTCCAGTCTGCAGGCTAACAGCTCCTTGTCTGACACATTTGTGATCACTAGGGGGACCAGGCAAGGCTGTCCCCTGTCATCCTTTATTTCATCATAGACATAGACTCCATGGCTCGCTACCTACAAGAGAAAGGCATGCACTGGGGCCTCCACTTCGACTCAAGCCCTCTGCTTTCCTCATTACAGGCGGATGATATTTTACTTTTTATTCAGGAACCGCATGACAACCAGCTCTTGTTGTGAGAGAGATTGTCCGGTTTGGCAGCTTCTTGGGCTTGCACATTAATTATACCAAGTTGAAGTATTCCCCCTCACTAGTGCCACCCTGCTTACACCATGTGACTATCCCCTGACTTGCTGTGATGGCCCCACCAAATATCTGGGCATCGCCTTACATTGCGAGAAGGAGTAGGTGATTTGTCTGAACTATAGTCCGGCCATCGATAACCTAACCATACAGGCGCAGAAATGGATCAGACTCCCCCCCCATGGCTTTGGTTATCACTATTATTAAAATGGTGCTATTCCCCCGGTGCTTGTTTCTGTTTTTAAATATACCTATTTCTCTTACCAACAATTTTTTTGTCACCCTGAGAAGCCTGTTGTTGAAGCTCTTCTGGGCGGGTCGCAGGCCTTGGATTGGATGGAACACGCTAGTGCTTCTGTATGACCGAGGCGCAGTTGGGGTCCTCACTTTCAAGTGTATTATCTTCTCACACAATATCAATTTGCGTACCACCAATACCACCCCGGCACGCGCTTCCTCCACACCAAGCCTGAAAGAGATCAGGCAGGGACAGTGCCTCTGTGCTACATACTTCCACAGGGCATCTTGCTTGATGTCTCCGACATCCAAGCCTTGTGTACTACAAATTGAGCTTGGTGGAAACAGTGTTTATTCTTGGGAGGCGATCTCTTCTACTCGCCTGCTCTCCCTTTGGCGAATAACCCATGACTCCCCATCACACAAGAAGAATTGGTCCAACACATGCTACTGCTTCATGCTTTATTTACGTTCGGGGATATGTTCCTGGATGGTCATGTTCTTGCCCATGCCAACGATACTCAATTAGGGAATGCCACATACATGGACCATTTTATACTACAACGGCTGCATAGCACACTTAGGCCCTGATTTATACTTTTTTTGTGCCGCATTAGTGTCATGTTTTGACATAAAAGTGGCTCAAATTTACAAAATACAATTGCATTTTGTAAGTTTACATCGCTTTTGTGTGAAAAAATGACACTAATGTGGCACAAAAAAAGTATAAAATCAGGGTCTTAATGCCAAAATTGCCTCTTATCCACTAGCCCCAGAATAATTCCCTCCTATGACCCTCGTGATAAATGACGCAGATGGGGGGAAACTCGTTGTTAGGCTTTAGCGTGCCTATGTCACCTTGAAATTGGCACGATGAGAAGATAAGAACAACCTGAGAGCAAAACCTGGGGCGTCCCCTGACCGATAAAGTCAGGTATTATTGCTACAACCAGATAAAATTGGTTTCTTCCAACCATAGACACAAACTCCTACATTATAAATTCCTCTGCAGGGCATACACTACACCTTGTGCATTGGCCACCCTTGTTCCCTCCAGATCCTCTCAATGCCCCAAACGTCATGTGGCGGACTGATTTTATACACTTAACAAGGACAAGCACCTATTATTAGTGACACCTGAGATTACATTGCACTGGGGTAGTATTCGTCCTTCTGACGCTACGTGGCTGAAAAGTATGACCTACTGAGACCACCAGTGAAATCTATGTTACCTTGCAACCTCCTGCTGCCCTCCCCAAGGATACCTGGCAGCCGCTTAGGGGGCACTTATAGACATTAGAGCCCCCTGAATAGCTCTAATTTGTTGTGCTCTTTACTCAGTGGCGCTCTGGAGTACCTGTCACCCTCCCCTGTTAACATGATCAGATGTTCTGTCTCCATGTTCACTGACTGACCTATACTGCTTTCTGTCCAATTACACTGCTTTGCTAATAATACTCTGTCAAGCGGTCCTTTGATATATGTTGTTGTTTAAATGAAAATGCGGAATAAAAACACTTAATAAATAAATACATTACTTTATATGAGTGCGGGGGGGGGCGGTAGAAAGATATAAAAGGACCACATTTAATAAGAGGGGGGCCTAAAATATCATGAAAATAGTATATATGATTGGCAGTGTAGCAGGATATCGTCATGAGAAGGTCATATATGATCTAGGGGCTACCAAGACATTCTGAAAGGGGTATATGTATGATTGAGGGAGATTGCACGCACTCCTAAAAGGGTCATTTGTGATTGAGGGGTTACCAAGGCATCATGAAAGGGGTCTCTGTATGAGTGCGAGATTTAGAAAGGTGTCGTAAAAAGGTCAAACATATGTCATTAAGGGTGTACTAAAACATAATGAAAGGGCTTATGTATGATTGAGGTGGGAAACGTGATATTATAAAAAGGTTATAGTGTCTTAGGGGACGAGATTGTGAAAGGGGACTACGTGGATGCTGGGTTCCCTGATATTCTACAGGAGTCATGACTGATTAAAGGTGTGCCAAAATATCACGAAGGGAGCATGTATTATGGAGCGGGTCATAGCAAGATTTAAAAGTGTAATGGGATTGAGCAGTGACAGTACTTCATGAAAAGGGCATATGTGGTTGGGTGGCGAGAGAAAATGAGATATCCTAAAAGGCCATGCATATTTATGGGGATAGCAGGATGTAAGGAAATGTTCATACATGACTGAAGCGGCGGTAGGATGTTCTGGAGCGGGTTACTAGTACAGCTGTCTTGGAAGCTCGCGCACATGAAGGCGGAATCTCTGCTAATGAATGTCCAGTTGGCGGTGAGTTGATGGAGAGGGCTGCAAGATATTCAGCAGGGTCGCGAACATTGAAAACGGGGTGCAGTGTATTAGGGAGTGCCCCTAGAAATGTAGGGGCGCCTGAAACTGAGGACGACTTTCCAGACATCTCCCCATCTTTTACAAAGCAGTACAAATGAGTGGAGACGGGCAGCCTCTAAAACCCCGCCCTCCTCGTCAGTGGAGAGAAGGGAACTCCATTCGGCGGAGGTGTCCGGGGGCGCAGGGGTTAATGGCGCAGACCCCGCCCCTTCCACACTGGTGCCGATAAATAATGTATGATTGTGAGCTCTGCAGAGATGGAATCTGCTCACGGCGCGGGGAGGGAGGTCTCCCTGCGCCCCCTCCTATGCGAGGGGCGCTGCAGACCAGGACCGAGGTGGATTGACGCTGGCAGACCGGTGTGTGGTGCCAAGACGGAAGTAATGGAATTTGGCATGCCAGTGATGACTTGCGCTGCTACAGTAGAGCAGGGTCACGGCTCCAGCTCAGGAACATATGCGATTGGACCGCAGTAATGGAATATAAAGAGGTTGCTGCAGGTCAGGGATGAGGTCCATCCGCAGAGCAATGTGCGGGTCGTTTGTTTGGAAAGCAGTGTGTGCCCTCGTGTTTTTGCCAACACTGTGTGGGTCCGTGTGATTTAATAATCAGGTGATGGATGTGTAGAGACGGGCGGGCCAACACATTAAGGGAGAGCCGAGCCAAGGGTCTGGCTCGGATCGTAGGGCGTGCGCACGAGCCGAGCCCTGAATATGTTTGCCCCGTAAATCATAGGGCAACCATGACTAAATCATGAGGCAGTGCCTTCAATATTCAAAAAAGTCACTTTTTTTTTACTTCTTTCTTCTGTCGAAGATGTGACATTATTAGGTCACATTATGGCACTTCTCTTAGAAGTACTCATTACAAGTGATAGTTTTAAAAGATGGACCTTTAGTGAACTAAGAGCAAGACAGATGTCGCGTAAACCCTGAACATGACCCAGATTATTATAGAGCAACATTATGTTTTGTTATAAAAGAGGGACAGGGAGAATTACTGGTCCAGTGTATAGCCTCCCTTTACTGATACTATAAGAAAAAGTTATCTCCTTCTTTTTCCAAGCCCACCCTAGGGGTCTTGGTGTCATCGAGAAAAGAGCTCTGGTAAAGAGCCCCCCCCCTTCGGGGAGTTCCTGTCAGACATTGCAGCGCCGGTCTGAGGAGGAGCAGACCCGATGATGAAGCATGACATCCAATTGGGTGTGTGAGGACTCTTGCTCCGAAGCTTAGGACTTCTTTTTGACCACTCTCTTTTCTCCTGTTTTTAGAACAGTGTATTTATTTTTTGTCCAACATTACGTTTTGTACAACTAATATTCTGAAAAACATTAGTCTGAGAGCTCACAATTTAAGGTGGGAAGCTGCGATTTAGGCAGGTTTTCTGGATTCACTTTGTGCAACTCACCCAGTAAATTAATATTTGTTTGTTTTCCCTGTGTTAAGGCTTTGTTTTTACCTCTGTGTTTTTTTTTATAAGCGCTGTATACTGCGACAATTACATCACAAAGGACACACATGTTGTTTATAGGCATGAGGAGACTAAACAATTCACCCAGAATCACAGGATTTTGAACCAGTTCACAGACTCGAACCTGGTTCCCCAGTTCTGTTCGTTAGGCCACATCTCTGGCAGAGGAAGAGAAGTAGGCAGGAGAAAAATGAAAGGTCGGCTTGTTATAGGCTCGAGGTTCCCACAGGACGAGCTGAGCCCGAGCCAGGCTTCAGGCTTGAGCCTGGCCCGAGCTTTGACTTGCCCACCTTTATGGAGGCTTGCAGAATGGAGGTATTTTGCTAGAGTTTTTGGTGAGTTTCAGGAACGGAGTGGCAAGGGGTGCTACGGATCGGTATTGTGTTGAGTAAAGTAGTGAGTTTGCAGCACACGAGTGCTTTAAGAGAGCTTTCTGCGTGTCTCAGTGTTGAAGGTCAGGATAGGGCTGCAAAGTTAGATGCATGCATGGGCTAGGTGGTTGTCTCATTGCTATGACAGCGGGATTGCTGCTGGTATCCATGGTGGAGGTACTTTGACAGAGCTGTATATGTGGATCACTTATCAATCAATCAATCAAACAATTTATAAAGCGCGCTACTCCCCCGTTAGGGTCTCAAGGCGCTGGGGGGGGGGAGAGGGGAGTTAATGGTCGAAGAGCCAGGTCTTGAGGCGTTTTCTGAAGGCCAGGAGATCTTGGGTCTGGCGTAGTTGGAGCGGTAGGGAGTTCCAGGTCTTGGCGGCGAGCTAACAGAAGGCTCTTCCTCCTGTGGAGGAGCGGTGAATACGGGGGACAGAGGCGAGGGCGAGGCTGGCGGAGCGGAGCTGGCGGGGTGTGGAAGGTGAGTCTGTCATTGCGATAAGCCGGACCTGTGTTGTGGAGGGCTGTGTGTGCGTGGGTGAGTAGTTTGAAAGTGATCCTCTTCGATACGGGTAGCCAGTGTAGTTCTTTTATGGAATGACAGAGGGAACCGCAGATCAGGGATGATTCTTACAGGAGGAGCCGCTGTGGCTATCAGTGCTGGACAGACAGGAGCGCTGTTAGTGTCTGGGACAGAGGTGCAATGTAAGAGCTGTTGCGGAGGTCTCGGGCTGGAATAGAAGCCGGTGACCATGATGGGGGTGCACTGACAGAGCTGCATGTGTGTCTCGGGAATGGCAGGGGACCCTGCAGGTTACAATTGCTGTGCACAATAAGAATTGTGATTGGTCTCAGTGATGTGAAACTAGGGGTGCTGTTCGGTGGGTCTCCGGGATGGAGGTGCAGTGGCAGATATTTATTTATGTGTGTCTCAGTGATGGAAGGTCGGCGTGTGCTGCATGTCGGGACTGGGGTGCATTGCATAGGGCTGTGTGCGGCCTCCGCCAGTGCTGCAGGTTTACAGGTTGGCGATGCATGGACGGAGCAGTAAATGTGCCTCTGAGACGGGAGGGCAGGGAAGCTGCATAGAAAGAGCTGTGTTTCGGCCTCAGTGGTGCAACATCAGGGTGATGCAGGTTGCCATGGTGAAGATGCACTGAGAGAGCTCAGTGTCTGTCTCAGATGTGACATGGCATAGGGTGGAGCTGGCCATGGATAGGTGTGTATCAGTGCTGCTATGTCAGGAGGGCTGCATGTTGTCAGGGTGGCGGTGCTATGGGAGCTGGATGAGGGCCTCAGGGCTGTAACAGCAGGGTTGCTGCAGTGTCCTGGATTGAGGCTGCAGAGTGCACTGTAAGCTCTGGATGTTGTGGGTGTCAGTGTTGTGAGTGCAGGGTGGAGATGCGCTGTACGAGCGGGGGTTGGAGTCTCTGGGATGTACTAGAAGCGGTTGCTGTAAGGTCAGGGTGGATTCACTGACAGAGCCGTGTGTTTCCTTGTTCTTATTAGCCACTGGGTCTTCAGGTCGGGGTTGGGCTTTACCTAAGAGCTCCGGTGTCAGTACTGTATAGTAGGGGGAGCTCTTCGGTAGGTGTCTAGGATGGAAACGCATTAACAGAGTTTGGTGCCTCAGTAATGGAATGCCGGGTGCTGCAGGCTAGGAGTATGGTGCACAGTCAGGTGCTGTGACAATAAGGACGCTGCAATAGTCCAGGGTGGAGGTCCTGGGCTGCTGGGCTTCGCTGTGAGCTGCCTTCCTCCATCCCCAGCGCTCTGGGCAGGATTCCCTCCCTCTCAGCCTCGAGATGTCTTTCTCTGAATCTTACTGTATATTGATCGCTTTCTCTCCCTGGCCGAGGTGGGGACGGCGTGGGGGGTTGGAGTCGACATTCCGCTGCGTCGCTGTTGCCATGTGACACCCAGGGCATCTTTCAGATGGCAGGGATAGGGGACTACGGATTGGTTTCGATGGGTGGGGAGGCCAGAGACGGAGTGAGTGAACGGGGGGAGGGAGAGAGAGGGAGGGAAGGAGCGAGGGAGATCCACAGTGACTCCCAGCCAGCCTCTCACAGATAAGGAAAGGGTCTCCCGAGTAATCCTCTTGCACTTTTGTCGTGGTTGCTGACATCGTGCTTTTCAGTGTGCTAGTCCTGTACTCTCCCTGCAGTCTTCTACCTACAGTCGTGTCGCGAGCAGGGAAAGGGGGGACACCTGGGCTGAGTTAGGGGGGTGGGAGAGGTCCAGACATATCCTGAGCCCGAAGGGTCTACGCCCTGCCGAAGACGTGGCAAATAGACAACCTTTGGCGACGAGGAAACGAGGTGAGTGATCTGAATGGAAAAATAAACCACTAGGTGATACCTTCGCTGATCTGCGCCCTGCGCCCAGCCACTGCCCATCAACCCCTAATCGCCAAATAACCTACTCAGCGTTCTATAAAATGTGTTGGCTTTCTTGGGTGCTACAAAGTGATATTTCCCAACTAACCCTGCCACTGTGTGCAACGTGGGTAGAGCTACTTCTGTGGTGGTACCAGAGGGTTCATATGGTCGCAAAATGGGTTGGGCGGGGTGTGACCGCGGTAAATTGAGGCGTAAAGAGTTATGGTGGCACGTATGTAGTGATTTCTACATGTTCTGGGTATTGGGTGCCGGGGACACCGCCGCCAAAGGTGATTTCAAGACCTGATACTTTGAACAGTAACAATAAACACACGACGGTGCAGTGGAACCTCAGACGCACCGTTGCCGCCCTCTTCGTCGACACATAAACACGAGTCGCGCTAGTTTGTAATTCTCGTCGCCACCGACGCGCGAGTAATTCATCCTCCCCGCTTTCTTGGTGTCTGGGCGTCTCCGGAGAGCATGATTGGTGTAGGGGCCGCTGGAGGTCCACCTTGCTGGGGCAGTACGGGATTTATTCTGCCTCTGGGCGCGGGGTGAACACGAACATAAGGTTGTGCCGTTGAAGCCGCTTCTGCATCACTAGACAATTCCCATTGCTTCTACTGTGAAATGGTGATATGTTGGTGCTTAGATTTTCGACGTCCGACTGAAATAAAGACTTTAGATTCACTGGGCAGCGGTGATAGTAAAAACCTGAATGCACGCGTGTGCGCGCGCTTCTCTGTGCTTGCACACAGTGTGGTTCTTGCAAGGTGTGCGTGGGGCTCTGGGGTGGTTGCAGTGCGAGAGTGCAGTAACAGGGACGTGGGGAGTGCGTGTGTGCGGAGTCATGTGCTCACGTGTGCCTCCCGGCGCCTGCCCCCTTCACTGTCTGCGTATTCACTCAAGTGTGTTAGCACGTGTAGTCATGTTATTCTTTGCCATGACATGTTTTATAGTGAGCTTATGTTACGGTGGGCGTAGGTTGGTGCCCGTGTTTGTCTTTATTTGTGGTGCTTCCAGTGTTGGTGTGTGTCTTACTGTCGATGATGCGGTGGATGTGTTTTATTTATGTATGTTTGTATGTATGTATATGTGGCTGGCAGTCTTATTGGTGCTGTACGCATCCGTGTATACTGTTATTACATTTGTATGTGTGTGTGTTACCGAAAAGAATGTTTCCTTGTGATTAGCAGTGATGTGCGTGAGTAGGTGTATTGCTCGGGATTTGTGCTTCGTTGCCACTGGTTCTGTGTGTAATGTGCACTAGCATGCCTGCGTGTGTTACTGTTACTGCCACTAATGTCGCGCGTGTGTTGGTGGATGTCTGTGTTACTCAGTGGTGATGTAACTGTGTTTTTAAACTATAGTGCTGCTGACGTGTTGCTTTCTAAGTGTGAGTCTGTGTCCTGGCAGCAATGCATGTGTGCTAGTATGTGTGTGTCTTGCGTGCGTGTTAATGAAAGCGATACTATGTGTGTTCTGCCGTCTGTGATACTTTGGTGTTTCTTTTGCTGTCAGCGAAAACGCATGAATGGTGACTGTGTTACCTTCAGTGACGCTGCTCGTGTTTTGTGCCTCTGCCACTTGACATTGTATTAGAATGTTTGTTTTGCTTAGTTTTGCTCTGTGTGCACTGTCTGTGTCCCTGTCAGTGATATAGGGAGCGGGTAGGTGTGTTTATATCAAATAGTCTCTGTGCTATTCTGTGGCTGTGTGTGTAATGTTGTGCGTGTGTTGGTGTGTCTTTGTCTGTGATGCTGTACCTGTTCAGTACAATACTGAGCGAGTTCTGTTAGTGTGTGTTACTGATAGGCAATGTTGTAAGTGTATTGTATCTGTTTCAGTAGCACTGTGTTGTGTAGCTATGTGTTAATGACTTGTATCGTGTGTTGGTGTGTCTGCGGCACTTGTGTAGGTCTTCTCTGTGCGTGTTGCATGGTTCTGTGCATTAGTGATGTGAACGTGTCCCTGGCAGTGATGTCTCTGGGTGTGTCTGTATCAATGAAGGATTTTGTGTTGTCTATCTCACTGGATGTGTCAATAAAAGCGGGTGTGTTGTGTGGCTCTGTGTAACAGCGATGTTGTGAGTGTATTAGTGTTCTCTTTCAGTGATGTATGTCTGTGTCAGTGGCACTTTAAGTGTTGTGGATCTCTCCCACTCTCTGTCAGTGACTGTGTGGTGGCTCTATGTATGTATCGGTGATGCCATGAGTGTGTTACCTTGCGTGTTGTGTATCTCTGTGTAGACTGCATGTGTAGGAATGTTGCACAGCTCTCTGTGCACGTGTCAGCGACGATGTGTTTTAGTGACTGTGTGTACCAGAGTCACTGTGTGTCTGTTGGAGTAGCAATGGCGCCATGTGTGTTAAGCAGCGTCTGTGTCAATGGTGCTGTGTACTGCACTGGCGTAACAATAGCCCCTGCGGTGCGGGGGTGGGCCGAGCTCCAGGGACCCCTTAGCACAGTCAGGGGCGTTGCTTGGTCAGTCCCTGGCACAGTCAGGGGCGTTGCTTGGTCAGTATGATTGGGGGGGGTGGGGGGGGGGGGTGTTAGCTTCAGATTTCCCAACAAGCACACTGGCACATGACGTTAAAATTCAATATAGGACATGCGGACCTACGAGAGGGGCTTAGAGGCGATGGAAAGGGAGAGGAACGCGGATTGATAGGTGTACTAAGTGAGATAAACCGCATTATTTTGGGAAATAACCAACATTTTTGAAGTCTTTCCAAACAGGGGGCGAGAGCACCTGCACCCAACTGTTTATTACAAAATAAATGTTTAAGGTGGGTGTATCAACTCCCCCTGCCCCCCCCCCCCGCCCCACAATCAAGCTATGCCCCTGAGCACAGCACACTGTGCACAGACTGCAAGTTCCTGGACGGAGAGTTCCTGACTGGGGGAGGGGCCCCCTTCATGCCCTCTGTAAAGGGGGGAGAGGTTGTTACACTATTGCTGTGTAGCTGCGTGTGTGTTCCCTTGATGCTGTGGGTGTAATGGTGTCAGAGACACTGAACACGTTGGGTGACTGCATGTACATGATGTGTTGAGTGCACAGTTGCTTTAGTAGCAGTGATATTATGCACTGGATGTCTGCACCAGAGGTGCTTTTTGTCTTGTGTAGCTGTGTGTGTCTTCCTGTGTACGTGATGATGCATTTTATGCAGTGTGTGTGTGACCATACCAGTGATGATGTGGGTGTTTTGGTGTGTCTGTGATGCTTTGCGTGTGGTGTAGTTCAAGTGTGGCAGTATTGCTTTGTGTTAGTATTACTCTATAGTTTTGTGTGTTTGTGTTGTGTGACTGTCAGTTATGTTTGTTTTCGTGTGTCAGTGTCTTTGAAGTTGTATGTGTGTTATGTACCTCTCTCTTTGCACCAGTGACACCGTAGATGTGTTGATGCGTGTGTGACACTCTGTGTGTTGTAGGTCTGTGAGCACGTGTCAGTGAGCTGTGCTTGTTGCATGGCTGCCTGTGTGGACCAACGAAGTTGTGTGTTATGCAGCTCCTTATGGCAGTACTGCTGTTTGCTAGTGAGTCCGCGTTACCAATTAATGCTGTGTGTGCGTCCTGCCGCTGTCAATTATTTTGTGTGTTGGTGTGCTTGTGTCAGCATTGTGTAAATCTCCCTTTGTACCAGTGATGGCTGAGTTTTGGTGTGTGTGATGCTGCGTATCTTGTGCAGCTCTTTGTATATGTTTAAGTGACGCTGGTTTTGTTGAGTGGCTGTCTATGTGCACCAGTGAGGTTGTGTGTGTGTTGATGTGTCTGTCACCCTTTGTGTGTTGTGTAGCTCAGCATGGCAGTGCTGCTGTGTATTAGTGTGTCAATATTGCTGAGTAATGCTTTGTGTGTGCGTTGTGCCACTGACGATTCCATTGTATGTTGGCGCACCTGTATCGGTGTCGTGCGTTGTGTGACTCTTTCTTTGTACCAATGAGGCTGTGGGTGTGTAGCTCTTTGTGCATATGCCAGTGACGCAGTTTTTGTTGCTATGCGCACCAGTGAGGGGGTGGGTATGTTGCTGTGTGTGACGTTATGTGTTGCGTTGCTCCTTGTACAAGCTTGTGTCAGTGACGCTGTTTTTGTTGCGTGGCTTGGGTGTGACGCTGTGTATCTTGTGTAGTTCCTTGTACACGTGACTCTCTGTGTGGACCGGCGAGGCTCAGGGTGTGTTGCTGCGTCTGGGACGAGTTGCGCGCGTACTTGTGTTACTGCCTCCCTGTTACTCGGTGACTCCGCCTCTCTGCCCGCGGCGCAGTGTTATTTATTGTTCATTTACGAGGCGCTCCTGCAGCTGGGGCAGCCGTCTCGAGCCCGCCTTGGTGCGTCGACATCTGTCTCTGCTGCACGCGGCCTCATTCCTCTTTCCTTTTATCCTTCTCACATTTCCGTTTTCTTCGACGGATGCCGTTTATCTTTGATGTATTCCTTTCCCCTCGGGAGTGTCTGTGTGCTGCAGAGCTCCGTCCCACCCCACCTTCCTCTTATTTTCCCTTTCAGATCATTCGTCGTCTCTCAGCCTGTGGCTCCACAGTGGACCTTTTCCCTGCTATTCTTTCTCCCTACGTGACTACTAATCTAAATGCCTGCTCATTCATCCAAACATCCATTCGTCCATCCATCCATCTTCTCTAACGCCTTTTGTTCCACTCGCTCCTCGCCCCACCTCCGTACTCCAATTTCACTCTCTCCCTTTCCACTCTCCCCATCTCATCCTTAACTTCTCTCTCTACCCTACACCTTTCTCCTCCACACTCCCTCTCCCCTCCTTCTTCTCTCTCATATTATCTCTCTCTCTCTCCGCCTTCCTCTGTACCTGTCTTCACTGAGCCTGCCCCCTTTCTCTTGCCCACGCCCCCACTACCATTTCTCTATCCTTAGCCAGGTTCTTCTCGCTGCTGTCTCGAGCTCACAGATGCCCTCCTTCTCCCACCTCTCTCACTCCCCCTCAAGCCCCCTCTCTGTCGCAATCTCCAGCCCCCCTTTCCGCCCATCTTGTTCAATCAGTTCCCCTCTCTCCCTATCTTCTTCCCATACCTCGTCTTTCTCCGCCTTCCTGTGGCTCTCACTCTCTCTTTTTCTTCCCATTTTTGCTATTTCCTCTCTCTCTTGCCTTTTTTCTCTCTCTTTCCGTCTCCTCACCTCTTCCGTCTTTTTCTTCGTCTTTGTCTTTCTTTCTCACCATCTTCCCTCCTCTTACCACCTTCTCCTTAGCTCAGCTCCTCTCTTTCTTGTGTCTCTTCCCATCAAATCCACCCCACTGCACTCCCGGCCACTTTACTCCACACCTCTTCACTCCACTTCTGCTCTTTCCTCTCTACAAATTGTTCTGTGGAATCGAAGGTGGGCAGGAATCATTCAACCCAGCTCCTGATTCAGCTAGTGAAGGAGGTAACTAGGCCTTTACCTTGCAGGGGTTATTGAAGCCATTACACACTACTGACAGTCGAAACCCAGCAATTCTCATACCAAGGGCCAACCGGGTACACATTCTACCCTTATAGCTTTGCGTCAAATATTCAAATCTATGTGACCAAAACATTGGGTTAGGGTGTAGCACTTCCTTCTCTGTACGAAGACCCGGCGACACGACCACTTAAGCACACCCTGGATCTTTTCGCCCTTGCCAAATTGCACCCATCACAAACCTTTCGGGGATACATATCTAACGGATAGAGAAGATTGTTGCTAGTCAGTTGTCAGTCATTTTGTTTCTAGCTAATGCCTGACTCACATTCAGTCGAAAATGGGGCAGTGCAACCAATGCTACCCCAGTGGATGTAGCTGAGAAATTATTTAGAACAGTGAATTTTGGCAATATTGCTATTGTGGTTGTCCTCGACCTCTTCGTGGCCTTTCATACTTTGGACTACTATACGCTTCTGGCAAGCTGGTCCTTCTGGGTGGCACACAGCTACACCCTGTGTGGTTTGAACATTTACGTTTTGTAGAAGGAAGCTGGGAACCATCTCCTCTTTCACAGTGAAATTGGTCTGTGGAGTTCCACCAAGGGCTTTGTTGTCTCCAGTACTTTGTATCACCTTTAAAAAACATTTATAGTAACTGTGCAGCCGTTTGCCAATGGCACCCAGCTCTCTCTTGAGCTGCTGCCTGACCCAGAATCATTTAGCCTGGTGGTTCACGATGAAGTCACGTAAAACTGGAAGACCAACTGGAAGACCACTAGTTAACTCAAGCTCCAAAAGGGAAAAACAGAAGTAATTCTATCTGGTCAGAAAGTCGGGAAAGGATTGGTAAAACACCTTTGCTAATCATCCCAAGGTGGAACTATAAGGCGCTGATCGTAAGATTTAGGAATGAATTCGGAATTACAGATGTCAGCTTTGTTTCCCAAAATGTACATTCCAGAATCATGCTGTGGCCCTGAACTCAAAACTGAATCACTGTAACCAACTTAGCCTCTCTGCTAAAAGCATTCTCAAGTTACAGAGGGCTCAGAACACAGAGACTTAGGCTGAGCTGTGAATTGAAGATGTGGGATAACGTCTCCCAGCGAGATCTGCCGATCATTAAAAACTGGCAAAGGGAAGGAAGGATCCTTAAAGTAGGGGATCTTGTTATCAAATGGTGACAGAAGGTGGCTCAAGATCATTTACACGTGCAAACCTCCTTTCTCCTTCACTTCCTCAATTCTCTGAATACTTCTGAGTTTCTTTTGTTCATCTAGGAAGCATGGGCTCCAGACCCTTATAACGAGAGCCATGCAATCACGGAGTACGCAAATCACAATTTGGGACATACTCCCGTCTGCGCCGGAATGAAGATTCTGAATCTGTGTCAACTTTGCACCCGCTGGTGTTCACCCTGGTAGCATGCACCAGCCCAAACTGGGTGTAAATGGTGCGGGCAAATCCTACTTTGCGCAAACTGGGACTTGGGAAAATGGTCCATTAGTATTAATATCCCCTTCTGCGGACCAAGATTTGGGATGATGACCAGATTGCCTACCGGTAGACACACACATATTGCAGTGTCAGTATTTACAGGGTGCAGAATTTGTGCAAAGAATGACGGGCAACGCAGGAAGATGCCCATAGATTTCTGTTGAGTCCTCCTTTAGTGAGAGTTTGTCATTTTGTTGTAAGGTGTACGCGGTGCTTTAAATTAGAAAGAGTTGTTGCTTTTCCAGAGATTCACCAGAATGTTATGACTGGTTTCTCTAACATCCATGCTATGTTGGAGCTATTTCAGCAGACCTGGACGCTGGACTTCACTGGCATCGATGAATATTGCAGAAGAGGTAAATCCAACCTCTTTCTCGAAATCCCTAAATCATGGAAAAGTAAAACCTCCAATCAAGCCTTCTACTGCCGGCCCGACTCTTGAGCTCCACATATAGCGTCCTCAGAATGAACTGTAATCTCCTTTTATTTAAGAAAGAGCTCACGACCTATGTCTCTAAAACAATTTTCCAGTCTTATTTCACGGTCTTGGGATCAATAGAAGCCATGCTCTCTCTAATTCCTCTGCCCTTTCCGCTATGTTAATGTCATATTCTTTGTATTAACAACATGCCCTCCACTGCCCTTGTGGCTAGGATCGTGCTGTTTAAATGCATAACATAAATAAATATATTGGTTAAAAAAACACAGCCAACTGACTGTGTCTAGAGATCCACACGAGCTCCAGGCCTTGGAGTTTTATCTGAACCTGGCATTGATTGGTTCTCCCTTTCTGGAAATCCATAACTTTGGTCTCACTTTAGGTTACCTTTGGCAACATGACACACAATAATTCCCCTCTTTCCGTAGTCCTTCCTTGATTGAGGACAAGAGAGACATGTATTTTTGCAAAGAGCAGGAGAGGCACAACGTTGGCCTTAGCTGGCAGCTTAATTTATTGATGCTTTTAGTTTTTGAAGGCATTTACAAGAGGATTAGCGGGCATGTACAGAATAGAACAGCGACCTTTCTTCTAAGCATCATTCCTGGGGGTTGGTAGCCCAGTAAGAGGGATACATATCTGCATGAATGCTGGGCACTCAACAGGGCGCTGTGCTATTGTTATATCAGATTTCCCATGAAACAAAATTGTAGAATTCCACCTGTGAGAAATCCTTTCACCACCTAAACTGTTTAAGCAACGTTTCCAAGCTAAATGTCATTCAGCATTTGTTAAAACTGCTTCATAGAATGTATTTTTAATTACGTTTTTCAAGATTCTTTCTTTATCTGTTTAGAGGATTCCTTATAATCCCATTTGTTTCTATTCCTCTATAATGGCCATAGCACTATGATTCTCGGTATCCCCTCCTTTCCCCCATCAGAGTGGCGGTGGGGTAGAAGATAGGCCTAACCCCCTCACTTACGTTTTTGTCCATTCCCTCTTACTACTTCTCTCCTTGCTCTTCTCATCTCACCACCTTATTTTCTATTTTTTGTTTTTACGTTTTGGTGGGGGCGGGTTGATCCCCTCAACCTCTTCTTATGCCCCATATCCATCTATAATCATTTTCCCCTCTGATGTCTTCTGTCACTTCCCCTCAAATATTATACTCCAGTCAATAGTGATTTTTTTTGTACCTGTCCCTGGATTCTTTTTCCATGTTCCACACTCTCCTGCCACTGTTTGTCCCTCCCCTGCTCCATTTCCTTATTTTTTTTGGTCGAGCCTACCAGACAGCACAAGCTGCCTGTTTGCACAAGACCTACTATGGGCTGAGTAAGAACTTACAAGAGCTTTCCACTATGGGCTGAGGAAGAATTTACAAGGGCTTACAGCTCACCCATTGGTTAACTCTGATTGGCTTTTTGTCAGTTTCATTTAATTGCTTCTTATTCAGTAGCTTTCCTTGTCCCAGCTTGTGGTTATCCCTCCCCTGCAACATAGCCTCTTAACCAGCTCTCTGATTGGTTAGCTTGTATCTTCTTTGCTCAGTTTCAAAGAACTTATTTTTGATTAAATGCTCAATGAGAGTGCATGTGTTTTCCAGCTCTTTCCTTCTCTCCCCTGCATGCTTACTCAAATGCCCAGCCCAGCGATCTGTTTCTCTCTTGTATAATTCTACACCTCGTAATATGCGTTGTTCTCACCTTATTATGCTTCATCATCACTCAGAATGTTGTTGTGCTTTGTGTTGTCTTGTGTGCTAATCCCCCTACACTGCTCCATCTTTTCCTTCCATCAGCACCGGCACTCTTTGTTCTTTTCTGTGTGTGCTCTCCCCCACCCCACGTGTTGCTCTCTTCCTGAGGTGATGCTTTTCCGTCCTTGCCCCCTCCTGCTCCTCTATTTGCACCTCAGCCCCCCTTCCCCACAATCGCGGCCACGATTTAAAACAATTTGTACTGTCCCACAATTATTTTTTAAAAATGTATCAATCCAAGCGGCATCTCGCTTCTTGGATCAGTAAATAAAAAATTAAACCAAATAGCACCCACACCATTCAGCTGTTGCACACGTCATCTTTCATACACAGGCTGGAACCATGTGACCACCATGAAGAGTTGTATCATCACTCTTTTTATTATTTATTTAATATTTAGACATACTGGACAGTGTCAGGAAAAAAGCCTGACACTGTAGAGCACTCTGAACGTTCTTTAGTTTTAAGTGTAACTTAGGACAAATAGACACACACAGCAACCGAGGGACGGCCGGACTGGCCATACAGGGCATTTTCCCCGGAAGTGTGTGGGGCCGCTTTTTCTTTACTAAGGTCGGTTTTGCAGCAGTGCAGCGGTTTTCAAAGCACTGAAGGGTTCCTTGTATTTGCAGCAGTTTCCAGGTAACAATGAACGTGCCAAGATAACTCTGGTGATTAATGTACCTGCTGGAGAGATGGGTTTTGTTTAGTGGCAGTTTTGACTCAGCTAAGGTAGTGCAGAGGGTTAATATGCCTGCTGCAAAGAACGTGCACTATGCAGGTCACCAAACAGTATTTTATGTACATAGCACAGTGGGTTCAGTGCTTAATTTGTGCTTGTTGTTTCCGGTGCTGAGCACCGGCACTTATTTTTGAGAGCCGGTGCTTAATCTTCTCCCTCAAGCATTTGAGACGGAGGAAGGGAAAAACAAAAAAGCGTCACAAAGGGAGAAAGTAGAAAGCTGCAAGAGTGAGCTGAGGGGGCAGGGAGTGGCTATACGTATTGAAGAGGCCAGAGTTGGCTTCAGGATCACGCTGCCTCAGTATTCTGTGTTCGCACATTTATTGCAGCAGCGGCGTGTTTAAGAGGAGAGCTTTGGGCACCGGTACCTCTTTATTTACAAATTAAGCACTGAGTGGGTTACTGCTTTTGTCACAGAGATCCCTTTGTTTCTGCACAGTTCATAAATTACAATCATAATCTAGCACAGTGAGCTAGGAACTGCTGTCAAACAGCTGCATGCAAATTGCAGGGTATAAGTTACAAAGTTATGTTTTTCCCAGTATTTAATCATCCTAATTTTGCTAAAAAGGGTTTGTTTGGGTAGACATATATTGTTATTAGTAAAGTCTACCCTAAGCACTGTGTCATGTTCCCAATCCTGAGTTTATGCTTCCACTGACCAAGCACTCTTAGAAAATGCCTACCAGTATGGATGACATGTGAATTCTAAACCTTGTAGTCCCCTTTGTCAACATTTCCTATTCACTGATTTACACACACACATGATTGTCTGTGTGTGTGATGTAAAGTGCTCTGACACCTTACGCTGGTAAGAGAGGCGCCATAAAACAAATGAAATACATGTGAGGGATGAGAGACACTTTTAGAGGGTGATGGTGAGGGAATCACTGAAGATTGAAGAGCCCTAATAAAGATTTAACTGCAAGGTCATCATTTAGTATGCTTTAAAAAATAATACAATTGAATAAATAATGTAACACGTTTTGTAGAATGCACTATTTTGGCCATTTTCCCCCAAACTTTCTTGGGGGGCGGGGGAGGGGTGGGACCTTCCCAAGCCCCATTGTAGTGGTCAAACTCTCTCCCTATACACCCTTGGGGGCTGGTCTGACAACATTTGCCAGGTTTGCTTAAACTGAATTTCGAATTTTATCAAGCATTGGTCCATGTTTGCTTGCACCCAAAAATCAGATTCTCTCAGAAATGTATGTATAAAACAAGAATAGATAATCTTTGCAGTTAGTGTATTCGACAGGACACTGCATATTTTGTAAGAGCGAGCTCCAGGAGAGGTTGGAGTATAAAACACGTGGTGTGACAGTGGTACATGACTCTTCTGCCTTCGTTCTTAGATCAGATCAGTTGCTGGTACTGACTGTGGTAGTTTGTCAATGTTGATGAAGGATGGTGGGAGGAGTGGGCAGCCTCCCAGTGAATATGTGCTGGAAAGTTAGAGGCAGTGTATCACTCAGAAGGGGCTTGATCTGAATGCCATCGCTTTCACTGCACGGGGCAGGTGCGTGCATTACCTGAGTGTAGCAATAAGGGTGGCTAAGTAGAGATGACCACAGGGGCATCAGTATTCGAAATCATTCTCTATACAAACATTTAGGGATGGGGAAAATACACAAACGGGGCTCGTCCAGTTTGATGCAGTTCAAATCATTATTACAAGCATTACATTGAGAATCTCTAATGACCTTTTACTCTTATTTCTGCAGATTTCCATGTCTCACTTGTGAATTTTAACTTATTTTCTACAAATTTTTGAAAAACATCTTTTCCAATTTTCACGTTTTTCTTCCTGCAAATAATTCGTAATGCACTTGCTGATGACTCTTTACAGTTAGTTCAAAATTGATTCACAGGGACTTTTGTTTTGAACTAAGGTGCTTATTGAGCAATTAATTTGAGCTGATCTACTGGCCACAGGTTCGAATCCCAGTATGCCAGATAAATTGTTCACAACTTAACTTCTCAGGAATGAAGAATTTCATTGTTTAGGACGTTGAGGGCACATCCTCTGCTGGGATATGTATTTAGCATGCAGGTTTTCAATTCCATTCCAAGTAAAATAGCTAATTCAGATGTGCAACTTGTAGGTGGTCCCGGGTACAGGGACTAGGATCAGACCCGATGGTGAAGTATGCCACTAACAAGAGTGGGTAAGGGTTTAAAAATACAACCCTAAAGGTTTCTCGTGGGTCAAACATTCCTTCTTTAAACTTGACATGCATGGTGTGTCCAGACAATATACTTTGTATGATACCTTTTTGTGTATGTGGGTCCCAGGGTCTACTCATATAGTTCACGTGGTAAACGTGACTGCCTCAGAGATGTTTGTAAACCTGCTGGACACGGGTTCCAATGCTCAAAGCTAGTTTAAAGAGTTAAAATGTCTGTTGCAGAGAGTGAGGGGGTGAGGTGGATGTGGTGGTTAAGGTGGTGGCAGTGGCAGTAGTGGCGGCCATGTATTTTATTTTGAATGTTATAGGTTTCAATATATGTAATGCTGGCTCAGAACATCATACTTCTGGAGTCTTTTGTTGTTTCACAATCACACACTTGACATGCACTGGTGGGCTATTGTAAACAACCCACAAGCTGACACACACAAGGTCGCCATTTGTAGACAAAAAAAGAAGAAAATGGGCAATTCTGTGGAAGGGGGCTGAGTGAGTTGCGGCTTCAGTTATGTTACTATATCTCAGTGTAAACCGTTAGTAGGATGTTGCAGCACTCTTGGGTTCCAGTCCCTGCAGGCTATAGTCTTTGAAAGCGGCTAGTCCAGTTTTGCACCAAAAAGTATAAATCAGGGCCTTAGAGTCTTGTTTTTTTTTACTCTAACCTGCCTAATGTAAGTTTTTGGTGCAAAACCCCCTTCTTCCATACCGCCAACCCCACCCGACTAACGTCATTTTATTTACGCTAGCCTACCCTTTGCACCTGCTTGAACCATTCCATAAATATGGTGCCCGGCTGGTGCACAGAAATGGTGCAAGCCGGTGCTAAACTTTTTGGTGCAAAACTGCGTTAGTGCAGTTTTGCACCCAAAAGTATAAATCAGGGCCTAAGTCTCTTATCTCTTTATTATTGTTAGGGGTATACGAACAACAATGCCTAGAGGTAATCATTTTACAGACTCCACCGTCCTTCGCTAGAAGGTTGTCTAAAGCAAGATGATTTTGAAGAGTCATAGCTCTATCTGCAGCAAATTCAGTATCAGGAGTATTGCCCCTGTAAAATTTGTCAGCATGTTATCCACAATAGTAGACAACTTTTGAATCTTGATCAAATTCAGGATGACTCCCAGTGAAAGAATCACTGCACCAAATATATCTCCTACTACCGCAGAAGAGGACTCCCTCCTCTATCTCTTATGATGTAGTTCAGTCAATTTCAGAAACCTTTTCAAATCCTCTATCTGATAAATCTTTGGGAATACTGTCCCTAAATAACATGTCCCATATCATCCTCTTGGAAGACGGTAATAAGTATTAGGTCCACAAATATAATAAATCCCTGGAATCGCAGGGTCCTGACTATTCAACATAAATGTCCATTTACTCTGAAACAGAAACACATGCCTACATTCACTCATACCCACAAATAAAGTGTCAGCGCGCGACTTTGGCCTATATATTCAAAAATACCCTACTTGTAATGCATCTAAAGCTAATTTCCCTTGCGTCTTTATTGCAGTGTAAGCGTAATCATTCTTGTAAGTCATTTTCTCTAAGCCGTTTTCTAATTTCTCTTTTAATGCTTATCTCCTCAAGTATGTGAGGTTGTTTTTGTGCACATAGGCTGTCCAAGACGTTAGTGTAGGTTCAAAGAATCCTCTAACCAATACTATGGCCCTCATTACGACTTCGGCGGTCTTGCAAAAAGACCGCCGAAGCCGCGGGCGCCACAATACCGCCAGTGCTGGCGGTATTGGTGGCTCCCTATTTTGACATTTCCGCTGGGCCAGCGGACGGAAGCAACGTTTCTGTCCGCTGGCCCAGTGGAAAAGTCACATCAACATTGAAGCCGGCTCATAATAGAGCCTGCGGCAATGTTGATGTGCAGCGGTTGCAGTAGCAACCATCGCGCATTCCACTGCCCAAAATGCATGATGGGGCTGTGCCTGAGGGCGCCTGCACTGCCCATTCCAAGTGCATGGGCAGTGCAGGGGCCCCCAGGGGCACCCGAGTCCCCATTACCGCCAGCCTTTCCATGGCGGTGTTTACTGCCATGGACAGGCTAGTGGTTGGGGACTCATAATCCCCAGGGGATTATGACCGCCTGGCGGAAGCCTGGTGGTATAGTGGAGGGGCCAGAGGTATGGCCGTGGCTAATGCGACACGGTCATAATACACTGGTGTAACACCGCCAGCCTGTTGGTTGTAGCTACTCTACTCAGGTACCTCGTAATAGGAACAAATGAAAACACTACGTCGTGATTGGAATAGAAATACTGAATATACTCCTTGTCATAAAATCTTGTTAGTAGCAGACTACAACTTATCCTGTAGGTTAATGGAAGACTATGGTAAGTAACTCCTTCCTCAATTGATGAGGGAATTGACGTACACACAAGACAATCCCTTGCATCCATCGTCCCAACATACTTACTCAATAAGCGATAGAAAACATTCTCCTTGAGCATTAGTATAGTACTGCAAATACTTCTCATCTATCTTAAACTTCTCCAAAGCCGTTAGTGTGGTAGTCTCAAAAGCAGAAGTATGGTTGGCTCCTTTCGCATCAAGAACAGACATACCCACAATCAACACTATAAACAAATCCCACACATAATTGCCAAACCAATACTCATATATTTACAATGCCTAGCATCTCTAACCCCCTTATATATGTCAGCCATGATCTGTAAAGACTCAGAAAGCAGAAGTAACTTATAAAAACTTGCAGCAAAAATCAAAAATAGACAATTCTTCTTTCAGCAGTTAAGTTTCCCTGCTAGGAACCCTTCTCCTTGTCAAAATCGATTAGCAGCTCGTTACATTCGGTTTTCAACATCAAATCAGGTTACCAATGTCTTTTCCAGTTTTTCTTTCATTGTCTTTTTCTTAGAATTATTTCTCAGATTGTTTCAACAGTTCAGCTTCTTGATCTGCTTCAGGTCACCTCAAAATACTGACTCGGAACTTCCCTCTCAAAACAAAAAGACATAAACTTGTGTTGCCATTAGTTTGTAGTTGCATACGCCCATTCAGAACCTGCGTATTTTCGACTTGCTATTCTCTTTCTCTTTAACTTTCGATCACCATTCAACTCTCCTTCAATTCTTCTTTTCTCGTGGTATCTACTTCTTCCTCTATTGTTTGATCAATGACCACCTCTTTCCTCTTCTCTACTTGCGATTCAGGCCAATTGTCTCTCTTTCTTGTACCCTCTGTCAATATTCTCTTCATGATTGGACTTGTCTCCTTTTCTTCCTTTGTGGTGTTTTCTCTTCATGGACCTGCAACAGGCTCAGGAGGAGTCAGATCACTTTGACTTTGATACAGCTCGACTCCCTCCCCTTCTGGGTCTAGCTCTTGCTATATTTGTTTCTCAGATTCGTCTACTTCTCAGAGAACCCCCGCTGTGCTAGGCTCTCCAGCTGCATCAGTCAAGATAGTTTCTCCCACACCCTCCTGTAGCGCTTCACTTTTGTCTCTTACAGGGGTGATAGAACCATCTTCTACAAGTTCTGGTTCGACTTCGGGTTCTCTTTGTTCTTTCTCTGGTTCTGGTGCTGCAACTTGCTTCGCAGTTGTTGGTGCTCTCAACAACGCTTCTTCATGATCCAAAGAATATGCCACTTTCTTCGTGTGACTTGTGTGAATCCAGTTCGGAATCCCTGCACACTTCACAGCTGTCATAGTCGTCAAGATCACCTGGTACGGCCCTCTTCAACGTGGCTCCAAACATGTCTTGCGAACATGTTTTCGGACAACAACCCAATTGCCGGCTCTCATGTTGTGCCCTGGATCATGTATTGGTGGCAGGGTGGTGGCTTTCACCTGCTGAGAGAAACCACATCAGCCAGACCCTTGCAGTAATACAACACCACATAATCTGTAATATTGACAAGTGCATTGGCTGGAACGGCTGGCAACCTCATTGCTCTGCCCATGAAGATTTAGTGGGGCGACAATCCTGTCTTCCTGTCAGGTGTATTTCTCATTGACATCAACACCAAAAGCAATGCATCTGGCCATTTCAAATTCGTAGCTGCACACATTTTGGCAATTCTTGATTTGAAGGTACCATTCATCTGCTCCACTAGTCCTGATGCTTCAGGGTGGTAACTATACTGCAACTTCTGCTCAATGTTCAGTGCTGCACACAAAAGTTTAATCACCTCGTTATTGAAGTGCATTCCCCTATCTGATTCTAAAGAGATCGGAAATCCAAAACGTGGTATGAACTCCATAAGCAACAGCTACGCTACTGTGAGGCTATCATTCCTTCTTGTGGGGTACGCTTCAATCCAGTGACTAAAAATGCACACAATCACCAACACGTCTTTCAAACCTCCACATGCAGGAATCTCAATGAAATCCAATTGCATTCTGCTGAATGGACCCCCTGCTCTTCCAGTGTGGCTCAAATTAACCACAGTCCCTTTCCCCGCATTTAATTGACGATAAATGACACAGCAATGGCATACTGCTTCAGCTGCCTGCCTAAACTTGGGGTTAAACCAATCAATTTTGAACAGACGAACCATGGCATCCCCCTCAATGTGTGCCTGACCATGATAGTACCTCGCCATCTGTGACAGTAGACTATTTATCAAAACCATCTGACCCTCTTCAGATACCCATAGCTCATCCTGCCTTTGAACACACTTCATCTTGCTCCATGCTCGTTTCTCTTCTTTATCCACATTACTCAGCAGAGTTTTTAACTCTTCTAATGTATCGATCACCCTTAATGCAAAATTCGTACATGTGGTATCTTCATCAGATAACAGTTCCCACTTGTCCTTAAATGATATATAGTTCAATGCGCAAAACTTTGCGACTTGATCCGCACATCCATTCCCCAGTGACACGTAGTCCTCCAATTTTTGATGTGCACTGCATTTCACCACGGCAATTTCTTCAGGCAATTGGATCGCGTACAACAACTCTTTTATTCTCTCCCCATTTCTCACTGGTGAACCAGTAGAGGTTAGGAAACCTCTCTGCGACCACAATTGACCAAAATCATGAACTATTCCAAACCCGTACTGGCTATCTGTATAGATAGTGACTCTCAGTCTGGCAGAAACATGGCACGCCCTAGTAAGAGCTACCAACTCTGCTACTTGTGTAGAATATACTCCTCAAAGCCAGGAAGCTCCTAAGGTACCTATAATTGTGCACACAACATATCCTGCTCTCAATGTCCCTGTACCATCTCTGAGAAACGAACCATCAACAAAGACAATTTGGTCATTCTCTTCCAATCGAACATCTCTAATGTCAGGTCTCGCTTTTGTGCACAACTCAGTTACTTCAAGAAAATCATGCTCAATGTCTTCCTCTTTTTGAATTTCAGCAGTATCACTTGGAAGTAAAGTTGCTGGGTTCAACACTGTACATCTTTTAAGTGTCACATTAGGTGCTCCCAGAATACTCGTCTCAAACCTTGTCAGTCTGGCACCAGTCAAGTATTGCGTTTTCGTCCTTCTCAGTTAAATCTCAATCGAGTGAGGGACCATTACCGTCAGGGGATAACCCATCACTATCCTTCACACTGTGAAAGGCTCTGACCAACTGCGGCTACTGCACGCAAACAACCTGGTAAGACTGCTGCAACTGGGTCCAAGGTAGCTGAAAAATATGCTACCGGGCAATGAGCACCTCCCTGGACCTGAGTCAAGACATACAATGAACATGCATCATGCTCATGACAAAACAATGTGAAAGGTTTATTGTAATCAGGCATACCCAAAGTTGGAGCTCTGCACAAACTCACTCTCAACTCAGTGAACGCTTTCATCTGTTCTTGGTCTAATGTTACAGGATCAGTGACATCCTTATGTGTCAGCTTCTGTAAAGGCTTTGAAATCTCAGCAAAATTCGGAATCCACTGACGACAATAACCTACCATTCCCAGAAACATCCTGACATCTCTTTGTGAAGTTGGAGGAATTTCCTGCAATATCATTGTGATCCTTTGCCTAGATATTCTCCTTGACCCTTTCTCAGTTTGGTGACCCAAGTACTTCACTACCTTCTGACCGTACAGCAATTTCAGTGGTGACACCTTATGACCAAACTTTCCCAAATGATTCAATAGGGCAATCGAGTCGTACTTACACTCGCCCCTAGTCTTGGATGCAATCAACAAATCATCAATGTACTGTACCAGAGTCGACTGAAATGGCATTACCTCCCGTCCCTCCCTCGCCTTCCTTTTAACCAACGGAAAAGGAAGGCGAGGGAGTAGGACTAGGAGTAATGCCATTATCGTAAGAATATGGAAGCATTACCTCCCGTCCCTCCCTCGCCTTCCTTTTCCGTTGGTTAAAAGGAAGGCGAGGGAGTAGGACTAGGAGTAATGCCATTATCGTAAGAAAATGGAAGCAATTCCAATGACTCTAGGTTCTTTTTCAAGATCTGATTGAACAAGGATGGTGACTCCGTGTACCCTTCAGGAAGTCTACACCAGCTGTAGATCCTGTCTAAGAATTTAAAACTAAAGAGAAACTGACTATCCTCATGAAGAGCTACAGAAAGTAATACTTGTAACAGATCAACCACTGTGAACCACTCTGCATCACATGGAATTTGGAACATTATCACTGCTGGATTAGGCACTAGAGGACAACACCTAACTACAATGTTGTTCACTTTTCTCAAATCCTGAACAATTCGCACCTTCCCACCTGGCTTCTTCAAACCCATTATCGGTGAATTACATGAGCTGCTCAGCACTTCTTTTAAGACTCCCTGCTTCACAAAATCTCCAATTATCTGTGCCACTTTCATCAAGACATCTTGCACCATATTGTACTGTGGAAGTTATGGCAATACTGTATTTGGATTCAAAGTAACCTTAATCGGCTCCACTTCTTTCCCTGTAAGATCACACACGTTTTCTTGCACTGTTCCCTGTAAATCAGAATGAAGCTCTTTCACTGTGAACGTCGGGAAAAACTCAATCAATGGGTACTCTTCATTAGCAGTCTCACTCTCAGTTTCAGGAGCTAGGACTTCTTCATCATCACTATTTGTCTGAATCTCAATTCCATCATTTGAGCAAGTAATTGAACACCTTGTTTTACACAACAAGTCCCTTCCCAGTAGGGATACTGGACTTGAATTACAGACTACAAACGTATGCAGTCCCTGGAAGTTGCCAATCTCAACTTGCACTGGATCTGTGATTGGATTTGTCAAATGCTTGTTCGCTACCCCTACAACCTGAACCGTTCTCCCTGAAAGAAGCAAATTCTGTACTTCTGCACTTCTCACTGTCGAGCGTGTAGCTCCCGTGTCCACCAAAAATTAGACCTTGTGACCCATTACCTTCCCTCTCACATACAGTCCTCGCTGATCTACTTCTAAGGAGGCTGCAAGCATACATGGCTCCTCATCTGAACTATCACAAATCCATTCACCATTTATTTCATTCTCACTGTGGAACGGGAATTGGTGCACTGTGTTACTACTTCTGTCTTGTCTCTGACCTGTGACCTGCTGAGTAAGCATAATCTGTTGCTGCTCCATCGGGGCTTGCGGTATCTGCATTTGCTGTCTAGGTACCATAGGAACCTGCTGCTGCATTGGTTGCAACTGTGTCAACTCTGCATGAGGCATTTGCACCTGCTGCATGGGTTGAAAATTTTGCATCTGATTCATGTTATTCTAAAAATTTGGATTAGGACTTCTCATTCTTGGTACTCTTACATTTTGGAATGCATTGAAATCACCATTTTGCTGAATAACACCTTCCTGCACCATCGCTAGACACTCCCGCTTCCAATGTCCCATGGCTCCACAAATGTGACACAGTAACATCTTCTTCATCCCTGGCACATCACTCTGCACCACCGTAGTACTCAAATTCCGGACCACGTTTCAAATTAACTCCACGACCCATACCTCTCATTTGAGGCTGGTACATGACAGTTCCCTTCTGCTGTGGTATCTGTTGCACAAAGTTCCCTGCACTCCTGTTTGAGCTGCCTTAATCTGTATCACCATAGCTTTTTCCTTCAACTTTGTCTGCTTCAACTCAATCTCGTCACTACAATATTTTGCATACTGCAACATCTCATCAATCGGCTTTGCTTGCCAGTAAATCAAAAGACTCTTAAACATCTGACCTATTTCAGGTCTCAGTCCCTCCACGAACCTGAAAACAAATTGCAACATGTCTTTCGGCTCAATCGCTTTCTTGCCACTGTGCTCCTTGAACGCCTTCAACAATCTCTCATAGTACGCATGTATCGACTCCTTTACCTCCTGCACTGTCCTGTCAATCCTTTGCCAATCAATATTTTTGGGCGAAGTTCTCATCTTCAGGAACTCAATCACCTTATAATAATGCTTCATTACTTCAGGAGATGGTGCACCTGTGCTTCTATCACTTTCTGGTTCACTTGTCGGCCAATCTACTGTTCTCTTACACTCAACCCACAAATCTGCTGGGACCACTATTTCCAATAAGGTATTCAGGTCTTCCCACAGGCATTTCAAAAGCTTCACAAACCTGTCTGCTGATACCACTCGACCGGTTTCTCCCTCAATTTTGGATAATCATTTGTGAATGACAGAATATCACTCCTATGACAAGGAACATGAACAAACTGCCCCCCTTGGATTTCTCTCATTGGTAAAATCTTTACTAGATCCTTGTCCTTTTGTACATTTTCAGACCCTTCTTGAAAATCTTGTTTCCTTTTATTTAGTTTCTTTACCCATCTGCCTTCCAATTTCTCCAGTGCTCCCCAAATCTGAGCATTCTGCAATAGTTCTATAAGGTGCGCCTTCATTCCGGCTGAACTCATGTGTTCAAAATCTTTTGCCTCAATATCTAACCTGTAGCTTCTTTTCAAATGCTTCATTTTCTCAATTTCTATGTCATGTTTTTCTGCCAAATCTGCCCACCTCTCTTGTGATTCTCAGACACAGATATCTCAACTCTGCCTCTGTGTAGGATTCTAACCTATTCACCCCCATTGTTCCCTCGATTAGTTAATTTGCCTCCACACTCAATCTAACACAATCAATTTGCTCCTCACTTTTGGACATATTCTGTGGGGTACTCAATTTGTCCAACCAATCGTTCAGCTGCTGTGCTGTCAATCCTTGTAATGAAATGTTACTTGCATTTAGTGATGGCACCTGCTGTACCACTGCACTTGGAGTCTGCGGAGTCAATAGCTTTAAACTCTGACCTGCACTTGGACCATTTACAGCATCAGGAAGTGCAACAAGTGGACTGAGATCCAATAGTGACCTTGATCCATCCAAGGTCTAACCCATGGAAGTGACTACTTGCACCTGCTCACTGTTATGGCAAGACAAACACTGCAAGTTAAACGAGGATTTATTGCAGGAAAACAACCCAAGATAGGATCCGTGCTCCGTCAGCTTACAACTCCTCAGCTCTCCCCAACCGCCTTTCTCTCAGAACATTAGCGTCTCACAACTCCAGAAGTAAGTCCTGGAACACAGGGACGGCAAGGTTCCAAGTATGACTCACTTAAGCATTACAACACATCCCCCTCCCTATACATTGATGTCCCAGAGCCCAAACAGAACAAAAACAAGCAAAGAAATGAAGCAATGGAAAAATACAGTATTAAAATAACCCACAGCTAACAACACGTTAAGAAACATAGTCTTTCATCCAGCATGGTTTACAGCGTAGTCTGGACGGAACATTAGTAGACTCCATGGAAATTTTTGTAGAGAGATTTCCTCTCCAATCATTCAAGGTGGAAGAGCTCTCGACACCAGTAGAGGAGTTCTCCACACCAGACCATTTTGCTATTCTGGATATGCTCCACACATCCCCATTGTCCAGGATCACAACATTTTCTTTAACTTCCCTGATGCGGAAAGGGCCCTTGAAGGATGATTTACCCTTGGTTTTAAAACTCGGAATCTTCACCAACACTAGGTCACCAACCCTCCACCTCACCTTGCCAACACAATGCTTAGCATCAAAACGTAACTTGTAATTGTGTTGGTACTTATCTCGGAGACTAGGTGCCTTATCAAACCTATCTGGGTCCAAATCAACCCGATGTAGAGTGTTACTGAACCATGCCGGGAATAACTTAGTACGACCCACCCTTCCTCTCATGTACTCAAAAGGGGCTATGTTGGTGATGCTATTAGGAGTGTTGCGATGTGCCCACCACAGATCTCTTAGAAGAATGGATAAGGGAGTCCTAGTCTGAACAGCTTCCTGCACACAAGCCTTCACCATCCTATTCATACGCTCAGCTAAACCATTCGCTTGTGGCAGGTACAAGGCCGTTCTCAAATGCACAATAGCAAGGGAGTCTAGAAATTTCTTCATATCTTGTGAAATCAACTGCACTCCATTGTCCGTGACTAAATGACTAGGTATTCCTTCTTTAGAAAACTCCTCTTCCAAAAATTCAATCACAGTACGGGTATCAATTGAATTCACACATTTAGTCACAACCCATTTGGATGCATAATCCACCATGAGCATGACATATCGTTCATTCGGTGGTAACAGATGAAAGGGTCCCATGAAATCAAGACCTAGTTTCACCCAGGGTTTATCCGGGACCTCGACAGGAGAGAGAGGCGCTCTCGCCACCACTTTGCTCTTGTCATTATGTGCACAACTCAAGCAATCTTTCACAACAGCTTCAGCTTCACTATCCAGCCCTGGCCACCAATAGATAGTTCTAAGTCTGGATTTAGTTAAACTCCTGCCCAGATGCCCCTCGTGAGCCAGATTCAAAATTTTACTTCTCAGCCCCATGAGAGGAATAAATTTGCTTCCCCTAAACAACTCACTCCCATTTAAGGAAAGTTCATTTCTCACATTCCAATAGCCTTTTAATGAGTCAGGTATATCCTTAAACTCTGGCCATCCCCTAATAATAAATTCACCAAGCTTATGTCTGTCCAAGTCCTTTTCTGCAGCTAACTTCCACTCCACTTCGTTGATGGCCGTTTCCCTTACCCAACCAACCATGACCTCATCATCCACTTCATCACCTCTGTCAACCGAAAAACGGGACAGAAAATCCGCCACAACATTCTTCGGTCCAGGCACATACTCTACAATAAAATTGTACTCTAACAATCCTTCCGTCCACCTCCGTATTCTCGGGGTCAATTCTTCATTTTTCTTAGGAGAAAAGATTTGGACAAGGGGTCTGTGATCCGTCCTCACCACAAAAGGTAGGCCCCACAAATAAAACCTGAAGTGTTTAACCGCCCACATACAGGCAAGGGCCTCTCTTTCTATGACCGAATAGTTTTGTTCCGCTCCTTTAAGAGAACGAGAAGCAAAAGCTATTACCTTCTCCTCCTGACCAGTTCTCTGCAGAAGAACAGCACCAAGACCCTTGATGCTAGCATCAGTGTACAAGAACGTTTTCGCACCTACATCGAAATGTCCTAAGGTGGGCATCACTCCAATACAGTTCTTGACAAAAGAGAAAGCAGTCATACATTCTTCCCCCCAGACAAACTCACACCCCTTCTTTAAAAGGGCTCTCAAGGGTTGAGTCGCGCTAGAAAAATTGGGAATAAATTTAGAATAATACTCTGCCAACCCTAGGAATGACCTCACGTCATCCTTGTCTCTAGGTTCAGGTGCCTGCATTATAGCATCCACTAGTTCCAACTTGGGTCTGATCCCTTCACCTGAAATGGTGTGTCCCAGGTATGACACAGAAGTGACTCTGAACTTACATTTTTCCTTCTTAACAGTAAAACCAGCCTCTGCTAACTTACTTAAAACTACCCTTAATACCTTGTCATGATCAGCTATCGTCTTACCATGAACTAGAATATCATCCTGGAAACACAACGTGCCTGCGACCTCCCCCAAGATTTTTTTCATGATGCGTTGGAAACACGCGGCCGCCGAGGCTAGGCCAAAAGGCATCCTCAAGAATTGGTAAGCCCCCAAAGGTGTAACGAAGGAGGTGAGGTGCCTGGACTCGGGGTGCAAGACAATCTGATGGTAAGCCGAGGAAAGATCCAATACACTAAAAACTCTAGACCCACCTAAACTTGACAATTCCTCTGTAATGTTAGGTAGGGGTTGGCGATCTATCCAAATGTATTTGTTAAGATCCCTGAGGTCCACACACATCCGGATGCGTTTCCCATTATCCTTGGGTGCCAAAACAACAGGGGCCAACCACTCTGAAGACTCTATCTCTTCAATAACTCCTGCTTCAAGTAACTTATTAAGTTCTGCTTTGAGAGGTTCTAGCATTAACTTAGGTACTCTTCTAACTTTATGTACTATTGGCACAGCATTTTTTTTTAGTATAATCTTGTGTTCAAAATTAGTTAGACACCCTAAACTATCACTGAACACACTCGGAAACTCATTACAAATCTGTAACGTATCATCTTCAATGTTTACCACCATCACTTGATTGTCTGCATTGGGATCTAATTTAATACCCATGTCTCGTTGGTGTCGCCATCCTAACAAGTTATTACCGCGTTTAGCTACATAAACCTTTCCTATGGTCACTCTGTCTTGGAATTGTATCTTCATAACTCTATATCCTACTATCTCTATTCTGGTTCCCCCATAGCTGACCGGGTTGATGTCGGGTTTAATGAGAGAGTCCAGAGACTCCCCAAAAATGGCTTGCCAGTTCTTAACACCAACCATAGTGTAGGGAGAACCAGAGTCTGCTAAAACCACCATTGTTCTATTATCAAGTTTAATAGTGCATTCAGGCATGACCACGGGACCCTCATCAATTGTGCCCGAAACCTGCCCAACATGGTCAATCTCTTGACACACACATAATACCATCTTATTGATATTATCGGTAACACAATCAATGTTGCTCTTATCGTTGTTGCAAACTCTAGCATAGTGGCCCTTCCTCCCACATTTTCTGCATAAGGAGTTACGTGCAAAACAATTGGCACTGTTAGCAGCATGACCCGCGTTACCACAACGATAACAACGCAACCCTTTAATGTCTCTTTTCTTCTCTTGAATGGATGCTTGTGCTTTAAAGTCATTGCTAACCCTAGAAACTTCTTCTTGAACCTTTGGTAAATGCACAGTAGCCATATTGTCCCCTTCAGTATGACTCATTTCTCTGATCCAGTTGCTAGTACTCTCCATTCCTTCAACGATGACAATGGCTTCTCTTAAGTCGGGGTTTTTCGTTAAAAGTTTTTCCTGAACCTTTTTACTGTTGGTACAGCGCACAATTTGGTCGCGAATAAGAGAGTCTGTGATTTCACCAAAATCACAGGTGCGTGCCAGAGTACGTAAGGCAGCTACGAAATTCCCCACGCTCTCAGTGGTACCTTGAGATCTTGCGAAAAATGTATGTCTCTCCAAAACAACATTAAGTTTGGATTCGAAATGTGCTGCAAGGATTGCCACTGACATCTCAAAAATATCTCTAGGTTCACCATCCGCTCCACCAATAGCCAAAGGTTCCAAACTGTCATATATATTTCTGCCTTCAATTCCCAAGTTGTGTAGAAGAACCGCTTGTTTCCTGGCTGGTGAAAATTTTTCTCCACCAATAGCTATTAAATAAGAATCAAAAAGGTTTTTCCACCTTTTCCATGGAAGAATGGGGTCACCTTTGTCAGATAAGAAAGGAGGTGGTTGTGACATAGTAGGTGTAGCCATAGTAGCGCACAAGAAAATTAAGTTTAAATCGAAACACAAGTAAAAATAAATAAATGAAGAAAACAAGAAAAATGTGAGTTCTCTTTCCTTTTTTTTCCTTCGTTGAAATTGTGGAAACCGATGGATAGAGAGAGAGACAATTATATTTAGATTATTATGGCTTGGACACAGTTACACACAACTCATTAGCTGTAGATCAATCCTGAAATCTTTAACCGCTTGCACAAAACACCAAAGATACTGGTTGCCAAGTTCTGCACGTAACGGTCTAGATCCTGAACTGCTCTCTCAAGGCACGCGTGACGTCAGGATTGCCCAGTTCTACAAATAAACATGCGCGCAAGGAGGCGCGAGGGTGCACGAGAGAGAGGGCGCGCTACGATAGACAACAACAGCCACAGCACGAGCTTCGACAGCTGTCTCCACACGGGAAGAGGTAGGAAAAAATAAAATACGACTGAAATCTCCATTGTGGCACAGTACCTCAAGTACTCCTCCAGCAATCTTCAGTTTGTAGACTAATTAGTCTCAAACACCATAAGCGGAAACGCGGATCCAAAAATCAAGTGGCCGACGAGTCCGTGGGTTCAGGGTTGGTAGATCGTCGCCAGTGTTATGGCAAGACAAACACTGCAAGTTAAACGAGGATTTATTGCAGGAAAACAACCCAAGATAGGATCCGTGCTCCGTCAGCTTACAACTCCTCAGCTCTCCCCAACCGCCTTTCTCTCAGAACCTTAGCGTCTCACAACTCCAGAAGTAAGTCCTGGAACACAGGGACGGCAAGGTTCCAAGTATGACTCACTTAAGCATTACAACACTCACTTATTCCCCTCCTCACTAGACTCTGAGACATCTCACCCTGTTCTCCTGTGTTTGATTTTCTTCTGCGCAAACAATGGTACAGCTGGACCGACAGTAATCAGCAGCAATATGGCATCCGGGGCTGCTCTAGCACCTGCATTTTGTGGAAGAGTAACTCCCATGCTTTGATTCATTACCGTAGTCAAATCTGACTGTGTCCCTGTCATTGGTGTAAACCTCGGCATACCTTGTGGCTGTGCCTGGGGCACCAATATCGGTGTCGGCTCATTCTGAACCAGCAAAGGTCTTGGGACCACCTGCTCCGTAGGCACCACCAAATTCGAAGTTGTCTCAAGAATTGGTACTTCAGGATAAATTCTCTGTATCAGTGGCGGATGCATTTGTACTTGGACTACTGTGGCAGACAACACATTACGATTACCCTGCACCACACCCTGTGTCAGTCCATTATTAACCTGTACTGGACTCACTATCCCCATTGCCTGTGTCGGGGCTGTCGGATCAGAACTAGTACTCGGACCCCCCTCATGCACTGCATATGGTGGAGGTCGGTCTCTCAATATCTGGGTAATAAGATCCTCGTCATCTGATTCCTCTTCTACTACTGAAGCCCTTTCCGCTTCTTTACTTCCAGACGAACTCTTATCACTTTTACTAGTCGCTTTCCTTCCTTCCGTCTCATCTTCCTGTGTAATAGCAGGAAACAACTGAACATCCTGCAATGTCACCGCTATCCACTTCTTCTGTCCCAATCCCATCTCGCTTCCGCTAAAGACTTTTCTACTTTTTTTATTCTCCTTTTAAATTTTAATTCCTGCTGTTGTCTTGCTATCAGCTCCCAAACTGCTAATACCTCAAACTGTGCTGGTCATACAGCGCCATCTGCAACTGGTCCAAAACTCTCAAATTAAAAGATCCATGCTCAGGAAACGCTAAGACTCCCTGTTTCTCTGTCAATTTGCACCATTGCTTTAACCAATGACATGGCGTGACACCTCGCTCCTCCATCACAATGTAAGCCGAAGAATTTTCCGGTGGTATAGGCTCCCCTACAGTCGCTTTAATATACGTATCTCCATTTAGGGCACTCCTTAATGCTCTGAAACACTTAGGGCCTGATTACAACTTTGGAGGAGCTGTTAATCTGTCCCAAAAGTGACGGTAAAGTGACGGATATACCACCAGCCATATTACGAGTCCATTATATCCTATGGAACTCGTAATACGGCTGGTGGTATATCCGTTGTAATCAGGCCCTTAATCTTTTCTACCTTTTGTGTATACTAATCAAATCAGGAAATTACTTTTACTCCCAAAATTCCTTTCACCCTTGTTCTCAACCAATTGCCTCTCACGGACGGCTGCCAATCCTTGCGTGACCCTTCTTACTTAACCAACCTATCCCAGCGCTGCTCCAATGATGTCACACTCACACGTACTGCGGCTGACAGAGTCCTGCTGCTCGTCCTTCTAGACTCAAAATCTCACAAAACTAATGCAAAATATTGTGACCACTAATCAAAGACCAAAGACAAATCTGCTGGTTTCCTACAGGAAAGGTAACACGATCGCTTCAGAAACCTTACGGATTTCTATTTCTCTTTCTCGGTCTCCCAGATTCGCAAGCAAAACTCGAACCGCAAATTTTACTCTCAACTGATCAATGGGTCTGTCCTGGTGCACATAGGACTCACCAAATCTCAGTCTAAATTTTCACTCTCCCACTTTAACTCACACACTGACTTGTTGAACACGCCAGATCAACCTACTAAACCAAACAGATTACAACATATAACCAAGTGTCTCATACACTTTTCAATATACTCCAGTGTCTTAGACCACGCAGGGTCCATACATCAACAACCACGTGGACAATGTTTGAGTACAAAGCGCCACACACAAGTGAAGGTCGACTACTTCACTACTCTCAGACTGTGGAGTACTAACACTCCTACTACAATTTCATCTGGAGTACGCAGACTCCCTAACTTCCCTCACATACGTCACAATTCACCTGCGATTTGCATGAGCTGTGCAAGCGCAACCTATCTCTGACACTATCACTAGAACCCCAAGAACATACTCAACACTACTAGCACGATCCAGGATCTGGGAAAGTCATTTCTGGGCTTTAATGGGACATCATTCTTGCTACAATTGCCATTCGAAAAACAAAATCTAGATCTCAATAATGATGAACAACTGACCAACCTTAAACTACCACCATAAGTATTGGTCACCACATAACTAGTTCTCCAAAACTAACCATCAAGCTGCTACCAAAAACTGATAACTCGTCGGTCCTTAATAAGTAAACTTACAAGGTGACGCGTATAGGTCGATGAACCTTTTGATTCACATGGAGGATCCTAGCTATGATGTGACCAATGTACCCAATACCCAATGCACAAGATTCAATAACCATTAGGCAACTTATTAATCAATAATCAATAAAAGCAAGAAACATCACCATGACTTTTCAACCATGAATAACCACACCTCAGTATACGTTTTAGTAACTTTATTTCCCTTTCTGTTACAATACTAAGTCATGAAATTAATTCAAACTCAATTTCTTTTCAATTTAATAATATCATGAATTAGTTAAAAGACGCCAAATACATAATCTAATCAATGCTTGCATCATAATAGAATCTAGAGCATTAACACAAGTCAATAAGAGAATTGAATGTAATAATTCAATTCTAGACATGAAATTCAGCAGAACCTGTCAACCATTAGTCTCTGTAATCTGTCAATCGTCATGTAAGGAACCCTCATCTAACCCAGATTAGCATCAGCATGTGGGACTACATGCAAAACAATTTAGAACAAGAAATTTGGAACATCTAGCTAAGAATAATACTAAACAGTGCAGTTGTTACCTAGAAGAAAAGGCACAAAAATACAGTTCAGTCACATTGTCAGATCTACCTAGCCACGATATGGGTCAGCAACAAAATGAGTCTTCGTCCTCAGGTCATCATTCGATCAGCATCACATCAGGAACTCGGTCAGAGAGTATGAGCCCAATGACAGAATCTCGAATCACCCCTGCGGTCTCTTAGTCTCGCTCCCCTAACATCTGAAGTCTTTTCCCTCTGTCATGTTGTTATATCAAAGTCGCCCAGACTATCCCCCAATTTCCAATTGGTCAATTAATCATATGTTATGACTCTACCCAATAATGTCTATGTACCAAATCTATGAATTCTAATATTTCACAGTTCGCATGTCATTGATTGGTCCGCTTTACGATGTTCTCATCATCCGGCTCATCAAGTATCAAAAATGTTGCATCTTTTTCTCCAGTCAGTGTCTTCATTGTTCGCGTCCTGGGAAAGTACATCTCATGCATGTTATACATAAAAATGACACAATTCTAGTAACTCACAATTCGGTTCCCATAGAAAGCTTCGACTAAGCAATTTACTAAAACAATGAGCAGTTCACGGTTAGTTCATTTTGTCAGTATTTTCCATTGAACATTAAGAAATAAAGCTTTTGCATGAGGCCTTGCAATACTAGGCAATGACACTTGTTAACTTAAGGCCTACAATGAAGAACATAAATTATAACTCTCAATATGATATATTACTACATTAATCTAATACATTTTCAATATTTCACATATGTTAATCACTCACTTAGTACATTTCATGAATACTGGTGGCCATTCTCCAAGGTCACAATTTCAAACGTGCACATTATTTCTCTACGTTATTAATTTTCTATCAAATTCATTAGGCAACATACATAACATTTCAAATAGTGTCAGTACCTAACCCCACTGTCCTGGTTTTCCAATTTTCAAACACATTTGCTTATTACTAAAAAGACCCCTCACCCACCAACCTAGTTGGTGGCATGCTTCATCATAGGGATCCCACCCGAAACGCCTAGCACATCAAGGGTGTGCTTCAATTCCTGATTACAGCAGAGTAGGTTTTTTGTGTACTATTCTCAGGAAAAAGAAAAGCACATTAAAATTGTAATTGGGGTGACAATTGGCTGAAGCTAAGGATGTGAAAGCACATTAGGATCTCTCAACAAATATATCACTGTTTTTAATCTTGTCTAGGAGTACCAATATTAAAATACAATAGCTTGATGGGCACCCCAAAGACACTTTTAACACACTTTTCTGTTTCCCTATGACGAAGCGTGACACCAACTAGATTGGTGGGTGGGAGTCTTTTTAACAAGAAACAAATGTGCTTGCATATTGGAAAACCAGAAGGACAGTGGAGTTAGGTACTGACACTATTTATGATTGTAGTGACGTACTTGCTTCTTTTTGTTGGTATATAAATTAGATACGTCACATCTGTGACCTATTAGGAATTGCAGCTATAGCAGGAATGGTGGCCTACTGAGGTCAGCAGTCCACCATGTCTGTGATTGCTTTTTAATAAAGTATTTTTTTTTTGAAAGATCAAGGAAAACAGGATGCTTTTCAAAAATTAAAATGAAACATTTATGTTTTGTTTTTAAAGAATAGGCGGTGGTCCGTGGGACCACTGCCTACTCTTAAAAATATTTGTTTAAACATTCACAAAGGGAAAGGGGACCCCTTCCCATTTCCGAATGGTTACCACTTCGTTTGAGGTGTCAGTAAAATATGAATGTTTTGTGACCGTATTTTGGTCTCCAAACATTAATATATGCCATTGCGATTCTGTATTTGGGAGGGACGCCCTAAACTCACCCCTTCCACATACTGAATCATTAAACACAATTTGTGATTTAGTAACGTCACTGAATTGCAATTTGTGCTTTGTACATGTGAGAAAGCATTGTTGCTGTCACAAACAGACGGAATCTGCAAATTGGGCCGTCTGTGAGCATAAAATGCTTTTGTAAATATGGCCCTAAGTATTTTATACCATTATTGCTTTATGTCTGCTTGGAAGCAAGTATAAGTATGTAGATTAATTTCTCTTTCACCATCCAAACCAAATAGGACCTCCCCAGGCAAAAAATCCGTGGTCCTTCTCTAGCGTTCTGGTGAATCAAGTATCAAATCACTGCTGTCCGTTGGGGGCCACAGTTCACAAAGTACAAATTGAAAGGCACTCAAAAAGCTGTTAGTGGTCTAAAGAGTTGTATTAGGGTTTAAAAGTAGCAGACAAACAGGTGAGCCGGAACTTACCAGGACTGGTCAAATGTGCGTTTTTTCTCCAAGGGTATGTATCTTGAAAACCGCACACATCAGACAGGTATCCCAGTGGAGGGGCACCCACAGGAGTCACTGGTCCAAACAGAACTAACTATAAACTGGTATTTTATGGTTAGGTCTTGACTCTTAAGTATAAATTAGGGGTATCCGAAATTCACATATTTTTCTTTTATGTAATCAAGCGGAATTCCACAAAAGTTATGTAAAATGTGAAACTAGCATTTTAGCTGTATTTTTGCAACAAAAATGAGCCCTTTCATCTATTTTGGAAGTTAGGGCGAATTTTACACAAAAAAATGCAAACAAAACCACAATAGTTGCAGGCAACAGCTCACGTTCTGGACTTTCTCCATGCTTCCCTGCTAACAATGTGCTGCAAACCTAGCAGAATCACGGACAGTGTCATAATGGTGTTATTTCAGGAATTTCAACGTAAAGTAAAATGTGTGCAAGATTATGGTGGCATAACATAACATTTCCCGGTCCAACATAAATGTGGATACTTGTGAAACGTAAGCACTGTGATGATAGCTCCAACAGTTCTGGAATCAGGCCAACCCCCAATAGCAGGCAGAACCTGACCCAATACCCGGGGTGCTGGTCGAGTTCATAGATCTAGGGATGGGACAGACCACAGGGTACAGTAAAAAGTCAGGTGCCCTGCACTCAAGCCTTCCTGCTGGTGCCACCACCATTAGTCACCCATAGTCTCCCTAGAGGTGACAGAAGGTAAATCACTCAGAAAGGGGGTACATTTTGAGCGTCATCCTGACATCAGAGCACTGTGCTGATGTTGTCAAAGCGAAAAAATGACACGGGGGCCTGTAAAGGGACGGGTATCAGTAGTGAGGTAACTTGAGGAAAACACGGAGGGCCATATTTATACTTTTTGACGCACAACTGCGCCAACGCAGTTGTGCGTCAAAAATGTTAACGCCGGCTAACGCCATTCCAAAGCGCCATGCGGGCGCCTTATTTATGGAATGACGTTAGCCGGCGGAGCTGAGTTGTGTGCGTCAAAAAAAATGACCCACACCAGGCAGCGCCGGCGTAGGGGAAAATGGAGCTTGGGCGTCAAAAAATGGGGCAAGTCGGTCTGAGGCAAAAAATCTGCCTCAACCCGAGTTGCGCCATTTTTTTTTACTCCCACCCTCCATTGACATGACTCCTGTCTTAGCAAAGACAGGAGTCATGCCCCCTTGCCCAATGGCCATGCCCAGGGGACTTCTGTCCCCTGGGCATGGTCATTGGGCATAGTGGCATGTAGGGGGGCACAAATCAGGCCCCCCTATGCCACAATAAAATACAAATAAAAATACTTACCTGAACTTACCTTAAGTTCCCTGGGATGGGTCCCTCCATACTTGGGCATCCTCCTGGGGTGGGCAAGGGTGGCAGGGGGTGTCCCTGGGGGCATGGGAGGGCACCTCTGGGCTCCTTCCGAGCCCACAGGTCCCTTAACGCCAGCCCTGACCAGGCGTTAAGAAATGACGCAAAAGCGGCTGGACGTCATTTTTTTTGACCCGCCCACTCCCGTGCGCCATTTTTGCACGGGAGTTTAAATAAGGCGCACATGCCTTGGAGTCATTTTTTAGATGGGAACGCCTACCTTGCATATCATTAACGCAAGGTAGGTGTCCACGCTAAAAAATTACGCAAACTCCAAGATCTTTGGCGCTAGACGGGTCTAACGCCAAAGTATAAATATGGAGTTAGCTTTGCGTCGGATTTGCGTAAAAAAAAACAACGCAATTCCAGCGCAAACAGAGTATAAATATGCCCCGGAGTAGCACAGAAAAAAAGGTGACGGGAAGGACGGTGCCGTTTCACCAAGCTTGGCAGAGCACCTCCGTCCCAACACATGAAATCAAAAGGCTGCCATTTTTATGGTTGGTTGAGGGGAGTGTGCTTGTGGTCAGGCTCCTGTAATCCCACAACCCACGCGTCCCCTTTAAATAAAATACACTGATTTGTGAATAACACAAGCGCACGTGACTATTCGGCTATATAAACCCCTCTGTACAGTTACTCTGGATTCCGTCACAACACACACACTCTTCCTGTTTGATGTTAGTCTACTCCGGGCATCTTGATACAGTGATATTGTACAGTCATAGGTAGTTTCTCCTACATCTATTATTTACACAGGCGGATACAATTCAATTATCTGCCATACAAATGGTTAATGTTATTGATATAACTGCCAAGAGCTCTTCTAAGGAGGGAGATGGTTTCTGATACATGCTTTAATTCTCCTGCGATTGCACTTCCGACGGGGAGAGCAGTCATAATGGCAGCGGCGTGAGCTAAAGTGTGTGTGGTGTTTGTGGATGAAGGCACAGCTTGCAAGCAGAGCTGGCAGGAGTATGTGGGAGTTCAGTTCAGGTTGATACGAAGCTACCAGAGCTGTAGGGGAGAAAGGTTGGTAAAGTACAGGAGGAGGGTCAGTTTCCACTTTTTCACTTGTTTGCGTCAGGGACCACGAAGTGGGGTGTGCAAGCATTTGGGATTTTAGAGTGGGGTTTGATTTTCGCTGCTGTGTTGAAAATGTTGGGGTTGATTTTGCAGGTCAGTTTCAGTAACGAGTATTAGTTTCTTGGGAGGCTGAGCTGTGGGGAATGGCAGGCAGTTGAGTCTTTTCTAGGAGTCCTGTGACAGTATTTACTGGGTGCAACCCGTGCTGGGCATTTTAATTTACCACTACTGGCCTTTCTACTCAGATACTAACTATTACACGCAAAGTAGAGAATCAAGTTACTTCTATGGAGCTGGTTCAGACTCTCTAATGGGGGCAAATCAAACTTTTACACTTAATACATTTCTTGGTCATACCAGAAGGGAAGGGCAGTTACAGGGGCAGCTGGCCTCAGTTCAATGCAAGGATCTGATGCTAGAATGGGCTGACACCCAATGTACGAAACCCACCTAGGAAAAACTTCAGAGATTGTTTTTTTTTTTAATTGACCAGATGTACACACTGGATCCACTGACTCGCCAGTTGGAATTGGAGAACTAGGATGAAAGATTAAAATTCAACAGTGACTAAAACTGTGATATCTCTGGACCCCTAAGAGCCAGAGAGACTCATTCAACAGTTCCAGAAGAGGACATGATATGCAGGCAGTGGGATGCTACTCAAGGGTTGGTGTCCTTCTCAGGTTGGGATTGGGTAGACTAGGATCACCTTGGGTCATGGATGTCACAGGAGCAGATTCTCTGTCAAGGAATGCCTCTCTGTACGTCCCCAACGTTGGTCACCTAGATAGTTCTTTTCCTGGTCAGCTGTGTGTCCTTGAGGTCCCAGGTCAGGTAACTCCTTTGAGATGACATATGCTCAGCATTAGGGCACCTGACTCCTACTCCTTGTCATCTTGGCCCCACTCTCCTCTCCTCACAACAGACAGTACAGCTTCCTCTTCTTTCCGACTTTCTAAAGAACAGGGTTGATTGGTATAATCTGGCCAAGCCAATGTATGTTTCTTTTGACCGAGATGTTGTTGTTCCTAGAAGAAATATGCACAACACACACGGAACAGATAGCTAAATTACGCTGAATGGCAGAAAATATCTGGCAGGGAAGAGGATATATATATTTTCCAGCCTACACGGCACCTGCAGGGTTTCAGGGTCCTGGCCCATGAACAGTGTACGTGCAGGATGTCCTGCCCACAGGCAAGGATTAAAGCAACCTGGTGGGTAGTTAGCATTGTGTACAGGCGCTCAATGGGTCCTCTATTGAACACCATTCACCCTGTGCACTGCTTCACTGTCAACTATCACTTAACACATAGGCTCGTAGGAAGGGCAGAAGCCACCCTATGACTGATGGCTTCTGCACAGCGCCCAGAGGCACGCAAAGACTTCAGCCAACTGGTCAGGGCAGTTAAACGGGTTGTGTTAATCTGGGCACAGGTGGCGATCCAGGATGATGTTGCCACACTCCTGACAGGTTAGGTCTGACACTTTTACTGCCGTGTCAATGTCTGGGTCAGGATAGCATGCTTATGGTGCTTTGGGATGCAAATGTGTCCTGGGGCTCCTTTGACTCATTGGCGATGGGCAGATTCGTGATTTACGATCCTAGTCGGAAAGGAGCACTGCAGAGGGAAGCTTTTCCATGGCTACTGGCAGTCTGAATCGGCTCTATGTTGTCGGTATGATTCTGTCTAGACCACCAAGGTGCTGTGTCTGAATTTCTGTTCTTAAGCTGCTCACTTAACTCTGTGATTGTCACATGCCTGCCCACAGGGCTCTTGTAGTCAGTAATTGCACTTCCTTATGTGTGCAGCCTTGCTGATATAGAACACGTGGTCTGGTGGGACCTTCCATACCTATCGTGACACGTGGGGGATGGTGATGCTCAACTGACGCTCAACCCACCCGACCCTCCACGACTAATTCATGTGTGAACATTCTTCCATGTGTTTCAGAAATGTTTAGAAAACAGCAATTTGTCTATTTCTAGTTATGTTTTTTAATTTGAAGATTCATTTATGCCAGTGGTTTAAATCTTTGTAATGTTTCTCGGAATGATAGACCCCTTTTTACCCAGGCATGTAGGTTTTTCACTGTTCACATTCACTATTTGCAAATATAGAATAAAGAACCCGAAATGTTAGGAGATTGTCGGTCACCAAGGAGTTCTGTTTTAGGGAGGGCTTGGGGCTTCCGGCCAAGCGATTCATATAAGCACAGAATTGTGAGAGTTTTGTCTCACAATATCCAGGTCATTATTACTGAATCCCATATATATATGTATTCCACAACTTGGACGACTGAGGGTTCAAGGTGAGCAGACATACGGAATTATAGATTTACTGTTGTTTACTCCCCATCTACTTACCCTGACGATACACCAGCAGTGGATATTTTGGAGTCGACATACGTGCACGTTGATAATTGTGGCAGAACTTTATTCTCATTTGATTAATAATTTCCTTAAAATATACTTGATGGGAGTACATTATTTCATATAATATCAACATGTCGTCAGTTGTTTCCTTTTGAAGAAATCTGTAGTTGCCTTCACATCTTCTTTTATTTTGCTTTAGAAACAAAAAAAATCGAATTATAACAATGGTATACGCATCATACAATTTCCAAATACGACAAAACAAGATACACTTGCATGTCTCTTCAAGGGCCAGCCATCCTCAAAATAAGTCCACTGTTCATGCTCAAAAGGGGCTACATACCTGTTGTCAATCCAAGACATATATGTGAGATCCGGCTCCCACATGTTTCAGCAATGATCTGGTCAATTACAAACAGTACTTGCACACGCAATCATCATAATCTTACAACGGAAGCCACATTTACACTGCACATTCTATAATATTCTCAGAATGGCTTCCAAATGTCTTTAGGTCTCCTTTAGCCTGGTTGTAGTGCAGTGTAGATCTCAACGCTGGAACCACAGGGCATCTTGTATCCACCTCCATCACCCAAGTGCCACCTGTCTTCTTGCCAACAACAGTAACAGGGCAGGAAGGCGTCATCAATTTAGGGGTATCAGCCACAAACCAAAGCAGCATTATCAATTGAGTGACTGGTTTTAGATATGTTAGCATCTTACTATCTCCCAGACCCTATAGTTTACCAGGAATCATACATTCCTGGGCACAACCATGCCAGATGCTTTAATCCAGTTTGTGGTGGATACACCTCTGACATGTATGAGCATTTTCTCGGTCAATTCCATACAATCTCTTTAGAGTCATGTATATCCTACAAAGGAACCTCAATTCTATCAGTTTATGTATATAGTTATCTGATACACAGCTTGCACACAACAATATTCCCATTTATCTTCTGACCACTGCTATCTGAAATCTGTGGTCCATTTCGCCACCACCAGTAACACCAGATCTGTTCTATTGTCAGCAAACAGTTTTAACTCATGTCATTGTACCCTCCAGTTTGATTATGCTGGTAAGCAAGTTCAGCTCCCCGTGTTCCTCTTCAGAGAAGGAAGGATAATGAGTTTTCAGAGCATTTCTCAGCCTGAAATATCCAAATAAGTTCAGAGGGCTACTATTGGCAAGACCCTTCTACTACTCTTAACGATATAAACACTTGGGCCCCTATTTATGTGCTTTTTTTGAAGGGCAGCAGCGCTGCCCTGCGTCAAAGGGAAATGGCAGGAATGTGCCGTTATCTAAGGCATATGGCACATTCCTGTCCTTTCCCACTGCAGTGGCGCTGTTTTGGCAGCCTAGCGCGAACAAACGCAGGCATCCTTGCATCATGGTGCAAGGAAGCCTGTGTTGCATGCAGGATTGTTTTGTGCCAGAAGTGGCACGTTCCTGCACAAAAGGAATCGTGGGAGGTTTTTCGCTCTTTCTATGTGTGCTGCAGAGTGCAGCACACATATAATGAGGAAATAAGCATTTGCAATGCAATAGGACTCACATTTGCTCGAGTTTAGAAGATGTCTAGGCAGCTCTGGGGCTTCGGGGTCCCCGAGGTGCGAGAGTCTGGACCACTGGTGAAAGGGCAAATTCAGCTGCAGGCACTGTTGCAAGCATCCATGATGTCGCACACAGAGCCAGGCCTGACCCCGTGGTACACAGGACACTTTGACGCCGGAAGTGGCGGTGACCGATGTCGTAATCATGAGGTGACCCTCTCCACAAAACAAGACGGTAGGTTACAAATCAAAACATATAGTCATGAAAGTACATTGGACGCACTAAGCCAGCCTGTTCACGTGTTTACTGTAAGCAAGCGATTGCATTAAGTGCAGGACATAGTATAGGTGCCCATGTTAGAAACATACATTAAGTACAGCACATAGCACAGGTGATCACAGTAAAATAATATACTTGCAGCAAATGCATGATGTGCAGCGCAAAGAACACCACGTAGCCAGAGTAACCCATGCCCTTGGTACAGCACACAATACACATGCACACAGAACATCACTTACATTTATAACAAAGTGTGCATGCAGTACATGCATACAGCACAGGCACATGCTAGGACATATACAGGACATGTATAAAGTACAGAACGCACGCACTTCATCACAGTACACCACAAAACACACGTTTTGCACATAATGCAACACAAAAGACAGTAGAACAAAATATGCTGAAACATATACAACATGCACATCGCACACCATATCCATATAATAAAACATAGTACGTCAGGTAGACATAATACATTATAAACATCACATGGTAATTGGGCAGTAGGTAATGCCTGTTCGTGCTGTGGGCGCCATGGCCGCATTGCAGGACAAAGGGGAGAGACAAAAACACATAGTTCGCCCACGCTGAATTACATCAGCAATTGTGCAACTATCCATGTAACAGGGGCAGTCTGCAAGGCGTGACAAAAACAGCCTCAAGGTGGAAGAAACGTAAAGCATTTACCAATGACATCAAGTGATTTTTGAAAGGCAAGCCCACGAATGAGTGAAAGTGATGGGCGTGACATGGGTGTGGTTAAAAGCCCACACTCCTTACAACAGGTTAAAGCGCTTGCGCGTGAGACCTCAGAACGAGGGGAAGCATAAGGTTTTGGCACATCTCCAGGTTTAAAAGCTCTTGTAAATCTGGGGATGCGTCAAAAACCATGGGTGTTGTGTGGGAACACCCACCGCCACGCCCATGCAGGGCCTTCCTTGCACAGAGTAAGGCAAGGCACCGCTTTACGCTGCCTTGCCCTACTCAATGTCTATGAAGCCATTCAAAGCCAGGCAAAGTGGCTTTGCGTGGCTTCATAGATGTGAGTTTAAGGTTTTCTCTGCCATTGCATCACAAAAAATAACGCAACAGCAGTGCAAGGGACTCATAAATATGCCCCTCAGTTCTGAAAAAGTTGCCCTACACATGGCAAATTATGTATCATAGAATGTGTACCACTGCTTGTTCCAAAGTTGATGATAAAGCAGGGTTATTCTCAGCTGGGATGTCTGGAATGTAAAAAGCTGGGACGCACACTTTCCACTGGCGTACTTCCCATCTTGCCCCAAACAATTACAGCAGTATATGCTACTGTTGAAATTCACTCTCTAGGAAATACGGCTCATCAATAACGGGACGTTACCAGTGTTCCATGTCTGCTCACCTATCAAACAGGTCAGGTAGGCACCAATCAGGGTAGCCCTGCCAAGTGTCATGCATCTTGCGGTAGAATAACACATTTCCAGGCATTTTCCTGCATTACCTCAATGCCCGAGATTGTCATGCAAGACCTGAAGTGCGGTAAAACCTTCCTGTTACAATTTCTCACTTTGCTAGGTAAGCTCTGAGTAGTGTTTATCAAAGGCCACTAGGTGGCACTGGTGTACAACGGGAGGTATATGATTCTTGATATTTATATTGTATTGTATTGTAATCGTATTTATATAGCGCTTACTACCCCGCTTGATTTCTTTTGCGAGAAAGTGTCACTCATAGTCGTTGAAATGTCACTCATAATTACACGGAAATTCTGAAAATGTCACACTTAGCAATCCAAAACCTTGGCAGCTATGTCAGGGGTGTAGCTTGGTCGGTAAGATTGGGGGAGTGGGATCTTTAGGTTTACCAACAATCACGCTGGCATGTAATGTTTCAAATATATTATATGACAAGCAGGGCGCATGAGAGGGGCTAAAGAGGCCGTGGAAATTAAAATCTATGCACAGTGGGGTAACGGAACTTAAGGGGGGTCCCCCTGCAAAGTCCCTGAAGAGGCCCCCCTCCCCTCTGGACCTAGTCAGGGGCCTGCCGTAGTGTACAGTGTACTGTGCTGAGGGAGCCCCGTGGAGCTCGGGGGCCCACACCACGGAAGCTGCGGGTGCTTTTGTTACGCCACTGGAGATGCAGATTGGTAGGGTATTAAGTGAGGGGAAAACCAATATTTTGTAAACTAACCAACATTTTATAAGACTTTCAAAACCGTTGGTGTGTGTGTTTTTGTCTGTGCGCATGTCAAAATTCTTGGTGAAGTCCGACAGACACATCACCATACCCCACTTACAGCACTTGTACCTAACTATTTAGAAGAATATATATTAATTAGAGGGGGTTCAACATCACAAACGCATTCCTCCCTCCTCCCCCAAAGCTGCACCTCTGGTACCAATGAAGTGAAAAGAGATTTTGGTAAACAGCATGGGGATGTTGGAAAAGTACAGAAAGTATGGTATTATAATAATGACTATCCAGCCATCGACAGTGGCAACTTAATCCACTTCATATTTGGGCAACCAGTTTGTTGACTGTGGCCCCGTAATTGTCACGGATCGTATTTTTCTTGGATCTGTCTACATTAATTCATAAATATTTGACTGAGCCCAGGCACCAACGCAAAGTGTATTCCGGCGAACAAGGTCTGGTAGCAGGTGCTAACAGGAATATTTCGGGTGTAGCCTATTTGGTGTATTCCCTCATATAGCACCAAAGAGCACAATTTATTGAATAACCAGGGAAGTTTGTCCTTAGGGCGCTTGATAAACAGAATTATTTAATCTGATAAGGCCAGGCATCCCTTCGTAAAAATATGGTGCATTGCCAACGCTGTTTTTCTAATGGTGCAAGCGCTGTTTTGTAATGAACGCTAATACTAAAGGTGACTGAATGCAGGCCTTTCAACTGTCCACCGAAAACCAAAGAGGCAGGGACATACCCATTAATCTGGCCCTCGCAACTGGGCCTTTGTCTAACAGTACAGTTCATTTTAGGAGAGAATACTCAACGCCCGTTCCACCAAGTGCATAAAACATTTGTTCCCACCCCAGGGAATCAAATGCTTTTTCAGCTCTAAAAGAACTGCCACAGTAGGTAATTCAGGGTCCACACCTGGTCCATGATGTCAAGTAATGTGCGAGTATATTGTAAGAGGTTTACCTGCTAATAATAAATCCCATTAGACCCAGGAGGACCAACCCTTGCAACAAGGCCATAAGCCTGTTTGCCACGATTTGTGACAATATTTTGACGTCACTGTCGAAGAGATTGGCCTATACAACTGTTTCCTAAGGGGGTCCTTCTCGTGCGTAACTGGCATTATTATTATTGCCTCCTGACAAGACCCGGGTAAGATACCCCCCTACAGTGACTCACTGTGCAACGCTATTAGATGGGGTGTGAGGAAATCCTTGTAAACCTCACAAAACTCTGCAGTGAACGCAGCCGAACCTGGCGCATTACATGTCGCAATAGCAGTTGTTACCGCACTTAAAGTCAATGGACCGCACATAATTTCCCCCTACTTTCCCTCTAGCCCTGCCAATGTTATTGCCTCCATATATTGTGTCATACATTCCTGTGTATTACGTCCCCGTGCTGCATATAGTTGTTCTTAATAGTTTGCAAAGACCTCTAGCATATGTAATCAGTTTTAAGTCAGTCAGCCCTGGTTATTCTGTATTGTTACAAACATGTTGCGTTTTGTGTGTTTATTCCATAAGCAACCAAGTCAGGGTGTATCCTGGATGTTCACCTTCACCATATTTTCTAGCCTGGGCATGTTTCCCTAAAAAGGCCAGTTTCCTCTCCACTAGGTTATCGTATTCATCAATGAATAGCTTCAGGCCTGCCAATAACTTTCCCTCGTGTCTCTAGGGCCCTCCCTAGAGTTGAGATCTTGTGCTCCTACTGTTGCAATGGAGCCTGAATGGAGCTGAATCCCACAGACTGGTTAGATACGACATCTACCCTGATCACCACCTTGAAGGACCCCCTTAGAGTGTCCCATGTAGAAAAACTACTTTTGTAGTTCTCAAAATATTCAGTTATGCAGTGCCTATATCGTGTTTAAATGCTGCTTCACTGAATGCATCTGACTGGCATTGTCTCAGCATCGCAGATGTAGCTGGGATGGCCATCTGTGGCAAGTCAGGAGTGATCAGATAATGAGACTGGCAGATGTTTCTTTTCCTGACTCCAGTCCGATAGATGTATTGAATATATCCAGAAATCAATGTATGAGAATGAGTGATGGACTGCTGAGTAGTGTGTGTGGGCACTGGCCCTCATGTGCCCAACCCTCTGCACATCCACCAATCTAAGCTCATAGATTCAGTGTCTGCAAAGACATGGGGGCGTGATCAACAGTTGAATGGGATCTAACTTTTGCAGGTTCCAACACTAAATAAAAAACACCACCAATGTATTTCCTGCCACTAGGAGCAATCATGCATTGAATATTTAATCAAGCGTGGCATATATGTTCGTGTTCAGACCTTACACATTTATCAGCGTGACTGGATGGTCTATCAAGTGACCTTGCACTATAATATATAACACCCACTGGGGTCTGAGGCAGCATACAATTAACCGTGTGTCGTACCAGGATGTCTATTACACAGGAATGAATACTGTAGGATGCAACAAAATCCTATTAGTGCCCCATCTGCTGACAAACATGGATGGGCTGTCAAGTGGAAATTGTGTTTTTTGGAGCTTGGCACTATCAATATGATGTATGTCCAAAAAGGCCATTACGCTCCTCTATTTATGCAGAGTACTCAGTCCTCTGACATTACATGTACTTATGTCACAGTTAAAATGGTGTTGTCTTTTTGCCATACCACCACATATGTGTGTGTCCACTCTATGCCAGTGCTCAGGTCAGTGTGTATCATAGCGACGGTGAGTGCGAGGGAATACATCATAGCAATCAATTCTCTATACATATCCCCATAACCCAGCCACACCCCACTAGCACCAAACACAGCCAGTTCATATCAGCACCCCTAAATATATTTAAAAAAAAACAACCATAAGTTACAATGGCTTTATACTCCTTGAGAGAGTAGATGGCAGGCGTACAACCTGCAGTGGCCCCAACTCAAATCTTGTTTCCGCCAGCAAGTACCTGGCTCTTCATGCACACATTTGCCATACTATCTAGTATCTGCTTCAATTTGTAAGATGACCCCCAATCTTCATGGATTTAAACGGTGGAGCGAATCGTGGAAGCTCACAGACAGACCTCTCCATCACGCTCCTCTGTGAAGCGGCCCTAATACCGCAGGCTGAGCCACATGTGCTGTTTCAACACAAGCGTAACAATGCTTGCCTAAACCACAACTCTCCCGGAACACTGCCTTAGTCACGCACATGCCTAAATCAAGCATGTGCAAGGTTAAGGCAAAGAGTGATTTAGCTGTGCGAATGGGCGGAGAGAGGAACAGGAAATACCCGGAGAGGTAACTGGGCGAGGGGGTAATTTTAGGGGTGGGGGTGGTTTTAGGGCTCAGATTGGGTGGAGGTGTTGGGGTAGTTTTATAGACAGGAGCAGGGTTTTAGAGTTCAGGGCAAGGGTTGGGGTAGTTTTACGGGCTGGGGGTGGGTTTTAGGCCTCAGAGTGGTGGGGGAAAGGGCAGTGTTCAGGGGTGGGGGTCAGTTTTAGGGCTGGGGTCGGATTAGTTTTTAGCAGGGGGATGGATTTTAAGCCTTAGGGGGAAGGGGTAGTTTTAAGGGCGCTGCGAGTCAGTTGTAGGGCTCAGGGCGTGGGTGTTGGAGTGGCTTTAAGGGCGGAGCAGGGTCAGTTTTAGGGCTCAGAGTGGGAGGAAGGGGCAGTTTTAAGGGCAGGGTGGGGGCAGTTTTAGGGCTCAGGGCGGAAGAGGGGCAGTTTTAAGGGTTGGGGCGGGGTGGATTGCAGGACTGGGGCATCAGGTGTTAGAGGCAGAGCAGGGGGCTGCAGTGTGCAATTTATCATGCATATTCCTTTACCAATCATGCTTTTACAACAAAATTCACTGTAAAGGCATGCTGGTAAAGGCATATGCGGTAGAAATGCGGTCGTGGTTCCGACAGCATTGTTTGGGCATGCATGGTTGTATCATACAACCTGCTCCACATCATGCCAGTGCAGCCTGGCGGGTATGTCAACTTGAGCCTGACATCTAGTTAAACACTCAATTTATTATCGCTGTGGTCTGAGGGGCTCCTGTCACCACCAATCTGATCTCAGATGTTTCCTTTCTCTGTGCAGTGTTTTGACAGGCTTTTCACAATATGGCATTTGCAAAGACTTTCCAGCATCCTCTGGTGTACCAAAAATGTATGTCTTGTCCTTCCACGTAACTTTCAGTTTCGCTGGATCCATCGTGGACTATCATGATCTCTCTGCTTCCGCTTAATGTTAACCTATGCATTCTTGGCCAGCTTGACAGCCTGTGTGAAGACTGGATAGAACGAAAGGTGCTCCCTCTTATTCTGTATCTCATCTTTTTTCTCTGACCAGATGCAATATGGTATTGCGATCCCTGTAGTTTAGAAGTTTCATGATGGTTTCACTGGCGCTTCCTGCGCAACCCTTTTAACCAGAATGCCATCAACTTTGCAGAAGGTCCTCCATGGCCTTACATTTAGCTTGCTCCTTTCAAATGGAGACTCATTGTGGCATAGATGTGGACATCTGCCAGGGGAAGATCACCTCAACTTGCTGATTCTTGAGAAGAGGACGTCACTGCAGGGCTGCCTTCAGTGGTGCTGTCAGATGAGATAGGGCTCGACCTGGTTCTGTCAGGGCTGTCAGGGCTCTTTGTTGGGGAGTGAAAAGGAGGTGATGAGGTCACCCAAGCATCCTACTCTGGTGGTGGGTGTAGGGCAGGGGTTTTCAGACTGGAGGGCGGGTCCACATTGGAGGGGCTCATGTGATCCCGGGGGGGGGGGGGTGCCAGGCTCCGGCCAAAATAAATATTATGGAGGTAATAGTGCTTTTTAAAGCAGCAACATGTTTCTTGCTTTTGTAAAAAGGTAACCGAACTTAATTGCAACGTTTAAATAACTCTTGACTTATTTAAGCATTGCCAACTTAATAGAATAGTTTTGAAAAATTCTGAGGGGGGCCCAATGATTTATTTTTTCCCACTAGGGGGGCGCAGCATTAGCAAGTTTGAAAACCACTGGTGTAGGGTGTTGGAGGGGCACTTTCCTCCCTGAATTCGTCTTGGGCTCTTTTAAAGGACAAGATATTACAGGTGATTTTTTCATCTCATTGATGAGCAGTGACCATGGCGCCTCTCTGTCTGATGACAACCCAGGGGTGATACTCGAAGGGTGGTCTGAATTTACATCCTGGGTATCGGTCTTTTATGAATTCTAGATCCCTGGTCGGACGTTGGAGGACCAAGCTCTTTGACTGGCTCTGGCCCGATTGTTTGTCTCTCTCCTCCTGTGAAGGACTCTGGCTCCATCAATGGGGCTTATTTTATAAGTTTGTGCCACTTTTGCGTTAAAAAATGACGCAAATGCAGCGCTAAGTAAAGGTATAAATATGGGCCTTAGTTTCCCGCTCACACTGCTGCTACTAAGTGGAATCCAGAAGATGATGTAGGGTCTTGGGGGGCACTGCTCTCCAGATGACACAGGTAGAAGGTGAAGGTCCCTCGCAGGAGGTCTTTGGTGTCCCTGAGACCTCCACTGAGAACAGGGGGCAAGCCAACAAGCCCTTGGAGAGCACACTTCCGAGTGCCACACAGCAGACAGATGCCTCTCCTTAATTTTAGTTTTGCCTGTCATGGGGTTGTGGAATGCATATCTTAATCTTTAGTGGGGCGATGATCTGGCCCGAGAGGCCAAGTGTCAGAACTTCTCCCTCCAATCTATCCAGCCAGGGCCTCAAATGCAGAGGTCTGTCATTCCAGCTGTGTGCCAGATGTGCTCCCCAGCCTCCAGTGTGGAATTGAGTTGAATTTAAAAAGGCATACAAAGCGTTTTAGAGCAGAGAAATGCTCACTTTCTAGAAGTGACATTTCCCAGTGATTCCTGACAAAACCAAATTTACCATAGTAATGGGTTTGTCTGGACGATTTCATTGATAGGAAACTATGAGGCTGCTCCACTGCAATCCACTATTGCAGTTAGGAGTAATGGCAAGCTTTCCCCATTATAATCTATGGGCAGAGAAATCCTCATTGAAAGTGAAAACACACATGTATATTCTTCACTCACTGGGCACATGTACCCTGGAGAACACACAAGCCTGCAGGGGCAGTCTAAACAGAAGTGTAAGAACACCCAAAGATGCGAGGGCGCCCACACAGGCCTGCCCTGATAGGCTCAGTCCATATTAAAAAACCATTGTGAAAGTGCGTACACCCTGGTCTACAGTGGTAGACGCAGAACATGTTAACCCACCATTGGGTAAGTGCACAAACCCTGGCCTACAGTGGCAGGCTCAGTACCTTTTAAAACATCATTGTGCAAGAGTGCACACACTAGTCTACAGTGGCAGGCTTAGTACATGTTAACACCATTGTGGAAGTTCGCACACACAGGCCTACTGTGGTAGGCTGAGTACATATTAAAAAAACATTTTGCAAGTGCACACACACACACTAGATAGCATCACTTCAAAACATATGTACGAAGGTCATGCGCGCTCCCCCGCTGTACTTACAGGGGGAAAGTGCACAAGGTCTTAAGGCCACTAAGAGAGAATCAGCAAAACCTACAGGAGGAGCCGACCTCCTAGGTAGGAAAAACTCATGTTGGCATTCTTCCTTACTATGGCATGGAACACCCTTGTGTACCTGCCCTGCCCTCTGCCTACCACCTGCTCCACCCTTCAGGGGGTGCTCTGGGTGTAGTGTTAGGCCTTTCCTGGGTTGGCTATGGAGTGTGAAATGCCACCCTGAGCAACTGCACCTCTACAGGTCTGCACTGTTAGGCCCAACACATATTTGACAGAGTATTCTGGTGGGTGGCACAATCAGTGCAGCCTCCCACCACTAGCCATGGCCGTAGACAACCCCGGTATGTGGTATACCTTTTTACAGGGTACTCCTGAGTACAGCACCTCAACCATTCATGTGAGTGCCCCTTCCTGGCATGTGTAGGAAGGGCAATTGCACTTTCCCACTGCAGAACAGTGGGGAAGTGCCCAGATTGCTAAGGCCAGGAAAAGAGAGTCAGCAAAAAAAGAACGGGAGGAAAAAGCAAAAGCAAAAGCAAAAAGTTTTGGGGAAATCCCTTAAGAAGGGTCATGCTCAACAACTATACACTGTAGTACGGGTACGTCAGCCTGTCTCTGTGCTCCCCTAAGAGAGTGTCAATATCTGTGATACATCACATAGAGGAACTCCTGATGCATTGCATGAATATAGAGATTGGGCAAAAGAGGGAATACAGTAGAGTGCGTTATAAGTCCCAAGAACAGTCTTAACATTCACATATGACTGTGGGGACATCCAGGTGTGTACCTTGGTAACGGCTGTGACAACTGATATGTGATCATACAGGTAATTATTCCTGCTCTGCTGTGCTGCTATGCTGCCTGCTGTTCACCTAGCAGGTTAAAAAGGAATGGATATGCATTCCTTGAATCCACACTGACTCCGCACCCCATGTGCTGGCCCACCTGTCATGAATTGACAGGGGCATGAAAGACTTACAACCACTCAGATTCACCACCTGGACACTGCCCTCTGTCACACAGATCTGCAAAGTGGTACTACCCCTGTTCCAAGCTCTGCCAAGTACCACTCAACACAGGGTATACTAGCCCATTTTGGAAAAATTCCTACACCTCTGCACTTATCTAAATCCACCCAAGACTATTACAAACCACAGTAATTTTAATAATTAGTCTCATTCCAAGACACTAATAACTATTTTCATCTCACAATAAAGTGTCACTCAAAATGTCACATCTAAAAAGTTGGAACGTCACATGTACGCACACTATGACCAATGAGATGTCACACACAAGCAAACTGAAAATTTGGCAGCTGTAAGTTCATGACCCCCGGAAGTGGGCCCAAGGTGTGTTATCCTGCTTTTCATAGTCCTCTACAGTGGATCCCACACATAAGGGCAGTTGCCCATTTTGCATGGTGCATTGCATCAGTTGCGCCGGTCCGAAGCTGTGCATCAAGGCAAATGCTGACTGCAGAAGTGAAAATGCGTTATGCATTCATCATGCTATGGCCATTTGATTAGCGATGATTTATAAAAAAACAACACACACATCAGAAAAGAGCAGGAAACACCCAGGAAATTATGCAATGAGTGTGGCAGGCTGCATAATGGGAATTTTAAAAGTTACTTTCACTTACTCTCTGTTAGTCTGTGCTGGGTGTAGAAGGTGTTTTTGGAGAGTGCATTGTCATTGTTGGGGTCTGGTCTGTCCCTGTATTGTGCAATTTCCGTACCTTTTGTGTCTTTTTGTTGTTAATTGTATCTGTTTTGTCATTGTTTTGCCGGGTGCCTGTCAATTTAGGGGTTTAATACTTTAGGGCTAATGTTTAGATTAAGGGGTGTTCGTTCAAGTTATAGGTACTATAGTTTCATTGGCCATGTCAGGAAAGACTAGGGACAAGAATTTGTCAGAGGATGAGTCATTACATTACAAACATGCAGGCATCGGGGGTAGGGTCTGAATACCCTGCCAAGGATTGCAAGGAGTGCTGGAATAATGTGCATTGGCACATGTCGACAATGTTTGGGACAGAGTACACCGTCCACCGGCTGATACATCACTGGGCTGATATGGACTCCCGAGAGGGTGATCTGGTGGTCTACATTGGATTGGAGATTGGGAGACCCAAAGGTATGTATGTATGTACCACCTGCATGCAGTTATGTTACTATCACATTTAAAACAGTGTAACCATGTAAGAAGCAGATCATTTTTTGTACTGGTTTCAAAAATCCAGTTTAATGCTATGCAATTGCCATACCCCACTCCAGGAGGCTGTTCAATGGGTTGTGGGCACTTTTTTTGATTTAATATGCATGTCTTTAGGAACATTACCTGATTTCACAAAAATTCTTGTGCAGGCTATGAAACAAACATTTTGTAACCCAACACAGGTGATGTGAAAGGAGGAATGTAATGTTCAGTCTCCTCTAATGTGAATCCTTTTATTTGTGATGCATTGTTCAGAACCCATAGGCAGATGAAAATGCCTCTGGCAATTGTATTTGTTCAGGTAGGTGGCCATTCATGACAAAATATTTACACCTTCTTCCAAGGCATGTTGCAAGGTGGCATGTTTTGCCACTAGTCAGCACTCTGTGCCCCAGAGCAATGAATAGTCTTATATGGTCCTTACAGTGTTACAAATGGTGTAAACCTGTCTTTTCCCAACGCAGCACTTCCTTTGTCTGCAGGCGGGTAATATTTTCCCCTGTGTCATGGTGCAAGGGGGCCTGAGATGCTCCTGCCCACCAGTACACATACCATCACATTCCTGAGGTATGCTTCAGGCATGTGATGTTAGATATCTTTGAGCCTCAACATTCAGTGACCTCTGCCATGTAAGGTGACTAGCTGCATCCTCTCTTCAGACAATATATACATATGTGAGTCCAGCTTGTTGAATCTCCCAATTCACTGAGATGTCATAGTACTTTTAATGAATTAAGACTGTGTGTATTTGCACTATTTACAAAGCAATATTCTGTTTATTACATTGTAGGTGGACCTGGCCTATACACCTTCAGGGATCCCAATGCTACCAGTAAGTGTAATAAGTACATTGTTGTAGCTCTGTAAGGTTTGTGCATGATCCATGACAGTAGCAACATTGTGATGTGTATGGGAATGTATCAATAACCTGCCACCAAGTCCAACTCTGTACAAATACAACTGAACTTGTACACAGAATAATGTTAAATGGACAAGTACATATGTCAATGTACATGTAGGGCCAATGTATGCAAACACACAGGTAGCATGCATCTTTACTAGCTATGGTGATATTTGCTCAACTACTGTTTTTATGCTTGTGGCACGTCCCATCATCTGGCGCTAAATCAGCAGATGGTCAAAACAATCCAAATTTGACATCCAACACATGGCACAGGCATTACATACAGTGTTTCAGGCTAAGTTTGCCTGTACACGGTTTGGTTGCCTATGCCCATATTTGAGTATGGCACTGGTGCTGATGTGGAGTAACACATTACCCATTCAGTGCTACCAAGTGTAAAAATTATTGTCTCATGATATCTGATTTATAATAAGTGTGTGTCCAAATACCACATATATTGCTTCATTTTGCTTCCTACTATGCTCATACATGCTAGATAAGTTGAACCTATCCTGCAACATAAGTTCAGTGTGGATGACTATAGGTGTGGTCAGACATTCATGCTGATCAATACTGGAAATGTCTGGTGACACATACCTGTTTGTGTATCTGTTTGTAAAATTAAATTCCAATTTGTAAAACCTTGTATGACCATGTCAGCAGGGTAGCGATCACAAAAAAATAATTATTCTTTTAATAGATGCGGCAAATAATATTGTGATATGCCAAAGTTCATCGAAATCACATATTTGAGTCATGACAGAGGACATATGACATCTCAACATGTGGCCATAAGAGAGTGAGTACATTATCAGTTGTATTTTTGTCCCATCATTTACTTAACTTGAGTTATGGTTGTCGTAATCCGGCCTCAGGGGTACTTGAGCATCCCTCTGAATACTCCATGTCATTCTTCTGTGAAATGGCGTGACAGACGAACATTAACACAGATGCCCTGGAGGCTGTAAGGATGTAGACCCGCAACTCTAATTAACCATGGTGGTGGACAAATCACTACCACACTGCCTCACTGATGCACATTGTGAGAGTAGATATCCATATGGCAGGGATTGGGTCATGTGGCTTGGCAGGTCATAACAGGAGGTCAGGATTCCTATCTCAGTGCTGTAGGAGGCTGGACTGGCTTGTAGTGAGTACCAAGGGGTACTTGCACCTTGCACCAGGCCCAGTTATCCCTTATTAGTGTATAGGGTGTCTAGCAGCTTAGGCTGATAGATAATGGTAGCTTAGCAGAGCAGCTTAGGCTGAACTAGGAGACGTGTGAAGCTACTACAGTACCACTTAGTGTCATATGCACAATATCACAAGAAAAGACAATACACAGTTATACTAAAAATAAAGGTACTTTATTTTTATGACAATATGCCAAAGTATCTTAGAGTGTACCCTCAGTGAGAGGATAGGAAATATACACAAGATATATATACACAATAGCAAAAATATGCAGTATAGTCTTAGAAAACAGTGCAAACAATGTATAGTTACAATAGGATGCAATGGGGAAACATAGGGATAGGGGCAACACAAACCATATACTCCAAAAGTGGAATGCGAACCACGAATGGACCCCAAACCTATGTGACCTTGTAGAGGGTCGCTGGGACTATTAGAAAATAGTGAGAGTTAGAAAAATAACCCTCCCCAAGACCCTGAAAAGTGAGTGCAAAGGGCACTAAAGTTCCCCTAAGGACAAAGAAGTCGTGTTAGAGGAATAATGCAAAACCAACAATGCAACAACTGTGGATTTCCAATCTAGGGCAAGTCGGAGATGGGCAAATGCCCAGGAAATGCCAGCTGCGGGTGCAAAGAAGCTTCTACTGGACAGAAGAAGCTGAGGTTTCTGCAGGAACGAAAAGGGCTAGAGACTTCTCCTTCGGTGGACCGATCCCTCTCGCCGTGGAGAGTCGTGCAGAAGTGTTTTCCCGCCGAAAGAACGCCAACAAGCCTTGCTAGCTGCAAATCGTGCGGTTAGCGTTTTTGGACGCTGCTGTGGCCCTGGAGGGACCAGGAGGTCGCAAATTGGACCAGGAGAGAGAGGGGACGTCGAGCAAGACAAGGAGCCCTCTCAGCAGCAGGTAGCACCCGGAGAAGTGCCAGAAACAGGCACTACGAGGATGCGTGAAACGGTGCTCACCCGAAGTTACACAAAGGAGTCCCACGTCGCCGGAGACCAACTTAGAAAGTCGTGCAATGCAGGTTAGAGTGCCGTGGACCCAGGCTTGGCTGTGCACAAAGGATTTCCGCCGGAAGTGCACAGGGGCCAGAGTAGCTGCAAAAGTCGCGGTTCCCAGCAATGCAGTCTAGCGAGGTGAGGCAAGGACTTACCTCCACCAAACTTGGACTGAAGAGTCACTGGACTGTGGGGGTCACTTGGACAGAGTTGCTGGATTCGAGGGACCTCGCTCGTCGTGCTGAGAGGAGACCCAAGGGACCGGTAATGCAGCTTTTTGGTGCCTGCGGTTGCAGGGGGAAGATTCCGTCGACCCACGGGAGATTTCTTCGGAGCTTCTGGTGCAGAGAGGAGGCAGACTACCCCCACAGCATGCACAAGCAGGAAAACAGTCGAGAAGGCGGCAGGATCAGCGTTACAGAGTTGCAGTAGTTGTCTTTGCTACTATGTTGCAGGTTTGCAGGCTTCCAGCGCGGTCAGCAGTCGATTCCTTGGCAGAAGGTGAAGAGAGAGATGCAGAGGAACTCGGATGAGCTCTTGCATTCGTTATCTAAAGTTTCCCCAGAGACAGAGACCCTAAATAGCCAGAAAAGAGGGTTTGGCTACCTAGGAGAGAGGATAGGCTACTAACACCTGAAGGAGCCTATCAGCAGGAGTCTCTGACGTCACCTGGTGGCACTGGCCACTCAGAGCAGTCCAGTGTGCCAGCAGCACCTCTGTTTCCAAGATGGCAGAGGTCTGGAGCACACTGGAGGAGCTCTGGACACCTCCCAGGGGAGGTGCAGGTCAGGGGAGTGGTCACTCCCCTTTCCTTTGTCCAGTTTCGCGCCAGAGCAGGGCTAAGGGGTCCCCTGAACCGGTGTAGACTGGCTTATGCAGAATTGGGCACATCTGTGCCCAACAAAGCATTTCCAGAGGCTGGGGGAGGCTACTCCTCCCCTGCCTTCACACCATTTTCCAAAGGGAGAGGGTGTAACACCCTCTCTCAGAGGAAGTTCTTTGTTCTGCCATCCTGGGCCAGGCCTGGCTGGACCCCAGGAGGGCAGATGCCTGTCTGAGGGGTTGGCAGCAGCAGCAGCTGCAGTGAAACCCCAGGAAGGGCAGTTTGGCAGTACCAGGGTCTGTGCTACAGACCACTGGGATCATGGGATTGTGCCAACTATGCCAGGATGGCATAGAGGGGGCAATTCCATGATCATAGACATGTTACATGGCCATATTCGGAGTTACCATTGTGAAGCTACATATAGGTAGTGACCTATATGTAGTGCACGCGTGTAATGGTGTCCCCGCACTCACAAAGTTCAGGGAATTGGCTCTGAACAATGTGGGGGCACCTTGGCTAGTGCCAGGGTGCCCTCACACTAAGTAACTTTGCACCTAACCTTTACCAGGTAAAGGTTAGACATATAGGTGACTTATAAGTTACTTAAGTGCAGTGTAAAATGGCTGTGAAATAACGTGGACGTTATTTCACTCAGGCTGCAGTGGCAGGCCTGTGTAAGAATTGTCAGAGCTCCCTATGGGTGGCAAAAGAAATGCTGCAGCCCATAGGGATCTCCTGGAACCCCAATACCCTGGGTACCTCAGTACCATATACTAGGGAATTATAAGGGTGTTCCAGTAAGCCAATGTAAATTGGTAAAAATGGTCACTAGCCTGTTAGTGACAATTTGGAAAGTAATGAGAGAGCATAACCACTGAGGTTCTGATTAGCAGAGCCTCAGTGAGACAGTTAGTCACTACACAGGTAACACATTCAGGCACACTTATGAGCACTGGGGCCCTGGGTTACCAGGGTCCCAGTGACACATACAACTAAAACAACATATATACAGTGAAAAATGGGGGTAACATGCCAGGCAAGATGGTACTTTCCTACAAGTGCAAACAGAATAATTTGGAGCACATTGGGTAAAGGTCACTGGTCTGCAGATGGATTTGCATTGAAATGACAAACTCATTACCTTATACACCCTATGTCTCAATTTGCAGAGTCATCCATCCATTGCAAGGTATGTATTAATGTTGTCAGTGGAGCCCGGTAATTTTAGGAGGGAGGGCAGCACACTCACATTCATTCACACACGCTCGCACTTCCATTCACAACACTCATCAACATTCAGGTCAGCCAATGAGGGAATGCAGCAGTCACAGCTTCGTCACAGAGAGGGATGGGGTCAGTTAGACTGCTGACCCCACCGCACTCTGTGACGAGGTGTCACTGATTGAAACTCGCCATGGGCGCTTCAGGGCTTAATCCTGAAGCGCCCAGGTCGAAGTCAATGGGTGACACTTCCCCTCATCACCAATGGGAAGGGTCTTGAGGCACCTTTGCTGAGCTGAGGAGGTCACGCCCATAGGAGCTGTGACCTCTTCAGGCCAACAAAGTTCAGCCCAGACAGCCAGGAGTCTGCGCCAATTGTGCATGTCTTACTCCTGGCTCCCTGATCTGAACATGAAGAGTGTCTGTTAGGCTGACCTTTGCTCAGCCTGATGGGCACTCTTCATGAGGGGCAAAAGGTGGGGAGCGTGGCCCCTCCACCTTAAAGGACGGGCCGCTGCCGAATGTTGATGCATTGTGTAAAAGTCCATATGCAGGGACACACTGAGTCAACGGCTTACAGCTCATTATACTCCTGGGGTAACTTGTACTGGCTAGCAAAAACATAGGCACCCTTGCCTCATGGTGCACAGTTCCCTGCATCATTCCCCACATAGTACTTGCACAGATGGGTACTCCAGCATGCATACATACACTCCTGAGATGCACTGCCAAATAAAAAATGTGCAGGGAAGAAAGTAGCCTTGGGAGAATGTGTGTACAGATACTTGAAAATGTTAAGGTCACCATGGTATTGCTACAACTGTATACTAGAAGTTATTTGTCTGATTTCCTTGTATTTACCTGAGCCTAAATTGTTGAGATGTACGACAGTTATGTCTTGCAGGGGGTAGCCAGCCACTCTCCATCTGTATATTGACTACCTGGCACTAAGTAAATCAAGGCGGCAATGTCTGTTGCCTTGTGTTATTCCAGATGAGTAATGGAATACAGATGCACACTACCTGGACTTGCTTAACGTATCACATTTTTCATATGTTAATGAGAAACTTACATACCCACTTGCATGATGCAATTACAACACAAAAGTGCCCATATCTGGACCATGTGTCTTATTCCCCATGGACACATCTTCGTGATTGTTTCTCACTGTCATGAATGATATGGTTGTGAAAAATTGTGAGACTCCATTTCAGTATCATATACCTACACTGCCAGCACTTGAGTCAGTTTGCCTTGTTTGATTAGGAGATGGTATTTGTACAGAAGATATATTGTCCACATCCCTTTCTCCATATTTGGTGTTGGTCTGGGCTGCCACATATAATTTAATGAAAATGTAAGCCTAGTCTTGCAGATATCATGTACATTTCGAACTGGAGCTGATATGTTCTCCCTTTACTTCCTTAGATAACATGACTGCTGAGGAGGCCAAACACCACTCATTGCTCTTGGAGCACTACAGCCACATCAGGCATGTAGCCAAAGCTTTCCGGAAGATGGGCGCACATTTTGAGAAGGCAAAGTCGGTGGATACCTGGCATGCATGAAGCCACGCACACACAGACCTATCTAGTGGCCCGACACAACTGGAGGGAGCCCAACTGCAGTTGGATACTATGCAGCCCATTCTTGGCCCATCTACTGGCTTACATTTGCCAGCACATCAGCTCATGCTCACGACACCTACAAGTGGCTCTTTGTTCCAGGCCCAGGTCCTGAAGGACTTAAATGAGCTGAAGACCTGGGTGCAGGGCATCGAGAATGAAATGGCAAGCCTAAGCGCCATGATGGCAACATTGCAAAATGGCCTGGAGTGCATCAGTGCACAAATCTGAACTCTTCCCTTGGACAATTCCCTCTCCCTGTTGTCTACCTTTTGTTTTTGTAGTTTTAATAATATGGGCATAGTTTTAGGATTTATCATATGTGTTTAGTGTTAGTATTTTACATATTTTATTAGGTATTTAAATGTAAGTGTGTTTTTATAGTGTTAGGTTTCTAAGTGGGTGTATTAAGGGCAAGGGGTTTGATGTTTAACATGTCATATGTACTGTATATAGTAGGTGGGATAGTTTTAGAAAAGTTAAGACAGTGCAGCCTACATTTAAGGTTAGTTAGGATAGGCTAGGTATGTTTAGGTAGGTTAAGATTAAATAAGATATTTTAAATTAGTGTTAAGGTTAGTGTGAAGGTTAGTTTGTGTAGGCTAGATAGGTGTAGGCGGGTTAGATAGTTTATATATATTACAATTCGTAAAACCTTTGCTACTTCGTCATCATTTCGTAATTATGAATTGGAAGCATGGAGTGAGTTGAGCTGAGCACATGATGTAGCTATTGCCCTGCAGTCTTTGTAGGTAAATGTTGCTTTGTCAGAGGGCTGTGGAGGTTTGCTTGTCTACCTTACATCTGTGTCAAGTGTGGCGCTTTTTCTAACTTTAAGCACTGTAAGTGGGCCCAGTTTGGAAATGTTATTCACAGCACGTCACAGGTAGCATGCTATTGTTTCACCGAGTATGAAAGTGATATAGGTATAGTTGGGATATGTTTGTCACTACAGATTACAGATTCCTGTCTGTGGTGGGATACACACTGGTGCCTAGCACTACCACACACACCCCTGCACCATTGAACAAGTGTGGCATTGTTGTTGGTTGGTTACAAATCATGAATGTAATCACACCTGTCTGAAGAATCTCCATCATCATTGGCTCTGACTACTTGGTAAGTGTGGCGCTTCATGCTTGCCATTTTGTTTAATTACTTGCAAAGTTTAAAAATCATGGGGCATTTTTATACTCTGTTTGCGCCGAATGTGCGTCAAAGATTTTGATGCACATTCAGCGCAAACCGTGCACCATATTTAAACTTTGACGCCCGAGCCCGCGGATGTAAAAATTCCTCCGTGTGCGTAATTTTTTGGATGCGGGAAGCTGCCTTGCGTTAATGACTTGCAAGGTAGGCGTTCCCGCCCAAAAAATGACTATAAGGCCCGAACACCTTACGCACAGGAGGGGGCAGGCCTTAAAAAACAGCGCACAGCCTGATGTGCGCCATTTATTAATGCCTGGGTGAGGGCAGGCGTTAAGGGACCTGTGGGCTCACTTCCATGGTCTCTGACCATGGAAGCAGTCCAGAGGTTCCCTTCCCTGCCACCCTCTCCTACCCCAGGAGGACACCCATGGATGGGGGGACCCATCCCAGGTAAGTACAGGTAAGTTGAGGTAAGTATTTTTTTTTTTTAAGTGGCATGGGGGGGCCTGATTTGGGCCCCCCTACATGCCACTGTGCCCAATGACCATGCCCATGGGGACAGAAGTCCCCTGGGCCTGACCATTGGGCAAGAGGGCATGACTCCTGTCTTTGCTAAGACAGGAGTCATTTCAATGGGGGTTGTGCATCAAAAAATGGCACAAGTCCGGTTTGAGGCATGATTTTAGCCTCAAACCTGACTTGCACCATTTTTTCCACCCAGAATCCCCATTTTCCCCTATGCCGGTGCTGCCTGGTTTGAGTCTTTTTTTTTACTCTGACCAGTCCGCAGCGCCGGCTAACATCATTCCTTAAATAAGGCGCCCGCATGGTGCGTAGGAATGGCGTTAGCCGGAGGTAAAATTTTGACCGGCGCTGGTTTGCGTCAAAAAGTATTAATATGGGCCCATAGGTCTCCCAATTCCTCTCCCCCCGAGGAGTTGTTGCTTTGTTCCTGGTTCTGTGCTCTGGCTCCTTTGTAGCGATATGTGTGCATATTGCACAATAGATATCATGTGTGATTACACTCACACTCAAAACATGTGAGGCCTCTCAGGGGCAGAGGAACACATTTACGCTATGTATCCTAGTGTAGCTTTATTCACCATTTATCAGTTGAGACAGAACCCCAACAATAATCCCTTGTCTTTCATGCATAATGACATCCAAGGTATTGGACTGCTCTTGTGAATCCTTGTGTGGCACAGGTATGATGCAAATTCAAAAGGAGTCTGGGCATGAGTATCCGCCTATTATAAGTGCAACCATGATAAGTTATTTACTTGAGGATCTCTTCAGTGTGACCATTAAGGATATCATATGTGTTGATCACGCTGTCATGTTCACTGAGCTAGATATATGTGGATGAGTGGAACAGTGTTAATGGCTCATATGCCTCACAGGCCCCATTTTTAGCAGGTATGCATTTGTGTGTTTGTGTGTTTAGTAAGGACTTTTCACTGTGTGTCAGTCAAGTAACTGAACCTTATTGTCACACCCTGATGTTCCACTGGGGGACAAGACATTCCCCATAATGCCATCACATTGGATGTAGTTGTTGTTGGTGCATATCCAAAGAGAGCAGGTGATTGTAACTTTAGCTCAATCTTGTTGGAATGCTATCACGTGGTTTCTGTTAATACACATCCACCATGGTATAACTAGCCCTTTCTGCAACAGACATAGGAAACTCTGGTTTATAGGAGTACATTTATTTACAAATATGGGTGGGTCAGCATGAGCATTTTTGTAGTGTTTGGGGCAACAACACCAACATTGATTGTGAGAAAAGGATGTCCAGACAGAGTTCATTTGGGAGGCACGTCATTGGACATGTAGAGGTGAGGAGAATTTTAATGAGAAGGTACAAGTCGCTTTTAGGGAAGATATGAGTGTTTGAAAGTCCAAAAGTGGTTAATATTAACATGTGCCCAAGCAAAGAGTATAGTACTGGTTGACAAAAGAGGTGGCATGATGTCAAATGCAGGACAACTATGAAACTGGCCTGGAGGCACTGGCAAATGTCCTCAGGCAGATCGCCGCAGAACCTGGTGAAATCCACATCTTCATCCTTTGATGGGTGTTGTGTTTCCCCTGCATGTGATGGTGTTTGGATGGGGGGCATCTGAGTCATTTGCTCCTGGACTCCGGCCACTTGCTGTTGACCTTCAACATGGATGGGGGATGGGGGTCCTCTGAGTCGTCAGCTGGAATTGCACAGCTAATGGGGCCTGTCCTGTGAATGGCAAATCCTCTTGAGACGCTGCAATATCGTCCTCACTTGGGAAGACTGAAGGAGGAGACTCAATAGAGTCCAGGAGTTGTCGGAAGGTATCATCATCCATGGGGGCAGGATGGTGTCCTCAACAGGTTGGCCATCAAGGAAAGGCTGCTCTACAGAAGGTGTTGTTTGTTCCTCTGGAAAGAGATAGGAATATGTTAGTATTGCTGCATTATATGTGTAGACATAAGCATTTTACTGACATTCATACTGGGTTTTTTCATTGTCAAATACACGTAATATATGTGGCACATATGTTACAAGAAGTAGTTTAGGCCATGTAAGACTATTGTTACCTTACACATGGCAGAACCTTAACATTGTTCAAACTACTTCTGTATGAACAAGGGGTACCATTTGTTTACTGACACAACGCAACACAGCTTGGCAGCTTGCTGGCGTGCCCTGTGTGAAGGGATGAGAGCAGGTAATGGGCAGTTTTTACATTGAACATGATTTTTGTGGTTAGTGTCTACACTGATGTTACCTTAGGATCCTCACCCCACTTCTGAGACTAGCATTACCGCTAGCCATAAGTTAATACCACAGCAGTGTCCAAGTCATGTTATTTCATTATAGTTCATAAATTATCCTGCACTTGGCCTTGCACACAGCAAACTCCAAAAATCAGCCTTGCTCTACTGTCTGACAAAGTTTGTGGCATAGGGGTCATATGTGTCACACATCCTGGTAATTCTACACAGCAAGCAACCTTGCCACACTGCATGAAAGGATAAGGACATGTATATACAATACTTCAATTTTATTTTGATTTCTAGTAGTTACCTAGCACACACATTCATCTCCAGTACAAAAAACAGACCCTGGCCCTCATCTCTAAATGGGATTACCAATATCCAAACCAAAATTATGCAACATCTCAAGCTCAGTCCATTGACTCAGGACCCTAGATACTTATCTGTAGAGTACCACTAATCTCTTTACTCAGCCACAATCAGTTGTACTTGTACATTACTCCTCAGGCAATCATCATCCAGACCCAGACACTGTACTTAATCTCACACACTGATGACACACATATACAAAGACTCTCAGAAGATAGAAACACCACTAATATTTTTTTACATTATGGTGTTGTACAGAATGCCTACCTGTATGTGAGAGTAATGGGTCATACTGAACCTTCGTAGATGTTAGTGAGGATAATCTGCAACATGTACTTACCCTGTTTGTCCACACAATTAAGCCCGAAACCCTCACCCTCCAACTATCTCAGATACCTGACCATCAGCCTGGACACGTACATCACCCTTACAATTCACAAATCCATGGTTCACGTCCACCTGATTTTACATATGTTGCATAGTCAGAGTTCTGTTCTTCTTTTTTACCTCTTGCCACCTGTGAAACTGCCCAAGCCCTAATCACATGTAGACTATAGTACACTACTTCCCTGTACCACAATATTTCTGCACAGCCGCAGCACATGTTAAACTATCATACACAGCAGTGCCTGACTATTGCTCACCCTACCTTGCAACACACACATCACCCCTTGCTTCCTTGAGATACAATTATGTGTCCCCATTCAGAGACAATGCCAGTTCAATCATCTCCACCACACCTACCAGGTTCTACACTATCCAGGCCCCACCTAGCTCACACACCACCTGTGCTCCCAAAAGTACAATTATGGACCTCTGCTGTGCATTGTTTGCATTAACTTCTACACCACAAACTCCAGAAGGGGAAAATACAGTGTAGGGTGGTCTCTTACATGGCAGCCAACGCCTGTAACAACCCCATCCAGCATATCAGGACAGCTGTGTGCAAAATGGTTTAGTTCTATTGACCGTACACCTGGCTCTTTAGGTGATTATACCTGGTGAGTCGGCACAAACGCAGCACCTGAATACCCTATTGGTTGAGAAGTTAGCACTCTAGCAAAGCACAATGCTAAACATTCCATTCCATGCCACTTTTGTCTGTGTAGCCCCAAGACAAGCACATTTGCTACATGTTGCAAGACAGCCGGCATTGACACTGACCAATCTGCCAAGTTTCTAATAGTCATGCATGATGTGCTGCTCAAGTCGCAGTTTTTTGCTTTGTATTTTGGGATTTGTAGTCCAAGTCTCTCATGTTTTGTAGATTAGACCACAAGTCCCATGATTACTTGGACAACCAGTCTGTACCAACACATCACATATAAATGAGTGATAGTTGGCAGAGCTGGTGATAAACATATGTGACAGGGCAATTATTTCAGACTTATGTGATGCATGCATTCATAGGTGAAACATTCTTGCCCTTTCACATGCACATGACTTGCTGTGCTTTGTTGCATTATAAATCTCTTTAATATGCCCCAGGGTCCCTTGTTTTCTCTTACCCTTAAGTTCTTCCTGGTCCTCAATCGCAGCACTGTCCCCTCTAGCAAGTCCTGTCACTAACTCTGTTGGTATGAGTGATGCCACCTGCTCCTCCAATGGGTCTAAGTCCTCCTGGAGATCAGTTCATCCTCTGGTTCTCATGGCTGCCCTAAGGTTCTAAGCCAGTTTCTCTTTGGTCCTGCACTTATAGGCATGCCACCTTTTTTCCAACTCCATCACTGTCCTCTATGTTTGCCCTATATTGTTGATTTTGTCCACAATGGATTTCCAAATGACTTCCTTCTTTCCTAATGCCAATCTGGAGGTGACAAAGAGAAGGTTTTCATTTTTTGTCACCTCAGCTATTATTATTTGTCTCTCCTCATCACTGAAATTGGTCTTCCTCTTCCTCATCCCCCTGGCTTGCTGTCTGGTTAACTTGGCTGGGGTTGGGATTGTTGCTCTCCTGACTTGTAGATGGTGCTCCCTAAATTTTGTGCATTTGTTTTGGTCTGCCACTCTGATTTTTGAAACTTGTCTTTTTTTTTTTACCATTCGCATGATGCATTGCACTCCTAAGTAATGCAATGCTGATTTGTGGCACTTACAAGTGCTTTATGACACGCAAATCAGCTTTGCCTCAGAAGTGTTATGTCACTTCTCATACATATACTCCTAGTGTGAAAAAAACAATCCACTTGGAATCAAGCTGAGAGAAACTCAATGATCTAATTCTGCCCTGACTCATAAATAGCCCTGTTATACCCTATCTGTGCTGCAATAGACTCATGTGTCAAAAGGTGTAAATTTCACACATTTTGAAAATAGGTTACCTCAGTTTGGTTTTCTACAGGGTCTGTATACATACTACTTTTCGCTACCCATACCTTCTCACATTTTCTCACAAGATGACATTTGACTTTTTATTAAACCACCATCCAAGGGGTTATCTTGCGCCCCTTACCCAGGGCCACTGGAAATATGCAAAAGGGGAAGGCCCAATTATGCAGTAAGGTTGAGGAAATTATGTGGCAAGAAAAGGCAAATTACATGGCATAACGTGGCTCATTTTTTGGTAGTACTACTTCATTATTTTGTCATGTTTACACTTGTTAACAATGTCTGGGCATTGATTACACCACATTAGTACCAGTTAACACCCGCATATTGCAATAAACAACAGAAAATTGACCAGTCAACCTTTGTGAAAGGCCCTCACCAAGCGGAAACATATGGTACTGTGTTTTTAGTACTTATGGAACCGTTTGAGCTACAAACCATGACAAATGCAGAAATGTATAGTTATGCAAAAAACGCCACAGCTGCACAATCACATAATTCCGTTGGCCCTGACCTCTCTCCACAACTTTTCGCCTCCCACATTCATTTTTCTCACTCTTCCTGCTTTCTGAGTCCCATCTTCAGTTTTTGTGATGACCTTCACTTATCTACTATCCATTTGTTTAAATGAGTTTATTGCTCCCTCCCCCATGTACATTCTTCTTGGCACGTTTTTGTTTGCGTGAAGATTTTGTATCCTTGCTTTTCCTCTTAACCCTTTTCACACGCTGCCTCCGTGTACCTTTGTCTCCACATCTCCTTTCGTACTGTAATATTAATATTGTGCACCCAATTACTATTCCTATTAGCAAAACAGGGTGCACTTTGCCCACTGACTGGATTACGAATGGGAATTCAACTTGCGACGAGAGGTCGGAACGCAAATTGTATATTCTAAAGGGATTGGAAAATGACCTGCCTAATGAATATTAATTAAGCAAGTCTTAGTTCCCGATCTCTGTGATTGGCTGCTAAGGCAGGGATGGAGGCTTGCAAGAGACAGCAGGCTTTCATCCCCGTTATTGCATTCCTAACTGGGAAATTATTTTCTTTAAAAGCAGCCCTTGTCTATTGAAAGAAACAGTGGTGCTTTAAAAAAATCCTATATGGGAAGACATCGTTGACCACTCCCTGCTAAACCCGAGGCCGTTATCACAATTTCCAAAGGGAAAGCTGTCACACAGATGCAACTTTTCCATTGTGAATCTGATACCATCCCCTTTGAAGTGTTGGCATCTGATCAGTGGCGTGCAACTGCAATTTTGGTCCCAACCCATTGATTCATTCCTCTTAGAATAGCAGGTAGGAGGAGATGCCCCTTTCATGCACCTCCTATTTATGATTTGGACAGAGATAGAAACCCCCTTTTACGAGTCGCAAATACTTTTTTAACTTGTGAAAAGGGCTTTTGTAACTAATAAAAAGGTATCTTGCAGTCGTAACCCCTGTGATTTTGTGAATCACAGGTTTTGTGACCTCAAAAAAACCTTTGCACATCAAGCCCTATGTTCCCTAACTGAAAATCTCTTTTGGGTTTCACAGTTTTTTATTTCTTTTATAAAACTGTTTATTTTAGTAAACACATATTTTTTAATTGGTTGTGTTTTTTACATCATCCAAAAACTGTATTAACTATGAAGTTGTTGTTACAGTAATGGGTTTACAATTATTTGGGTTCTTGAAAATACATTTTTATTATTTAACTATTTTTTCTACAAAATGACATACCTACAAACCCATCGCTTCAAGGATAGCCAGTAGTAGCTGTAGATCCTGGATCCCTTCTCTCTGTTGAGTGCTGGGGGGCATTTACAGGAGTGACAGGAGGCGACTTTAAGGGAGAAACTGAATGATTGCCCTGCAACAGACCAATGTGACCAAAAGCACAAGGACGTGCAGGGATCTAAGTTATCAATGATGTTGCAGGTTATGACAACCCTCACACAATAAGACAGCATCTGTGGCCACACAGATGCAAGCACTTACTACAGATGTCAAGTGCACTACACTGCTTAATATTCTAGGACCACTAAAAGCAGCCAGACTTCACGAGACTCAGAACCAAACATAAGCACAATTTACAAGTACAACAGACCAAATAGGATGTACTAACTTGCGCCCTTGCAGAACCAACACTGCGCCAAAGGCCTCACCAGTGGAGATGCATTGCTCTTCTACACCAACAAATACAAACCTAAAATCTCAATATCTATAACACAGTCTGAAAGCATGGGAAAAGAATGAACCTCAGTGCGACTGGGTTGTCCAGAAGTGAGTCCCGTGCTCGCTGTGCCACAGGACTCAAGCAACACCCCTCTGACCAGCCCCAAGTAGGGTGAAACTGTTCTAGGGTTGCTTGTGGTCTCTTCTAGAGGGGGCCGTGGTTGGAAGTTTGAGGGAGAGTGTTCTCATGAGAAGCAGGGTGGGTACTCTTCTGCATAAGCCTTCCTTTGTCTACATTGGCATGGTAGTTGAAAACTGATGTCCATTCATTACCTTGTTTTTGTTCCAGTTGATGTCCCAAGTGTGACTGGTATGCCCAGACATGGATTCTGTGCTGTGTCCTAAGACTCAAGCTACACTCAAGTTTCATCACCTTGTTGTTGTAACGAAAAATATATATCTGCATGTCCCCTACAGAATTCATAGAACAGCACGTAGGACGACTCAGAACCACGTTCCTATTGAACCATCACAGTGCATTAGCTGTATCGAAGACACTCTCTTACTTAATCCAACCACGATGGAATGCGGGCCAGCTACAGGGACGCAGTTTGGCCCACTGTACCAAATACCTTAAATCTGGGTTGTGGAGCGATGCGTCTGGTCCTAACCACACAGTAGAGGGGATGTGTTGCTTTTCTTCACACAATATTGGCGATGCGTCAATTCCAAGATGTGGTGAGGCTTTGGTGCAAGTTCCCAATGCGTCAACATCGAGGATGCATTGGGTAAGTGATGTGATGCATCAGTTCCAATGAGTGCAGTGGATGCGATGAAGAGTTTCGTCATCGTCATCAAAGCTGGAGTCGTCAGGGATGCGAGAACATTGCGCTGAGAAAGTCTCTGCAGTGCTGGTTCTGAAGGCGATGGGCTGGTTTTGAGATCTGAGGTACAGTGGTGATGAGATTCTGGTTGTGCCGGTTCCGGGACACGTAATAGAGGTGATGCGTCAATCTTGTCTGTGCACCAGTAGCAATGCGTTGATTGTGTTCCCGCAGCAGAGGATGCGTTGGTTCCTCTGAGTCAAGCACCTTAAACCCACTTCCAGGGGACCAGGACTGGAGTGGCACACCTTAGCAGGACAGACTCACAGATGGCGGAGTCTAGGAGCAGGGTGATTGGATGTCTGTTATGTTGCTGAGACTTCAGATCAGCCACCTAGCACTTAGAGCCACTCTGGGTTCTGGGTTGAAGAGATTCAGGTCCACTCCTTCTCATTGCCAGCCAAGGGCGGCAGGCACAGGCCAGCTCAGCAAAGCAGGGGCCCAGCAAACAGTAGTCGAGCAGAGTGACAGGCCTCCTGCAGCAAAGCAGTTCTCCTTCCTGGCAGGGTATCCACAGGCCCAGACGTGAACTGAAGTGATGGTGTCAGAGGCCCAAGTCTAATACCCAGTTGGGACTCTGAAGTGGGGGAGACTTCAGAGACATGCCATTGAAGTACACAGTTTCTGCCATTCCTGCCCAGGCTCCAGGTCACAAAAGGGGTCATGCCGCCCTTTGTGTAGGGACAGGACAAAGCCTAATCAGGTGTAAGTGAGTCTGTGCCCAATTCCTACCTCACATCATGCCCAGGATGGACCATCAAGGCCTATCAGTTCACAGCTAAGCTCCCTTTGTGTGTGGCAGTCTAGGAGGAATACATAAAGCCCAGCTGTCACCTTATACCAGACATGTGAACAAAGACAGGCAGTAGACACCAAATGGCTAAAGTAATAAAATGGCAACTTTCTAAGAGTGGCATTTTCAGAATTGCAATTTAAAATCAGACTTCACCATAATTTAGGATTTTAAAGTGTGATTCCAGAGAAAACAAACTCGAAAAGTCTATTGCTTCTAGTTTGTCAATTACACTTATAAGATGTACTATGATAATCCCAGTGTTATCCTATGGGAGACATAGGCCTTGCAGTAGTGAAAAACGAATTTGAGTTTTTCACTACTAGAACATGTAAACCTTAAAAGTACATGTCCAACTTCTTAGAGACATTGCATTCTGCCCTTGGAGCTGTCTAGGGCCTACCTTAGTGGTGGCTAATATGTATTAACAAGCATTGGCAAAGCCAATAGGTTGCCCTTGGTTTTTTCTTTTGCATTATATCTTACTATATAACTGGATTATCAATATTAGAAAAAGGTTCTAATAATGTTTAAATTTGATAAACTGTTAATAGTTGTTAATATTGTTGTTTATTAATTCAACATACACCACAATATAAACAGCTATGAACGGTTTATTAATTTCAGGTGCATGTCTGTTTGGCCTGCTGTGTTTGGCCGGCCAAACAAACATGCACACTCTGTATTTCTCCACCTGGCTGTATTGAACAGCCGGGAGGAGAAATTCCACAGGCCTTCACTCCCTGTGTGAGCGCCGAAGCAGGGCGCTCACACTAATCACGACACTGCTATTATGCTGGTGACAGCAGCGTTTTGGTTGGCTGGGAGCCTGTGTTGTGCTGGGAAGAGGACAGAGGAAATGCGAACGGGTCTCTGGAAGAAAGAGGTAAGTGTTTTTTTTTTATTATTATAAACCAATGGACTTAACATATGTTATTAGTCCACACCAAACCGTGACATAGTTTAGTATAGCATAACACAACACAGGCTTATGGAAGCAAACATGCAAACTCATACAGTGCTACTGTGTATGGCACTGTCGCGATATCTGCACACGATTTCCCAGTGAAAAGCTAATACCAAACAGTGCAACAAAAACGGAGCTGGAAACCTCTGCAAAGAGTGGACTTCCAGGACGTTTGTGGGGGCTTTGTTTAGCTGCTTTCCATCAGGGGTGTTTGCAAACTCCTAGGACATGAACGCTTTCTCAGAAGCTGTGTTTTCGGAAAAGTTTGAAGATGGTCCAAGTCACTGCTCATCATAAAAGCCCCGTCCCTCACCGCTGCACGTCCCATCCTCGTGTGTCACACACTGCAAGGTCGATCTGTGAAAAAGAGGAGTTGTTGAATGTCAAAACAATTTAGCAATAAACTGTGTTGAATTTCGACTTTAAAAGTATGCTCTTGCACAAACGCATAGAAAAGCAAAGATAGATCAGACCAAACAAAACGGCCAATGTCTCTGTCTGATCTCATCCTGTCAGACCAGGCAGCCATTCAAGATATGGCAGTTACATATGAGATCTGAAGCGAGGCCCTTCAAAGCATTCATGGTTGGAGAAATGAAAGGCTCGGTAATGGATTGCAATTTCTTATAGACATGATCCCGACTATTCTGCGAGCAAACAATGTTACTCACCCTCCAGTCCCGGATAAGGATCTTTCGAATTTAGCTCTGGATGTGAGTTTGGTACATCAGTGGCAAATAACCGTTTTTGTTCAGACAGCTTGTAAAAGACATTTAAATTAAAGTTCGATTAACAGGCGTGACTTCAAAGGTGCATTGAATGGGCTTCTGTGGAAGCCAGAGTCTTTTGTCTGAGAAAGTAATATCAGTCCAGCAGTTGAGGCCATCTGCGTGATGTAAATTATTAAAGCCACGATCGACATCTGGAAGCATTTCACAAAGTTCTCGAAACACCTAAAATGGCGGCGAGGCAACACCAACCAACCTGTACCACCGTTTTGTTTACCTACAATACGTGACAGACTCAGCATGCGTGGTCTCTAGATTTGCTCTTGAATTTTGAGCATCTTGCCAAACTGCTTCTTACTTCAGAGCCCCTCATATTTTGCAATGCGTCTCTTTTCCATCATCATACCACAAACTGCCAATCCCTGCGCCTCCCTCATCTGTTGAGCACTAGTTCTTTCAGGAAGTGCTTTTCTCGCCCAGTAAATATTGTCATGTTGTCTCTCCTTTCCTCCATGTACACTACTGAGACTCTCTTCATAAAGGTGTTGGTTTTAGTCATTGCACCATTTTTGATGTCTATCTCCTGTCTTTCTTAATCCTGGAGATGAGGCCTTGAAAAGACACGTGACATTAAGAGTGGTAGCTTAACTGTAGTAGTTTATTGGGGCACAGCGGGAGCCACACACCCGGTCTCCCGGCCACGAGGCTGTAACTGTCTAGCTGGAACTTGGAGGTTTCTCCTGAGTGAAGTTCCATGATGTTGTAACATCGTGAAACACAACCCAGTCTCCATACCCAAGTCAAAAAGGAAGATCATCTGATGACTTCAGATGGGCTATTCCTGTAATTATCTGGGGAAGTCATCCCAAGCCATCCTGAAGTATGCCTATGGGGCGAAATATTTAAATGAGATGACTCTAGAGTCATCACAGAAACTACTCCAGGATGGATTTCCGATTACTTCAGTAAAAAACATGTGATGATCATTTACTACTGCAGAATGACCCCAGGATGATTTCTGGATTAGGCCAAATTACTCAAGGATGGGTTCCTGATTACTTCAGTGGAAAACATGTGATGATCATTTACTACTGCAGGATGATTTCAGGATTAGGCTGGATTAGTCCAGGATGATCCTAGGAGTGTTCCAGGATGGTGCTGTATTGCTACAGAATGATGTTGTGATGACATAAAATGAGGCTGCACTACTCAAGGATGGCACCAGGATAACTTTAGAATGAGGCCATATGATGACTTAATGATGGAGATGTATTACACCAAGATAGCATCTGACTGTATTACTCCATGATGATTTCAAGATGGGGATGTATTACTCTACGACAGTGGTTCTCAGCCTTTTGACTTCTGTGAACCCCCTTTTAATCATTACTGGAACTCGGGGCACCCACTGCATTATTGCTGAAATCTGTGGGCCGCCTGATGATTCATCACTGAAAACCAGGGTCCCCAGCTAAGCACTTACGATTTGAACAGCAAAACAATGCACAGCAAGTACAGAAGCAGGCATTTATCAAACAAACACACAAATGATAAAATGTTTTATTCATTCACAAATAAACAAAATCAACATTTTAATAGGAATGTTGGTGCTTTTCCAAATTAATTTAGGTCACTCATCGTCCATAAAATACTATATTCTATTTGAAGCACTTGCAATGCTCCCACAAATAAATCGGAGGATTTACAGTTGTACATTTTGCTTCTTTATTTTAATAAATTTTATTAGTGTGTTAATATTATTTAATTTTTTTTAAGTAGTCGCAGTCCCCCTGAGTAAGGTCCGCCCGACCACAGGTTAAGAACCACTGCTCTAATATGATCTTGAATATTAATGGTTAAACCTTGTCTGACATACTGTGGAAGTTAAGAATTCCATATTTTTATTAATTTTGGCTGAAAAGTGGATCATGGCTACAAAAAATACAAGTAACTGCTTCATGGCAGAGGTGACTGACTACTGGAGAAGTGTGTAGTGAAAGTGGTTTTGTCAAGGGATACGAACATCATAGTGTGGTGAGTGGTTAAAGTTTGTGGTGGAGATGAGATAGTTGTTGGGGTCGTTACTCTGTGTTTGAGTGATAGTCTAACTGATTGGTGCTGAAAGAAAGTGCTGTTGCAACTGCCTAGCGTGAAGTGAATGGAGTGAGTGACTGGTGTAGGGAGTGGTGCCGGAAGCATGTGTCAGTGATGTTCTGAAAGGATAAATGGTGTTAGGTGCAACAGAATGTGTGTTGTGAGGGGTCAGTGAAAGGGTGATGGAGGACGGTGCTTTTGCACTGTGTATGTGTTTAGTGTCTCAAAATTGTGTAAGTAGATGATCGGGAGTCAATGATGTAAATCAGTGCTGTGAGTAGGTTATCAGTTTTGCTGATGTTGCTGCGTAGTATTCACAGTGATTGAATGGTGCTTTGTGAGGATGTTATGGTGAGATGAGCAGTTAGTGTTGTGAGACAGTTATATTAGTAGTGTTATAAGTGAGTGGAAAGTGCTGTTAGCATGTGGATGACTGAGCTTTGCTGCACATGGCTAAATTACGTTAGAGGGTGAATGCTTTGAACAGGTGGTTTCACGTACAGTTATAATGGAGGGTGGTTGTAGAGGACTGATAAATGTATTTTGTGAGAAATTAATTTTGCAAGAGGTGGGCGCTGACGGTAGTGTGGGAACACAATCTTGCCTAGTTGTGCTACATGAAGCAGAGTTGTGGTACTAGTGGTTCTGTGCGAAAAAAGATGCCATGGCATGTGAGCTCTAAACGGTATTGAGTGATGAATAGTAAGCAAATGGTATGGCTGTTGTAAAAGGTAGATTATGAGTCTATGTAGGAGGTATAACCAATTAAATGGTGACAGTGAGCAGTGTCAAGGGTGAACAAATATTGAGTTAGTAGTGTGCGCAAGTGAAGTCTAATAGTTTCAGTGATGGTGAGTTAGGGATCATGTAAGTGGGTGCTTTTAGGCAAGTAATGTTTCAAGTGAATGTGGGTGAACAGGGGTGTTGTGTAAAATTGTGATCATGTACTAAGTGAACTGTGGATTGAGTAGGTTAAAAGGCTGTGGTTCATTGCATGACCTGGTAAGAACTGCATCGTTAGTTATAGCATTTTGAGTGTGTGGTGTGAGTGGTTGCGCTTCAGTCTGTGAGGGGTGTTGTAACTACTGGGAATGTGTGTGGATAAATGAGGTAGTGAGTGAGAGGCTGTGAATGCTATCATGCCGTTTCACACTCTTCCTGCAATAGGTGCTGATAATTTTGTGTTGTGAAAGTTGACTCATTATGAGTGAGAAATACCATTGGCTGTGGAGTGCAAGTGGTGGGTGTAAATGATGTGCAAAAGATGCAGGGAGTAGGATGGAAGAGAACCAGGGAGATAGAGGAGTGTGGTAAGAGGATAGGGGCTTGCTACAAAAGGACAATACATTGCTTTGTGTAGGTATGAGTGATGGAGGTGTATAGAGCAAGGTGTATACGCCAAGGATGTTGCAGGATTGATACACTGCTGATGCAATACTTTTTTGGAAAACAAAAACAGTTTTTCATCACTGGACTGTACAGTGGTTGCATAGCCAATTTAAAGTAGACTTTAGAACAATAGGTGGGGGGTGGACACCACCTGTCTCTGCAACAAATCTCCACATGAACTATCTACGTGCATACTTGCAAAACCTAGAACATGGCTCAAACACATTGGCAAAACCAATAGCTCTTCAAAGGCAAGACCTATTGTTTTTGCCAATGCTCGCTTAAAAAAGGCAGTCACAGACATGGTAGCCTCCTGACTACAGTAGGCCACCATCCCAGTCATGGTCTCTAATCGGAGTAAGCCACAATTTGCAACCTCATGAATATTGAAGTAACAGATCAGATTGCGTCCCACTCTGAATCTAAATTTTTAAACCGACTTATTTGTGCATAGATAAGTTCCAAAAATTATTTACTGGTCGCAAAAATACTAGCTGAAATTTGCAACCAGTATTCGAGCAGCAAATAGTACATGTAACATCTACTAATTTAAGCGGTAGGCTACTGCTTTTCATTTGTCTCTATTGCTTACAGATTTTACCATTCCAAACCTTGCCAATTCTGAAATTCATGCAGTGAAAACATTAAAAGCAAGGCCTAGTTGAGCCCAATATAGAGGCTAATTGAGACTAACACCTATCTTAGTATCCATTCAGGTACTAAATCAGTGTCCCCAGCCAGGGAAGAGTTGGCAACTGTCACCACCTTCTCCTGAGTCTTGAGATAGACAAATAATCGGGCTACTAGGACTGGTGAGTGAACCCATGAAACACACTTTGCAAGGGAGCTTCTTTGTGTGTGGTGGAAGCATACAGAGGTTATCATAAGGAAAGTCAATAGCAATGCATGTCTTAAGACTACAGAACAAAGTATGGTGGCACTCTGCAGTGCTTGTTCACACACAAGTCCCAGCTAAGGGTTCACTTACCACATACTATGTTAATGACAAGGGACTGGATATGTCCAGTAGCCAGCCACCTGTTAACTTGCACTCTTTGATAGCCACCAGCTCCCAGACTCTTCAGTAACATTCCTCGGCTCTCGGTCTTTGAATGTTGCAATAGAAAGATCCATTGATCTTGCAGTGCTGCTTCAACTTTGTATTGAAAAGTGTGGAAGGTGGAAAATAGTTTGAGCAAAGATGGAAACTGGACTTATTTTCCTGCAAATTAACTGAAGACCCTCCTTAAATTGTCATGACGTCACATACGGATTCATGTCAAACACCCCTTTTTCAACCAACCCCCATGCCTGTTTACCACACCTTTTAGCCGCCCCACCATCAATTACTGCTGTATGAATTCAAAGCCCTTCATCGCAAACTCATTCTTCCATTCTTCTGAGATTGGTAAATGGATTAAGATGCAGCAGTGTATTAGTAACAGTATTTAAAAGATAAAGTAGAATTGCATTTAAAAAAATGCCATCGCCTGCTTCCCCGTCACCACCTGAGGTCTTCATTCACTTTCATGTGCTAAGTCTGGCCCCCATCATCACCCACAGTAATCAAATGTTACTCAATTATAGCACTTGCCTCAACACATAATGTTACCTAGATCAAAATCCACACTATCATTTTTCATCTCAATCCCACTTGTGATTTCCTGTTAAGTTATTGTTGGACCAAAGCCATTGTTTCAAATTATGTAAACAGAATGCTATGTAAAGGGTTTGAAAACCTACAATCCCTCAGAAAACGGCTCATATATTTAAGGCTTTGGAAAACCTTATTACACAACCACCTAGCCGAAAGTACTTCGACCTGTTGATTTTACTAAAATTCTATGTATATTGGAGGGTGAACTGGGGAAAGCAGAGACTGGAGTGGAAGAAAGGAACACGCTGAGAATGAAAAGAGGGGAAAGGAGAGGTGGTAAAGGAAAGGAAGAAAGGGGGACCTACAAATGAGAGCATTAATGGGGACAGATATGAGAGTGGAAGGGAAAGATTGAAAAATGAAAAGCAGTGAGGGGGGAGCAAAAGCAGAGCTTGAAAGGAGAATGTATAGTAGTAAAGGAGTGAAGTGAGAAGCGGAGGAAAAAAATGAGATAGTGAGGGAGAGCGAGAAAGTGTGTATATCTCTGCTTCATAATACATACAGTAATAAAATATGTAAAGCTGAAGAATGACAGCTTTACAAGGCACGCAATGGTGATTCTTAGAAAACCCTAGAAGCCTAGGTATCACCTGTCATCAAAAGATGTTTTCCTGGCATTAATATAGGTATTCTGATAAAGTGTCAGTGTTGCCATCAGAATTTTTGGTGGGGAATTACGACATGCTTTCAGAGACCAAATCCCACTGCCACCTCTTTCGAAATGAAGTCCTACTTTCAGATATACTCCCATACAAGCATACTCTTGCATTAACAAAGCATGAAATTTAACTAAGTCTGCAAACTGGTGTTCAAAGGCGAGCTCATTCACCCCCTTATTAGTGGTGGGAGAGCCACTGACGGCTAGAGGCGGGCTCATCTTAGATGCCTGCTCTGGCTCAGATCAAAGTCCTTGTGAAACCTTGAGCCAAAAAGGAGCTGATCTTTCTCACTAGGAGATGTGGTCTGGTGGCTAAAATGCCAACCCTGGTATGTGGGGAAGCAGCAGTGGCAGAGCCAGTGTGCCACGGGCCAGAGTACATGGAAGGAAGTGCCCCCATGGCTGCTGTTTGAATTGGAAAATAAAGCAATAATCAAGGGTCAGTGGGCCCCTCAGTACCACTGTACCTGCTGCAACAATTAAAGAAACACCCTTCGAAACCAGGTCCTGATCTGAGCCTTGGCTTGACATCCTGTGTATACAGCCTACTGTCCCGGTGTTGACAAAAAAATGTGTAACAATCTATGTTGTTGGCCATGATTCACGCTATATAAAGAAGCCAAAAAAGTGGTTTCTGACAGTCACCAACGCTCTGTTCACTTATGGCAACAATGAAAGTCAAGGTATTACTTTTGATGGGAAAAGATATACCCGTCTAGTGGCTGAATTGCTCTGTGTGAAATCATGTAACTAGGATTAATCCCAGTTCCTTTACTTTGACGAAATTGTGTGATCCTTTGAAAATACGTGTTATTCATTATCACATAGGTGAGAAAGCAACTTCAAATACTGCATCTGGCTGCACAAAAACCTCTCCCATATGATTTAACTATAATGTTGCCCTATGTATTATAATAATCAATGCCACAACGGACTTGCCTCAGCTCACTAACTATCATTTTTATCAGGGCAGAGGCAGTACTGTCTGTTTCTCAGACCATGTCATTTCTATGAATGCAGTGTTATAAAATGATGTTCTAATGGGAAACACTTTTGCATGTTTAAGAAATATACTTATCTTGGTTTTAAAAACATTATCCCACTGCAGCACAATCGCTGCATGATTTACATACACATTTATTCAGTGCTCGGCTCCTGGGTGAGCTCTCTCAGCCTTGGATCTCCCTTTGTTAGCTTCCCCGAGTCTAACCCTCAATGGAAGTGCTTCGTTCCAAAGTCCGTGCGGGGCTCCAAACAAAGTCACAGTCTTGCAAGCCCACGGGTTTTGGGTTCCTATTCCTAGGTCTTAAAAATACTTGAAAACATGCTTGCTGAAGATCACAAAGGAGAGGTGGGCCTTAACATATTAAAACCTGTGTCCACCTCTCCCAAATAAAACAATACATTCAATGGCTGCATTTAAATGGCGGTTCCCGCCTTTCAGACAAAGCGCTGCGCTTGCCAAAAAAACCAAAGTGTGGAAAAGAGGTGGGAAATCACACCCGCCTCTCACCCGTTTCTACCCCCTAAAAAATACCGAACCAAATGGAGCAATGCCTTCGCCTTCCAATCTCTAGTGAACAGGGCACCGGATCCACAGACCGGCACAGCTCCACACATCACCACTTTTGCTTTTTCCTCACCCTCGATCCCACTCGAGCTACACTTCCGCTGCCGTTCCGATGCAAAACAAGTAGATAGGAGAAACAGAAAAGGGGCGACAACAAATGTACGGTGCAATAATTAACCTGTCGGCCATCAAGCATTGGCAAAGACAACCTGTTCCTAGTTTATACCTACAACATCTCTGCAGATGTGCACACCATCTTTAGTAGCCTTTATTTTTCTTGTTTCTGCTAACTATTGTGAAAGCAGGCTAGACACTGCACAAATTATTATTTGTGTTGAATGTACAGCAGTTTTATGTAGCGAAAACTTGACCTGAAAAACTTAAACGCGCTTTACGTGAGATATTTGTTACATCTGAGAGCCAGGCGTTACAATTTTTTGGGGAGCAGGGAAGTTACGTGATTTACTCAAACGATGTTGAGTAGAGGTCGGGATTCGAACCATAAAGTTGATGCAATGCTTCACTTGGAACCATATTCTTTTAATATAACTGCCACACAAATTGTTGTGGAACTGTGTATTCCTTTACTATAACAGCTTTATTAGGATTTTTTAAGAGTACCTAAAATGATTAGTTTTAAAAAAGAAACACCTAAAGTTTGTAAAGTTCTGCTACTTTATTACTATTTAGAAGTTACATATTTTGGTGATTAGAAATAAATGTAAGGGTCCAATAATTTAAATGAATCTTATTAACGTAGTAATGAAAATATATACACATGTGTATGCGTGTAAACACATACACACACACACACACACAGATATATATATATATATATATACGTACTAGGCACTTACTAGGCACTTACTAGGCAGCAGATGGAATTATATGAAAAATAATAATTTACACATATATAAACAATTTCCAAAATGTTTACCCTTTGAGATGCAAAATAAAAGCACTCTCAATATAACAAACTGTGATGTAAAGTTACTCCCAATGTACTCACCTCAGTGTAATGGCCCAGATGTAAAGCACTGCAACATAACTACTCATTCCTATTTGCATGCATTAGCAAACTTATGTAATCAGATACTTATCCTGAAATCATCAGGAACAATCTTGTTTTGTGAAGTAATCAGAAAGTCATTTTCAAATCATCATCAAGTCCTCAAGAACAATCCCACCTTGTGAGGTAATCAGGAAGTCATTTGCAAATCATCCTCAAATCATCAAGCCTAGTTTCTACAGTTTGCTGATGACTTCAAGAGCTGGATGATGTCTGATGACATGAAAATGACTTCTGGAGTAGTTGAATGATCATCCAATGACTCTGGGATGGCTTCTAAAGTAATCCTGTTTGACCTGGGTACGTATCCCTTTCCTGGAACTGTACAACACTACATCTGAAAACAAGAGTCAGCCTTGAAAACGGAAATAGAACACACCCAAAGCAAATATTACTTTAACAACCGATAGGGTAGTTTCTCTGCATGGCCACTTCGAAGGGGAGTAGAAAGCTATTGATCTAGTAGTGCCAAAGTGGTATCTGTAACACCTCAAAGACTATACCACTGTGGAAGCCAATAAAATGAAATACAAAACCGTTCAATGTCTGTAGGTGCGTATCTGTGGTGTGGTAAGTATTCGCTTTGTGCCACCATTACCCACTGTCTAACTACCACATTTACTTTGATCTCATGCACCAGTGCAGGCTCCCTGAATTTAGACAATCTTTTCTTCAATAAAAGGGGCTCATTTACACAAGCCCAATATTACTGCATTTTACGACATCCAGCCATACACCTCCGGGTTTTTCTTCTTTAGTTGTTTTGGTGCTGTTTAAATGCTGTACACTTGTTCTCTTCCTTTGTGTAAGTCTGCCACTGCTACCCATGGTTGAGCTAAAGTTTAACAAACTAAACCTACTGGTCCTAAAGGGATTTGTCAGTATATTACATGGAGAGGTTTCACAACAACACCATACAATACATCACTTTTTTTACAGGGAAAACTCTCACCCCTGATTATCTCATTTAAACGTCTGTAGTCTACACATTGTTAAGACTCCTGCAGTCAAGACATGGAACCAGTAGGTCAAGTGTACTTACCCACTGAAGGGGGCACAGGAATTGTTCTTCTATCTCTGCTCTTTAAGCACCGCAGGGGACTGGGCAGGGCCACTGTCTCGCTGTCATGCTGCCTCACGGCTGTGTTGTGGCCGCTGCTTAGAACATCCCAATCACTACCTCAGGTGTCTCCTACTTAAATCTCAGCGTCTTCCTGACGTCCTGATGTTTGCATTCAGGGAGTGTCATGCCACATGGTGTTATTAGTCATGCGCGTTGTATGCACAGAACCAACTGCCTTTCTGAGTAGCTTAAAAGGCCAGCAGAGTGATTTCTTCCCTGGCTTCCCCACCTTAAACTGTCATTACTGAAAACCTGTTCAGGTTTTCAGCTTCCTTTATAGGAGAGTCATCATTCAAGCTGGAGAAACTCCGTCCATTTTACCTCCTCTCTCCGCTGTTATTGCAAGGTTGGTTTTCTTTTCTAGCCTTGGTTATTGCTTAAGCCTTTGGTGATCCTGAAACTTTGTCAGTTGTAACATGTTCAAGCCTAAATCTGCCACCATCTTCGGCTCTGAGTTTTTTTTATGCCTAGCCCTTTTTCCTCCTTGACAGCAATTGATTTTTGGGGGACATACTTTCAGCTGATGTTAGTATTATCACCTAGGACTGTGACTACTAAAAGGGATCCCACTTATCTCGTGGTCAAGATTTTCCAAATCATGAAACAACATTGATGTTTTATATCTGGCAAACCTGACATGCACATGCTTTAGTTATCTGACTTTTTTCAGGCAAGAACAATTGGGGCTAACAGTTGCATCAACAGATTCAATTCTATTTTGTTTAAGCACATCCAGAATACCTCTTCCTAGTTCACCTCGAACACTAAAGGGAATATTCAGCAATTTGTATTTGACTGGTAGGCATTCTTTGTTCACTTCGGTTATGTGTATAAATCTAAGGCCTATATTTATGGGCTTTGTGGTGCAGGGCAGCTCAGCAAATCACCTTGCTGCACTGCCCTGCGTCAGAGGGAAAGGGCAGTAATGCACCATCTTTATGCAGTATGATGCATTCGTGACCTTCCTCTCAATGTTGGCACACTTTTGGTTGCCTAGTGTCAACTCAGGCACCCTTGCACCATGGTGCAAAGGTACCTGCGTTGCATGCAGGATTGTTTTTTGTGCAGAAAATCAATACTAAGAGGCTTTTTCATTTTTTATGTGTGGTGCAGAATGCAGCACATGTAGAAAGAGGAAACAACGAGAAGAAATACATATATTTCTCCTCCTTGCGCCTCTCCTGGGGAGGCATATCTTTTTGACACATTCTGAGGTTTACAACTACTTGTAAATCTGGGAATGTGCCAAAATCCATGGATGTTGTATTGGAACACCCACGCTACACCCATGGAAACGACTTCCTGATGCAGAGTAATGTAACACAGTGATTTGCGCTGTGTTAGATCACTCAAGATTCATGAAGCCACGCAGGGCCACTCAAGATGGCCTTGCGTGGCTCAATAAACCTCACTTAAGGTTTGCAATGCAAACCAGCCATAAATATGGCCCAAGAATTTTACCTAACCTGTCTTCAAATATGCTCTTGTATCTCTCTACACGTGTCCATAAGGAATTTCCTCAACTAGGGAAAACTGTATATTCCCACAGGTCTTAGAACCATATTATAATTAATTTGGTGCCGCATTTCCAGTATTTTGATGCCTTTTTTGCTATGCGCACCTTTCCCTTGCTAACTTTATCCATGAATGTGATAACAGTCCAGACGTAACCAAATAAGTACACCTTGCTACCTTCAAAAGCCACCTGGTAACGTACAGGAAACAAAAGTTTGTGTCCACAGTCTTTTCTACATTTGCCATTACAAATTATAGAGATTCCCACCCATGAATCTACCGGCATGTTCATATGCTCTCCATCAATAGTAACTTTGGTCAGGAATCATTGCCCCTCTTTGCAGCTTCTTCCTCTGTAGATGCAACCACGAACCACATTCTTCATGCCGCACCACATAGCACAATTTTCTCTACTGTCTCTGCTTTCCTCTTCTCTTAGTACACCTCTAACAGATATTTCTTTCACTTCTACACATTTTACTGTAGTGATCAATTTCCCCACAATTCGTACTAACCTGGCCTCTTTTGAAATAGCTCATTGCATGTTTGGCCCACTCTTGAACCCATTTCATCTGGTACCCTGCATTTTTATCTGATTTGGCCTGACACCGTGGTTCTGTGGTAACTGTAAGTGGAAGGCTGCATTTTACTACCAATTCCTTGTGCTACCACGTTTACACGGGTAGTTGCATTTGTGGGTAATCCTGCGTCTGATTGTTGGTATTATCTTTTGATGTTTCAGAACTTCTGGCCAAATCAAGGCCCATATTTATACTTTTTTAGCACCGCATTTATGCTGCTTTTTGACACAAAAGTGGTGCAAACTTACAAAATACAATTTTACAAGTGAGTTTGAGCCGCTTTTTGCGTCAAAAAATTACGCAAATGTGGCGCTAAAAAAGTAAAAAAATGGGCCCAATTGCTTTATCTAAAGTTGTATTTCCACAAGTTAAAATCCTTTCTTGAACCTTCTTGAAAATGCATATAGGATCTAGTTGGTACCTAATGAGCAGGTGTTCTGTTGCTCAGATAATTTCTCAAGTGGCTTATATGCGATTTGAAACTCATTCAAATCTGAATCGCCTTTTTCCACTATGACGGATGGTAGATCTTAATGTTTTAGCCCCTCTTGCCAAATTAATAGTACAGTAAGGGGTGGTTTACTAACAGCTTGCTCTGGGTTTGCATCATGAAAGTGATGCAAAGCAGTACAAAATGTTTTTTTATTATTTACTTCCCAGTTCAAAACTTGTATTGCGCTGGAAAATAACTAAAAGTAACGCAAAGTTACGCAAGGTGCTGTTTTGCATTACTTAGCATCAATGGGGTGTTACATAGGCATTCTCATGTAACCACCCACCCTTTGCGGGTGTGAGACTGGGTTTTGCGTAAAAAAATAACACCTAGGGAGAGGGGAGGAGGAAGACAAATCTCTGTAGATATTGTCATGTAACACAGCGAAGAATTGTTGCCTTCTGCACTGCATTGCCAGGCAGTTTGGTAACTCTGCCCCTAAGTTTTTTTGTTGTTGTTGTGTCTGAATCTTAAGCTAATAATAGCGTCTCATAAGCATACCTTGGCCCATATATATGTACTCGGTTTGTGCCAAAATAGCGTCATTTCTTTATTACGCTAATTCAGTGCAAACCTAACTCCATATTTTAGCGCCATCATTTACAACCTTGGTCAGTGCAGGCGTTAGGTGGCCTGTGGGCTTTTTTCCATGGCCAGAGACCATGGAAAAAGCCCACAGGTGCCCTTCCCTGGCCACAATGACACCCTCACCCACCCCCACACACACCAGGAAGACACCCAAGGATGCAGGGACCCTATCCAAGGTAGGTAGAGGTAGGTATGGGTAAGTATTTTCAATTTTATTTGAAGTGCCATGGGGGGGCCTAACTTGGCCCAATGGCCATGCCCAGGAGACCTGAGTCACCTGGGCATGGCCATTGGGCTGGGGGGCATGACTCCTGTCTTAACTGAGACAGGAGTCATGTCCATGGGGTCTTAACGTAAAAAAATGATGCTAGTATGGACAGAGGCATTTTTTTTTTGCCTCTGCCCATACTAGCGTCATCCTTTGACGCTAACGTCCGTGTTCCCCCTACGCCGTCCCCACCCGGCTAGCGTCCTTTTCTATGATGCTAACCGGGCCATACCGCCGGCTAGCGTCACACCATAAATATGATGCCGGGCCGGCGTCTTGGTATGGCGTTAGCCGGCGGTAAACTTTTTGACGCTGAACTGTGTTAGCGCATTTCAGCGTCAAAAAGTATAAATATGGGCCCTCATTTGTTATGAGGATTGCCATGATCATCCAGAAAGGCAAGGGCTGCCAGGATCCTCCAGGAAGAGTGACGGATGTGTTACATTTTGCATTTTAGCAATTAATAAAAAAGAAAAGAGAAAGAAAAAAACGAAAGCTGGAACAAATACAATGACTCAGATGTTAGAAAAAGTCTGTTTGAATATAGTTTTCTTTTGTAGACATGGAAACACCCCGCAAACGTTTGCAAATCTCTAATTGATCAGCACATAAAATGTCAAGCAGCCTTGTGCAGTGTGCTAGTAAAATGTCTTGGAGCTGGCACAGTGAAAATTACGGATCTAACTCATCAGTACTCAAAAATCACAACACAAAATGCAAACACAAAAACTACCCCCATCAATTACATATGATGTCATATGATGCTGCAACTTTCAGACAGAGTGACCTCTACACGCGCACTGGGGCAGATTTACCAAGGAATTGTGTTGTCCTTGTGTGATACAAATCATGGCAAGGCAATACAAGTCCCTAACTGGGATTTACTATGCCATGTAAAGCCACTTTGTGTGGTTTAGTAAATACAAAGGAGCCAGCGGGGGCTGTCATGTAGGCAGAGTTGGGGGGGGGGGCAAATGCAGTGTTGGTGCATGTGTGCATGCATGCAAGGTGTAAATAAAAATAAAAAACACTTACCTTGCTTGCTGCACAAGAAGCGTCAGGATTGGAGGGAGCTGCCTGTCTCAGCGCTCACAAGAACACCGGAGGCCTGGGTTTTCTCTAATTCAGCTGTCTGAAGACAGCTTGGTTACAGAAGTTTAAAGTGTGCATGTCTGGCTGGCCATCAGAAGACAGTCGGCCAAAAAGACATGCGCAATTTAAACTCAGGTGCACTGCTCACTGCTGCCACTCAGCAGGAGTGGCCATGCCCCTTCCTGAAACTCCGTTCAGGACGGGAGGATAGAAAATAAAACGGTAATAAATGAACTTTATTACCATTTCATTTTTCATCCCGGGGGTACATTTTAGGCAGAGGGGCGACGCCCCACACCAACGCCAAAGGGACAGCTGAGGATGGGGGACCCCATCCCAGGTAAGTATAGGTAAGTACACCTAAGTATTTCTTTCTTTTTAATGTGTCATTTGGGCCCTGAAGTGGGCCCCCCTACATGGCACTGGGTGCATTGGCCAAGCCTAGGGGACCCTGGTCCCCTGTGCTGGCCATTGGGGTGGTGGGCATGACTCCTGTCTTTTCTACGACAGGAGTCATGTGGTATGGATGGTTTTGTGTCATAAAATGACTCTAGGCAGGTTAGAGTCATTTTTTTGCCCTAGACTGCCTAACATCATTTTTTTGGTGCAAAAACCTCTTCTTCCATACTGCCAGCCCAAGTCATTTTTTTGCTACTGGCCTACCCTTTGCACCGTCTTGCACCATTCCATAAATATGGTGCCCAGCTGGTGCACAGAAATGGTGCAAGCTTGTGCTAAACATTTTGGTGCGCACCAAAATGTAGAAATCAGGGCCTTAGCCCTTAGAGAGCATAGGGCATTACACATTTTCAGAACTAGCAAAGCTACTACAATGACATTACCAACCAAACTCTTAAAACACAAACTACTCTCAGCTGTAAACCAAAAGTTCCAGCAATGAGAAAGGCTACAAAAGCACTGCATGGAGGGAGGGGTTATTATTTTGAGGTCTCCACTCACCTAGTGTGGGGACTCAGAGACAAACTGGACAGAAAGAGTAGGTTGTGGTGAACATTTTGAACTTGGTTCCATTGTCCTAGGACCACCACATGCGGCGTTATGAGCAAAAATGTTCTGTAAAAGAATGGCCTGCAAAGTATTATGGTATGACCGAGTGCAACAAATATTGTAGTGTGTTGACTGTAATGCTCAGAACAGCCTCTAGAGAACACCACCATAAAAATATCATTTGGAAGAACCATATAACCACATGAAAAAAAGAGAATAGCACAAAATAATATAACACAACCATATATTTAGCTCCTACAGGGCATAGTGCCTTCACATTTTCATATCTATTGCAATACTAGGGCCCTTAGAACATAAACTACTCCAAGCTGTAAAACAAAACTTCCAGCCATAAGGGAGCAAAAGAAGAAACTGCCTAGTGGAAGGGGTTATTATTTTTGGGTCCCCACTAACCTAGTGTGGGAAAACAGATGACCTAAACAAAAAGTGTGTCATGCTGAACATTTCTGGTGGTGGTCACATTGTCCTAGGACCACCACAGGCTTAGTTATGGGCAAAAATGTTTTGAAAAGGAATGCTTGGAAAGCATTATGGTGCGACTTTTCATGAGTGCAGTGAATATTGTAGTATTGGCTCTTCCCCTGTGACAGGAGAGCCACATTGCGATTTTCTGTGTTTTTTAGTGAAGAATATATAATTTCAAAATGTTTTTTGGGAAAGGCATGGAGCATGAAGGGGAGAGCTCAAAGAAATTACTCTGATTAGGTAACAGTGTGAACAAAGTGACCAGCGTTCCAAAACCGCTGCTGCAGTTTGGGCTGTTCATGCTGTTCATGCTGTGAGGGCCATGGCTGCCATGGAGCACGAAGGGGAGAGACGAAACAAATTGTCCACCCATGCAGAAGTATATGGGCAATCGTGCAATTATCCATGTAACAGAGTGAGCCTGCAAGGTGGTAACAAAACCGCCCCAAGGCAGGACAGATATAATCAATTACCAATGACATCAAGGGATTTTTGAAAGGCAAGCCCACAAATGAGTGAAGGCGATGGGTGTCAGGTGGGCGCGGTTAAAAGCCCACCATAATTACAACAGGTCAAAGCCCTAGCGCGCTCGACCTAAAAACTAGGGGGTCTTCCGCCTGAATCGGGTCTGTTGGTATGTGTGCAAATGTAAGCAGGCAGTGCAGACAGAGTAAGATAAAACACCTTGAGGAAACAGAGCCAAAGGAGTTGGATAACAGACATAAAGTCACTGAATTGACTGAAAAAAGGTAATGGGAAGGATCATAATCAATGCAACATTGTTCACCTCGACAAAGAAGCTACCTCATAACTTGGATGTAACTCATGTAATCAAACCAAGCAGGAATGTGGGGCCTTGAACAATTCTGTGCTGTGTCCCAGAGAGCAGAATTTGTCACCAGAAAGAAAAGGCAAGTCACAACCAAAAAGTTTACTGGGGTGACAGACTTACACCCTGTCTTCCAGCCACCACTTGGTAACTGGTGACTGGAATCTTGCAAGCTTCTATTGAGTGGTGTATTGTGATGTTATAATATTAAGGACCACAGCCCAGCCACCACAGGCCTTCAGAGCCAGACTTAATATTTGAGATGTAAGCTTCTCATTTAATCAGAGTACTCCACAAATGGCTTCCACTCCAGGACTCGGTGTGAGAAAGTAGCCTCTTTCTAGCCTTGTTACCCCCACTTTTGGCCTGTTTGTGAGTATATGTCAGGGTGTTTTCACTGTCTCACTGGGATCCTGCTAGCCAGGGCCCAGTGCTCATAGTGAAAACCCTATGTTGTAAGTGTGGTTGTTATGTGTCACTGGGATCCTGCTAGCCAGGACCCCAGTGCTCATAAGTTTGTGGCCTATATGTATGTGTTCCCTGTGTGATGCCTAACTATCTCACTGAGGCTCTGCTAACCAGAAACTCAGTGGTTATGCTCTCTCTGCTTTCCAAATTGTCACTAACAGGCTAGTGACCAATTTCACCAATTCACATTGGCATACTGGAACACCCTTATAATTCCCTAGCATATGGTACTGAGGTACCCAGGGTATTGGGGTTCCAGGAGATCCCTATGGGCTGCAGCATTTCTTTGCCACCCATAGGGAGATCTGACTATTCTTACACAGGCCTGCCAGTGCAGCCTGAGTGAAATAACGTCCACGTTATTTCACAGCCATTTACCACTGCACTTAAGTAACTTGTAAGTCACCTATATGTCTTACCTTCACCTGGTGAAGGTTGGGTGCAAAGTTACTTAGTGTGTGGGCACCCTGGCACTAGCCAAGGTGCCCCCACATCGTTCAGGGCAAATTCCCCGGACTTTGTGAGTGCGGGGACACCATTACACGCGTGCACTATACATAGTTCACTACCTATGTATAGCGTCACAATGGTAACTCTGAACATGGCCATGTAACATGTCTAAGATCATGGAATTGTCACCCCAATGCCATTCTGGACTGGGGAGACAGTTCCATGATCCCCGGGTCTCTAGCACAGAACCCGGGTACTGCTAAACTGCCTTTCCCGGGGTTTCACTGCAGCTGCTGCTGCTGCCAACCCCTCAGACAGGTTTCTGCCCTCCTGGGGTCCAGGCAGCCCTGGCCCAGGAAGGCAGAACAAAGGATTTCCTCTGAGAGAGGGTGTGACACCCTCTCCCTTTGGAAATATGTGTGATGGCTGGGGAGGAGTAGCCTCCCCCAGCCTCTGGAAATGCTTTGATGGGCACGGATGATGCCCATCTCTGCATAAGCCAGTCTATACCGGTTTAGGGATCCCCCAGCCCTGCTCTGGCACGAAACTGGACAAAGGAAAGGGGAGTGACCACTCCCCTGACCTGCACCTCCCAGGGGAGGTGCCCAGAGCTCCTCCAGTGTGCCCCAGACCTCTGCCATCTTGGAAACAGAGGTGTTGCTGGCACACTGGACTGCCCTGAGTGGCCAGTGCCAGCAGGTGACGTCAGAGACTCCTTCTGATAGGCTCTTACCTTTCTTACTAGCTTATCCTCCTTCCTAGGTAGCCAAACCTCCTTTTCTGGCTATTTAGGGTCTCTGCTTTGGGGAATTCTTCAGATACCGAATGCAAGAGCTCACCAGAGTTCCTCTGCATCTCCCTCTTCACCTTCTGCCAAAGGATTGACCGCTGACTTCTCAGGACGCCTGCAAAACCGCAACAAAGTAGGAAAGACGACTACTGCAACCTTGTATCGCCTCATCCTGCTGGCTTTCTCGCCTGTTTCCTGGTGGTGCATGCTCTGGGGGTAGCCTGCCTCCTTCTTGCACCAGGAGCTCTGGAGAAATCCCCTGTGGGTCGACGGAATCTTCCCCCTGCAACCGCAGGCAACAAAAGACTGCATCACCAGTCCTCTGGGTCCCCTCTCAGCACGACGAGCGTAGTCCCTGGAACTCAGCAACTCTATCCAAGTGACTCCCACAGTCCAGTGACTCTTCAGTCCAAGTTTGGTGGCGGTAAGTCCTTGCCTCCCCACGCTAGACTGCATTGCTGGGTACCGCGTGATTTGCAGCTGCTCCGGCTCTTGTGCACTCTTCAAGGATTTCCTTTGTGCACAGCCAAGCCGGGGTCCCCGACACTCTAACCTGCAGTGCACAACCTTCTGAGTTGTCCTCCGGCGTCGTGGGACTCCCTTTTGTGACTTTGCATGGACTTCGGTTCACTCCTCTTCTAAGTGCCTCTTCCGGTACTTCTGCGGGTGCTGTCTGCTTCTGTGTGGGCTCCCTGACTTGCTGGGCGCCCCCTCTGTCTCCTCATCCAAGTGGCGACATCCTGGTCCCTCCTGTGCCACAGCAGCATCGAAAAACCCTAACAGCGGCCCTTGCAGCTAGCAAGGCTTGTTTGCAGTCTTTCTGCATGGGAACACCTCTGCAAGCTTCTTCACGACGTGGACATCCATCCTCCAAAGGGGAAGTTCCTAGTCCTCTTCGTTCTTGCAAAACACCAAGCTTCTTCCATCCGGTGGCAGCTTCCTTGCACCCTCAGCTGGCATTTCCTGGGCTCCTGCCCACTCTCGACACTGTCGCAACTCTTGGACTTGGTCCCCTTGTCTTACAGGTACTCAGGTCTGGAAATCCACTGTTGTTGCATTGCTGGTGTTCATTTTCCTTGCAGAATCCCACATCACGACTTCTGTGCTCTCTGGGGGTTGTAGGTGCACTTTACACCTACCTTACAGGGTTTTGGGGTGGGCTATTTTCCTAATCCTCACTGTTTTCTTACAGTCCCAGCAACCCTCTACAAGCTCACATAGGTTTGTGGTCCATTCGTGGTTCTCATTCCACTTTTGGAGTATATGGTTTGTGTTGCCCCTATACCTATTTGCTCCTATTGCAATCTATTGTAACTTTACACTGCTTGCATTACTTCCTTGTGCTATTGCTGCATAATTTTGGTATTGTGTACATATATCTTGTGTATATTTGCCATCCTCATACTGAGGGTACTCACTGAGATACTTTTGGCATATTGTCATAAAAATAAAGTACCTTTATTTTTAGTATATCTGTGTATTGTGTTTTCTTATGATATTGTGCATATGATACCAGTGGTATAGTAGGAGCTTTGCATGTCTCCTAGTTCAGCCTAAGCTGCTCTGTCATAGCTACCTTCTATCAGCCTAAACTGCTAGAAACACCTCTTCTACACTAATAAGGGATAACTGGACCTGGTACAGAGTGTAAGTACCCCTTGGTACCCACTACAAGCCAGGCCAGCCTCCTACACTCGGTACTCCTCATATTGCCTCCAGACCTTGCACAATAACCCAGACGTGGCCCTTGAATCTGGATGCAATACCACACAGATTGCCTCTGCACAATGTTCCAGATGTGTCTCTGGATGTTGACTCAGTACTGTGCATGTGGCTTCATGATCTGGGCACACTGCTCTACATGTGGAGCAATATTCCAAATATTCTTCAGACGAGGCCAGTGCTCCTGTACATTATTTTTAGAATGTGGATCCACTAGTCTCTAAAGATATAGTAGAACCTCTAGTCATCAGCTGATTGCATCTCTTCATCTGCCCCCTAGCATCACCCTTACTGTCTCCACAGCCTCCTTAGGGTGTTTGGATCAGGTAGCACAGTATGACCTAGGAGTCCAGTTTATGTTGTTTCTGGGAGAACAAGCAGCACAGGAGCAGAGTCCATAACTAGATCCCTCTTGTAGAAATAGTTGAGAAGTTTTTCAAAGCAGAATGCAAAAACTATTAGTGTGATTATTTAGTCTAAGCAGAGGACAGTGAGGTGTGAGTGAGTCTGAGTGTCCAGAATGGCTGAGTTCTGAGGGCGACTAAGAAAAGCCAAAGCCATCAATCTTTCAGGCTTGTATTAATGTATGAGTTTAATGTGAGATTCCAGGGTCTCTACAAATATTTGTTACATTTTAACATTACCCAAGGTTCAGATTGATTAAATGCTTTAATTTCTGTTGGGATTAAAAAAGTATGGCTATGATCGGTATTACAGGTTTACTGTTTTTAAGCATAGGGTGTAGTTAATTTTACCATCCACAAGTTTTCCAGCAGTGGTGCCTTACCCTCACCCACTACCTATAAAAGATTAATGGTATCTGCGGGTTACATTTGCCGTATATTTGTACAAATTCCTTGAGCTGGTCTAGCTGCAAGACCTGGCCAAGCATTTGCTTACCCTAGACAAAGTTTTCTCTTCACTGAAAGCGGATGAGATGGCTCACAGTGCAAAAAGGCCTTCAATTGGTTATCTGCGTCACTTAATCAGTGGACCTTTGGGGTTAAAAGTTGGGTCATATTTTTTAGATGGTGCCATGCCTAGGCAAATACTGAATAATCCAAGTGAACATACTCTGCATAATTCACTATGTTGCACATTTCAACACAAACCTAGATAACATCTTTGGACAATTCAAACTGTCCCTGGGCTTGCATACTTCTTCACCATATGACCCCATAAGAGCAATCAAGACTTCACAATACATAACCTCTTAGTTGACTACACCACAAATAACATGACTCAACACTGTGCACACGTAAATCATCAACATACTGCCAAATCCTTATTACACCCCATCCATCTAACAATACTGTACCATACCTGTGAGAAAGTGCAGTATTATGCAGTGAGGCTTGTTAGGCTTCAGTATGCACTACTCTCACAATACCCCAAACTGGGTCCTTTGGATTAACACTAATAAATGCCTAGCTCAGTCCTGGTAGTGTGGCACAGAACAGTCAGGCTTTACAAGAGGAACACGTGTTAAGCATTTCAGAGCACCAACATGGATGATAAGTAAATTACATGACTCAATAGAAATCCAAAATCAATTTCTAAATATAGAGCACATTTTTATATAACTGTAGACACCAAAATGAACACAATCAGATAAGTATAGCTGGAGGTGGATTTTTGAAGGAAAAATAAATGAGGGCAATTCACTACTGCAGAACTTTAACTCTGCGGTCAATGGAGAAAACAATCAGTGCTAATCAGTCACTTGCAGGTCGAGTCCAGTGGAAACTACTGGCGGTCAAACAAAGGTAGTGGTAGCCAGTCTGCCCACCAACAAGCCTTGGTCAGTGCCAAGCTCAGCTGTGGGTTACTGCGTCGCCCTGGAGTCTGGGGGAAAACAGTAGCCACCTGAAACTTGCTGGAGGTCAGGACTGAGTTTCACACAATGCAACAGACTATTTACGTTTGGGTCATCCCTCAGCAGGCCCGATGGCCATTGATTCTTTGGTTCGGGACCATTTATTACTTGTGGGCTGCAGGAGACTAGTATCTCTAATCCAAGGGAGTTCTGGAGTTGCCCTTGGTGATCAGAGAAGTTCCTTTTGGTTTTGGAACTGGTCTCTGGTCTGGGACAAGTTGCAGTCATGAAGTTGCAAGGTGGTTGCTACAGGTGCAGGTTATGGCACCTTTGCTTTGGTCAGGTCCTGAAATATCAGACTTGGGTCTCTTCTTTGTTGCAAGTCAAATCAGATCTGAGGTTCTAGTGCCAGGGGTGCCCCTTAAATCCTAGATTTTGGGGCAGTAGGGGGTGAGGGTGCAAGTAGCCAATGGGTTACTAGCCCCAGCGGCAAATACATCCCTTAGGTGACCACATTCTGGGTGTGTGCCACCTTTCCTACTGAGAACCCTCTCTTCTGCCGCCTTTGAAAATGGCAGAACCCCTTTTAGGCTGTACAGACCAGGTAGTCCACTGTAGGGGTGTGGATATCCTTCTGGGAGTTTATGCCTCCTGACTACCTAACTTTCCTGCCTGCCTGGGGGCAAATATGCCTGGGTACAGAGGGATGGCTTTGTTCTCCTTTGGGAGGTGACTCCTCCTGCCCATGTAGGCCTTTGTTTCTGACTCCTGAGAGTGTTCATACCTCCTGGCAGGGGGTCAGATTCCTGTCCTGGCGGTAGCAGCTGCAGGCAGGTGGGCAACTTCTCAGGTGGCCACCTGGGTGCCTGCCACATTAAATCGGACTTAGGATAAAGTCAGATTTGATGGGACAAGTTGTTTGATACCAAACATGATGTTTTTCAGTGGGACCATAATGAAATTGGCAACCTCGGGGGGGCCCGGGGGCCAGCCTATGTTATCCTATGCCTAGAGGAAAGAGGCTACTGACCACTTATAGTAGCCCTTAATGAAAAGAGTCTACTCTAGGGAGATATAAGCTTGCCCTTATAAGTCCACACCTTTAATATAATGCACCCTGCCTCATGGGCTCAGGAGGCCTACTTTAGGGGTGACTGGCTTATCTTAAAAATAGTGCTTTGACCGTGCCACACATGGTGAGGGCAAAGTTGAGTTTGAGCAGTTTGCACTGATCCTGCAGTCTGCAATGACAGGACTGCTGTCATCTGTTTACTTGGGTCATTCAAAGTGGCACAAACAGAGCTTCAGGCCCTGGCGACCCCTTTAACTCTCATGCCCTGGGTACTACTGATACCACTTATCAGGGACCTAAAAGGTGGTTAAAGTCCTTGCCAATTGGGGATTCCAAATCACATTCATCTTATTTAGAGAGAGAGAGCACACACTGGGGTTGGATTTGCAGGCTTCAGTGCACTTTAAGAGTCGAAAACCAGGCAGCTAGTAGTTCAAATGGGTGTACCTGCAAAAGCCTATTTTCCTACAGTGCCAGAAACACTATTCCATATGTCACCATATCTTCACACATACAATACCACTTAACGCTACCATGCTGACCAACCACTTCCTATCAAACAGTACCAAAGCATCCCAATGCAGTCACAGGCTGATGTTCTTTACATTGTATGTCAGAATACAGACCAAAAAATACTATAGTATGAAAATATTGATGTCTAAATTTAGATATAAAAATATGGTCATTACATACTCATAATTCCAAAATACCAAATACAAAACGTATTGTGATCGACAAATATTGATAATATATCAGTGAATTTATATTTATTTGTGAATAGCTCTGTTGAATGGTAAAAACTAACAATGTAACATATGTACAAAATAGATACATTTACACAACTATGTTAATTGAAGCAACTTGACAAAGTAATTTAATCTTAAACCTTTTCATTTAACACTTTTTTAATAAGTGATAAAATAATTATGTAAAATCTTTATATATAGATGACATTGAATTCTTCTATATATATAAATAATGTTTACATTAAAATAAGTATAACAATAGCTTTTAAAAATAATCAACAATATAAACATGTAAATATTAATGTTAACAATTAGAAACACATTTTAAATTATTAAGCCATTTTTAAAAATGTAAAACAAATATAAGAAAAAGACTTCATAAAATCCATAAAACATTTAAGAAAAATAATTTTAAAACATAAAAAGCAACATAAATTATCAAACAATAAACAAATACATAAAACTTTACATTTAAATTTAATATACTGAAAATGTTTAAAAAATCCAAGGTACTATTTATTTATCGAACTGCAAATCAAAATGTGTAATAAATCAGTATAAATTAAACATATTTAAAATGCACTGCTTTATCTCTAAACCAACAATCATTAGGAAAAGTACTTCGTTTGAAGTGTAGGGAGGGGCAGAATTACTGTTCAAACTCGAATCCAACAAATAGTGGAGAAAATAAACGTATTTGGGATGGGTCAGTTTAACCATTCAATCTCCAATCCAACTAACACTGGCGAAAACCCATACAATTGAGAATGTCTATTCTATCTATTCTAACTCCAGTCAGCTTACATGAAGTAAAGTGTATATATCTGAGGAAGGGGGAATCTAATATTCTCTCTACAAACATGTGGGAGATTGCATCTATTTAGGGGTGGGGGCCAAAGTTACTGTTCTAGCTTCAATCTAGCTAACATTACGGAAAGTAGATATATTTGAGGAGGTCAGAGTTATTATTCTAACTCCAGTCCAATAAACATTGGGGAAGAACATATTTTTTTAACAGACTTATTATTCTAACCCCTCTCCTACAGAAACTGGGGAAAGTGCATTTATTTAAGGGGGCAGATTTATAATTCTAACTCCAATTCAACCAACATTAGGATTAGTTCTTATGTTTGGGGCGGGTGTGGTCAGATTTACTCTTCCAGCTCCAATACAACAAATACTGAGACTTTCATTTATTTTGGGGGTTGGGAGTCATATTTAATAATCTAAAAACAGTCCCAATGAATTCTAGGGAAAATGTATATATTTGAAGTGGGGCTCGGATTTACTAGTTCAAATCCTGTCTCAACAAACATTGTTGAAAGTGCAATATTATTAATATAATTGTTATACTCATTTAGAACTAATTGCACAACGAAAAAACAATGTTAATAAATTATTTTCAAAAATAATATTAATTAATATTGCTCTAAATAAAAATGTGTCCCACCTGACAGTGAGAGGGGGAGGAAATCTGGATGAAAGAAGGCGAGAAGCAGCCAAGGAAGAGTGACTGGGCCTGACCTTACTGATTAGCAGTGTGCATAGGCGGGACTGGTGTACCAAGGGCTGAAGATCAGACCTCTTCCCTCACTTTTTTTCTCCCACTACCAGAAGATTGATACTGCAGCAGATGGACCCCACCTTTTTTCCGCCCACTGCCGGAAGGATGAAATTGCCGCACTTGGTTGTCTCCTCATGGTGCAGTCATGGACAATTAATATGCATATGTTGCTGAGCTTTATCAATGTTTCAGTATTTGTACTTGCTGTAAAAGGATATATAAAGTTTTCAAAAATATGAATTAATATTAATTTACCACAATAAATCCCTCAAACGAAAAACGAATTAAACAATTTACAAATAATTAAACATAGGAATAATTACAGAATGAATAATAATCCATTAATATCAATCAATATATCTTTGAAATAACATACTACACACCCAATGTCACAATAAAGTCTACAGCCTAAAAAGTAACATGAATTAAAAAATGAAAAATAATTAAACATGTAAACACATAATTTTAAAAAGTAAACACCCGAACACGCACCACAATGGATCAGACAGAAGGACTTATGAGGGGACTCCCGTCATCACTGTTGCCATAGGAACTATGTTTCCCAGTCTGCGCTGGGCCCCAGGAGGAGGACCTTTCTATTGCAAGCTCCTGTTTCTCCTGAGTGCTATGTAGTGCGGATTCCATTCCCGCAGCGTGGGACTCCTGTCATCGCTGTTGCCTGGGGACTACGTGCCCCAGTCTCTCCTGAGCCTGAGGAGGACTTTTGGAACGCTAGCACCTGTTAGATACGGTCTCATGTCCTGCACTTTCCTGGAACTCATCTGGATTGAGATCAAAGATCTCAGACCGTTCCTGGGGCCATTTCATGGATATGTTTGGATCTGTATGTTCCGAGAAACGTGGTGTGTAGAACCCATTTTGAGGTCAGGTTAATCCCACTTTTTTTGCCCAGCCATTGCCCAAGAGAGAGGTCGCCCAGCGGGGAGTCTAGTTATTTGGGTGAAAAATTCACTTCAATGCAAAATCAAGAGGCTCACAGAGAACTCACGCAATATACTTGGGGCCTTATTACAACTTTGGAGGACGGTGTTAATCCGTCCCAAATGTGGCGGATATACCTCCTACCGTATTACTAGTTCCATAGGATATAATGGACTCGTAATACGGTAGGTGGTATATCCGTCACATTTGGGACGGATTAACACCGTCCTCCAAAGTTGTAATAAGGCCCTTGGTCTCTCTATTACCAAAGATAACAACTGTGTTTATGTGTTTAATGTGTACAATAGGCCAGTGGGCATAAACAAAGAGTAAGCCATTCTCAATTCTTTTGAGCTCTCTGTAGAGGCACTTCCTGGATCAAACTGAAGAAGATGCCTTGTGGCTCATTCCAAAGCTAGACATCCCAAAGGTCACAAGATGTTTGGTTTTAGCAAATGAATTGCTGGGCATGGTGCTGAGGCTAGGGCTTAGAGCCTGCAATGGCAGATCACAGTCAGACCAAGATGGAGCCTACACTTTTAAAACGCTAAAACAATCAGCTAGTATAGATTATGTACTCTTATCCCTTCAGACGTGGTGATATTTGGCACACATGGTGATTATTAAGATGAGGGGCAGTGACCACAATGTACTTAAAATAGAGTTGAAGGGCCTTATGTCCTCTGACCCAGAGAAGCTTACATCTACTCCCCTGTGCCATATCATTCTATCCAACAATGAAAAGGCATTGAAATAGGAGTATATAGTAAGCCACCCTAATTTAATGAGCTAGGTGTATACCAATGTGGCTGATTCATTGGAATGTGTGAGTGCCCTAGTGCTCCAAGCAGCCAGTACCAATTTGATCATAGCTTCCCACGAGGAACTGTTAGCATCCTTGAGAGAGTTGCTTTCTTGAGAATCCACAAAACAAAAAGAAAAAGTTCCCTCGCATCCCTGGTATAACGATGAATGTAGAACAGCAAAAAGTTCTCTACTTAACTTTCTAAAAACTAAAGTTCAGAGAGATATTTCCTTGTCACAAAGAAAATATAAAGAAGTGTTGGCCTGTGCTAAAGCCTGCTGGGAGTATGAGGTTTGGAGCAATTTGGTTAGAGCAGCAAACGAAAGAGACTCCAAGGCTTTCTGGGCAATAATAGCTCACGGAAGTCTTTATGCAGTCTCGTCTGTGGACTTCCATGTTCAACCTCATATTTGGGTGGACCACTTCGAGAAGCTTTATTCTGGTAGTGGAGAGTTGGGTACAGTGAAGCTTTGAGTCAGGGACTTGTAGACCACATAAAACAACAAGAGCCTCTTGCAGTCTCTATTACTAATTCACTTAAGGCCCTCAAGTCCATAATCCCCAAGAAGGCCCCAGGCCCTGATTGTACACCAGCAGATCTATAGTCACCTGAGCCTGATATCTAGACCCCCTACCTTAATCCCATAACAGGGCTATCTGGCATGGTGGCCCCATACCAAGATCCTGGCAGGCTGCAGACATCGTCCTAACATTTAAGGAGGGCTGACAGGATGAACCAAGCAACTAAAGACCCATCAGTTTCTTGATGGACTCCAGACGTTGTTCCCCCGCCAAGAACTGAGGAAATTAATACACTGGGCCATAGAGAGCCAAATGTCAGAGTACCAGGCGGGAGTCAGGATTGGCTGGGCGCTCCCAGGCAGACTGGGAGCCTGTGCAGGCTCTCTCCAGCCCGGCAACTGTGTTGCCGGGCTGGAGACAGGCTTCTGCACATGTATGTTTGGCCGGCCCAAGACGGCCGGCCAAACATACATGCACTGTGAGGGGGAGTGAGTGCTCCCCCTTGCTGCTCATCACCCCTGTGGCCCCGCCCCTTCAAAAGAAAAGTATAATAAACAAAGTTTATAATCCTTTTCTTTCAAAGGTTTGCAGTTGCCGCTGCTGGCAGGGGGCGCAACGCTTCTCCGCCCTAAAGGAGGAGCTGCCCCTGCTTGGCTCATGTGGAAAAGATATTTAGGGAGCACCTTATGCAACCCCATGTGTACCACTTGAAAACAGTTTGTTTAGCCCAGGAGTATATTTTACCAGTACATTTATGTGGTGTATAGTTCTTGTTTTAAATAATATGGCTGTTTTTTTTCTCTCCCGTTTTATATTTATAATGCTACATTACTGTGAAGAAACTGAGATGCACTTTATTCAAATGGACAACCCGTATTTCCTATTTTTGCACATATGTTTTATTCACGCGTAGCTGCTATTCAAGAAAACATCAATCATGTTTTTAATTCCTCTTTGAATCTACCTGTTTTTCATAAAGTATGCATGTCTTATGGAAATAGATTTCGAAAGAAACATAAATGAATGAATGAAAAAGTACACAACATATTAATCAATTAACATTAACTAATATATATTTTTTTATAAACTACCGGCGGATTCCTCCAGTAAACCTAATGACTTGAAACATTGAAACAAAGGCATCATTAACGGTAAAATAATAAGCAAGTAAATCAAAAATTACTCATATAACATATCATAATTAATTATGAACTAATCATATATATGATATTTATCATAAATTAAATACTACCCACTGAATCCCCAATACACCCACCGAGCCCCAAAAATAAATTAAACATTTCTATACTTTTGATAAAAAATATTAAAACTAAATAAATGAATGATACAATTTACTGAAGCATAATTAACAATATTACATTAAACTATATTTTAAACTCTGTATTATTGTAAAATATTTAAAAAATATATATTTACCTTAGATGTATTTGCCCATGATATTTTTATAATCAGTATATTTTGACCACAATATTATGCTGATACGAAATTTTTGGGCCGATATTATGGTGGAGTACTGTCTTGGACAACACACACAAGACGTAATTTCAGAAGGCAGAGTAACAGTACCAACGCAAAAAGATAACCTTAACCACTAAAGATATACCAAATTTGAGCATCTCCTGTTGCCCATATATGGTGACCAAGGATTTCTAATTAACCAAGCTTTACACACTAGTGTAGCGCATTATGAGGCATATTTACTTAAAAGGTGGCGCTGGGCAGTGAAGCAAGTGGACTTGCTGCGCTGCCCTGCACTACAGGGAAAGGGCAGTAATATATTGTATTTACGAAGTACAGTCATTTTTGTGCTTTCCCCTTGTGCTGGCGCACAATGTAGGCACTCTTGCACCATGGTGCAAGGGTGCCTGTGTTGCAGACAGGGTTGTTTCTGTGCAGAAAGGGGCACCTTCCTGCACAAAAACAATCCATGGAGGCGTTTTCCTCTGTCTATGTGTGCTACAAAATACTGCACACATGGAAAGAGTTAAAAACAAGGAGAAATGAAAAAAAAAATCCTTTACTTCTCCCCTGGGGAGGCATATGGTTTGGAGCATTCCCAGGTTTACACATCCTTATAAATCTGGGAAAACCCATAGATATTGCATCGGAAAACCCACCGCAACGCCCATGAAATGCCCCTTCTGACACAGAGTAAGGCAATGCAGCGATTTATCATGCCTTGCTTTACTCCATATCTACAAGGCCACGAAAAGCCACACAAAGTGACTTTGCGTGGCCTTGTATAAATGGGTCTGCCCTCTGCACTGCTGGAGCATCAATAAAAGGGACGCACTGACGGCGCATAGGGCTTGTAAATATGCCCCTATGATTGGAAGCTGGCCAATGCATCTTTCCGTGTAAGGGGAGGAGGGCAGCACAAGGAAAGGCAACCTCAGGCAACTCAACACTACAAACCAGTGAGCGTTCTTTAAAGAAATCAGACAACACTGAAATACTAATCACATCCACACAAAAAGCACACGGAGCACAAATCATTCCCACATATTGGCATGGATTGCAATAAGCTGCAAACCAGCCTTTTCGCTGAAATATCCAGGGTGATAACTGACAAGTAGAAGTCAAGTGCCAGTGGGACATGGCGCGCATGGAGAAAGAAGGCAAGAATGAAGGGATGTGACACCTCAACAAGAAATGCAAGAAACACATCTGAAAGTAGTAGAGACCTTCATTCTTAAGAAATCTAACTAGGATACAAAACACAGGTTGAAGGTTGAGGGTCATTAAACCATATACCACATGGGAATACCCTCCTTTTGAGACAAGGCTTTACCAGACCGCTATCACTCAAACTGCACCAAAGTGACGTTGACCAACATGACCAACATGAGGTCTCTGTGATGTATCAAAATCGTTATGAAATTAAATGATGAACAGTGACCTAGTTGTTATATGTGCTGTATGTTGTCCAAAAATACAAAAGTATTTATTAAATTGTGGAGGTTTCAATAGTGCCAAAGTGGTGGAGACAGGTGGGAAGGGACGTGAAGGAAGAGCACCAAATGAAATATAAACCTATGGCTCAGACTTTTTGTCTTAGGTCAGGTTGTTTCCAGAGAAGTGGGCCCAATAAATGTTTTTTTTAAAAGTTGTTCTCATTACCGCTAAGCTGCGTGATTTCTGGTTTCACACCATTCAGGCAGATGAAAGTCTCTCTTTTCTAGCGATAGATGTAATTAATGCACTTGGAGCTGTTTGTCTGATTTCCTACCTGGTGGGTCAAAAGTACTTGTAGAAGTAGAGGAGACAGTCTGTTTAGAATTCAGACCTCCATCTTGATCTTTTGAGTGCTTACTGAGGTATAGTAGGATCCATTACTGGGAAGTACCTTCAAAACCATTCTTTTCCTTTAGACTTCTCAACAGGATGCCATGGTGTTGTAGGTTACTGAAAGATTGAGGAGAAATAGGACTGACTACTTCTTTGTTCTCACTTAATGCTGCAATACAATGTCACATCAAGGAACTATTCAAGGGAGGTTTTCTGGTAGCAAGGTGTCCTAAATATTACTGAAGTCACAAAGGATAAATATGAATGCTGGTGTCCACACTTGGACGACACTCGGAAGACCCTTCATTCAGATGAAGTAAGGGCCGGGATCTTGGTGCAAGGTAGATCACTGTGTTTGCTATTGCTCTGTTTTTGTAGATGATATTGTGCCCTGCCAAAATCAGAATGTCAAGGATAGCAAGGAAGCAATGGGCCTTATTTAGATTTTGGCGGAAGGGAATACTCCATCACAAATGTGACGGATATCCTGTCCGCTTTATTATGATACCTTTAGGGTATAATGAGATCGTAACACTGCGGACAGGATATCCGTCACATTTGTGATGGAGTATTCTTTTCTGCCAAGATCTAAATCAGGCCATAAGTCTAAACCGGGTTTCTGTAAGCATTAGTACATGGCGACACTCATCGACCGTCAGATCATAAGTGCTGGGATGTTGTTGGCTGAGTGAGTGTTGTGGAGGTTGGGCAGCTTTTTTGTTGTTGCAATCCTCCCTTTGATTCGTTCAAGCATTTTTTGAATGATCTTTTGCTGCCTTTTCAGCTTTGTGTCTAGAAAGAGATACCATCTGAGCTTCCGGAGATCCACGGGGGTCTTTTGGCAGTTTCGTTTGGAATTACAGTGGTACTACTTGCGCTTGGTTGTGCAGGGCTTAATTGGTACAGATCTTACCCGGAATGAATGGGTTATGCCTTTGAATCCTATGTACATTATTTTCTCCGTTCTGGGCCAGATGGTGTTCTAACACTTCCCGCTCCCATGCCAATTCATGACTGTATGTTTGTATAGTCTGACTGTATTGTCTAAGTAGGATGTCAGGGTCCACTGGGAAATGTTTATTAGAACTGCCCAAATGTATTGCAAAAAGGGCAGGTGGCAAATTATATCTGATCATGGCAAGTTCTTTATGGAATTCACTACCAGAGTTGATCAGATACATTCAACATCTCTCTGCATTCTAGAAACCTTTAAACACATACCTGTTCCGTTAAGTCAACTAGTGGTCACTTGCCAACTCTTATGGGCATATTTATACTTGTTTTGTGCCGAATTTGCATAATTCCTTTTACACAAATTCGGTGCAAAACTAACTCCATATTTATACTTTGGCGCTAGACCTATCTAGCGCCAAATTTATGGAGTTAAAGTCATTTTTTGAACGTGGAAACCTACTTTGCGTCAATGAGATGCAAAGTAGCGTTCCCGTGCAAAAAATTACTCTATGGCTTTAGCGCCATATTTATCCTCCATGCTAAAATCATGCATGGGGGGAGGAGGGGGCAATAAATGGTGCAAAGCTTGCTTTGCACCATCTTTTAACGCCTGGGTGAGGGCAGGCGTTAGGGGACCTGTGGGCCTATTTCCATGGTGGAACTTTCTAAGACAGGAGTCATGTGGAATGGATGGTTTTGCGTCAGAAAATGACTCTAGGCAGGTTAGAGTCATTTTTTTTTAACTCTAACCTGCCTAACGTCCTTTTTTGGTGCAAAACCCCCTTCTTCCATACTGCCAGCCCCACCCGACTAACGTCTTTATATTGTATGCTAGCCTACCCTTTGCACTGGCTTGCACCATTCCATAAAGATGGTGCCCGACTAGTGCACAGAAGTGGTGCAAGCCGGTAATAAACTTTTTGGTGCAAAACTGCGTTATTGCAGTTTTGCACCAAAAAGTATAAATCAGGGCCTTAGTCTTTCCACTGAGATTTGAGCGCTATTCAAATTTGCAGTTCAATTCAATTAAATTATATTGTCTGAGATCCATTTGTGGCGGGTCTTGTCTGGCTTTCGGTAAGGGGGGAAGGAATCGTTTTTGCATATATGGCCAAACTTGGTCCACGGGTTTGTGCCTCTATTCACAATACTTATCCTATGTTTTGAGCATTGTTTGCTGTTTGTAGGCTTGAGTCACAGGTGTTGCCATTGCAATATATTGGTTGTACTGTTGCACCATGGCTGAAGCCCAGTCTAGTTGTACTTGGTCAAGTTCGAATCTGTTGCATTACAAATAACCATAGCAACAAATAATAAAAAACACCACAAAGAATTATCAGCTCGATCCGTAACAGAAATAGTTGAGTGCACATCACAAAACCACAATGTACGTAAAAATTGTAAAAACATAATTCTTTGTATTTTTCTGATAAGAAATATTTCTTTTTAAAATGTAGATAACACGCAGCGTCCCCAAGAAGCAAACCGTGGGTAAAGAAACCAACATTACAAAGCCAATAGGTCTCGCCAATGCACGATCTATTGGTTTTAACAGCTTTTTAGCCATGTTGTACAGTAGCACCTCTGCTGTGCAGCATGGTTGAAAGTAAAAAAAAAAAATGCTATGACGCGGCTAGGGCTGACTGAGGCATAACCCTTTTTTTTTCTTTCAGCCATGTTGCACATCATCTGTGCTGCTGTACAACAAGGCTAAAAAACATTGACAAAAACAATAGATCTCACCCTCGCCAATGCTTGTTTTAATCTAGGCACTGTTGCACAGTAATGCAACAGCACAATGCCTGCTCCTGGCAGACAAGATGCCCTCCTTCTTTGTTCTCTGCTGGGCTTCCGGGCAGGCGGTGCAGGAGGAGAAGCAGCGGAGGCCGAGTATGGGTCACCTGTTGAGACCCCAGGCGTTTGTACATGCTTTGTGTGCCAGCAGTAAGATATTTCCATCACCTAACCTGAGACTGTTAAATGTGAGTAAACATTGCAGGAACAGCGATTATTTCTGGATAATATGTGTGTGTGTAATCATACACAACTCCTACAGCCCGATGTCCTGCCCACCTCACATCCCGCTGGGCTTCTGTTCATCTGAGACTTGCACCTACAACTGACGTTGAAGCCAACCAATAGTAAGCAATGGGCGGGCTGTAGACCCCTCTAAGTAAAGAAAAGGTCTTTAAGCACTGGCTCAAGCAAGACCTAAAGAGGTGCAGTCTAAACCTGACAGCAAGTTAGAGCAGGATCAAATTTTAGAACAGAATTAAAACTCTGGCACCAGGATCGGATTGGGATCACAATAAGGCCCGGACACTCTCAAAAAAGTGGCCCAGGTCCCCTGATCGTCCCTTTCATGAAGTGCAGGTACTCTCGATTTAGAGTACCTGTTTGCTGCTGATTAGTGCCGGTACTCATCCATTGTAATGTATTGCAACAGTGCTGAGAAGTGCAGGTACTCTCCCCTTCAAATTAAAGAAGTGCAGGTATAGGGTGACCAGATTTTGAAAAGAAAAAACCGGGACAGGTTAGACATAAAAGTAGGACTAAAGCCTTTAGTCTCACTTTTATATTTGGCCTGTCCTATTAAATTGTGTGTGTGTGTCCTTGCTTGCGTGCGTGTACGCACACACGAGAGCAGGCAGAAGTATTTAAGAATTTAAGACTCTAGAGGTGCATGTAAAAGGAGCGCATACCTTTCACTTCTGATTGGCGGGTTGACCTGACCTTTGTCCCCAAAACCGGGACAATTATTTCGAACTAACAAAAGCGTTTGCAGGTTGACTTGACCTTTGCCCCCAAAACCGGGACATTTATGTAAAATGAGCAAAAGCGTTGGGACACCAGGACAGTCCTCTGAAAACCAGGACTGTCTGGGGAAATCCCAGACATCTGGTCACCCTATGCAGGTACTCAGTACCAGACAGTTCCTGCCCATATAAAGGACTGCTTTCATGACTCACGATCTGGTTAGTCTCATTGGAATCTGGTTATTTTTTGTCTTGATTTTTTTTTTGTCGTTTTATATAGCGTGAACTCGGTCCAAAGGCACTGGAGCAATGTACATGAGCACCAGTTACATTACACAAGATCAAATTCATTTTTGTTTAGGTATGGCTATCAAGTGAAATTTGCCTAAAATCACAGTATGTTGAGCTGACACTTGGACTCGAACCTACTTCCAACATCTGCAGCTCTGACTATTGTGCTATATCCAAATTTATACAACTCTCCCATTGCCCCCAACAAGGCCTAAAAGACACTTAGGCTGAGGTGACAACACCTGACCTGCAGCATGGCCACTTCTCTTACTCAACCCCTCCCCAGCCCACTATAGCCTCAGGACAATGACCTGGCAAGAGGTGTCAAAAAACACACTGCGATGCTCCAGGTGAGCTTAGCTGAGAACGGCCAAAGAGCACAAAATAACCTGCCCACCACCCCCGTGGGACCCCCCCCCCCCACATACTCCCACCCTCCTCCACACACCCACCATGGCCCAAACATGATGGTGAGGTGGGGGATGACACTGCTTCTGGCAGGGAAAAGCATGGGAGGCAGGGGGCCGAGGTGAGAATGTCTCAAAGGCTAAAGCAGCACCTGGCCCCAGCCTCAAGTTACAGCATGGCAGGTGGAGTTAACAAGATATGGTTGCCACACTAAAGTGGCCTGGCTGGGACTGGGAAAAAAAGTAATGGGCAGATTTTTGAAAAGTGACACTGCACCTAGAGCAACGCTACTTTACATGCGCCCCTAAGCGTCCCCTAAAGCCACCATGTGTTCAGCGTATTGAAAATACGGCACACCATGGTGGTAGTTAGGGGACTAGTGTCAGAATGTTTGATGCTAGTTTGCCACTTTGCAGGATTAGCATAACAAATTATGACGCTAATCCTGCGAAGCATCCAGAGGTCCATAGTAAGTAATGGAAGCCTCCTTCTAACGCCTGCTTTAAGCAAGCATTAAAAGTGCCGAAAAAAATGGCGCAAGGAAATCTCTTAGATTTCCTTGTGCTATTTTTTTGGCCCCCCTAACCGGGAAACGCTCCCTTTGCATACATTATGCATGGAGCAGGCATAATGTAGGGCAAAGAGCTACAAAGTGGCGCAAGGCATGCATTGGGCCACTCTGTAAAGATCGCGCTGCGTTTTTGGCCTCGTTGGGCCACATTTGCGTAAAAAAAAAGGATGCAAATGTTGCGCAAGGAGGCGCTTGGGGCTCTCAAATATGTCGCTAAATTTCTTGGGCTGGTTTACAGAGGCTCTAAAAAAACAGTCCACTGGTGACCCTGAGGCACTGGCTCATCCGCCAATGCTCAACTTCCTGTCTTGCACGTGTGGTAAATAGTCAAGTTTTCAAAATTTTCAGAATTTGCAATGATTTACCTCTCTTCTAATTTGAAGATCGAGCTGGTTGCATGAGCTGGCGGTCTGATGAGAAAGTGTCAGCCTCTTGCGCCGAATTGTCTCGGCACTCTTGATAGACACCCTGAGGGTGATTGCATCTGGTTGGAATGTACCTTTGAAAACGCTGCTCTAGGAAGGCAGGGCCTTTCTGGTCTGTAGCCTGACTCACATTGTAGAAGCACTTAAAGCAAACGTGTATTTTAATCAGTAGCCGATGTAAATTCACTAAATGGTGAGAAACAGGATACTGCCGTTTGACTCCAGCACCAGTCTCGCTGGAGCATTTGGAACTGTCTGCAGTTTGCAGCAGATTTCCAGGAAGACGAAGAAGTGAGGAAAGCTTGGACGACCATCTTAGAACAGCTTACTAGAACTACTAGGAGGATCTTTTTCAAGGTTTTCATTGTAAGAAACGATAATGCAGTGAGTTTTTGGATTCGCGCATTTCAACATAAATGCCTATAAAGCCCAGGTTTCTCGCAGATTTCACTGATGTGGTGGGTAATCTCAGCTGTGCAGTGGCTAACACAAAATTACAGGGCTCCCTGCAGAATTTGAGGTGGGCCCTCGAGTGTCCTATATATCACACAATTGACCTTATGCTGATTGATGGGTCCCTGGAAGAGTCAGCCCCCTAGACCGCAGGGGCCTGCGTTACGTCTCTCTCTCAACGCTACCAAACCTCAAACAGATCAAATCCGCAGGGGTCCACCTCCCCCACATGAGGTGGCGTCTTCATCATAGGCTGCTCCTCATCGCATACACAAGTTTAAGATGGAACTTTGGCTGGCATGAGCTAAATCTATTAGTGAATCCATCAGTTTGCGCATAGTAAAAGGGGACCCTAGATAACCAGTAACTGTGTGCTGAGTCAATAGGGCCCTAGTTTCACCAGCTCAAAGCTTCACGACACCTACACAGCAGTATCTATACACCAAAGGCACATTTATAAAAAAATCAAGCAGCGCAGCATGGGGCCTTGCTTCACTTTGTGACAGGGAAAAGTCAGCAATGCACCATATTTTACATTATACTGCGCATTCCTGTCTTCCCCCTGCTCTAGCACACAATGTGCTGCCTAATGCAGGCACCCTTGTACCATCGTGCAAGGGTGCCTATATTGCCAACAGGATTGTTTTTGTGCAGGAAGAGACAGCTTCCTGCACAAAAACAATTCTCTGGGGAATTTTTCTCTTTCTAAGTGTGAATGCAGCAGACACAGAAAGAGGAAAAAAGGAGGAGAAACAAAAACATTTCTCCTTGTTACCCCTTACCTAGGAGGCATAGCATTTTGACGCATCATGAGGTCTACCAGCAAGAGTAAACCTGGGAATGTGCTAAAATCCATGGGTGGATGTGTGAGAACACCCATGCTGCAACCATAGAACACCTCCCGGGGGCAGTGTAATGAAACACAGCAATTTGCATTGCGTTACTCTATATTTATCAACCCATGCAGGGCCGTGTAATGTGGCCTTACATGGCTTGATAAATCTTACTTAGTAGTTGCGTCACACTGAGTTCCGTGGCATGGTGCAAGGGCAATGCAATTGCATGATAAATATGCCACCCCCCAGTGTAGTGATTCCTTTTGTGTGTGGAGGTCAGGCAGCAATGCAAAAAGAAAATGAGTTTTATTTCACTTATTGACCAATCCTGAAGATGGGAAGTATGCCAGTGTACTGCATTGGTGCTATTTGGCGGATCCCCATTTTAAATTGTTACAAAACCTCTGCACTTTCTTAGAGGAGTGAAAATTATTGGATCCATGCCAGACTAACTTCCACCCAGCCCAGTCTGCAAAGGCAGTCCTCCTTATTTGTGAAGTATGTGATAGAGGCTTCACCTGGGTACTGATCCTCCTTGACCTGTGAGCAGCTTTCGACACGGTGGACCATGATCTCTGGGTGGACCGTGCCGAGGCCATGGGCCTGCGAGGCCTGGTGCTTGACTGGACTATCTCCTTTTTTAAGGATAATTCCCAGTTGGTCTGCTTGACCCCATACTACTCATCCAAAGTCCACTTAGACTGTGGAGTCCCACAGGGCTCGTCCCTCTGTCCGCATCTCTTTAATTTATACATACACTCTCTAGTCCATAGACTCAAAAATAGAAACTGCACAATTTATGCAACTACTCTTCAGGATTGACAAATCTCCTGAATCCAAAGATAACTTTCAAACCACAATGCTATTCATCTGTGACTGGATGAACAACAACCATCTGAAACTGAACTCAGATAAAACCGAAATCTTCACCACTAAAAGCAAGCTTGAATACTGGACTGCTTCATTGTGGTCCCCCAAGATGGGAGCCCACGAACCCACATAAAATCAGTAAAGAGCCTTGGGGTGATTACTGATGGTGAACTCTATGAAGCCACAAATTGGAGCAGTGATCTCTTCCTTTTAAATGCTCTGCAGAATTCGGAAAATTGCAAAAATCCTTATCCCAGAGGCCATTATCCAAACTGTTATTGCCCTTGTTATCTCTAGGATAGACTAGGCTAGCTCATCATATGTGCACCTACCTAACTGCCTCATCAATATGCTTCAAGTCGCCCAGAACCAGGCAGCCTGATTAATATATCGACAACCTAAACAGTGCCACATCACCCCCTTGAGGAAAGACCTCCATTGATGGCCTGTGGAAAAAAAAAAAAACATTAAAACTTGTTGTATCATCTTTAAAACAATTAAAAATAAAAGTCCAGCATTCATTACTTCCCGAATCCAGAAGTACACCCCAATACACACATTGCGTTCCATCATTATGAACTATCTGTCGGTACCTAAATTCAAGAAGACGAGAACGGTTGGGACCGCCAAACTCGTAATCAGGCCCTTTGTCAATAAAACATAAGAGCATTTTCCTAAATGCATGCCTCATAAGACCAAATGTGATTCACTACAAGTTTACAAGCATATTTCTAAATGCATTTCTTATAAGACCAAATATCATTCAATGCATGTTTATATAAATCTATTCTGATAAAATGATGACTTCTGAAACAAGAGGAAACAATCTATGGGTAAAAAAGTGCAATACATTACAAAAATACTTATGTTCTTCTGCAGTCATTACTCCACATTCTGTAATGTATTTGCCATTCTTATGCACGCGATATGCCAATAGTGGTCTTCTAGCACCCTTGACTAGGGGTGCCTCTGCAAACGGCTCTGGGTTTTCATCACATACCTTAGTACGTGATCCTCCGATGATGTGCTGGATTCTCGACTGACTCCACTCGGGTGGCAGTGCCATGTTCACTAAGCTGTGAGTGTGTCATTTTAATGTCAGGGGTATGCCACAGGGCATTTCCCAGCTGATTATACATCATTCAGGGAGGTAACATACTTTGCCCAGCAATAGAAGTGGCTTGTGTACAGGTGTAGCCTGCTGTGTGATGTATTTTGGCAAGTGGTGATGAACTAAACATGATAGCAAACTTGGACATACTGGTGCTGTATTGGATGTAGGTGCTAAGTTGTACCTAAGGTGCGCTGGTGTGTGTGTGTATGTGTGTGTTGCTATGGCGAGGGTTTGAATTTCTCCTTTTCTGTTTACCTACATAGCGCAAATCAAGGCAGAAGTGGAATGTAGCTTGGCACTAGGTGCGTGTCATTATAAAATGCCAGGCCCACTATTCCACAGTGACATGAGCTGAAACCTATAGAAATGATTAAAGGTATAGATGTTGTTCGCTGCTCCTGCACTGAGCACTGGATCACACCCTAATCCCTCGCAAGCTTCTGATGGTAAACAAATGGGGACAATCTCACGACGGACACATCAAAATGGGTCATGCCTGAAGCCCTAGCCGGTCAGCACCCTGAACACCCGGGGGTGACATAGACAGTTTGCAGGCTACAGTGTTGCCGTAACAATACTTATATCAGTAAAAATGTTTAGTATGAGTGAAACTTAGTTTTCCATGAATATGTGAGATGCTAATTGGTCAAACAACAAACTGTTGCATCAGGAGCTGCTAACAGAGGGAATGAGTGTTTTTCATCTAATTTTAAAGGTTGTCTTAAAATATGCAAAATTATTTAGCGCCTCTGGGTTTTATACAGCATTAAAAGCATTGTTTTGATTCTGAGCCCCAGCACAACAGAATGAAATATTTTGCACCTCCAATCTTATTCCAACCACACGGTCATACTATCTTGGATTTTAAACCATATGTTTGGCCTTCCTGGTTGTATTACGCCAGCGTTACCCGTAGAAGTAATTTGTTTGACGCATACATGACCAGACCTTTACTGAGCCAGATGCCCATACATTCACAGCGTTACTTCGCTGTGTCTGCCGTTTCAATAAGGATGACATAACTATATCTTTGGGTATGGGCTGCCTGTAAACTTCTTGATGAATTGTCTGCACCGTTCTAGGCGTATTAAAACAGTCCACTGCCATATTAACAGTCTAGTTTTTTACTAGCGCAATTTTCAGGCAGTGGGATTTTCTTCTAGTGTTCCCAGATTGAAAATATACCCTAAGCGTTTCTCAGCTAGAAACTAATCATTTGTGCCCCACAATAAAACTTTTCAGACTTGAGGTCTAATTTCCATTGTTTCCCTGAGTGGGGCTAACCCTACATGCTGCTGCACCATCCAGTTGCTGGCCTCCTGTATTATGCCTAGAGGTTTCTTTGTATTGAGTAGCTGATAACAAATCTTCTGTTCATTAATTGATTACAAGGCCGGACTGGGAACCCAAAGCAGCCCTGGCAAATTTTGTCAGACCAGCCCTCATAGGGTGCATAGGGAGCAAGTCTGACAACTACAATGGGGTTTAGGGGATTGGCCCCCACCCAAGAAACTTTGGAACAGAATGGCAAAAACGGTGCATTCTACAATACATTTTCATTATATATTCAAATGTATTCGTTTTCAAAGCATAGCAAATGATGACCTTACAGTGCATCAGGATACTGCAATCTTTATTGGGTCTCTTCAACGATTTCTTCACCATCACCCTTTAACAGTCCCTCTCACCTCTCCATGGCCCCACACTCACGTGTACTTCATTTGTTTTATAGCGCCTCTCTTATCAGCGTAAGGTGTCAGAGCACTTTACATCACACACACATACAGAGACAATGAATCATACATGTGTAAATCAGAATACAGAAAATGTTACATAAGACAAAGGGGACAACAAGATGTAGGATTCATATGCCATCCATACAGGTAGCCTTTTTTTAAGAGTGCTTGTCCTGAGAAAGCATAAACTCAAGATTCAGAACTTAACACAGTGGTTAGGGTTGATTTTACTAATAACTGGTTATTTCTACCCACTCAAGCCATTTTAGGAAAATTAGGATAATCAACGACTAGGAATAAAGCAAAACTTTGTAACCTGTACCATGCAGTTTACACACAGCTCTTTGATGGCAGTTCATTGCTTACATTGCAAGATTATGATTGTAACTTATGAACTGCACAGTAACAAAATGATCTCTTTGACAAAAGCAGCATCACACTGAGCACTGCACATAAAATACTGTTCTGTGACCTGCATAGTACATGTTTTCTGCAGCAGGCATATTAACCCTCTGTGGTACCTTAGATGAGTAAAAGCTGCCACTAGACAAAACCCATCCCTCTAGCAGGTACATTAGTCACCAGAGTTATCTTGGCACTTCTATTGTTGCCTGAAAACTGTTGAATATACAAAGAACTCCAGTCCTGCATTGATTGACTTTAAGTCCAGTAATTTTCTTTGACTTGACTATTTGGTGGTTGGACTGGGGTGAACTGGAAGAAACTGTGGTGAAGTGTGGTTTTCTTTTTAATTTGGTGGAGGTCATTTCCAAAATGTTCATATCCCTGCCACAAGCCAGTTCAATGACTATACAATTGTTGTATGCATATTTATTGTGTAAAGTGTGCTGCAGGGAGAGTTTCCTGTAACATCTAACCTCGGCCCCTCTGGCATTCTGCATCACTATCCAACCATTGTTTGTTAAGAGCTCCTCAAAGGTTTCCAACCAGACACTGATGTCAGAGATGCCAAACAGAAGGTTCATCACAACAATGCCCAACTTGGGTCTTCGGTATGAGTGAGACAACTAACTTTTAATGACACACCTTTGAATCTAATATTTGCTTGTTTGGGCAGATAGTTTTCTGGATAGCTGACCAAGCTTCCTCTGATATCTGCACCTGATGCTGGACTCTGGACGTAGCTTGGTCAGTAGGATTGGGGTGAACTTCAGATTTCCCGACAATCATGCTGGCATGTAACAGTAAAATTCATTTTAATAACAAGCATTGCGCATGAGGGGGGCTTTCGGGGCAGCCTGAAAGGGAGAGGAAAGCAGATTGGTATAAGTACTAAGGGAAAGAAACACAATATTTTGTAAAATGATCAACATTTTTAGAAATTTCAAAACAGAGATGAGAGGTAGAATGTGTGTTTTTGTCAGGGTGTGTATGCACAAATCCCAGGTGAAATCCAACAGCCACCTAACCATACCCGACTAAAAGCACCTGTACCCAACTATTCACTAAGAAAAACATTTATTAAGGGGGTGTAACAACCCAACCCCCATAGGTTTTAGGAAAGGGTTTGTTGCCTTCCCTCCTTCACTTGGATGCCCTAAATGCCTGACTGTTGTATGTATAAAATTTAGGAGCTGCCAGTATTTCTGATGGCTGGATGTAGTATGATGCACAGAGGTGGGAACATTGCTGGGATACGGCTTGTTGCCTGGGCATTTCAGTGTTCAACCAACTGCTTTGGTGACTTTTTTTCTGAGTGGATAGTCCGGGCTCAACCCAGTAAAAGATAACCTAGGTCAGGCAGCCTCAATGAACTGTTTCCCCTTCAACCATCTTTCTTTCTTCATGTTACCTTTAAGTGATATTCTAGGCTTTTTCATATATCACGTCTGCAAAGAGTAGAGAAAATGGTTGCTGCAGTTGCATCATTATTGCCTGCCACTTGGCATTAAGAGGTCCAAGATGAAGCCCAACATTGTGGGGCACATTTGCCAAAAAGTCATGCAGCGCAACACATCAAGTCACCTTGCTGCCCTGTGTGACAGGGAATGAGCAGGAATGCGCCATATCTAACATTATACTGCGTATTCTTGCCTTTACCCAGCGTTAGCCCATGATGTTCCTCTCTAGTGCCAATATAGGCATTCTTGCACCATGGTGCAAGGGTGCTTGCATTGTAAGCAGGATTGTTTTTGTACAGGAGGGGGCTTCTTCCTGCACAGAAACAATCCAGTGAGGCATTTTCCCCTTTCTATGTGTGCTGCAAATTCCATGGGTGTTGCGTGGGAATACCCACACACAACCCGTGGAACACCTCCCTGGGGCAGAGTGAGGCAATGCAGTGATTTGCACTTAATTGCATTACTCTGGATTTGTCAAGCCACTCAGGGCTACTCAAGGTGGTCTTGCGTGACTTGATAAATTGCATTTTAAGGGTTGCGTTGCTTTTGCACCCCATTGCATGGTGCAAAAGCGTAGCAAACCTTTTCATAAATTTGTCTCTGTATCTTTTTTCGGGAAGAAAGGATGGATGAGGTAATCAGGTTAACCAATGGGAGAGTCTAGTAAGAGAAAGTGCTGCAGTGATATGATTGATATGTTCCTGCATGGGAATTATAGACTTAACATTGTTTAGACGTAGGCTTTCATTAGGCTTAGGACTGACGATAACGGGGGACCTAGAATCTCTGATTCTGGCATCCATGCACCTAAGTCCAGCCGTTGCAAGATTTTGCAGAACAACTATTCAGACCGGCATCACTGGGTGATTTTCCACATGATTTGCAGATCCGAGGTACCAATTCACAGGTATTCACCAACCACTCTGAGAAAGTACAAATCAAGACAACAAAAAACATACAGTAATTGCTGATAATCAACAGTAGAACAACAAAAAACAACATTCGTCCACAGTTACAAATCAAGATAAAAGCAAAACGATGGTAATGCTAGATGATCTGACACACTCCGTTTCATCTGACAGTTATGTAATAAAATACGTTTTATGGAATGTAGCCATTACTCTGAGGGTAACATTTTATTTTGCTCACCCCACATTCTGCACACCTCATACAATGTGTATGGTTAATTACGTACTGACAATAAAGGGTATTGTCAGCAGGGTGAGAGCTTTTAAGGGTCATTGACCAGTCATACATATGTAGCCTTGCTCTGAGAAGGTGGTAAATATCTGCGACGGCACGGGTACAGGTGGTGGCGTGTGTGGCATGGGGTGGAGGGAGTCTGAGGCAAGGAGAGGCACTGATCTCTCTGGGGGGAGCGTTTCTACTCCTCTCGTGGTGCTAATAAGGGCGGGAAGAAGCCGGGAGGCAATTTTGTGCACAGGTCTTGGTACTGGTCAGCCGTGATTTAATGCCGTCCAAATCTGCATCTGGGAAAAATGAATCTGCTGTTCCTGCGCCATGTAATGCCGGGTTCTGGAACTCTGGGCAACTCGCAAATGGCGAGAGCAGTATCCCCCTCGGAAGTACTGCTCCAGCCAACTCACAATGAGGGCCTAATGTCTCGAGATCGATTATGATTAGGATTAGAACTATGTTTAGGGTAAAATTCCCGTCATTATTTTTGTTGAATTAAAAATAATTTAATCACTGAAATACTTTTATCGGTGAGAGATAATCTTGCGGACAAGAAAATTAATAAACATATAATATAGTAAAATTATTCAGTTATTATAGTTTTAAATTAAACAGGTTAGAGTTAGATGTGTGGTTTGATATAGATGAAGGAAAAAGTACATTATAGTTTTTTATATAAATTAAGTAAACAATGTAATTATGTTTAGATTAATGAAAACAGAACATTTTAATGACAAGGTATATGATTAGTCATTAAGATCAGAACGAGCAGAAGGTGTTGTATTATTGTTACATTAATGGTAAGTATAGGCAAAAATGAGACAAAATTACAAAGGAGAGGTAATGGCAGTGGAGGTAATAGTCTGTATCCATGATCAGCGTGATGGGGATCCTGGGGTTCTCTTTAGGAATGAGGAATTACCAGAAGGTCAGTAATTCCCAGTCAATTCCCCAGTAATTCCTCATTTTCACCCACATTTTTACCCTGAGATTTTGCCTGCTTTCAACAGCCGAAATATTTATGTAAAAATAAACAGATACCTGGAAAAATGTCATAGCTCATAATGTCGATGGGGAGGGAAACAGCTGTCAGATTATATGATCTATGACAAACTCTGGCCAACTCGTAATGAAGGGCTAAGCCTTCCTCAGAAGCTTTGAATAAAGGGCAGAATTCAAGACATTCCATAGACAAGAACTCTGCCACTGCTTCTGCCAAAGAAGCAAGCTAGCAGTGAGAAAGCCAGTAGGTCTGGATTTTTTACGGTGAAAGCCTTTTGTGTAGTATATTTGGAGATGTGGTATTTTTAAAGTTTTGTAATATTGTGCGTTTGTGAGAGGAGAAAACTTACACTTATTGGTAGTCTCAGCAGATGAGCAAGAACAGCATGACCCCAACTGTTCCATTCTCACTGCGCATTCATGAGCGGGTGTAGTTGACCTCAGAGGTAAGTCTGATAGTCCACCAGAGCCTTGTGTGAGGACTGCTCTACTGGAGCAGGAAGACCACTTATCTGCACAGCACAGTCACCTGGAGAGTGAGCATCCTTTCATTCACTAAGAACAAGACAACGTGGTGATCAGGAGACCAAGCTTACTTCATACAGGCAACAGATTTATCACAAAAAAGTTGCAGACAACGCAACAGCAGCGAGAGCTTCACTTAATGAGGATAGAGGCAGCAGAATAGCAAGTTCCACATAAACACAAGTGTTGGCACACACACAAGACAAAGTAAAGCATAGACAGCAGTAATTCTAACATCTATGAAAAGTCACACACACATACACACACACACACAGCCATCCCTCCAGTTGGGATCCAGGCGCATACTATTTGAGATAGCTAGGGAGCTATAGCACGAAATGTGCGTCTGAATGCACCGATTAGGTGGAATGCAGAGTCAGTTGACTGAGTGGGCTTTTGGTTGGGAGATTGTGGCGCTCACTAGAGCTACAAACCTTCCAAGTCATGCTTCTAAGTTTTTGTACTTTTGAAATTTGGCCACACAAGGCAGCCACAGAGTGACTCCAGTTCTGGGTGAGGGAGTTTGGTGTGAGGGAGCTAAGAAATGCTTGTGAGGGGTGGGTTGAGTCATGGCTCTGTCACTTCTCCCACTGGTGGCTAAGGAGTGGTGAACCTTAGTGATTAGGGCGAATGTCAAGGGGGCACATGTTGTGGGAGACAAATGGGTATGGCTATGCGAGAGGTAGCAGCGCCGCAGGGAAATTGTGGTATTATAGGTGGAATTTGGTAGTATCATGGGCCACAGCGTTATACTGGTTCGGTACCAGTTGGTAGTGAGAGCTGCTATTAAGGGAAGAAATCAGAACACAGTACATGATCATGCCATGGGGTGTGGACGGAGGAATTTAGGTGAGGTCCAGGGAAGATTGTTGTGGTATTGGGCTTTGATACCAAGATTCGTCAAGAGGAAGGTGAAGGCTGCCGGGCCTGCACTACCTAAGCATTCAATAGCCTGGGCATTACATACATGGTACTCGAACGATACAATGTTCCGCGTGCACTTGGTTAAACGAGTTAATAGCACCGTGTAAGGAAAATGTTTTGATGCATTACTCTGCAAGAAGCTCACAGAACAAATTAGGGCACAGTTTAACTGGTCATTTGTTATTTGTCTAGACGTTTTACAAAGCGCTTTGCGTCGCACTTCAGGCACTTCCCAGTGCTGATATTGAGAGCGGGTTTTGATTTCTCTAAGTAATTTGAGCACAGCGGTGACAGTTAAATTACTATCTAGAAGGCAGGTCCCTCAAACTCTTTTGTAGCAAAAAACGTCACATAGTGCGCGTGGGTAGTCCACGCCTATACGTGATCTCAGAAAAGCGCTTTTGCTGTCTTCAAGACCAAAGCTAACCAGGTATCTGCAAAATAGTGAGATTAAAGAGGGAGTCTCAATTAATTATCTAGTATGTGTGGTGCTTCCAAAATATAGATTTTAGTAATACCCAGACCGTAGTAATACATTTTTTTTAAAATAACTGCTCCTTCAGCACCGTTTCAAGGGTAGTAAACACTATGTAAACACAATTACAATTAAAAGAATGCACTTCACAGTTGTTAACTCTTTTCACTACCAACAAATCTTTGTCATCGCCAAGCTTCTAGTGATTCGATCAATTATAGCCAGTACGGCTCCCACGCATCCTTCACATGTGTAGATTACGCTTTATGTTTGCGGATGACGTCATAATGTATATTTGCATTTGGTTTCGCTTCGCAGGAGACTCACTGAATGACATTTCAGCTGAAGCCACTCCTTTTCCAAATGAAGACGTTTTGGATTGGAGGCAGAAGTGAGGCTGCAGAATGTGCGCCCCATCGACGGCTTTACACCATTGAAGTCCTCTGATTTAGAGTTTGGTAGAGAGGGTGCTCTATTCTGAAGTTCCGTGGAACCTAAGTATATCAGCGACAGAGACTATACCGTCTATGCTGCTTATATACTCCTCTCATTGCTTTTTCTACTTTAAAAAAGAAAATCCGTTTTTTGAGGTTTTGTTTTTAAAAATATAAAAAGATATTGAAATTGAGCCCTGCAGCACTGTCATTTTGAAGTAGCACATGGCACACTTTCAAAGCATTGACTAGAATCGCTGTGACAGCAGCTCCTACCAATGTAAGACATATCCGATGGGGCAGTGGACATCTCTTAAACGAGAGTATTGTTACTCCAACAGAGCAAGAAAGTGTGCTCTATTGCTCTGATTGAGTAGAGTTCCTCTCTAAACTTTAAATCAACTCCCTAGTGGGCTATCCAAGATGGTAAAAAGGGTGAAGAAACTTAGGGGGAGGAAGGGATTTATGGCTGCTGTGAGTAACAGGGCACGGCTATTTAGGGCTGGGATGAGTAGTCCGCAACTTCAAATCAATAACTACATAGCATGACACCCTCCTATTATCCATATTAACACCCCAGTCCTTCTATGTATTTGTTTCTGAACTGTACGTCCATTGAACGAAGGAATGTAACTAAAACTTTGTTTGGTTGGGAACTCTTGTTTCTGTTTTTTGGAGAAATTTCGATTGTGGGATTGCCTCTTGCAATCTTTCCAAAATTGTGCCTTCATCTCCAAATGTGCATACCTCTTGTACCTCCTCTACTAACAGTTCTGGGTCCTTCACAATGCACCAAAGAACTATTAGGCCACTACACACATCACAAATGCCTGTATTGTCTTCTTATTGAGTCTGAGTGCATTTCATCTGACCAGAGTGCACATATCCTTTTTTGCAACTCCTGGGCATGCTCATCTCCAGGGGCTGCAGAATGAACTAGCATGCCCACTCACCGTGGCATTACAGTCATGTAGCAACTGCAGAAGCAGAGCTACCTCTGCAGTGAACAGGCCTGCCTCCATTTACCTTTCATTTCAGCCTCCAGCAGGCCTACAGCATCAACACGGCAACCTCACTGTTCATTGCAATGAACTCCAATTAGGCCTCTTTTCCACACAGGACAATATGATGATTGAAGTGTTCCACCAAGTGAAATTGTCATTCACGTGCTGCACCTTGGCTACAGGAGCAACATGAAACTGGCCACCCCAATCAACCTTTTGGTCTAAACAAGGTTCGACAGCTTTAGCCAGAGGTGGGGGGGAGCCCCCTATCTTCTTTGCCTCTACTCCAGTGCTGGTCCTTTAATCTGAGCACTTGGTCCAACTCCTGCTGTTTGTGTATATACCTAAATATATATAAGCATCAAACCTACATGCAGTCTGTTGGGAGTAAAGGCTACAGTTTATTTAATAATTTAATTCTCATGGTCTCAAACCAATGCGCTGTCCTTTGAGGAGCCTCCTGAAACTCTGACAGTGGACTTTTGGAGCTCTGGCCTTGTAGCTCACGTTTCAGGTGTGGTTCCTTTTCCTCACCGGTCTGCCCAGACTTGACTGGAGAGAAGGAGTGTCGTTTGCTGAACAGACCCTGCAAAGTTTGAATAAATGAAAAGAGATCAGTATGCACCAGTACCCAAGGGGACTGACTCGGAGCTCCAGATGGACCACAGAGACTCAGGTGCCCCAGACAGCCCTATGAGGGCACAGATCCCTGCTGCTATTGAGAAATCAGGGCACACGTTGAAGACCAAGATCAGCCCTAATAACTGGATTTTAACTTTTTGCGAACAGACTTATGAAAGGTCAATGAAAGATACCTTCAAATGGAAAAGTTAGGTGAAGCCCTCAAGATGGAACTCAACAAATTAAAAAGTACTGTTGGCTCCCTATTCGAATTGGCTCTCCACTTAGACAACAGGGCATAGGATGCGGGAGACTCTGAAAAATTGTTCAAAGCTTGGGTATTTTATACTTTAAAGCACAAAGGACTTTCACAATGTTTCATCGGGTAGCCCACAGAGCTCTGGCAGCAGCTATTCATCCTGGGGTCCATCTTAAGGCTATTATTTCATGCAGTAGTTTGGTTGTACAAGCACGTTAAACAGAGGCAAAAACTTGACAGATGCTAATATAAATACTGTAAAATACAGAGTTGGTTGTTGAAATTCCTTTATTGCTGTGCCCTTGTGCAAGAGAGCCACAGCCAACACATGTTTCACCACTTTGTGGCACGCAAGTCTGTGGCTTTTTCAAGACCTTTGGTAGAGTGTGAATATGTTACTTGAAGTCAAATGCTGTGCCATAGTCAACCAGTGATACTTTGTAGGACAAAACTGGCCCTTGTTGCAGCTGTGTATTTTACCTGGGCCCAGGAGGCTTTCAGGGTGGGGCCAATTTATTCAGTTAGTTAAATTGACCACCACTGCCAGATAGATTTGCACTGGTTTCCCCAACACATCTCCAGCCACACTTAAACTTGATGCCATGCTGACTTATGGAATAGAACATCATATTGTGACCCTGATCTCTAAAGCCTAAAATGCAGACAGAGGTAAAAAGGAATTTATGAGCAGGGATGGGTTGGAGAGGGATATCTGAGAGTAGCTCACATATACAAACCGGAAAGCGTCATGCAACTTACAACATGGAGTGTCTTGTAATGCACAATTTAAATTGTTACACTTCAATTATTTCCACTCTACTTATCTAACTCTGCTTTGTGGCATCCTGTTACCTTAATTAAGGTAACAGGATGCCACAGGTTCTGGAATGTGGAGATGTGCAGTGTGGTGAGAAGGCAGTTGGTTGGGAGAGTGTGACTTGTGCTGACATCGCCAACTTGCTCTTAATAAATATATACTGGCCTTACCAGTTCCTGTTTCCAAAGAACTTCTTACAAAGTGGCGACAAGGTAGAGGTGCTCAGATCAAACACACACCATGGGACAGAAGTACTTGTGGAAGGAGAGAAAGCAAGCATCAAAAATGTTGCAGCCATTGTAGCATGACGATGTTGCGAGACATGATGTCGGGAGAAGAGCGAGAACTCTCAATGTAGTGCTTCCTGCCAAGTCTTGGTCACTGGGAGCAGTGGTGAGTGATGGCAGATGTTTTGGGGGAACCCTGCTTGCGCTCTGTCTCATGCAGACACTGCTAGGGAAGTCTGCTTGTGCTCTGTCTCATGCGTGGTAGTTATTGTAGAACGTCAAGGAAGTTGGTCAAGCCTGTGCTTTTGGTAGTCAGTGGCAGCATGAGTGCAGTGACGTACAGCTGCAATGATGTGTTGCGTCATTTTCATGGCACGTAACCAGCGTCTGCATACAACTGGACGTGCAATCATGTTATGTCTACGCCATATTACTTGGGTCAATTTAAAATAATATTGGTAAACTTTACCTGCGTTCCCGGTGATGCGCACACCTGAGATTATTTACATTGGTGTGTGTCACGGTATCATGGTGATACGCGCTCTTTGAATTGAGGACAATTATTGAAGGAGAAGTAACAAAATAAGTACAATTATCCAGAGAACAAGGAAATTATACAGTACAATGTTAGGGTGTTTATAGAAAGCGCATTAGTTAATAGTTAATATTCATAGAAAAGTTATACATATAAGTGTAAGAATGTACTAAATATTAAAATTGCAGTTGTATTTATAAGAAATAAGTATGAGTTCACGAAATTGCAGTCTCACTCCAGCTGTACCATTTCTTCTGCGACCAGGTGAACCTTTACTAAAATGGTCAGACAGGAAAGAATACGTTATGAATTACATTTCAGCTTTAGAGGAAGAAAATCATGAGGAATTTTCTTCCTCTAGGAAGAAAAAAGTACTTTTACATAATTTTGGTCCTGCAGGATTGCACATTTGTAGTCAGATAGAAAAGAAAAGAAGAAAAGTTGACAGTGCAGGTGTATTTAAAGATGCTTTGAAAGATCTTGACACATATTATCAACCAACACTGTGTGTGGCTGTAAACAGGCATACATTTTTCAAAGGTTCAAAGGAACCAATTGAAAACTGAATCAGCTGAAGACTATGTAGCTGCACTCACAAAACAAGCAATTCATTGTAAATTGGAGATTTTACAGCGTGATCTTATTAGAGATCAACTAGTAATGTACTCTATAATGTAAGCACCCTTAGAAAAACTATGAATTTCAGGTGATTCACCTTTAAATTAAATTGTAGCAATTGTAAGCTGAAATGTCAAAAAGGTGTGCTGAAGTTGCTTTAAAGTGAAGGGGAGTCAGTTTGCAAGGTCTATAATTCTAAAGAGGAGGAAAGGAAAATAGAAAGGAATTATAGCAAAAGTTCTGGGTGGAAGAAGACACAAAAAGGTAAACTTGAGTGAGAAGACAAAATACCTGTGTGTTTTAGGTGTGATAATAAAGGACATTTAGCCAGCGATAAGAACTGTCCTGCGATCAAATTCAAATGTACTCATTCTGGAATCATTAGTTATTTAGCAAAAGTTTGCAGGAAGAAAAAGAATGGCAAAAATACAGTTAAGTATGTGTTGGATAAGAAAAATGATGTCAATGAAGAAAATTATTCTACAAGTGATTAAGGTGTACTTAGCATTGAGGATGCGGTTTTAGAATTAAACATTAGCTCCAAGAAGAAACCTAAGTGCAATGTCAATATAAGTGGGATACATATTCTGGGTCCCCATACACCATAAAACAGCGTTCTGTGTGGGAGGACAAATTTGCAACAACACTAGGTGATCAGTTGAATCCAACAGATATCCATCCTGTAACCTTCTCTGGTGAGAAGAGTCCCATGGAGGATTCAAAATAAGACAGCCAAAGGAAAACTGTATGTAGCAGAGGAGGGGCCCTGAGTACTAGGTTGGATTGGCCTGGGGAATTCAGGCATTATACTTGGCCCCAGTGGTGGAGATGAAGTAATGCTGCTTAATGATCCAAGTACGACTATTGAGCAAGAAGTCAAGAAACAGTGCCCTGGTGTATTTTCTGTTATTGTAGGGAAATTGAGTGCATTTGGTCATAAAATTGTACTAAAGGAAGGGGCAGAACCAGTTAGTGACAAAATCGGAAATGTACATAGGAGTATCAGGGAAAATGTCATGAAGGAGTTAGATGCATTGGAGAGTAAAGGAATTATAGAGCAAATAGAAAGTTAAGAATGGTTGGCTCTCATGGTCGTAGCTCGTAAACCAGATGGTCGCTTATGACTATGCATTGACCTTAGAGAACTGACTAAGAACATTGTTATGGACAAGTTTTACCCAGAATTGATAAACTATTGTCACAGTCTAAAGGCATAAAATAGTTTTCAACAATAGACCTAATTTTGGCCTATCACCAGGTCCAATTACATCCATCTGGCAGGAATCTTACAGCGTTCATCACTCCCCTTGGGTGTTATAGATTTTCCTGCATGACGTTTGGTCTTGCGTCAGCAGCTGCAGTATTTTAGCACCCGATGAGCAAGATTTTTAAGGACATAGATGGTGTGACAGAATGACATACTGGTGCTGGGCCGAGGCAGGGAAGAACATGGTTATAAAGTGAAAAAGGTATTGGAAAAAATGGCTAGTAATGGTCTAGCTGCAGAAGTGAAGAAATATAAATTTGCATTGATATCTGTAACATATCTGGGTCAAGAAGTGGGTAGCAATTGAAAATCTCACCCAAAAAAGACATTGTTAAGGCAGTTAGCAATGGCCATGTCCAAGGAGAAAGTAAAGTCTTTCCTAGGACTCACAGAATTTTATTCCAACTTTTTAAAAAATGTTGCCATGAAAACACACAGAATGAGACAGTTCTTAAAAGTGAGATAAGAATTCATTTGAGATGAGCAATTACAGAAGTGTTTTGACAACATTAAGCAGGATAAATTTGGAGCAGGTCCTTTGCATGGGTTTGAAGTAGGAGCACACAACATCGTCACCACTGATACTACTGAGAAGGGCCTATGGGCAGTGCTAACTCAAAAATCCGAATTATGAGGAAAATTTACAGTAGCATATGCTTCCCGATCATTGTCCCCTGATGAAGTGAAATTCTCAGTAATTGAAATGGAAATGTTAGCTAAAGTATGGGCAATAGAATAATTCAGGTAGTATTTATGGGGTTCTAAGTTGACACTCCAAATGGACCCTAAACCACTGTTGAAGGTACTTGCATTCAAAGGCAGTACAATGGTGCCCCCACACATTGCAAGAATGACATTGAGATTATTGGAGTTTATGTATGAAGTTGCATACTTGCTGGGGAAAATGAACAAAGTAGCAGAATATTTAAGCCATTCTCCTTTACCGATTGAGGAACAAGTAAATATGGATTGGGATGACTACAGTGCAGCAATGATTGAAGAGGATAAAAATGCTATTTTAGAGGATGAATGGGAAACAATATATAAAGAAGTTGAGATATTGGTTTTGATTAGACAATTCATTACTGAAGGTTGGTCCGATAAAAACAAGTTACAGGATGAGTGCAAGAGGCTGTGGTAGATTAAAGATCAATTTTCCCTTAGTGAGGGAGGATACATTCTCAGGGAAGACAGGTTGGTACCTTCCAAAGGCTTGAGGTTGAGGATTCTAGACATAAGTCACGATGGTCATCTTGATCTTGTAAAACTAAAAAAATAGTGAAATCAGCTCATTGGTGGCCAGGCATAAATGCAGATGCAAAAAGATTTGTAAAGAATTGGCAAGTATGTGTCAATTCTGACAAAGCACAGTCCATGCTTAGACCATCTCTGGGACAGTGAAAATACCAAGAAAATCCATGGGAAGAAGTAAGCATAGACATTCTTGCACCCATTTTAGATGATTGGGGTATGCCTAAGTACGTTATTGTAGCCATTCACCACTATTCCAAATGGCCTGAAATTGAAATGCCAGAAGAATTTGATGCCAAAACCCTATTTTCATTCCTAGAGAAAATATTCTTAAGAGAGGAATTCCCAAGTGTATTTTAAGCGACAATGGACCGCAATTTGTTTTTGAGAGATATGAAAAATTCTTGCACAGAAATGGAATTACAGGGAAAAAAACTCCTGTTTACCATCCTGCAGGCAACAGCAATGTGGTAACGGACAGCATACAAGCAGCCATCAATACTGGTAAGGATTGGGTGAAGGAATGGAATAGTACAGTCTGGGCTTATAGAATAACGGCCACTGGAACGTGTTATAGCCCATTCAGAATCCTAAGGGGAGGTGAGCCATTTACGGAAGACAACATATTGTGGAAGAATATGAAAATTTGTAGTAAATAGTCTCCTTCTGTAGTAAAAATTAATTTAATGAAAATGCAGAAATTGTACAAAACATATTATGACAAAATACATGGAGTGAAGGAAGTATATTTAGGACTTGGTGATTGGGTAAGAGTAATATTGGGCAGGGAAGTAGCACATTTTTTAAACCACTACAAGTTGTTAAAGTTTATAATAAATCTGGTTTGTGGAGTGACGAAAAATATGGCATTTTAGCAGAATGTTCAGATGCAACAAAGTCCTCGATTGGCAATGTGCCGAAAAGAGACAAGGAAGTACACCACATTTTATGGAATGGATGTGAGATGACATAACTGAGACAAGTAAAGATATAGAGGCAACCACGGTGCATACAATCCACCTATTTTGCTTGAAGGTATAACCAGAAATATTCACAATATCCCAGGAAATAACACTACTGAATTGAGTGGAAACACAAAATGTACAGCGCAAGGGGTTAGGTCGATAGTGTTGCCAAAGAAATGTAATGATTTTGTGATGTGATGTTGATTTTGTATTGTGATGTCAATGTACCTTATGAAGAAGTATCTATTATGAACTAAGAGGTTATATTAAATCTTTTACTTCTAATGGTTAAGATTTGTAATAGCAAGTTACAACCATCATATTGTTTTTTTATTGCAAACTTGCTCACATGTAATCGTTGGGAGACGTTGTTGCTTAACTATTTATTGTTATTGTAGGGAAAATGTAACATTTCTTAAGAAAGGGAGATGTGGTTTCCTGGTTCCATTTGTCTAGGGTACAGGATGCCACAGGTTCTGAAATGTGGAGACGTAGGGCATGGGGAGAAGGCAGTTTGCTGGGAGAGTGTGGCTTGTGCGGACGTCGCCGGCTTGCTCTTAATAAATATATATTGCGCTCACCTGTTCCTATTTCTGAAGTACTTCTTACATGGTGTTTTGCTTTCCTTATCTTATGACCCAGCTGACAAAACTTCTCTGGAATGCACTTCTTAGTTTAAAGAAGACATTTATTATTATTACTTCACCACAAGGTTCCTGAGAGACGAGATTAGTAGGTTGGAAGCACATGTTTAAAAGTAGTCACAGCAATGAAAGGCAAAGTACTTCTCAATTGCAATGTACACAGCAAATATATGTGATTATATTATAGCATAACTTCAAAGCAAAGAATAAAAGTAAAAAATTAATCACCGTAGGGCCTATCACTCCGCTTCATCTTTCTTATGCCTGCAAGATGATGACTCCTGTTCAACTGGGAGAAAGAGATTTTCCACCCAAACGGGAGGTCAGGCAGCTGACGTCCGCTCCTGCCTAAAGTCCTGGAAAATTCCCCCTTGCTGCTGCCCAGGGACATCATCTTATAATGCAAAAAGACTGCAAACTGGCCCCTTAGTCAAAACATGCTGGCTACTGTACATAGTGGGAACAGAACAAGAGTTGGAGAGTGGCCAAGCCTCCAAACCCCACTCGTTCCCAGGCTGGATAAAGAGGAAAACACAAAATATACGCTCTCTTATCACGCTAGTGTTCGGTGTAAACACAATACTAAAAACACAGCTTGGTCTATCATGTGGAAAAATACAGCTCATCTGCAATGTCTCAACTGCAATGTCGAACTCCACAATAAAGCCAATAGGCAGCTAAACTGAATACAAAATGCAATTTCTAATGCCATGTTAAAGCCAATAGGCAGCTAACCTAAATACCAAATGTAATGTCTAGTGCCACGTTAAAGCCAATACGAAGCTAAACTGAATACAGAATGTAATGTGCAACTGATGAACATTGAACAACTAATATGCGCAGTGGTGAAACACAAAGTCATTGGTCAAACACAATTAATGGCATTAACACATGGTTAAGCACAGTAGAATCCACAAAGGCATTTCTGCCACATGCCCTAGGTATAAATATAAAAATTAATGGTACATCAATTGGGTACTCGTGGGGCCAGATGTTGATGTTAATTTTAATATTGTTGTGATACTGTATTTTGGTACATCAGTAAACTCTAAAATGCATATTGTATTCTTCTCTTAAAATTATACGGTTATATCTTCAAATTGTAAAAGAAAAACCAAAAGTAAATATTTACAAAACAAAACCTCTTGGGCCGCTTGCATTCAACCAGTCAAATATCCACTCATGGTCAATAATCATGACCTTGTGAGGTCTCAAACCCTGTCGTCTAAGAATCAACTCACTACCTTGTTTTACAGTGTAGCGTATCATAAGGCAGCCCTGGGTTGAGAATGCCATGCTCCTTTTGCAGGGGAACCACACTGAATCTCATACAGCTAGCTGGCCCCGCCGTCAGGCAACTCATGCCAAGTGGCCTATGTCTACCACCTTTCCTGTGGCTGGAGAAGGGTGGCCCCTTCATCCAGCTCCTGATTGTATAGCTTACCACAGCTCATGTTTAACTATGACAGTGATACAATGCTTGTCCTCGTGGGTTGGTGGGAGATGAGAACACCTCGTCGCTTTCTTCAGGAAACCCAGCGACCTTGGGCCCCTTAAATTTTTCTTTTTTAAGGTTCATTGCCTCCTTGCTTGACACCGTTCTTTCTCTTTGGTTAGCTCCTTGTACACTTTATTAAATTCTCATGCCACTATTTCCTATGAGCCCTCCAAGTGCTCTTCAGCCCTCCAAGCAAACTGAAGGCAGGGTCCGAACCATTGCCTCCCATCAATGCCATTTTGTCATTTTACTGGCACTCACCTCCATGTGTGTGCCCACATCCATGACCTTGGCAGGGCTAACACCCTGGCCCACCAAGACCCACTGCACTGGCAGGCCTCCACCATAATCTAAGCACTTAGACCAGCTCCTGCTGTTTGCATGTATACTCAAAAATCATACTTTAATATCACACCAACACAGTCTGTTGTAAGTGAAGGCCGCAGTTTATTAAACAATTTAATTCTCATGGACTGCTCGCATGCGACCAGTCAACCAGTCAGCAAAACCATCCATACCACATGACTCCTGTCTTAGAAAAGATAAGAGTCATGCCCGCCAACCTAATGGCCAGCCCAGGGGACCTGGGTCTCCTGGGCATGGCCATTGCACCCAGTGCCATGTGGGGAGGGGGCATTTCAGGGCCCCATTGGCACTTAAAAATAAAATACTTGCCTGTACTTACCTATTCTTACCTGGGATGGGATCCCCCATCCTCCACTGTCCCTCTGGTGTAGGTGGAGGTGTCCCTGGGGCATGGGGGGGCACCTGTGGGCTTATTCCATGGTGTTCCTCCATGCCTGCCCTAACCCAGGAGTTAAAAAATGGTGCAAAGCAAGCTTATAATTAAGGCGCTAGGGCCTTAGAGTCATTTTTGCACGGATACATGGCGACTCGTAAATTGCGAGTCAGAGCGACTAGCCATTTGCGAGTCACAAATCCGAATGTAGGATAGTGTCCTTGACACTATTTGCGACTCGCAAGGGGGTCGCAAATGCCCACCTCATGATGATTCATGAGGTAGGTCGCAATTTGCGACCCCCTTGGGAATGGCTGCCCTCACAGGGATGGTGGCCTGCTAGAGACAGCAGACCACCATGTCTGTGACTGCTTTTCAATAAAGCAGTTTTTTTTGTACTGCAGCCCATTTTCCTTAAAGGAAAACGAGATGCTTTACAAAAACGAAATATGAAACGTTTTTGTTTCATTTTTTCAGAGCAGGCAGTGGTCCGTGACCACTGCCTGCTCTGAAAAAAATGTTTTCAAAGACATTCACAAAGGGGAAGGGGTCCCGTGCGGACCCCTTCCCGTTTACGAATGTGTTAACACCAGTGTGACACTGGTGCTAACTGCGATTGTTTTGCGACCCCATTCGCGGTCACAAAATAATCATGACTGGGAGTCACAATTTGGAAAGGAACACCCCTTCCTAATTGCAAGTCGCAATCCCATTTTGCGATTTGGTAAAAAGTTTAACGAATCGCAAAACTGGCTTGGTACATGGGGAAGTGCTTCTTGCACGTCGCAAACAGCCAGATTCGCTGTTTGCGATGTGCAAAAACCATCGTACATGTGGCTCCAAATGTGTAAAAGCCATTGCTAAAAAGCAATCTTGCTAATTATGAAAAAAAACATGTGTAAAATGTGAAGAAGACACAAACCGTAAAAAATAAGCTAAAACAGGGACACCCAACCTGGGTACTAAAGGGGATCTCACAACACCATCTCCTTGCTAGTAATGGAGTGCAGATTCTTAAGACTACTAAAAGAGAGTAAAAACACTGAAAATATTAAAAATACTCTATAAAATTGTCTATAAAAATGTCCATACTGACAAGCAAAGCATGCCAAATGAACGCAGCCAATTAAGGTACATAATTTTAAACAGGTCCGAATTAAAACTCATCTGAGTCTTGTATAAGGTCATCAAAAACATCAGTCAAGAGGATCCTGCTTCCACAAACTATATCACCACTAAAGCCTCATTCAAAAGGTCAAAGGAGCACACATGACCTGAAGCCTCAACTGCAGCTGAGGGGGCAGTGTTCCGTGCCACACCCGAAGAAAGGACTCCTAGAGCCGTAGCATCCTTGTCCACATAAGGTGGCTCATGGAAGGTGTCACAGAGCAACCGTATTCTCATAGGACAACTCCAGGAATGAACACTCAATGGGAACATCAGCAGATTCATGTCGGACGAAAGCACTTGTTGCTGAACAAGACACATTTCCATCGCATTCCATCACATTCTGAAAGGGGCACCATAAGCAGCCGAAAAAAGGCTGCATGCAGCAAACTACTGGTCTAAATGATAGGGACCAGTCTTTGTTCAGTTCCTCAAATGGTGATTCTCTAAAATTGGCACCATACGATCACAACACAGTTGGGCAGGTGGTAGCTCCATCACTCATTGGCTTTGAGATAGGGCATCTATTGCAGAGCAAAAATAGCAACACCATTATACCACTAATTAATACCAGTACAAGCAGTATGCCTAAAAAAACACTCCAAAAAAGCTAGCGTACGACTGATGGTATTACTTCAAATACAGTCTGGAGCGTACTTAGAAACACAGACCCTATTGGCTTGAAAAGTGTACAATCCTGTTGTGTTGGATGCAGTGCCTTGGAAAGTTGGTGTTTAAGAGGGATTGTATCTCTTCTGATGACTTTGCTACTTGAAGGTCATGGGTTTCATGGGTAGATGTAAACTCTATGTGTTTTTTCAACAATAGTGCTTTTAGTCTGGTCAGCTTGTCGAAGCTGATGTTAACGCGTCCGTCTATGTCAATTTATACACATCAGGACTCGTTTTAGGTCGATGAACCTTTGGACCCAGTGGTGAGTCTCCGTAAGACGAGATTACCAAACATCAACATATATTTCACAATAACCATTAATAAATCTTCGGCGCATCCATTAGTTCTCAGACTCAAATAACCACACCTTGAAGGATGATTTGTGAATTTATTCCCTATTGATTACAATCTAATAATAAACGTATTAGTCTCAAAACCAAGAAGCATAAAAGCATAATCACAAAGTGACAATTACGCTGAATTTTCAACAATGCGATGATCAGAATCATAGGATAGGTACGAAAATGGAGAATAGACCATAGTGCATGATAAACAATAGAATATCAGTTCAGCATAGTTACATGTCAGTCACGTCAGTTCCGTCCGTCAAATAAGTACCTCATCTAACCTCAAATTAACATTAGCATGTTGGGCTTCATGCAAAACAATTTAGAACATCAATTTGGAAAACATCTAACTAAGATACCTAATTAAACATACAGCAGTTGGTACCTAGAAAGAAAGGCATATAGATTTTGTTAGCATTAATAATTACCCTCCTCGATATAGGTCAGCTTGCAGGATCAGTCTTCGTCTTCAGGACATCAGATAGTTCACCGTCAATCTATCTAAAATTAGAAGTAAGGGACACTCTCCTCATAAGGAGGAAAGAGTAACAGGCCAGTCTATGGGCTAGGATAATTTTGTCTAAGTCTCAAATCACTAAATAGAGTGACAGAGTTTCTGGATGCAATCGGTATCATTCCCTACCTAATGTGTCTCGTCTCCTGTGTCATGAGTTTTTATCCCCTTTTCGTAATACATTCCCCCAAAATTCTATTGGTTAGTAACTACACCCCATTATTGGTAACCAATCAAATTATACATTAAGTAATGCATGTGTCATTTCTTGATATTAGCTTGTCTTTCAATTGGTCTTCATAATCAGCATTTTCGTAGGTGGTACGTCCGGGGTTACTTCACCATCTTGGCAAACGTCTCAGGTCAGAAGTTCTCTTCCCCTCGTCTCATTGTCCTTGAGAGTGTCCATTAATGTTTCGAAGCACATAACTTTATACTAAAAGCTGCTAGCATGCGGATGAGAAGATTCCTTCATGTTTCGAACTAATACAAAAAAGAACAATAGCTGGGTCATGGTCATTTGCAAGTCCGCACACAGAAGAAGCAGAAAAATACGCTTTAAATGAGAGTCACACAGCTAGTTTGCGACTCATGCTAACTTAAGACATACGAGTTCTAATGCATACATTTATGATCGTAATAATGTATATATTTGAAAGATTATTAATTATTCAACATTAATGTTTATAAATGAGTAAATCTTCACGTTTATTAGTATTTTTAACTATTAATTATTAATATTGCTTTGGCAAATGTAAGCATTTCACGTCTATAATATATAAAATTTAAACTACGCTCTCTCAGTCCCTCCTCTGATGACGAACGTCATCACACAATTCTGGATCTTCAATTTTTCACCTTGCGCATAATGCGCATTTCAACATCTTGCCCTTTGTGTGAACTTTCCCATATTTCATTGAACATTTTCTCTCTTTCACTTTCTTCATTTCGTCTGGCTCTTTTTGACAGGTTTCTTTTAATTTTGTCATTAATTTTGCATGCTCCCCACAATCCTAATAGACAGATCAAAATAATTAGTAGGCCAGCATGATTTTAGCAAGAACTCCATTCCAAATGTTGGTAAACCAGTTTCCCACCCGGGCAATTCCTTTTCCAAATTTTTCCCAAACTCCAGGTTCTTTTAGATCCTTCAAATCTGTACTATCTCTAGTCAGGTTAGTAAGCATGTTCCTAATTTTTTTACTGTTATCGGGTATATATGAGCAGCAGTGACGTTCATTAAGCTTTTTGCACACACACCCATTCTTTGCTAAAAGAATGTCTAAAGCAAGCCGATTTTGAAGAGTCATAGCTCTTTCTGCAGCAAGTTCAGTATCCATTAATAATATTGCTCCTGTAAAGTTTGTCAGCATGTTATCCACAATAGTAGACAACTTTTGAATTTTCATAGAATTTAAGATAACCCCCACTGAAGGGATTATTGCTCCAAATATGTCACCAATGACAGCAGCCACTGATTCTCGTTTTTGTCTAGAATGTTGTATTTCAGAAGATTTAGGTATTTGTTTTAAGTCATCAATCTGGTATATCTTTGGGAAGACTATTCCCAAATAACATGTCCCATACCATCCCCTTGGGAGACGATAATATGCATTCAACCCACAGATGTAATAGATTCCAGGAATCGCTGGGTCTTGTCCATTTAACATGAAGGTCCATTTACTCTGAAACAAAAACACATGCCTACATTCACTCGTACCCACAAACAAATTGTCTTGATCGGATTTTGGTCTGTATATACATAGCCTACCTACGTGTAATGCATCTATAGCTAACTTGCCTTGTGTTTTAATCGCTGTGTAAGCATAATCATTTGCATAAGTACGTTTTTCTAAGCCTTTTTCTAACTTCTCTTTTAATGCTTTGCGTCTATCATCTGTGTGATCTAAAAAGCTTTTCTCCACAGGAGACAGTAAGCATGTTAAATTGTTGCAGTGTGCATAAGCAGTTCCAAATGTTAGTGTTGGTTCAAAGAATCCCCTAACTAATTTTATATCATGCTCTTTAGCTAGCTTATTTAAGAATTCAATTACAGGTACAAAAGAAAACACAACATCCAGATTTGAATAAAAGTATTGCACATGCTCTTGATTATAGAATCTTGTTAATAGCAAACTGCAGCTAATCCCATAAGTAAGAGGGAGGCTATGATAGGTAACCCCCTCCTGCACAGATGAAGGAATTTTAGTACACACATAACAATCTTTCGTATCCATAGTTTCCACATACTCATTTAATAAGCGATAGAAGACATTAGTAGAAAGTTCCCCTTTTGTATTAGTTCCCTCATGGAGATGTCTAGCATCCTGCTCAAATTTCTCCCACGGCGATAAATTATTAGTTGCAGTGGTAGCCTCAGGTTTTGAAGTTGCATTAATAGTTTCACTCTCTCTCCACAGCATTCCTACAATCACTCCCACGATCATTATTGCACATACAGCACCTATCATAAGTCCTAACCAACCACACACTTTACTTCCTTTGTTGCTATAAGCCATGTTTGTATAGAATCAGAATAGCAGATCAACAATCAACTTAAGATGGCAAACTCTTTCTCTGCGTATTTACAGCGTCTATTCTCACTCCAGGACCCTTTTTGTCAGCTCAGGTTAGCAGCTTGTCGCAATCAGGTTTCTATAAGTCAAATCCAGGTTTAATTGTCTCTTTCCGGTAGGTGTATAAAGTCTCTTTCCTTTTAATATATTTTTCCAAGGTTTCCTGTTGTTGTTTCCCTTCAGGTACCGTAGTATTGGCCAGGCACTTCTCGATCAAAACAGAATGCTAAGAATTCTTGTTGCCATTCAGAGGTTGTAGCATATGCCCATTCAGGACCTGTGTACCTTCGGTTTGCTATTCTCTTTCTTTTTAATCTTCGTTCGCCTTGCTGTTCCCCTTCACTCAGATCATCTACTTGTGAGGTATCACTCTCTTCTATTATTGTTTCGTTTGTTAATTCTCTTATTCTAAAAGGCGACTTTTCTGGCCATGTATCACCTCTGTGTGTCTTGTTTCGGTGTTTTCCTTCAGGACGCTGGACAGCACCCTCCTCTTGTGATATGGTGTTTTCTCTTGACAGGCTTGGAACTTGATCAGAGGATTCTGACTCGTACTGATTTGAATTGACCACTTCTCTGTCTCTTTCTCTTTCTTGTTCAATACTGTATTCAGGTTCTGAATTGTATTCGTCTGCTTCTGGAAGAACCTCTCCTTGCCTTTGTTCTCCTGCTGCCTCCACTGAGATTGGCACTCCGTCACCTCTCTCGAACTCTCTGATAGTGTGAGGGACGCGGCTGTTCTCAGCGGGCTCTCCTGTAGTCTCAGATATTTCTTGACTGATCTCTGACTCTGAGACTTCTCCTCTCGAAGTTGCTGTACCGGAATTTTCAAGTTCCTCTTCAACAGGACACGTTACCTTCTTTGTGTGGCTGGCATGTATCCAGTTGGGAACCCCGGCACACTTCACAGCAGTAGTGGTCGTCAATATCACTTGATATGGCCCTTTCCAACGTGGCTCAAGACACGATTTTCTTACGTGCTTCTTGACAACCACCCAATCTCCAGCTTGCAGAGAGTGTCCTGGTTCGCCGATTGGTGGTAACGTGTTTGCTTCCACCTGGTGAGAGAAAGAGCGTATCACGTCAGCTAAACTTTTGCAGTAATCCAACACCATGTCATCTGTAATATTCACTAGTGCATTTGCAGGTACCGCTGGTAACCTCATTGCTCTACCCATGAGGATTTCATGGGGGGACAATCCTGTTTTCTTATCTGGTGTGTTTCTCATGGACATCAATACTAGCGGTAATGCATCTGGCCACTTCATGTTTGTTGCTGCACACATTTTCGCTATTCTTGATTTTAAGGTACCATTCATCTGTTCAACTAGTCCTGATGCTTCAGGGCGATAGCTACAGTGTAACTTCTGCTCGATGTTGAGTGCTGCACACAGAAGCTTGATCACCTCATTGTCGAAGTGTCTTCCCCTATCTGATTCTATAGAAACCGGGAACCCGAATCGTGGTATTAATTCTCTCAGTAATAGTTTTGCAACTGTGAGACTGTCATTTCTACGTGTAGGGTATGCCTCAATCCAATGACTGAAAACACACACAATCACCAACACGTACTTCAATCCTCCACAAACAGGCATCTCAATGAAATCCATTTGTATTCTATTAAATGGACCTCCAGCTCTTCCAATGTGGCTCAGATTTACCACTGTTCCTTTTCCAGCATTCATCTGTTGACAGATGATGCATCTGTGACAAGTAATTTCTGCGGCATGTCTGAATTTTGGATTAAACCAATCAACTTTAAAAGATCTGATCATGGCGTCTCTTCCTAAATGTGCTTGCCCATGATATAATCGGGCAAATTGTGACAGAAGACTATTAGGTAAGACCAACTTTCCATCATCTGAGACCCATATATCATCTGCTCTTTGTGTACATTGCATTTTCTGCCAGGAACGTTTTTCTCTTTGTTAGCACGGGTTTGTAGTGTCTTTAACTCATCTAAGGTATCAACCACTTGTAATGCTAGATTCAGAGTTGTGTCATTTTCAGGCTGAGGTAGCAATTCCCACTGCTCTTTGAATGATATACAATTTAATGCACAAAATCTTGCTACCTGATCTGCATAATCATTCCCCATTGACACAAAGTCTTGTGATCTGGTGTGAGCGCTGCACTTTACCACGGCGATTTCAAGAGGTAACTGAACTGCATGTAACAAATCTCTTATTTGTTCTCCATTTTTCACAGGTGATCCGGAGGAGGTCATAAAACCCCTTTGTGACCAGATCTGACCAAAATCATGTACAATTCCAAATCTGTATCTGCTGTCAGTATAGATCGTAACTTTCAAATTCACAGCAGCATGGCAGGCCTTTGTAAGAGCTATCAACTCTGCCACTTGTGCTGAAAATACCTTTTCAAGCCAAGAGGCCTCAATTATGCCAGACATTGTACATACTGCATAGCCAGCTCTCAATGTCCCTGCTGAATCTCTTAAACAGGACCCATCCACGAACATAATGCAATTGTTTTCTTTTAATTGGGTGTCCTGTATGTCTGAGCGCGGTTTGGTACAGAGGTCAGTCACCTCAAGACAATCATGCTCAAATTCTTCCCCCTCTTTGATTTCTGTATTTTCATTGGGAAGTAGAGTTGCCGGGTTCAGTACTGTGCATCTTTTCAGTGTAACATTTGGTGATCCCAGAATAATCGTCTCATATTTGGTAAGTCGTGCATTTGTCATGTGTTGTGTTTTTGTTCTTGTCAACAAAATTTCAACAGAATGTGGAACCAAAACTGTCAAAGGGTATCCCATGACTATGCCCTCACATTGGGAAAGGCTTTGACCAACTGCTGCAACTGCTCGCAAACAACCCGGTAGGGCTGCTGCGACAGGGTCCAAAGTAGCTGAAAAATATGCTACAGGGCGATTTGCATCTCCGTGGACCTGTGTTAAAACAGACAAAGAACAAGCATCACGTTCATGACAAAACAACAGAAAAGGTTTCTCATAATCAGGCATTCCTAATGCTGGGGCCCTGCACATGCATTCCTTCAGCTCTAAGAATGACTCAAGTTCTTCTTTTGTCAAAGTGATTGTATATGGTTCATCTTTGACATCTTTCCCTGTCAATTTTATTAGAGGCTTTGCAATGATTGAGAAATTGGGTATCCATTGGCGGCAATAACCCACCATTCCCAAAAACATCCTGACAGCTCTTTTTGTTGTTGGGGGATTCATTTGTATGACAGCTGTTATTCTCTCTTTTGATATCCTTCGGGATCCTTTCTCAATTAGATGTCCCAAATATTTTACTTCTTTCTGACAGTATTGCAGTTTCTTAGGTGACACCTTATGCCCGTTCTTTCCCAAATGGTTCAACAATGCAATGGTATCATATTTGCAACTGTCTCTGGTTTTGGATGCAATCAATAAATCATCAATGTACTGCACAAGAGTTGAATTAAAAGGCAGTACAAGAGGTTCCAAATCCTTCTTTAATATCTGATTAAAGATGGATGGCGACTCAGAAAATCCTTGAGGGATTCTGCACCAATTGTACACCTTATCCAGGAATTTGAAACTGAACAAAAATTGGCTATCCTCATGCAGCGGTATTGAGAAAAATGCCTGTGATAGGTCTACTACGGTAAACCATTCAGCATCGCAAGGAACTTGGAACATTATTACCGCTGGATTAGGTACCACAGGGCAACATTTTATCACAATTTCGTTTATTTTTCTCAAATCTTGCACAATTCGAACTTTCCCACAGGGCTTTTTCAAACCCATAATAGGTGAGTTACACGGACTGCTCAAAACTTCTTTCAAAACTCCTTGCCTGAGAAAATCTGCAATTATCTGTGTCACTTCAATGAGTACGTCTTGAGTCATGTGATATTGTGGTACTTGTGGGAATACTGCATTTGGTCTTATCTGCACCTTGACTGGTTTAACTCCTTTAATTAATCCAACTTCCTTTCCTGTCAAGTCCCACACTCTCTCTGTTACGGACCCTTGTAGGTCAGCAGGTAAGTCGATTAGAGTGAACACCGGGAATAAAGTAATTAGAGGGTAATCTTCGCTCGTCCCCCCTCCTTCTATGAGCTGGCCCTCATCTCCTTCATCATCACTGTTTGTCTGAACTTCTATTCCATCGTTGGAACAGGTAATTGAACATTTAGTTTTGCATAATAAGTCCCTTCCCAGTAGGGATACTGGACTTGAGTCGCATACGACAAACCTATGCAGGCCTTGGAAGTTTCCAATTTCAACCTGTACTGGGTCAGTAATTGGATTTGTCAAATACTGATTAGCCACACCAACCACTCGTATGGTGCGTCCCGATAAGGGTAACCTTGGTACTTCCATACTGCGGACTGTAGAGCGTGTAGCTCCAGTGTCAACCAAAAATGAAACTTTATAGCCCATTACTTTTCCCTCTACATATGGGCCTCTCTGATCTACTTCGAATGAGGCTGCAAGCCTGCACTCTTCGCTGTCTGAACTGTCATCTGACCATTCATCATTCATCTCATTTTCACCTCGTAATGGGAATTGTTGTACAGTATTGTTTTGACTCGTCACCTGACCTGTGACCTGCTGAGGAAGCATCACCTGTTGCTGACCCATCGGGGCTAGGGGTAACTGCATTTGCTGTCTAGGCACCATAGGAATCTGCTGTTGCATTGGTTGTACTGGCACAGTTTGGAAACGTGCCATTTGCATTTGCTGCATGGGTTGCACACCTGACATTTGCACCAAATTATTCTGATAGTTCTGATTCTGTTGTCTCATCCTTGGACCTCGTGGATTCTGCTGTGCACCGACACTCATACTCTGCTGAACTGTACCATCATGCAGCATATTTGGACAATCCCGCTTCCAATGTCCCATGCCCCCGCACGCGTGACATAGTGACATCTTCTTCACTACTTGCCCATCATTTTGAATGACAACATTATTCATGTCCAAACTACGATTCACAAAACCTCGACCTCTACCTCTCGGCTGTACCTGAAACCCACCGTTCATTTGCGGTTGCTGGTGCATCATCTGCTGAACACCATTTCCCTGAATTCCAGCTTGTGCAGCTCTTATCTGCATCACCATCACTTTTTCTTTCAGCTGTTTCTGTTTTAACTCAATTTCGTCACTACAGCATTTCGCATACTGCAACACCTCATCAATCGGTTTAGCTTGCCAACAAATCAAATGGTTCTTAATCATCTGACCAACCTCTGGTCTCAGCCCTTCAACAAATCTGAACACAAGATGATTCATGTCCTTCGGCTCGATCGTTTCAGTACCACTGTAATGTTTAAATGCTTTCAACAATCTCTCATAATAGGCATGTATTGATTCCTTAACCTCTTGCGAAGTCCGGTCGATTTTCTGCCAATCGGTCACCTTCGGTGACACCTTTTGTTTAAAAAATTCAATGACTTTATGATAATATTTCATCACCTCTTCAGAAGGTGCTCCCGTCGCCTTATCCTTTGCCGGTTCCTTTGTGGGCCAATCTACCCCTCTTTTGCACTCAAGCCACAAATCCGGCGGAACAATAATCTCAAACAAGGTATTTAAGTCCTCCCAAAGACATTTTGCAAGCTTCACAAATCTGTCTGTCTGCTGATACTACTCGATCGGTTTTTCTCTCAACCTCGGGTAATCATTCGTAAAGGACAAAATATCTCCCCTGGACCATGGCACATGGACTAAAACACCACCGGCTGTTTCTCTCATGGGCAGGATTTTTACTGAATCCAGATTGGGTGTAGTCGCTGTTTCAATAGACCCTGGGCTATCCCTCTTCCCTTTGTCCTTTTTCTTTGCCCATCGGTTTTCCCATTTTTCTAATGCTTCCCAGATTTGCGCACTCTGCAGCAATTCTTTCAGGTGTGTCTTCATGCCTGCAGATCTCATGTGTTCAAAATCTTTTGTGTCAAAATCTAATCTGTAGCTTCTCTTCAAATGTTTCGTGTTCCCAATGTCGATATTGTATCTGTCTGCCAAGTTTGTTAATCTCTGGTGTATTTTCCCTACTTCTTTGGTAATCTTAGGGCATAAGTATCTCAGTTCTGCTTCAGTGTAGGATTCCAACCTGTTCACCCCCATTGTTCCTTCCACCAACTCAGCAGCTTCTGCTCCTAGTCGTACTAAATTCAGGTATTCATTTTGTTTTTCTTTTTCAGAATTGGCTTCGGTAACTGTAGTCGCTGTAACCTTTTGTGATGTGCAAGTTTTCTCTAACCACTCATTTAACTGTTGTACTGTAAAACCCTGCAGTGAAATGTTCCCTGCATGTATCATTGGAGTATATGAAGTATTAGTACTCATAGTTTGGGGAGTCAGGACTCCCAACCCTGCTTGTCGCATTGCCTCAAGAGGTGCCCCTATTGGACTGAGGTCCATTAAGGGTCTTGATTGTTCGGAAACCTGTCCTCCCTGGGCCATTATTTGTGGAGTTCTAATAGGCCCTCCTCTTATCATTTCATTAGTCATAACTCCCCGTTCACATGTCCTTGTTCTCTCTTGGGCATATAGCGGTACTGGGGGACCAACAGTGATAGATAGTGATATTGCGGCAGGTGTCTGACCTGATCCCAGGCTTCTAGGAGCTGCAACACCATAGGTCTGCTCTAATAATCCTGGTGCAGGTTCTTTCAAAGGACCCACTACTGGATTATACCCTGGTATCAGTTGTGGTGGTTGTGACACTAACTGTGGGGTTGACTCAATCTGAACCAATCTTGGTTTTGTATGTATCGGGTCTGGCGGCACCACCAAGTTCGTAGTAGTCTCAAGCACTGGAACATCGGGATAAATTCTTTGTATCTGTGGTGGAGGTTGTAACTGTATCGGTACGTCTGGTGCAGTAGGTACACTGTCACCATTCTGTATCAAAGCTGTATCGCTAGTCTGTACCGTATCAGTAACTCCCTTCTCCTCCGTCTGGTTCCCAGGATCCAAGCTAGTGCTCGGAACATCGTCACTCACCGCATAAGGTGGTGGTCGATCATGCAGCAATCTATCCATAAACTCCTCATCCTCTGAATCATCCTCTTCTTCCCAGGACCTTTTTTGTTCTTTATCTTTGCCTGAGTCTTTGTTAGTTTTGCAAGAAGCTTTCTTTCCCTGTGTCTCTTCTCCCTGTGTTATCGCTGGAAACAGCTTTAACCCATCTACTATTCCCCGTCTCCACATCTTATTCTCGTTGTCCCATCTTGCTTCTGCATAGGATTTTTCTGCCCTCGTCAATCTCCTGTGAAACCTTTCCTGCCTATGTTTAAGAGCCATCAGATCCCAGATCGCTAGAGCCTCATATTGTGCCGGTCTCGGAGGTGGTTTCTGTTTACTTAACATCCACCTCAAGTTTTCTAATACCTTTTGATTGAATGTCCCATGTTCCGGAAACGCTAGGCACCCTTCTTTTTCTGTCAACTTGCGCCATTGTTTTATCCATAAACAAGGTGCAACACCCTTTTCCTTCATAACTGTATAAGCAGGAGTACCCTCGGGTGGTGTAGGTTCCCCGTCGGTTGCGACAATGTACACATCTCCCCTCGAAGCGCTTTTGAATGCCTTAACAAAATTCATTTTATTTTATATTTAATCAAGAAACGGCTTAGTTCCCAGGACACTCTTCACCTGCCCTTTGCTCACCCTATTGTCTCTCACAGATGATAACCAATCCGTGCGCGACCCCTCTTAACATCTGACCTATCCCAGCGCGGCACCCCTGACGTCACACCCATACACACTCTGCAGCTGACAAAGTCTTGCGGCTTGTCCACACCTCGCTAACTCCTTACAACTCATACAAACTAATGCGATTTATTGCAGACACTTTAAAATGACAACACAAATCTGCCGGTTTACTTCAGGAAGGGTAACACATTCGCTTCAGAACTTTACAGAGATTTCACTTGAAGCCTCGGCCGCTACTCTCTCCTTTTCAGATCCCACATGCGCAAGCAGAATTCGACCCGCAAATCCTACTCTCGACTTGTCAATGACTCCCTCTAGTGCACTTTAGAGCTTGTCAAATCTCCATCGAAGGTTTCATACGTACGTTGTGACTCAAACTTGACTTGTCAACCACGCCCGATTGACCTATTAAACCGCACAGATTACAACATAAACCATAATTCTCATCCTACTCCGGAGTCTTAGACCTCAACAGGTCCGTACCTTAACCAACCACGTGGATAATTTTTGAACAATAAGCGCTGCATTCACATGAAGTACGCCGACTTCCCTACTCTCATACTGTGGAGTACGCCCACTCCTGCTAAACGACACTTATTTTGGCCTAAATACACACAATCTTCACAATCTCCTGCAAGATGCATAAGCTTTGAGCAAGCGCAAAGACCCTAACCACACATACTATGGCGCCGAGAACATTCCCAACTCATCTTAGGCAGGCTCCGAGATCCCAGGAGAGCCCATGGTGAACCTAGCCACTCATTGTTTTGCCTCATTTCATTATCACAGAAAACAAAATTAACAATGAAAACTCCGTCCTAGGGCCCCCAAGGGCCGAACCGTCGCTCTGCTACCAGAACTGTTAGCGCGTCTGTCTATGTCAATTTATACACATCAGGACTCGTTTTAGGTCGATGAACCTTTGGACCCAGTGATGAGTCTCCGTAAAACGAGATTACCAAACATCAACATATATTTCACAATAAGGGCAGTAAGGGTGAGAGGCGCCGCACTTCTAGGCAGTAAACAGATAGTTTAGATAAATTGAATATGAGTAAAGTCCGGTGCAAATCGGCCAGGTGCCTTACTGCCCGGTAGGCACCAATTGGGTACTAGGAGTACCCTAGAACGAAAATGGGAAAAAACGGCCACAGCACACAGAGAGTAATGTCCAACAATGAAACCAGCAAAGATATTGCTGGTGTGGTACTGTAGGTTCGGAGAGGAATTGTGTTGAAATGAGTCTCAAATCCGGTTTGTAGATGTTGTCTTTATTTGTAGATGCTTAGAAAGCATTAGATCATCGTGGAGATACAGCCAACACGTGTTTCGTCACACAGGTGACTTTATCAAGGCGGAGTTGGATGGTACAGAACTGTAATTAGAATGGCTGCGCCAAGCAGCTACAGGTACGTAGGTAAGAGGCTTGTTTGGTAATGAAGATTGGGGAGGCCCTGATAAGCCTGAAAAGTAACCAGTAAGAAGCGAAGCGGTGAGCACTCCAGTATTCGTACGAACGTGTATGTGGCCGTTTTTTCCCATATATTTCACAATAACCATTAATGAATCTTCGGCGCATCCATTAGTTCTCAGACTCAAATAACCACACCTTGAAGGATGATTTGTGAATTTATTCCCTATTGATTACAATCTAATAATAAACGTATTAGTCTCAAAACCACGAAGCATAAAAGCATAATCACAAAGTGACAATTACGATGAATTTTCAACAATGCGATGATCAGAATCATAGGATAGGTACGAAAATGGAGAATAGACCATAGTGCATGATAAACAATAGAATATCAGTTCAGCATAGTTACATGTCAGTCACGTCAGTTCCGTCCGTCAAATAAGTACCTCATCTAACCTCAAATTAACATTAGCATGTTGGGCTTCATGCAAAACAATTTAGAACATCAATTTGGAAAACATCTAACTAAGATACCTAATTAAACATACAGCAGTTGGTACCTAGAAAGAAAGGCATATAGATTTCGTTAGCATTAATAATTACCCTCCTCGATATAGGTCAGCTTGCAGGATCAGTCTTCGTCTTCAGGACATCAGATAGTTCACCGTCAATCTATCTAAAATTAGAAGTAAGGGACACTCTCCTCATAAGGAGGAAAGAGTAATAGGGCAGTCTATGGGCTAGGATAATTTTGTCTAAGTCTCAAATCACTAAATAGAGTGACAGAGTTTCTGGATGCAATCGGTATCATTCCCTACCTAATGCGTCTCGTCTCCTGTGTCATGAGTTTTTATCCCCTTTTCGTAATACATTCCCCCAAAATTCTATTGGTTAGTAACTACACCCCATTATTGGTAACCAATCAAATTATACATTAAGTAATGCATGTGTCATTTCTTGATATTAGCTTGTCTTTCAATTGGTCTTCATAATCAGCATTTTCGTAGGTGGTACGTCCGGGGTTACTTCACCATCTTGGCACACGTCTCAGGTCAGAAGTTCTCTTCCCCTCGTCTCATTGTCCTTGAGAGTGTCCATCAATGTTTCGAAGCACATAACTTTATACTAAAAGCTGCTAGCATGCGGATGAGAAGATTCCTTCATGTTTCGAACTAATACAAAAAAGAACAATAGCTGGGTCATGGTCATTTGCAAGTCCGCACACAGAAGAAGCAGAAAAATACGCTTTAAATGAGAGTCACACAGCTAGTTTGCGACTCATGCTAACTTAAGACATACGAGTTCTAATGCATACATTTATGATCGTCATAATGTATATATTTGAAAGATTGTTAATTATTCAACATTAATGTTTATAAATGAGTAAATCTTCACGTTTATTAGTATTTTTAACTATTAATTATTAATATTGCTTTGGCAAATGTAAGCATTTCACGTCTATAATATATAAAATTTAAACTACGCTCTCTCACTGACATTGGAGGTAGCAATATGAGACCACAAATTTGCTACTTTTATCTCAGGTGTGCTGTGGAAATAGCACATTTCCACAGCAGGTCACTATTTGAGAAAAATAAATTACATATCGGACATCTGCTCTCATCCCACAACAGCCTTGATCACTCAGCGTCAAGTAACTTCCATTTGAAAGCAACTGAAACGCTGGGTGAATCAAAGGGACAGGAATACCCCTTTAGTAGAAGGCTAAGTTAGCTGCTGACATATTACAAAATTGAAAGGCAAGTCCCACACCTCATGAAAAACCTCTCCCCTAAATTTTTGAATGTGCCTATTGGAAAATGTTTCAAAGATTAAGTGAATAGAAAGGTCGATATCAGCAAGGATGTCACCCCGTGTATTAACCATACTGATGAGACTACCTGGGGTACGGAGGCCCTGGGGCTCATCTTGCAGCCCCAACTTGCTATTTGGTGGGTACCCCGGATGGGCATCGGGGCACCCACCTCAAAGATTTAAGGAACTGGGGGATGGGGTCCCCAAAGCCCATTTAGACTTGGGAAGGGGGTTACATAGCCCTCTCCCCTTTATTTTGGCAATTGAACCCCAAAAATAGGTTCATCTGGACCTATTAAGGCTCAGGAAGAGAGGGGCCACATTGCCCCCTCCACTTTTTAATTGCATTCGATCCTGGGGGATGGGGTCTTGAGTGCTAATTAAGACTCAGGAGGGCTACATGAATGGGTTGGACGCGTGGCCTGGCCACAGGCAGCCAACCGGGGGATTGGGCACAGGACCTGGCTCATGCCCTAAGGTAACTCTAACTTGTACATTTGCATGCACTGCTAATTACCCCACATATTACATCACTCGTGACATCTTCTACAACATTCTAGATTATATCACTGCATCATCTGCAATTAAATTATTGATGGGAAAACTGTGCATGGGGAGGGTGTGAGTTATAGTTACCTTAGGGCATAAGTTGTAGTTACTTGAGATAAGTATGACTGATGAATTGTAGTGGTTTTGAACATTTAAAACGTTAAGTTGTGACTGAAAATCTCAACTAACTATAATGCTACTCTAACCTTTGTTTTTTTCCAGTGAAATGTATATATATATATATATATATATATATATATACATATATATATAAGGTTGTTTAAAGTGTGCCTGACAAACTCAAAACTCATGCTGCTACATAATTTTCTGACTTCTATGTTCAATTTACACCTTGATCTATCCACACCCTTAATGTCATCATCAGTATCAGTTTTAACCCTACTATGGCAGCAATTCTAGTAGCCGCAACACTTCTACGAAATCTTACCCAGTAGCACTTTCCTCACAAGAGTCGCTAGGTTGTTGCCCAACAAATGAATGACTGCTATGTCTGGTGCTGCTGTTGCCACTAATGCAGTCTTGATCATCTCGTCAACGTGCACCTTCTTCATGACTGGGATGCCGTGCCACTCTCTGGTTGTGCTCCACAAAACTAGCAATCCTGCCAGCATAAACCAGATCTGCCACCTTTGTGCTCTGGCTATGCATGAGTGACTTTTCAGTCAGATCTTTTTCAGTCTGGCACGATTGCTTCCGGTCAAGACAAACACCAAATACCCCATCATCACCCTGGGTAAAAGCTAAGATGGTGAAGGAGACCAGACGAGTTGAATAGCCCTTTTCCCTTTAGGCTAAATGAGGTCTTATGTAGCACTTGTAATGTAGATTCCCATCTGCTCAATGTCATAATTCCCAATTGCCCCTTATGCTGCAGTAGTTGCCGCCCCAGCTAAAAATGTGTGTGTGCCAAACTAATGGGCTGGGAATCTTGCTACTGTTAGTGCTTTATACATTACTGCAATAAATTAAAATCTGCCCAGATAGGCACTGTCCACGTGCACGAACAACAGCTGCCTGCCCCTCAGCCGTATTCGTAGTTCTTTAAAAGACAGACTGTACATTTCCTCTCGTCAGCAAAGCACATTAGTGTCACCTTTGTCCACTTTTCCATTTGGTGTTCTTTGGACCGTCTTAGGGTAAACTCCATTGCCCATTCACTCAGCCATATGTCCCTTACCCTTAAGCAGACTTCCCCAGCTACATCGCTTGCCAGTGCCACTAGTTTACTCCGCCTAAAGCCTCAAAGAATGTTGTGTTGAACAGTAGGGCCTCAAAGTCAGGGGCTGTTTCCTGCTCCTCTGCTACCAATAGTAACTCCAGCCTGTTGAAGACGCTCCTGAGATGCTTGTCCCTGCTTGCTCCCCGGAGGCACCGCCAGCCTTTCATGGCTATTCTTGCATGATGAAAATCAGTAAGCTAAAAGCCTGCTCAGTTTTGCGAAGTGGGCCACTGCTGTGAGATGTACCAGTGCCCAAAATGTGAACTTCCCCGGTATGCTAGCCCATACAATGAAGGGCTTCACTGCTGTAATGCTTCTTTGGATATCGTTAAAGTAGCCCGTGCCGGTCACACTCTTGCAGCTAGCCACGTCTCTTCAGTGCTGGGATAAGCCTGGTCTGCTAAACGCCATAGCTTTTTCGGGAATGGGGCTGGAAATGGGGCCATCGTCATCTTTGCTTGTGAGGTTGGGCTTCTGAACTCATCCATGTCGAATCAAGAAAGCGCATCAGTCTATGAGTTGCTCTACCTTTGGCGATACCTAGACCTGGCCTCAAGGCTCAAATCCAACTGCAGCCTAATATTAAATTGCATATACCTTGCTACTAACGGACGTTTGACTGAGCTGCAATTAAGAACCTGTACAACTGCTCAATGGACAGGCCAGAGGGTTCATTTAATGTTACTCAAGCTATGGAACCATTTGCTTATTGTCACCACAATGGGGAAGAGTTCCATTATCGTAATGTTTGTGTGCAGGTTCCTGGCCACCCACCATGCTGGACATCTCTTTGTGCACCAGATATCCGGTGGGTACCGGCTGCATCTGTGAATACTTCAATTTTCCTTGATATCACCCAATTCTCCCTCGCTATTATTATTCTGTTAAACTAGGAGAGGAATGTGTGCCACACCATTAAATCATGCTTTACACCTGATGTCTGCCTAATGTGGTGCTTTTTGTTTGCGCCATTTGTAAGCTGCAGTAGCCTTCTCGCACTCACTCTGCCTACTGGTAGCACCTTGGTGGCAGTTTGACTTGCCAATTAGAGCTTGAATTGCCCAAAGAGTCGTTTTCTCCCTGCACAACATCCTCTTTTTAACGTTCCTTAATGCTACTACCTTGTCGTCTGGAATACTTGACATGCCTATGATAGAATCTAGCTCTAAGCCCAGGAATACCAATTTAGATGTCAGACCTACTGTTTTGTCTTGACTTGAGCCAGTGTGATCCCAGGTGAAGCTTCCAGTTTCTTAAATGTCTCTAGGAGGCCGGCACAGAATTCAGTTAAAGGCTTACCCATGAACAGAAAATAGCCCTTGTAGTGTAACTTAACCCTTTTAGGGAGCTGCTTGTGGAGAAACCATTCCAGGAATGCGCTGAAATGCTCAACGTAGGGACATGATATTGCACACCACATTGGCATGCATTTGTCAAAGTACCATTTGCCTTCCAATTTAAAACCTAACAGATAGAAGCTGTTGGGGTGGACAGGCAGCATTATGAATGCTCACTAAATGTCTGCCTTGGTCTTCAGTGCAACCCTCTCTTTTGCTCAGACCAGCTCTTTTGCATCATGTCTGGAAACGTAGAAGTGTGCACATAACTCGGGTTTATTCCATCACATACCAACTCAGTCCCTGGAAAGGATAGGTGGCGGATCAACCAGTAGTGACCTATTTTTTTTGAGCACCATCCCCAAAGGGAGATATTACCAGATTCCTAATGTTGGAAGGTGATTCAATGGACCTTCAATGCAACCCAGAAAGCACTTGTTTTTTCATTTTTTCATTAAAAAAACTTACAGACGTTCTGCTGCTCATCTTAGATTCTTGGTGTTCTCCATGCTCAGTTCTCTCTCTCTCTCATGCGGTTCTAAAACCTTCTTTGAATCCTTTTAGCAGCACGTCCGGTTTGTTGTAGTGATAATTGTTAATGCATTCCCTGAACGATGGGCGTGTTTGCTATGTGAAATTACAGTCCCTGTTGTATACTTCATGTCCCTCGTTGAGTGGCTATCTCTTCTTGTCTGCGCCTTTTTTCTCCTGTTGCACTCCATTGCAGGACGCCCCCTACTCAATATGGGACACAAATGTGTCTACATTTGCATGCCTGACCCCAGGAGCATTAATTCTTCTAAGACTTCCAGCATATGGCTGGGGTGCTCCTTCCAGGAGGCTTCTTCTCCCTCCCAGTGAAATGTTGTACCCAGCTAAACAACATTGGCTTATCCTGCTTTGCTTTGTATCCTTACTAACGAAGGGGGTGCTCAGACTTTTTTTTGCAACATTTATTTATTGCTTAATGTACATCAGTACAGAGGAGTCAAACAAAAGTGTCCACAAAGTGCAGAGCATGTAAAACAGTACAACATAGAGCCCAAGAAGAATATGGCGAGGCGATATCCATCGTACTAGAGGCGCAGAAATCAATAATGGTAGTGGCTCCCATGATGCACCTGGCTATACCCCAGAGAGGAAGGGAAGGAACTGTCTTGCAACTACATCAAGAAGGGATAAGGGGTGATAGTACTACAGGGACATAAAAAGAAAATAGAGGGGGAGAAAGGCAAGAGAGGGAACGAGCACACCAAGGTAGTTTCCCAACTATTGGGCCGCAATATAGAGAAAGATATGGCATGAGTGAGTAAGCTGGGACATAAGGAGAAACACTCACCTGCTGCCACAAGGCGAGCCAACAGCCAGCAGCTCGTCACCGTATCCAATGTAGGAGAGAGGGAATAGAGCTATCCAATGAGCTCAAAAATGGAGTACTGAGCCACCCACGAGGAAGGGGCCCTAGACAGCATCAAATGTATGCAGGTTACTATTTAACGTTTATGAGTTTTCTTCATGGCAAGCTACTTGAAGTTCACGCAGATATTTGTCACACACAAACAAAGTAGACTGTCTCCAGTGGCAGAGTACACACAACTTGAATATAGCAAGTGAGGTAGCTAACCAGCAGTAGGTATGCAACATGTAGGTGAGATTGGCAATGTTACTAAGGAGGGCAAACTGAGGAGCGGGCTCTATTGTAGAGGTTGACTCCATATGTGTGCCCAGTAGGCAAAGAGGGTTGGGCAGGTCCAGAGAATGTGAAATAAGTTGCAGCAGTCAGTGCTGCACCTCCGACAAAGGTCATGACTTAGTAGTTGGCCCTCTTGAATCTTCAAGGGGACCAGTACCAGTCATTCAGGACTTTAAAATACATGAATTTTAAGTGAGACTCCCAGGCGACTCTGTCATGGTTGAAGACCACAGACACCCAGAGTATGCCTTCCCCAACAGCAGTTGCCATCGAAGTCTAGTAGCTGTGAGGGCTAGAGGTGAATTAAACATTTTAATGAGAACTCCATAAAGGCCAGATATCATACCTCTATATTGCCTCAGTTTTCAGATGTATTGAAGGATAGGAAAAGGACACAACTCCACTAGGGTAGTCCACATGCCGAATGGAGACAATGGGCTAATTGGTGATATCGCTAATGATCTGCAGCACCAAGCCCAAATTCTATCCTAGAGGATGGGGATGATTTAAGCCACCCCCTCAAATAACTGATCCAGCAATCTTAGGCCACATTCGTACCACAACGGCCAGTAAAACACCTGCCTACCTATATCGAGGGCTGTGTTAAGCCACAGTGGGCCTTATGGTGTAGCGGGCAGAGCACCCATAATCTTATGAACTTCCATCCAAGCTACCATGGTCCAGATCGGATTGGAGGCAACCACCAGATTGGCGGTTGACGGGTGTTATGGCAATACCAGGTTAGGTGCATTGAGGAGGCTTCATTCCAGGTAAAGCAAGAATGGGGCCCAATGCCCTGGGTGCAGGTAAACAGCTAGCAGGGAGAGGTGGCTGGCTAAGCTATATGAAGCTATACGGGGAAGCTGCAGACTGCCCGCCAGCATGTCTGCCCATAGTCAGGATGCTAGAATCCTCGGTTTGCTCTTGCTTTAGGTATTAGATTGTATATATGTTCAATAAGTGATAGGAACTGTTGGGGTATCTGGAGGGGCAACATGCTAAAGAGTTAGTGAAAGGGGGGCATCACTGTCATTTTGAACGTCTGGATTTCCCCCACAGTGATTGGTTACAGAGAAACCATCTGAAGAAGTCCCTGCAAAAGCATTCTAACTGAAGAAGGATGGTATATTCCACCATCTGAAAGAGCCCTCTGTTGATATAAATGCCCAGATATCAAAACGCCTCTGGGACCGACCTTATATCACAGCTATGCATGCAGGTGGGGGTTGTACTCCTGGTCATAAGTAAGGCGTTACATTTTGACCAGTTGACTTTGTAATCCAAGATGGAGGAAAGTCCATGGAGGTCCACAGATGGGGGTCCACAGAAGGGAGAGGAGGAACAGAATTTAATCTGCATAAAGCAGAGCCTTCACCTTACATGCTTCCATGGAGACCCCTTCCACTTCTCATGTCTGATAGATGGCGACCATCAGAGATTCGAAAGTGAGGAGGAAAAGCAGCAGTGATAAGGGGCATCCCTGCCAGGTACCCCGGCCCATTGGGAAGAGATCCGAAAGGAAACCTCCACAAAACACCACAGGTATTAAAGAGTCATACAAGGCTACCATAGTTGAGCAGCTAGAAGTCTGCTGGCTTTCTCCACTTGATCATAGCAACGCCATCACCGTTTGACCATTTTCAGCTGCATTGGAGAAAGAGTTCAGGCATATTTTTGTAAGGTCTAACTGAGTCTGTGAGGCCTGGGTGGAGGATGGTGTGTATTGCGCCATAACAGTGCAAACCTCAGCTTCCAAAGGCCGAAGACCTACATTTCACTATCAATGAGTCACTCATCAACCTCTCCTTCAATGTCGCCTTACACGCCACCCAGAGAACTCTCTGGGAGCTTACCCCAACATTCATTGTCCACAAACTAGGAGCGAATATGATCAAAGAGTTGCTGATTAGTGACCAGGGTCCTGTGAGCAATTGCTTTCATTCACCATTTTGTGAATGTGACCAGACACATCTTTGTTTTCCAGCTCAGTACTTGGCCAAGTCTGCATCTTTAATCTAAACCCCTTATGATATTGGAGCCAAACCTCACCCAGTAACTGCCTCTGAGCCTCGTGTATCCTAGCCTCATAAAGACATAAATCTGCTGCACTTTACTGAAACTTCTCAACAATAACCAGGCCATGAGCCTGAATACATCCAACCAATTATTAATGTACTTTCCCTTCCTCAGTTTTCTCTTATTACTTTTCTCCTCATCCTTCTTATCGTTAGCCATAAAGTGTAAGCCCTCTAACTTTATCTTCAACAGTAAAAATATAACAGTTAATCTTTTCCTCCAAATGTACTCTTTTAGTGCCAAAGGGATTAAGTTAGCTAAGCCGATTAATTTTACTACCATGGAAGGCTGGCCTGGGGAAACCCTGATATACATGCTGGCCTGTTGGCCTGCCAGAATAGTTACCATCCACTCTAATTGTCACATTCTGCTCAGAGTACTAGTCGGTCGCTTACATCAGTCTGAGGCATTAGGACCAAGAGCAACTTTGAGCCAAATTCCTGGGTGTGAGACTGTTGTGGAGCACAAGGCATCTGCGCCACCGACTTTGCTTAGCAAAGAGCTTGTGTTACTGGCTAGTTTATTGGTATGTCCCATATCCATCCTGACGTCCCTGTTCTAGCTGCAGTTAAAGGCTACAAGGGGGCAGATGGCTGACCCAGTCCCCACCTGGCAGTCCCTTTCTGTGTCAGTCCTTGCAGTAGCCTAGGATCACAGTAGATCTGTTGCTGTGCCTGGTTTTGTACCTGTGCTGCATCCGCCTGCGAAAGTCTTGCTATGTGGCTGCGTCACATACCCTGCCTGCAAACAGCATAAGAGTAAATGATTTGAAGCATTCTTGCACAATCAAGCTTATGTTTTCACTGCTTTTTCTCTTGGTGTTGCCTTTTCTGCTGGATCCCATCATTGCTGTGCTGGCTACAGACATTGGGTCCTTTACCTCTAGCCACTTGCTTTCCCCATTCTTCTTTGCCCCTTTGTTGCTGGCATTTCCTCTGTCTCGTCTTTTGTTTGATATATATAATTGTGTTCCATCCAGGCTTTCAATGCAGTGGCCTTTGCCGCATACTCTAATCACCCTGAGTATTCCCTGGTTCTCTCCCCATGTTTGTGCTGCGCTGCCTCCAGTACTTTCAGCTCTGGCCCAGAAGCGAGTGGACAGTACCTGTCCTGGTCCTGCTGCTGATTACTGTCTTTGCTATGTGCCAATTTTTTCAGGCCACGCTAGCGGGCTGCACTGTGGGTGACTTGGTGCTGTTTTTATTGGAGGGTCCTATGATGCCACTGATGAACGTGTTGCAGTCGAGGAGAGTGGTGAGTTTTCCTTCTGGAGAAGCTCTCACGACCTGGGTCACCTCACTAGCAGCAGCTGATGCAGTGGTGTAACAAAACTTGAGCCCCCCCTTACAAAGTACATGGAGCCCCCCTACAAACTCAGTCTGGAGTTCTCAGGCCAAGGTATGGTCTGAGAGTGGCCCCTGGAGCTGCCCCCCCCACACTTAGGGGGCTGCGGGGGCCTATGTTACGCCACTGAGACGATGGTCCCTGCTCATGTCCCTGGGCCTGTTGGTTCTCTCCTGTCGCTCCAGTGGTGGCTTCCTGCGACGGCTGGCAACAATGCCCTCTCTGCTTTGCACTGGACTTGGGTCACACCAACAGCAGTTGCTGGCTGTTCCTAGTCATTTCTTGTGGCCACAGCCCTCCTGGCATGCTATGCCAGTTCCAACCCCTTTTGTCGCACTGGCAGAGGAACTACAGTGGCATCCCTAGCCACAAAATTGCCACGCTGATTCCTAGTCTTCTACAGCCAGGCAGCAACTGCTCTGCTGCCTCCTAAATTTTCAGGCTTCCTGGTGTATTGCTGGCTCCTCTCCTCATGGACTATGACACCCATGCTAATCTATGATGCTGATAACGCCTCCCCCTTCAGAATACTCAGTAAGGTCACCCAGGTCCCCCTAAATCATCTTTCCTAATGCTCATTGGACCCCACTTGACATTGTTCTTCCACATTGGTTAGCATCTGGCACGTCTTATCAAAAATTCGAGCCACTAGGTGCATTTGTAGCCTTCTTCGGCTCTAGGGGCAAACTGAAGTCCGTGCCCGGCCTACTGCCCCCCCATCAGAGCCTTTTCGCCGTTTCTCTGGCAGCCACCTCCATGTGTGCCCCCTCATTAGTGGTCTCTACTTGGTTAACACCTTGGCCTTCTAAAGCTTGCTCTGCGATCAAACCTCCACTACATACTCTACAAACAGGGCTACCCTCAGGCTTGACAGCGCTTCCCTGCTTATGTTCTGGGCCATTTTCCGAATGGACGGCCCTATTTCAAGGGTGAAATATCGGATTCTGAGGGGCATATTTACAAGCTGCATAGCACTACTGGATTGTCACTTTTTGTGCATTACACATATTTACAAGGCAGCACTAAGCCAATGTAAATATGCCCCCGATGCAGTTTTCTGCAGCATAGGGGCGTGCAATATGTGTTGCTGTGGGTGTTCCACTGCATCACCCATTGCTTTTGATGCTGCCTCAGATTTACAAGTATCTGTAAATCTGTGGCAGTGCCAAAAACTAATGCCGCCCCAGGGGTGGCGTTAGCATGACGCAATGAGGAGAAATGCTTTAATTTCTCATTGTTTTTGCTTTTTCTATGCTTTTTCTATGTGTGCTGCAAGCCGCCATGAATGATTGTTAATGTGGAGCAAGGTGTCCCTTTCTCCATAAAAACAATCATTCAAAAATTACATTTAGGTCTTCTATGTTTACTGCTTTATACATCACACATCGAAGTGCCAAATCGCCATTGTAGATTGTTTATGTGCAGGAAGGGATACCTTCCTGCACATAAACAAGCAATTCCCTAAGCGCAGACACCCTTGCACTATGGTGCAAAGATGCCTGCGTTGGCAGCTAAATTTAGCACTGATGCAGGGGGAAACGCAGGGGTGTGCTGTAATCTTGTAAATACAGTGCATCCCTGCATTTCAAAACTCGCACAGCACTGCACCAGTTTCTTGTAAATCTGGCCCTTAGTTGTTTAAAGGCTGAAATAAAACTAAACAAATGTTCAGAATTTAGTTTAGCTCTAATTAAACTAGAAATACTGTGCTCATGCAATGGCAAGACACATACAATAGTGAATGTTGTGCTGCTGTCTGACAATTTATGACAAAAATAAAGCTGAGCTAAAGCATCTTATCAGAAATGTGTCAAACAATATATAGAGGGGCCCTCGCTATTTTGGCATAAATCTGTCATGCCATATTCAGGTTTTTAAAAGGTGCTATGAATTTTCCTAGTTAAGACTCCATACTGCCACTTGAGCCTTAAGTTATGGTAAAGAGGTAGCAATTGCGGGAGGACATCTTCAATCTAAAACAAATGGCAAACTAATGTTTACAGTGTTATTGTTCTGATAATTTGAGAACAAATTAACTCAGAGAACCAAACTATCAATGTTAAAATTATAAAGTAAGAATTACAAGTAGTGTTACTAAAATTTAAATAAGCATAGTTTAATTGCTATTAGGGTAAAGAACAAAAATACTTAGTTGCGGCTGTCTGTAACAGGGCAATCAAACGCCACCGAAATCCTCAATTGGTTACATTTTTATCTCCCTAATGTCGGGCCCAGATCAAACTAAAGATTTGTGCCGACACTTGGGCAACACAAAGCAGATCTTTGCAAACCGAATAGAAGCGTTTTTCCAGCACTAAAGTTTTGTAGCTCCAAAAGATGACCCTTAGTTGTATGGGAGTTATGTGGGTTGTTATGGAGATTTGTGAAGAGGTTCTGGAATGTGAACGCGGGGGAGACAGTTGTAACCTCTTGCTCAGTAGACTCTGTCGTAGGTCGTTGATGGGAAATAAATCTGCTTTCTGTACCTGTATTTACCGTTCCTGGCTTCTCTTTTGATTTGCCCCACTACAACACCCTTGTGCGAAAACCACTTTGTGGAATGTTGGGCCAATTCCTTGTTAATGTGTGCAAAAGCAGGGTGCCTTCAGTGGAACAGTCTAAATACCCCTACTTTTTGGCACAAAGCAAGATCAACTAAAGTAATGTCACCTGGCTTCGCATTAAATTCTTATGCATAGTCAAACAAGGCACAAGGAAGGAGGAAACGAGGACATTGCCGATGGCTCCCGTGTGTTGTTTGGGAAACAAATGTGTGCTAAAGGATGTATCTTGAATTCAAATCCTACGCTTGATATTGTGCTGGCTCGCCACAGCCCAAGGCTGAGCATCTTGTAAAACAGACATTTTTAGCATGAGTTCCACAATCACATCATCTGGGGGAAGTATAAGTCTCTTCTTTCTTGGCAATTTTAAAAAGGCTATCAAATTATTGCTTGTCATAGAGAAAGTAATCAGTTCTGTGAGATTCTTCTCAGAATATATACAAAGACTTTGCTAGATATTTTTTAATTCCCCGTTCCCTTACGTGATAGATTGTAAATTTAGATCTCTACGAAGTGGTTTGCCAGATTCTACAAATCTTGCTGCTCTTCTCAGGTGTCTCACAGAACCTGGCTGACTTGATGTGTGCATATTGGGGCAGTGTCGCTTGGAGTGACTTCATGCTAGGGTACTGAATGTGCTTGGGCTGCAGTTTCCTAGGCAGGAAGGTGGTGCCCTTAATGTGAGTCCAAGTTGAATCTACAGAGTGTGTTTTGCTGTAAAGACGTCTCAGTTGTGTGAATCATACACATTAATAAGAAGTCTGAACGCCATAACATCAGGGGCGGCTCCTCCGTTAGGGCGGAGGAGCATCACTCGTCCACCAGCAGCAGAAACTGCAGAACTTTCACAACGAGGAGGGGATAATGATTAATAAATTAGGGCTCATATTTATACTCTGATTGTGCCGGATTTGCGTCATTTTGTTTACGCAAATTTGGCGCAAACTGAAGTCCATATTTATACTTTGGCGCTACACCTGCACAGCGGCAAAGTTATGGAGTTTGAGTAATTTTTTGTATGTGAAAACCTACCTTGCGCTAATGACATGCAAGGTAGGCGTTCCCGTGCAAAAAATGTCTCTAAGGCATGTGCGCCTTATTTATCCTCCCGCGTCATTTTGACGCACAGGAGGAGGCGGGCCTTAAAAAATGTCGCCCAGACGGATTTGCGCCTTTTTTTTTTAACGCCTGGGTCAGGGCAGGTATTAAGGGACCTGTGGGCTCATTTCCATGTTCTCCGACCATGGAAGCAGTCCACAGGTGTCCTTCCCTGCCCCCAGGGACACCCCCTGCCACCCTCGCCCACCCCTGGAGGACACCCATGAATGGGGGGACTCATCTAAGGTAAGTAGAGGTAAGTAATTTCTTTTCTTTTTTTTAGGTGGCATAGGGGGGGCTAACTTGGGCCCCCCTACATGCCACTGTGCCCAATGGCCATGCCCGGGGACAGAAGTCCCCTGGGCATGGCCACTGGGCAGGGGGGAATGACTCCTGTCTTTGCTAAGACAGGAGTCATTTCCATGGGGGATGTGCATCAAAAAATGACGTTAGTCAGGTTAGAGAATTTTTTTTTTTACTCTAACCTGACTTGCACCATTCTTTGACACACAACCCCCAGTCTTCCCTACACCTCCGCTGCCCGGTTAGATTAATTTATTTTGACGCTAACCAGGCCGCAGCGCTTGCTACCGTCATTCCTTAAATATGACCCCTGGCTGGCGGGTTGGAATGGCGGTAGCTGGCGTTAAACTTTTTGACGCAAACCTGCGCTGGCGCAGGTTTGCGTCAAAAAGTATAAATATGGGCCTATGTTTATTATCACCTTGTTGTGAAAGGGGCGGGGCATCTGGGGAGAGGAGCTGTGAGGTGGAGTGCTCAACACTCCCCCTCACTGCGCATGTATGTTTGGCCGGCCGGTTCGGGCCGGCCAAACACACATGCGCAGTGTGAGAAAGTAGCCTCTTTCTAGCCTTGTTACCCCCACTTTGGGCCTGTTTGTGAGTGTATGTCAGGGTGTTTTCACTGTCTCACTGGGATCCTGCTAGCCAGGGCCCAGTGCTCATAGTGAAAACCCTATGTTTTCAGTATGTTTGTTATGTGTCACTGGGACCCTGCTAGTCAGGACCCCAGTGCTCATAAGTTTGTGGCCTATATGTGTGTGTTCCCTGTGTAGTGCCTAACTGTCTCACTGAGGCTCTGCTAACCAGAACCTCAGTGGTTATGCTCTCTCATTTCTTTCCAAATTGTCACTAACAGGCTAGTGACCATTTTTACCAATTTACATTGGCTTACTGGAACACCCTTATAATTCCCTAGTATATGGTACTGAGGTACCCAGGGTATTGGGGTTCCAGGAGATCCCTATGGGCTGCAGCATTTCTTTTGCCACCCATAGGGAGCTCTGACAATTCTTACACAGGCCTGCCACTGCAGCCTGAGTGAAATAACGTCCACGTTATTTCACAGCCATTTTACACTGCACTTAAGTAACTTATAAGTCACCTATATGTCTAACCTTTACCTGGTAAAGGTTAGGTGCAAAGTTACTTAGTGTGAGGGCACCCTGGCACTAGCCAAGGTGCCCCCACATTGTTCAGAGCCAATTCCCTGAACTTTGTGAGTGCGGGGACACCATTACACGCGTGCACTACATATAGGTCACTACCTATATGTAGCTTCACAATGGTAACTCCGAATATGGCCATGTAACATGTCTATGATCATGGAATTGCCCCCTCTATGCCATCCTGGCATAGTTGGCACAATCCCATGATCCCAGTGGTCTGTAGCACAGTCCCTAGTACTGCCAAACTGCCCTTCCTGGGGTTTCACTGCAGCTGCTGCTGCTGCCAACCCCTCAGACAGGCAGCTGCCCTCCTGGGGTCCAGCCAGGCCTGGCCCAGGATGGCAGAACAAAGAACTTCCTCTGAGAGAGGGTGTGACACCCTCTCCCTTTGGAAAATGGTGTGAAGGCAGGGGAGGAGTAGCCTCCCCCAGCCTCTGGAAATGCTTTGTTGGGCACAGAGGTGCCCAATTCTGCATAAGCCAGTCTACACCGGTTCAGGGGACCCCTTAGCCCTGCTCTGGCGCGAAACTGGACAAAGGAAAGGGGAGTGACCACTCCCCTGACCTGCACCTCCCCTGGGAGGTGTCCAGAGCTCCTCCAGTGTGCTGCAGACCTCTGCCATCTTGGAAACAGAGGTGCTGCTGGCACACTGGACTGCTCTGAGTGGCCAGTGCCACCAGGTGACGTCAGAGACTCCTTGTGATAGGCTCCTTCAGGTGTTGCTAGCCTATCCTCTCTCCTAAGTAGCCAAACCCTCTTTTCTGGCTATTTAGGGTCTCTGTCTATGGGGAAACTTTAGATAACGAATGCATGAGCTCAGCCGAGTTCCTCTGCATCTCTCTCTTCACCTTCTGATAAGGAATCGACTGCTGACCGCGCTGGAAGCCTGCAAAACTGCAACATAGTAGCAAAGACGACTACTGCAACTCTGTAACGCTGATCCTGCCGCCTTCTCAACTGTTTTCCTGCTTGTGCATGCTGTGGGGGTAGCCTGCCTCCTCTCTGCACCAGAAGCTCCGAAGAAATCTCCCGTGGGTCGACGGAATCTTCCCCCTGCAACCGCAGGCACCAAAAAGCTGCATTACCGGTCCCTTGGGTCTCCTCTCAGCACGACGAGCGAGGTCCCTCGAATCCAGCGACTCTGTCCAAGTGACCCCTACAGTCCAGTGACTCTTCAGTCCAAGTTTGGTGGAGGTAAGTCCTTGCCTCACCTCGCTGGGCTGCATTGCTGGGAACCGCGACTTTTGCAGCTACTCCGGCCCCTGTGCACTTCCGGCGGAAATCCTGTGTGCACAGCCAAGCCTGGGTCCACGGCACTCTAACCTGCATTGCACGACTTTCTAAGTTGGTCTCCGGCGACGTGGGACTCCTTTGTGCAACTTCGGCAAGCACCGTTTCACGCATCCTCGTAGTGCCTGTTTCTGGCACTTCTCCGGGTGCTACCTGCTTCAGAGAGGGCTCGTTGTCTTGCTCGACATCCCCTCTCTCGGCTGGTCCAATTTGCGACCTCCTGGTCCCTCCTGGGCCTCAGCAGCGTCCAAAAACGCTAAGCGCACGATTTGCAGCTAGCAAGGCTTGTTGGCGTTCTTTCGGCGGGAAAAGACTTCTGCACGACTCTCCACAGCGAGAGGGATCCGTCCACCAAAGGGAAAGTCTCTAGCCCTTTTCGTTCCTGCAGAAACCTCAGCTTCTTCTGTCCAGTAGAAGCTTCTTTGCACCCGCAGCTGGCATTTCCTGGGCATCTGCCCATCTCCGACTTGCTTGTGACTTTTGGACTTGGTCCCCTTGTTCCACAGGTACTCTAGATTGGAAATCCACAGTTGTTGCATTGCTGGTTTGTGTCTTTCCTGCATTATTCCTCTAACACGACTTCTTTGTCCTTAGGGGAACTTTAGTGCACTTTGCACTCACTTTTCAGGGTCTTGGGGAGGGTTATTTTTCTAACTCTCACTATTTTCTAATAGTCCCAGCGACCCTCTACAAGGTCACATAGGTTTGGGGTCCATTCGTGGTTCACATTCCACTTTTGGAGTATATGGTTTGTGTTGCCCCTATCCCTATGTTTCCCCATTGCATCCTATTGTAACTATACATTGTTTGCACTGTTTTCTAAGACTATACTGCATATTTTTGCTATTGTGTATATATATCTTGTTTATATTTCCTATCCTCTCACTGAGGGTACACTCTAAGATACTTTGGCATATTGTCATAAAAATAAAGTACCTTTATTTTTAGTATAACTGTGTATTGTGTTTTCTTATGATATTGTGCATATGACACTAAGTGGTACTGTAGTAGCTTCACACGTCTCCTAGTTCAGCCTAAGCTGCTCTGCTAAGCTACCATTATCTATCAGCCTAAGCTGCTAGACACCCTATACACTAATAAGGGATAACTGGGCCTGGTGCAAGGTGCAAGTACCCCTTGGTACTCACTACAAGCCAGTCCAGCCTCCTACATTGGTTGTGCAGTGGTGGGATAAGTGCTTTGAGACTACTTACCACTCTTGTCATTGTACTTTTCATAAGAGAAAAATATACAAAACAAGGTCAGTGTATATACACATAGCCAAAAAGTTTTGCATTTCCTCTTTTCACTCTTTTCTAAGTGCTGAAAAGTACTTCTAACTTTCTAAAAAGTTCTGAAAAGTTTAAAAAGTTTTTTTCTCTGTCTTTCTAAAAGCTCTGACAAACTTTTTATCTTTTACCATCACTTTAACTCTCTCTAAAAAATGTCTGGCACAGGCCAAAATGTTGATCTGTCCAAACTTGCATATGATCACCTTAGCTGGAAAGGAGCAAGGAATCTCTGCATAGAGAGAGGTTTCAGTGTAGGGAAGAATCCTTCCTTAGAACTGTTAATTGACATGCTTAGAGTACAGGATAAGGCCATAAGTGCCCAATCTGTTGAAAAAGTAGCTAATGGTTCTCAATCAGATCCAGGGACTCCCCCAGGAAAAGATTCAGGAAAGAAACTTCCTAGCCTGCCCATTACTAGACAGTCTAGCATAGTTGGTAATGATGATGAGCCACACCATATAAATAGTGTTGTCTCACATCATAGCAAAAACATTTATTCTCACCATACTGGTAGTGATGTTTCTGTTAGCCAAGCTATTAGGGTGGCTTCTGTAAGGGACAGGTCTCCTTCTGTCCATTCTCACCATACTTCTGTTTCAAAGCATGTCCCTCCCACCCACCCTGATGACAGATTGTTAGAAAGGGAGCTCAATAGATTGAGAGTGGAACAAACCAGGCTGAAGCTCAAGAAGCAACAGCTGGATTTGGATAGACAGTCTTTAGAATTAGAGAAGGAAAGACAGAAGTTGGGTTTAGAAACCCATGGTGGCAGCAGCAGTATTCCCCATAGTCATCCTGCAAAAGAGCATGATTCCAGGAATCTGCATAAGATAGTTCCCCCTTATAAGGAGGGGGATGACATTAACAAGTGGTTTGCTGCACTTGAGAGGGCCTGTGTTGTACAGGATGTCCCTCAAAGGCAGTGGGCTGCTATCCTATGGCTATCATTTAGTGGAAAAGGTAGGGATAGGCTCCTTACTGTGAAAGAAAGTGATGCCAATAATTTTACAGTTCTTAAGAATGCACTCCTGGATGGTTATGGCTTAACCACTGAACAATACAGAATAAAGTTCAGAGAGACCAAAAAGGAGTCTTCACAAGACTGGGTTGATTTCATTGACCATTCAGTGAAGGCCTTGGAGGGGTGGTTACATGGCAGTAAAGTTACTGACTATGAAAGCCTGTATAACACAATCCTGAGAGAGCATATACTTAATAATTGTGTGTCTGATTTGTTGCACCAGTACCTGGTAGACTCTGATCTGACCTCTCCCCAAGAATTGGGAAAGAAGGCAGACAAATGGGTCGGAACAAGGGTGAACAGAAAAGTTCATACAGGGGGTGACAAAGATGGCAATAAGAAGAAAGATGGTGAAAAATCTCAAGATAAGCATGGGGATAAGGGTAAAACCAAAGATCCCACTTCAAATCTTAAACACTCTTCAGAGGGTGGGGATAAAACAAATTCTTCCTCTTCTTCCCAACCTGCACACATTAAAAAGCCTTGGTGCTTTGTGTGTAAAAACAGAGGCCATAGGCCAGGGGATAAGTCCTGTCCAGGTAAACCCCCTGAGCCTACCACCACTAATACATCAAGCTCTAGTGCCCCTAACAGTAGTGGTACTAGTGGTGGGACTGCTGGCAACAGTCAAGCAAAGGGTGTAGTTGGGTTCACTTATGGGTCCATCATAGAAACTGGGGTAGTCAGTCCCAAGACAGTTTCTGTCACACCTAGTGGCATTGGCCTTGCCACACTGGCTGCTTGTCCCCTTACAATGGATAAGTACAGGCAGACAGTTTCAATAAATGGTGTTGAGGCCTTGGCCTACAGGGACACAGGTGCCAGTATCACTTTGGTGACTGAAAACCTAGTGCACCCTGATCAACACATCATTGGACAACAGTATAAGATTATTGATGTCCACAACTCCACTAAGTTTCTTCCCTTAGCTATAATTCAGTTTAGTTGGGGTGGAGTTACTGGCCCTAAGCAGGTGGTGGTATCACCTAGCTTACCTGTAGATTGTCTCTTAGGTAATGACCTAGAGGCCTCAGGTTGGGCTGATGTAGAGTTTTATGCCCATGCAGCCATGCTGGGCATCCCCGAGGAATTGTTCCCTCTCATTTCTACAGAAATGAAAAAGCAAAGGAGAGAAGGCCTGAAAACTCAGGATCCCTCTCCATCAACAGGTAAAAAGGGTATCACAGTATCCCCTAACCACCCTACCATTCAGGATACCATTCCTGTGGTGGGAGAAACCTCTCCTGGGGTGGCACCTGTTCCAAGGGAATCATCAGTTGGCAAAACTGTACTCCCTGAGGTGGAAGTACCTCTCTGTGGGATAACTAACATTGGTGAGAAAAAGAGCACCATTTTAGTTAACATGGAGCATCCCTCCAACCCTCCCAGAGAAACTTTAGTGCAGAAACCCTGCACTGCCTCACAACACTTAGGACAGCATCCCTGCCCTAGTGTGGAGCTCATAGGACAGCATCCCTGCCCTGCTCCAACTCAAGAGAAACAGCATCCCTGTTCTCTCTTCCAGCCATATGGACAAAGTTTTTGCCCAGCTATGGCTTTACTGAGACAGCATCCCTGTCTGGCATTTCCATCATTACAAATAGGTTCAGTGGATAATTCCCACTGCTCTAAACTAAAACGTACTGATAGAAACTCTGAAAATACATCTTCACATTGTTGCTTAGCTAAAAAACTTCAAACAGGGTGGTTTACATCCCCACAGGGAAGTAACCATATAGTGGATGATAAAGGGAGTAACCAGTCTATTGCAGAGCTACTCTCTACTTATCACCACATAGACAATAAAGTCTCAACTGGCCAAGGTTAGCCTTATTGTCCTTCGTTTGGGGGGGGTTGTGTGAGAAAGTAGCCTCTTTCTAGCCTTGTTATCCCCACTTTGGGCCTGTTTGTGAGTGTATGTCAGGGTGTTTTCACTGTCTCACTGGGATCCTGCTAGCCAGGGCCCAGTGCTCATAGTGAAAACCCTATGTTTTCAGTATGTTTGTTATGTGTCACTGGGACCCTGCTAGTCAGGACCCCAGTGCTCATAAGTTTGTGGCCTATATGTGTGTGTTCCCTGTGTAGTGCCTAACTGTCTCACTGAGGCTCTGCTAACCAGAACCTCAGTGGTTATGCTCTCTCATTTCTTTCCAAATTGTCACTAACAGGCTAGTGACCATTTTTACCAATTTACATTGGCTTACTGGAACACCCTTATAATTCCCTAGTATATGGTACTGAGGTACCCAGGGTATTGGGGTTCCAGGAGATCCCTATGGGCTGCAGCATTTCTTTTGCCACCCATAGGGAGCTCTGACAATTCTTACACAGGCCTGCCACTGCAGCCTGAGTGAAATAACGTCCACGTTATTTCACAGCCATTTTACACTGCACTTAAGTAACTTATAAGTCACCTATATGTCTAACCTTTACCTGGTAAAGGTTAGGTGCAAAGTTACTTAGTGTGAGGGCACCCTGGCACTAGCCAAGGTGCCCCCACATTGTTCAGAGCCAATTCCCTGAACTTTGTGAGTGCGGGGACACCATTACACGCGTGCACTACATATAGGTCACTACCTATATGTAGCTTCACAATGGTAACTCCGAATATGGCCATGTAACATGTCTATGATCATGGAATTGCCCCCTCTATGCCATCCTGGCATAGTTGGCACAATCCCATGATCCCAGTGGTCTGTAGCACAGACACTGGTACTGTCAAACTGCCCTTCCTGGGGTTTCACTGCAGCTGCTGCTGCTGCCAACCCCTCAGACAGGCAGCTGCCCTCCTGGGGTCCAGCCAGGCCTGGCCCAGGATGGCAGAACAAAGAACTTCCTCTGAGAGAGGGTGTGACACCCTCTCCCTTTGGAAAATGGTGTGAAGGCAGGGGAGGAGTAGCCTCCCCCAGCCTCTGGAAATGCTTTGTTGGGCACAGAGGTGCCCAATTCTGCATAAGCCAGTCTACACCGGTTCAGGGGACCCCTTAGCCCTGCTCTGGTGCGAAACTGGACAAAGGAAAGGGGAGTGACCACTCCCCTGACCTGCACCTCCCCTGGGAGGTGTCCAGAGCTCCTCCAGTGTGCTCCAGACCTCTGCCATCTTGGAAACAGAGGTGCTGCTGGCACACTGGACTGCTCTGAGTGGCCAGTGCCACCAGGTGACGTCAGAGACTCCTTGTGATAGGCTCCTTCAGGTGTTGCTAGCCTATCCTCTCTCCTAAGTAGCCAAACCCTCTTTTCTGGCTATTTAGGGTCTCTGTCTATGGGGAAACTTTAGATAACGAAAGCATGAGCTCAGCCGAGTTCCTCTGCATCTCTCTCTTCACCTTCTGATAAGGAATCGACTGCTGACCGCGCTGGAAGCCTGCAAAACTGCAACATAGTAGCAAAGACGACTACTGCAACTCTGTAACGCTGATCCTGCCGCCTTCTCAACTGTTTTCCTGCTTGTGCATGCTGTGGGGGTAGCCTGCCTCCTCTCTGCACCAGAAGCTCCGAAGAAATCTCCCGTGGGTCGACGGAATCTTCCCCCTGCAACCGCAGGCACCAAAAAGCTGCATTACCGGTCCCTTGGGTCTCCTCTCAGCACGACGAGCGAGGTCCCTCGAATCCAGCGACTCTGTCCAAGTGACCCCCACAGTCCAGTGACTCTTCAGTCCAAGTTTGGTGGAGGTAAGTCCTTGCCTCACCTCGCTGGGCTGCATTGCTGGGAACCGCGACTTTTGCAGCTACTCCGGCGCCTGTGCACTTCCGGCGGAAATCCTGTGTGCACAGCCAAGCCTGCGTCCACGGCACTCTAACCTGCATTGCACGACTTTCTAAGTTGGTCTCCGGCGACGTGGGACTCCTTTGTGCAACTTCGGCGAGCACTGTTTCACGCATCCTCGTAGTGCCTGTTTCTGGCACTTCTCCGGGTGCTACCTGCTTCAGAGAGGGCTCCTTGTCTTGCTCGACGTCCCCTCTCTCGGCTGGTTCAATTTGCGACCTCCTGATCCCTCCTGGGCCTCAGCAGCGTCCAAAAACGCTAACCGCACGATTTGCAGCTAGCAAGGCTTGTTGGCGTTCTTTCGGCGGGAAAACACTTCTGCACGACTCTCCACTGCGAGAGGGATCCGTCCACCGAAGGGGAAGTCTCTAGCCCTTTTCGTTCCTGCAGAAACCTCAGCTTCTTCTGTCCAGTAGAAGCTTCTTTGCACCCGCAGCTGGCATTTCCTGGGCATCTGCCCATCTCCGACTTGCTTGTGACTTTTGGACTTGGTCCCCTTGTTCCACAGGTACTCTAGATTGGAAATCCACAGTTGTTGCATTGCTGGTTTGTGTCTTTCCTGCATTATTCCTCTAACACGACTTCTTTGTCCTTAGGGGAACTTTAGTGCACTTTGCACTCACTTTTCAGGGTCTTGGGGAGGGTTATTTTTCTAACTCTCACTATTTTCTAATAGTCCCAGCGACCCTCTACAAGGTCACATAGGTTTGGGGTCCATTCGTGGTTCACATTCCACTTTTGGAGTATATGGTTTGTGTTGCACCTATCCCTATGTTTCCCCATTGCATCCTATTGTAACTATACATTGTTTGCACTGTTTTCTAAGACTATACTGCATATTTTTGCTATTGTGTATATATATCTTGTGTATATTTCCTATCCTCTCACTGAGGGTACACTCTAAGATACTTTGGCATATTGTCATAAAAATAAAGTACCTTTATTTTTAGTATAACTGTGTATTGTGTTTTCTTATGATATTGTGCATATGACACTAAGTGGTACTGTAGTAGCTTCACACGTCTCCTAGTTCAGCCTAAGCTGCTCTGCTAAGCTACCATTATCTATCAGCCTAAGCTGCTAGACACCCTATACACTAATAAGGGATAACTGGGCCTGGTGCAAGGTGCAAGTACCCCTTGGTACTCACTACAAGCCAGTCCAGCCTCCTACACGCAGTAGGCTCTCGCCTTCTTGGCAACACAGTTGCCAGGCTGGAGAGAGCCTGAACAGGCTCCCAGTCTACCTGGGAGCGCCCAGCCAGGGCTTTGAGCAGCGTCAGGGAAGAGGAGCCCGCGCAGGACTGCTACAAAAAGGTAAGTGTTTTTCTGTTGTTAATTTAATTTAATTACATTTTAAGTGCCCCCCTATGTACCGCACCCGCCCTGCTCCTTTCAAACAAAGTGGGCCGCGACTGCATAACATACACAGTGGGGACCAATTAGTGGCTATGTTAACGGTGGCAGGAGGAAATGGAACTTGTTTGAATCTGACTGAATTTTTAGGAAGTTGAATCTATAGAGAGTACATCCAATTTATTTTACATGAATTGGGTCTATACAACGTTTATTGTTATTTGTTTATAGGTAATAAGCTGCAAAGATTGTAGTGATGCAATAAAATATATAATTGAGTTATTTTTTAGAGGAACATGTTAGATAAAGGTGATTTGTTTACTCAGTATGGTTTGTGCATAAATGAATTAACGTATTTTTTAATCTGATAATGGAAAAAAGTTGTCAAATATGAGAAATGTCAAGAATGTGTGCAGCTTCAACAAAGGTAGAAATTGGGGTATGGAAGAAAAACGTGGTAATGTCAATAGTGCTGTGAATGCAACTTCTCCTCAAATTGGTTCTAAGGGGATAACATAAAGGAAAACGTAGCTCATGGATGAATCGGAGTAGTGGGCGTTTAATTGATATGGCCCAGAGTAAAGGAAAAAACATTTGCAAAGCAATAGGTCTCGCATTTGCTTGCGTTGAAGCTATTGGTGTGGTAAATGCAGAACTAGACTTTTCTTGCCACATAAATCCTGACGCTTAATTTGGTCCTCTTTGCCACATAATGCCAGTGGCCCTGCATATAACTAAAGCACTTCCATTTACTGCAGAGAGTTTTGCCCTGATGACCGTGAACATTTCTTAGGTTATTAATACCGTTTTCTTGTAATTTATTTTTAATGTGGGTGATATGTGAGGGACTGTTAGTGACATTTTCAGAGAAATATTGTGTTTGTTTCATGCAGCATCCATAAAAAAAAGGCTATTTAAGACCAAAAAAGCACCTAACATATGAGAAATGGAAGGGTGTCATGGAAGCTGTGTTACAATTATTGAAAACACACATCACTATCCCTGAATATTAGATGTAAACACATTAAGAATTTGGATGGGTGTGTCTGTGCATTGTCAGTGACCTGGCCAAAGAATGCGATAAAGAGCTGGAACTGGTCATAAAATCAAATCCGATATGAGCAGGGGCCCCGATATACATTTGGCCCAGGGCCCCCAAAATCCTTAAGATGCCCCAGGGGAGAACTAGGGCAAAAGAATGATAAATGTGTTTGCCCAAGTAGGGAAGTGGAATAGGCTACAGTTGTCAGTAGCTGGGAGAGTATATCCTATGAAAATGATTCTTCTCTTGAAAAGCATTCGCTAAAGAGTTTATGACAGACGTAGAGCTTTACATGGGGCGAAATTAAGTCATGATGGCTGACATCTCCTCGCTGCTGTTACTAAGAAGAAGTTTGAACTGGAAGGCAGCTTTTAATCAATGTGACAAGCTCTAACCTGTGTAAACACAATTTTTCATCCCACACTTTCAGTGGCTGAAACATACTATTATATAGTAAGCAGGGCGCACATGAAGGGCTTAAGGAGCAGCGCAAAGAGAGAGGAATGCAGATTTGTAGATATAGTAAGTGGGATAAAGCATATTACTTTGTGAAATTACCAACATTTTTGAAGTCTTTCCAAACAGAGAGAGAGAGAGAGAGAGAGCGCGAGAGAGTGTGGACGCGTTTTTGTCTGTGTGTAAATATTCCTGGTGAAATCCAACAGACACCGCACCATACCTGACTGAAAGCACCTTTCCATGCAACAAGGGATGACAGAGTATACATTTCAAAGCGACTTCAAGCTCGGCATCTATGTGAATTCTTGGTGCTAGAAGGCTTGAAATCTTCTTCAAAGCCACTGCAGTTATTTTGCAGTTTTATATAGCGCAAACTTGACCAGCAGGCATCAAAGCGCTTTACAGGAACAGCAATTATATTATACAAGTGCAGATTCATTTTTTGGGGGGGCATGGGGAGATTAAGTGAATTGTCCAGAATCACGGGATGGTGAACCGACCCCAATACTCGAACCTTGTTCCCCAGTTACAAATGGAGCAGCTTTGATGCTACACCACATTGGAGACAACTGTTGATGGAGAGCTTTCATTACAGTGGGAATGCTTTGGATAGCATGGTCCAAAAACAGACAAGATTAAGTAAAGCATGTAAAATGTAATCAGGAAGAAAAAATGGTTATGTTAACGCTTTTATACTTAGAATATGCTGGCTGAAAAAAACCTGCATTTACTTTTCTAATGTGTACGAAACAGGGAAATGGTGCAGTACCACAGGCTGTCCCTAGGCCTTTTGGCTGCATGAGGTACTGCCCACTACAATCTTGAATTCCACACATACCAATGACTTTCGGTGCCATGCTGAAAAATTATGCACAGCGTTTGTTTTGTGAAAAGTTTTACGTTGTGTATTCAGGTTTTGATGGAGGGGAGACAAGAGTAATATACTGGCTGAAAAAATAATTAATAGCAACAGCCTAGAAAAAGCAAACACTCATAGAGAATGCTAGATTCAGTAGAGCATGTGAAATGTAAGCAGGAACAATATGGTTACATTAGCTGAGAGCAAGAATGCTCTCCGTATGAAAAGGGAAGCTTTGCTGAACACGAGCAAGAAACCAAGAAAAAAAGTCCCCCAAAGATCAGATAAACCAGACAAAGCGTAATGATACAGTAGTTAGTCCCTGTTCCCAAAGAGAAAAAGAAGGGACAAAGAGGCATGACTGACCACTGGCAAGCAAGGATTTTCAGATGACACTGAACAAACAAATGAAATGGCTTTATGCCCACAAAAGTAAAGTATACTAAAAGTATACAAGAGGCAGGACCCTTATGCTCGACCTAAAAAAGACAAATCCTACCAAAGCTAGGGAGAGTAAATGACTAATTCCAAGCACACCCAAGAGAGGTCATAAAACCAAGAGAAAGAGTGGTAAGCAGAAAAGTAGAACAAATTATGTGGTTGCTGAGAAATAACCATTGAAAAATATGAGAAACTGAAAGTATGGCTAACACGGGCCTTTTATAATGGTAGGTAACAAACTGATCTAGTACTCAGTAAACAATAAAGGCGAAGGCTTAAATAATGTTATTTAAAGGAGAATTTGGGGATAATTTCAATAACAATTTGAATCAAAATATCTCCGTTATGAACCTCATCCATTATGTAAACAAATAAAAAGTGTAATTACGTGTGGTAATGCTGGTAATAATGCTACATGCAATCAAGGTGATGATATAGGAAGGAACAATAAATTCAACTGCTCTGCAACGAGGGGCTTGTCATTGTGTGACTTCATGGAATATCGCTAGATACAAATTTACATTTGACGATCTGGCAGAGGCTGCCCCGAAGGGAGCATCAGGGGCTGGCACAAAAACATCAGCCGGGGGCCGGTATAATCCAGTTCTGGCTACCACAGGGCATCAAATAACAAGGTGGAAGGCGTCTCCCCCCCAGAGGATCTGTAAAGCACGCCAAGCTTGGCGCAAAAACACCAGGCCAATAGGGGCCAAGGTAATTATTTGAACACCCCCCCATGGGGGGCACACCACACCTCAGCTGTGAGGGACAAGGGTTAAAAGGACAGCGTTGCCCCAGGAAAGGCTCTATTTGTAGAGCACAGGCAGCATGCCAGAATTCACAAGAGGAGGTGATTGTAGGAGGAGAAGTTTCGATCAAGCATACCTGAAGCAGCAGATGGGTCCAGTGACAAGGAGACCGTAATACTCACCCCTGCCCATTATTTCAGCAAAGTCCTTTGGGTGTTCTTTCCCTTCATTTAATCTTTGTCAGCGCCTGACTTGTGGTGCAGGGAACCAGCTGTGTAATGGCTGGGGAAGAAACAAGCAGAGACTCGGCCCACCCACCCAAGGTGAGCCAGAAGAACCAAAGGGCAGCCCCTGGCAAACCTGACCTGTTGTCGGCAGAGGACTGCCACATTGTGAGGTGACATGGCTGTGCGGCCAACCCCTTACAGGAAGCTGGTCGAAGGGGCATACTGCCATGAAAGCACCAGCAGTGACTTTAGCAGCAAGAGGCACCCAATCCGGACATCGCTCCGCTGTGGCTGAAGAGAAGGAAGGGGGCAGAGACTCAGCCTACCCACTCAACAACAAGCAGTACTCTTAAAGGGGCAGACCATGGCAGGTGGGACAAACAAGCAGCAAGCAGGAGTTCAGCCCACTCTATGGGTAAAACCCATATACTGTGGTTGACAGAAGACAGCTGCACACTGCAGCGACGCAAATCTGCACATCTACCCCAGCAGTTAGGAGACACTTGAAAATCAGCCTTGGGGGGGCAACTACTCTGCAGCAAGGAAAACCAGCCCAAGGTAGGAAGAAAAACATGCTAATTGGCCCTGGGGGGGGGGGGTCAGCTATTCTGCAGCAACCCGAGCCGGCACAGGAAGCTCGCAAAGGCGAAGCAAGTATAGGGGCCACACTAACAAAGACTGGCCACTGTGATTTATATTCTGGCAGCACGAGGTACAATAAAACAATTTTAGTACCTGTACAAACAATGAACCAAGGAGGTTGAGAGGGCAGGCAACCAAGAGAGTCCAGGTAGGGCAAGGGCAATCACATACATTAACCTCACACACCAGTTGGACTGATTTAGATCGCAAAGGTCTGATTTGGGGTTTCCTGCTGTGCCAGGCTAAGGAAGCAGCAGGGCAAAGGAACTGGTTGCATAAAATGCCACTAACAAATGGGCATAGGAAAGGCAGGGAATAACCAGCAGCACAAAGGAGCTAAGGCTTGAAGGGGCGGGAACAGATCATCAAGAGCATGATGACCCAGGTCCTAGCCACACGCCCATCTTTTTCCAAAACTACACACTAGGTAGGAGAAAGGGCCGGGCGACAGCCATGAGGCAACGCGACCCAGCCTGGCAGCGCAGGCAGAGAGCATGGGAAAAAAGTGTGCGAGGGAGCAGCCAAACGAAGTGGAGAAGATGCATCTGGTGTGAGCAGTGACAGAAAAGCACGGAAAGGGTTGGCTGCGACGCCAGATGGGCAAAGACCCAGGTGAGGGTTCCAGCGGGAGAGGAAGCTGCCAAACAAAGTGGAGATGATGCGTAAGTTGTGAGCAGCGACAGAAAAGCATGGAAAGGGTTGGCTGCGATGCCAGATGTGCAAAGACCCAGGTGAGGGTTCCAGTGGGACAGCGGGTCTTCAGGTGGCATGGGTGACCCTGAGAACATAAACATGGAACTGGAGGTGTTGTCAAGACCCAGAAAATGCCAGAGAACCATGAGCAAGGCAGCAAAAAAAGAGAACGTTAGAAAAGGTCTTGAGCATCTGGTCCCGCCACCTGCATCTATCCCGGTGACAATGGGATGTAGCAAAAAGGCCAACAGCAAGGTGACAAGTTGTGAGCATATCAGTGTAATAGTGCATGAATATTTGAAATGATTTGCACCCTTGTTGTTTAATGGCACAGGTGCAGTGCAAGAGCAGGGTCCTATAGGTGCGCTGGCACAAGAAGTAGGTGTGTCTGGGCTGCCGTGGCATCTGATGGAGTGAGGGTGTGAATTTTAGGGCCACACAATGGGGCAGTGGGGCCTCCCAGTGGGGTGGGAGCACTGTGGCAATGTCCTCAAACAAGGGGGAGGTGGAAAGCCAGGAGCAAGGCAATCTGTTCTCAGCACACGTAAATGCATGAGGGCTACCATCACCCATGGCAGCATGGGGCAGAGCAACAGGGAGCAGTGCATCAAGGGTGAGAAACCCAGTCTTGGTAGGGCAAGCACCAGAGGCCTATGCAAGGGCCTCACCAGGGTAGCCATCATTCATCACAAATCTATGGGTTTGGCAAACCTCCTGCCACTGGCAGTGAAGGAGAGAATTTGGGGAAAGGAGTTTCTTGGCATTTTTACACTGGTAGAAATATAGCTAGATGGCTTAGACCTGACATTATGCGACAAGGAGTAGGGAGACAGGAGAAAGGAAAAGGGTGAGGAAGGAATGGAAAGGAATTTTGATAACTGGCTTGATGCATTCAGGAGAATGGCATGCATTATTGTTGAAAAGTTATTGCACTGCACAGCAGACCTCTTGCTAATGAGTCCACAATACATGAGGAGCACAGGCAGTTCCGAGGGGAGGTGTGGTTGGACTATGACAAAGACTTTAGATTAAAAATGCAGGCACACCCTGAAGTGGAATGGGATGAGGAAGATGTATCTGGCTTCATCCACAAGATGATGGTGGCAAAAGAGGTTAACATTTGGGCAGAAGAAGGTGAGAAGCCCTTTCAGAGCACCCCCTTCAAGGGAGGCCAGACAGACAAAAGTAATTTTACAAGCATTAGTTATAAAACAGCTGGACAGCACCGACAGGGGGTCAGGAGCGATTTGCTGTAAATATGACTCAGATGAGTGCACATGGGGGCGGCATGCAAGTTTAGCCACGCTTGTACATCCTATGTGGGAGCACCCGGCCTCAGGGTGTAGGTGCAAAAAACACCATAGCAGAAAAAAGAGAAAAAAAAGAAGCACTAGCAGGGACAACAGTGCTGGTGGACCACGAGAAATGGGGGACATTTCCAGCTAGCTAGGTACCCTATTAAAACACTCCAGCTCAGGAGGCTAGCCAATGTGTACAATAACAAATAAGGACGCTTCAGAGGAGGATTTTAAAATTCAGTTTGAAGATTACATCTTCATGGGCAGGGTAAGGAATATGAAATCCGCCCAGTGGCATTCAGAAATAGTACTGCAGAAGATTAAAAAAGAGAAAGACGTGGGGTGAATAGATATCCCCTTCCCCCCTCCCTTCACCAATGGGTTGATGATATCATCCCTTGGGGGTGTTGCCAAAAAGAAGGTGGGTCAGTTCAGACTGATTCATCACCTTTCATTCTCAGAGGGAGTATTGGTGAACAATGGGATCAGCCCAGAGGCATGCTCAGTGGGGTACACCATAGTGGAGCATGTCATTGATTTGGTAAGAGCAACAGGGAAAATGCCCCTTGTGGCAAAGGCGGAAACTGAATTTGCTTTCCGTCTCCTCCCAGTACACCTGGATATCTTCCACCAGCTAGGTTTTTAGTGAAAGGAAAAAACATACTTCAACAAGGCAATGCCAATGGGTTGCTCTGTATTCTGTTCCTACTTTGAGTGTTTCAGCACCTTTTAGAATGGACCCTGCACAAGCGACACCCACAAGGAGAAAAGCTGTACTACCTTGATGATTTCCTGTTTGTAGGGTGGGCAGGGGAGTGTGGGGACACAGGAGCAAAACAAAGAGCTGGGAGTGCCACTGGCAGCAGAGAAGACAGTGAGTCTGACAACAAAGCTAGTTTTCCTCAGGATAGAACTAAGGGCCATATGTACAAACACTTTTTCCCACAGACACAGAATGGGGAAAAACCTTTGCTACATCTGGCCCTAAATTCGGTGTCTGGGACATACAGGTTTCCAGAGGATAAGGTAATTTAGATAAGGGAGGAATGGCTGGAAGCACCTAGAAGGGAAGAAACCAGATTTAAGGTGCCCATAGACTTCAGAAAGCTGACCCAGGCAATGGAGGCACTTGAAGGGATGGCAGTTGGTCCTTTCGAGGGTTCCCTATTTAAATCAGCTTTCGCAACAGTATTTATTGGAGCATTCAGGGTGAGCAGAGGGTAGGACCCTCAGCAATGCAGATGTTGTGGAGGGGGTCCTTCCTCCAGTTTTCTCAGGTCACCAATAGTTGCCCCATCTCATCCCCGGATGGCCCCATCATTTAATGCTTGTGGCTTCTAGCCTTGATTCCCGCCTCTGGCATCCCAGGTTGTGTGGCCACTGTTGCCACCCCTATCTTAGACGAGTGGGACCCAAATGAGGTAGCTCGGAGGCCTTCCTGCCACAGGGCTCTGTGCATGACTACTAAGAACTGAAATTTGTTAAGCAGGTCCAGGGGCAGCTCCTACTGCCCATGTTTACTGCTCATACCCTATGATTATTCCTGTGGGAGTAGAAGCTACATGTCTTGGATGCACACCATTCTCTGTACTGAGGCCCTGATGTATACTTTTTGGTGCAAAACTGCACCAACTCAGTTTTGCACCAAAAAGTTTAGCACCGGCTTGCACCATTTCTGTACATCAACCGTGCACCATATTTATGGAATGGTGCAAGCCGGTGCAAAAGGTAGGCTAGCAGCAAAAAAAAATACTTTAGTCGGGATGGGCTGATAGTATGGAAGAAGGGGTTTTTGCACCAAAAAATGACGTTAGGCAGGTTAGAGTAAAAAAAGTGACTCTAACCTGCCTGGAGTCATTTTCTGATGCAAAACCATCCATACCACATGACTCCTGTCTTAGAAAAGACAGGAGTCATGCCCACCACGCCAATGGCCAGCACAGGGGACCAGGGTTCCCTGGGCATGGCCAGTGCACCCAGTGCCATGTAGGGGGGGACCCATTTCACTTAGGGTGCCCCAATGGCACTTTAAAAAATAAAATAAAATACTTACATGTATTTACCTGGGATGGGGTCCCCATCCTCTGCTGTCCCTCTGGTGTGGGTGGGGGCATCCCTGGGGCATGGCGAGGGCACCTGTGGGCTTATTGCATGGTGTTCCACCATGGAAATAGGCCCACACGTCCCCTAACGCCTGCCCTGACCCAGGTGTTAAAAAATGGGGCAAACCATGCTTTGCACCATTTTTTTAACCCTACCGTGCACCATTTTTGCACGGGACTATAAATATGAAGTTAAGGCCATAGAGTCATTTTTTTCACAGGAACGCCTACCTTGCATCTCATTAAGGCAAGGTAGGTTTCCACTTCCCAAAAATTACTTTAATTCTATAAATTTGGCGCTAGATGGGTCTAGCAACAAAGTATAAATATGGAGTTAGTTTTGCACCGAATCAGAGTTTTAAAAAAATGGCGCTAATTCAGTGCAGAGTATATATATGCCCCTGAGTGTGTTCAGGGCACGGTGACAGGAAATGCACTGCGCAGACCAGCTGCTAGAGCACTGGACAAACGGTACAGCCTAAGTCCCTGCTGTTAGATCAGTGATTTCCAGGCACAGTCGTAGGCCATACCTTGTAGGTCCTGTGAATAATGGAATAATTGTTCCTCGGGGTTAATTCATAAAGTAGCTGTAGGGTCAATCTTCCAATGATAGCCAACATCGCTATGTAATTTCAATCAATTCAATACATAAGTATAGGTACACTATCCAAAAAATAAGGAGACCACAGATTCCATTTAGGACACTCATGGATTACTATTTAACATCTCCATTATCCTAAGAATAACATAAATTGAAAAGTAGAATGTGGCGCAGTACTCTGCGATAAGTGAAATACAAATGGAAATTCACACAGATGGTTAAGGTGAATATACGAGCTGTAGTACCTTTTTGCACTCAAAACCAAAGAGTTCAGTTCGTCCAAAAATACAGTAACCGCTATGTAGTTAATCCCAAAACTGCCTCGGTTTAATAATGTCGACCGACTACACAGCCTAAATCAATATGTTTCCTCAGGATGCCAGACTACCGTTTAGTTATATCAGACTCTCTAATTATACCTATACATTTGTGTTGTTCCTCTGAAATCTCAAATAAAGCAGGCCGCCCCAGACGATGAGTGGGTAAATTCAGTATATAAACAACACAGCTGGTGAAAATCCACTTGTCCATGATATGCAGGAGTACTGATCAGAGGGCACAACCGCAGGCCTTGTCCTGCTGGCAATTAAGGCAGCGAGGCATGGCACAGGGCACGGCTGAAAGAAATACTCATACCAATGCCCTTGACTGGAGGCCATGCCCTATTATTACAACAGGCAGAGCGACTGAACACAGGACCTAGCCTGCAATGCCCACTGGGCATGACCTCAGACTATGTGGTATTGACCAAGCACAGCACTACTACAAAAAATAAATACAATTTACACATACAAAAGACAATGAACATACTGAAAAGGTTCATTAACTATAAATTAGTGTTCTAAAATATGGTAGCATACTTACATACCTTATAAAAACCCTAGGTTACCTGTGAAAACCTCAGAAACTTGCTGGGAATTATTAACCACACAACCATAACTCTCCCATGGTCTCACACATAATGCATCAAACATGACATATCAATGAGGGAAGTCAAGCCATATGTACTTAGTGTCCATGTATATAGTGAGTGCGTGGCATGGTTAAAGGCATGTCTTGCATACCCAATTAACCCATAAGTATTCAGACATGCCCTGTAACTCGTGTGCCCAGTGAACTAAGGGCCTGATGTACGAAGCATTTTTCAAGTTGCAAACGGCTAATCGGGCCGTTAGCGACTTGAAAAATGCTATTTGGGATACCCAGACCCATTTTTGCGATTCGGTAATCTATTTACCGAATCGCAAAAAGGGTTTGCGAGTCACAGTAAGGAAGGGGTATTCTCTTCCTAATTGAGAGTCGCTTTCCGATGTATGATTGTTTTGTGACTGCGAATGCGGTCGCAAAACAATTGCAGTTAGCACCAGTTTCAAACTGGTGCTAACCCATTCGCAAACAAGAAGGGGTCCCCATGGGATCCCTTCCCCTTTGTGAATGGCAGCAAAAATATTTTTTCAGAGCAGGCAGTGGTCCTACGGACCACTGCCTAGTCTGAAAAAATGAAAAGAAAACTTTTCATTTTTTGTATTTGAAATGCATCTCGTTTTCCTTTACGGCAAATGGGCTGCATTTAAAACAAAAAAAAAACTGCTTTATTTAAAAGCAGTCACAGACATGGTGGTCTGCTGTCTCCAGCAGGCCACCATCCCTGTGAGGGTGGCCATTCCCAATGGGGTTGCAAATTGCGACCTACCTCCTGAGTATGCATGAGGTAGGTCACATTGGGAATCGCAAACAGTGTCATTGACATTGTTGTACATCATGTTTTGCGACTCTGACTCGCAATTTTGAGTCGCAAAACCTGAATTTCATACATGTGGCCCTAGGTATATAACATGCTTCAGCTATGACCAAATACTGCCAAGCCAAGCATTTTTTTTTTTTTTGTCCTCATTCAGCCCCGTTTACTGAGACACCTCTTCGTTCCTGTAACCTTTTCGCCCTCTTGACTAAGAAGAGAGACTCAAGTCAGGGGGTGCACCTTTGTAACTCCCGGTCTGCCTAAACCGACCTGCCGAGGCGTCGAACGGTGCTTAATCATTGGACTGAGGCAAAGAAAAGATCATTAGGACAGTTTCACATAGATACCCAGCAGTAAACTTAGCAGGGGAGCAGATTTAGGCTATTCCCTGCCAATTTAATAATGGTGACCACATTTCTACGCTTTTCTTTGAGCCCTGCACATTTAGGGCCATATTTGCCACACGGAGAGCAGCATTCAACCAGTCTGTATAGCTCGGAGAGTGCTCCTTCAACCATTTTTTGCAGATTTCATTCCGTCCCAGCACAATTACATAGAACAAAAATGAACGATTAGTTTTGTTCACCCTTTTCCATATCCCCTCATCCTGGAGCTGCCCAAATATAATTAATGGGAGTGATACATTAATTTTCCAGCCTAACATAGATGATAATGCCCTAAAAACCTCCTCCCAGAACAACCGGATAGGGGGGCAGTCCCAGAACATGTGTATATCCGTTGCTCCTAGCCCGCCACATTTCGGACACTTGATCACCTCCCCCGTCTTAAATTTGGACAGTTTTGCCGGAGATATGTATGCTCTATGTAGAGTATAAAGATGTTTTTTACTTAATGGGGCCGGCTTCACTACTTCATACAATGTCGTATACGACTTCTAACCCAATCTTGTCGCCTAACATCACCTTGCCCCATAACTTGCTTGGTAGGTCAAAGTTCTCATCCAGAGTTTCTAATATTTCCCAATACCAAACTGCCACCCTCTTCCCCGAAGCCGAGACCGTCAGGTCTAAAAAAAGAGTCCTCCAGGACATTGACCACTCCCAATCCCCCCTTAGTTTCTTTTTCCCACTGTCTTATCTGTAAATATTTTAACCTGGACAGAGAACCGTCCGTTATTCTTACCAATTCATCCCAAAGGCATAAAGTACCATCTCGCGCAATCTCCCCCCACCTTTCCACACCTGCCCTTTTAAGTGGTAATGCGAGGATATCCTGACAGCATTCTGGGGTGCCCGGGGAATCCCAGATAGGGGCCTGATAGCTATAATAATGTACACCTAACCGCCGCCTCAACTGGTACCAACTCCTTGCCATTCCTTGCAGCACTTTTAGTTTAACTTTTTTGAAGAATTTAGGGTCACCAAATTTAAATAGAAAAGACTGTAAGCCCCCTTTTTCAGACAACACCATAGCCTTGTACATTCTGCCCACTGCTGAACCGTCTGGGGATATAAACAGCATCCTTGAGTTTTTAAACAAGAAAGCCCACGCATAATATGTCAAATCAGGGAGAGCCAGTCCTCCTTTTTCCCTCCTTCTGCGTAGCTTTTTCCATGATATCCTCGGCCCCTTTGAGTTCCAAATGAAACTACTTATCGCTTGTTGCATTTTATCTAGGTGTCCCTTGTGCATTGCCAAGGGTATAGCTGAAAACACAAAGTTCCATTTGGGCAGAATAAACATCTTAATTAGATTTATCCTCCCAAGAATCGTCAAAGGGAGACATGCCCATTTTTGTAGCATGATTTTACATTCCGCTAATAACTTTCGAGCATTCCTTTCCGCTAAGTCCTTCAAATTTTGGGTCACTAAGATACCCAGGTACCGTATTTCCTGCTTATTTGTTATTGACCCTACTTCCATATTCCACTGCATAGTTTCTGTTTTCCCCACATTAATCCGGTACCCTGATATCCTTCCAAATTGTTCAGCCAGATCTTTGACTGTGTTAAAGGCAAGGGGCAGATTATTAGTATATATTAGTAGATCGTCTGCATATAAAGAAATTTTCTTTTCCCAGCCATTGCAGCAGAAGGGCGAGATAAGAGGGTTTTGTCTGATTTTTCTAACAAATGGCTCAATATACAGATTGAACAATACCGGCGACAGGGGGCAGCCCTGCCTCGTACCTCTTGAAATAGTAATAGGGCCCGTAAGTTTACCGTTCACCAAAATCTTAGCACAAGGGGATGTATAAATCCGGTCAATTACCCCACAAAACTTGGAGCCTAAATTGGCCCGCCTCAAAACCCATTTAAAAAAATTCCAATTAACTTGGTCGAAAGCCTTCATTGCATCTAAAATAATAACTGCCAAAGGCGACCCAAACGTTGTGGCCATATCTATTGCCCCAATCAGTTCGAAGGTTAATTCATGCAAATATCTGCCTTTAGAAAAGCCTTTTTGATCGGGGTGCACTAGATTATTCGCTATCCTACTCAGCCTATCCGCTAGAAGCTTAGCTAGCAGTTTATAATAGCTGTTCAGCAATGATATAGGCCTGTATGAGGCACACTTCGCTGGATTTTTATCCGGTTTCAAAATTAAGGAGATCACTGCTTCATTCCATGAAAGAGGAATATCATTGCCAAATTCCAGGATCCCTCCAAACAATTCTGTCAATACTGGGATAACTGAGTCCCCTAATACCTTATAAACTTCCACTGGAATACCATCCGGGCCTGGTGCCGTTCGCGACTTACTACTAGTCAGGGTTCTCCTAATTTCCTCAGCCGTTATAGGGGCGTTCAGTGCTTCCTTCTCCTGCAACGATAAACCTAAAAATCTATCAGCCCCCATCCAATCCGTTACCATACCTTCATCCACCTCTAGCCTTTCCGAATACAGTTGTGAAAAAAAAATTCGAAAAGCCGATTCTATTGCCGCCTCATCTGTTCTTTTTTCACCTGAATGCTCCACTTCAACCTCCTTGATGTAGTTCCTAACACGATCAGCTTTGCCTTTCCAGGCTAACAACTTCCCAGCATTTTCCCAGTATTCGAAATGGGCCAGTTTGCTTGCTTCCCATTTGCTTTGAATTCTTCCCTGTAGTATCTTTTCCAACTGGCTTCTCAACCCATCCCAGCTGGCCCTCAAAGCCTCCGTCTCCCCTGCTTCAATTATTTTGACTTTATATTTTCACATTTCCTGCTCCAGCGCATAAATCTCTTCTTTCTGCCGTTTATGTTTCTGGATGGAACAGCTCCTCAACTCCCCGCGGATGACCGCTTTAAACGTGTCCCATACTACAGATAAAGGAGCGGAGCCCAAGTTTACACTAAAAAAGAATTTGGCTTCCTTACGCAGCTTTAGCAACACCTCCTGATCTAATAACAATGTCCGATCAATCGTCCACCGGTCACTACAACTTGTCTGACGAAAGCACATATTTAACACCACCGCAGAGTGATCTGATAAATGTGAGGGCAGATACGCAATATTCTTCACCTCCTCTCTCAAACGCATATCTAATAGAAAATAATCAATTTGCGACGCATGTCTATATTTCTTATTAAAAAAAGAAAAGTCCCTGCTATTCCCTGCCCTTTGCCTCCAAATATCGCACAAACCAAATTCCTTCATCATTCTCCTTAAATACTGTTGCGACTTAGGTGTACCTCGTGATTTACAGTTATGCCTATCCAACTCATTGTCTAATACCACATTGAAGTCACCCATCAAAATAACCGGGTCCGAAAATTCCAGAAGCTGAGAAAAAAGCTGCTTTAAGGGTTCTATATCGTCACAGTTGGGCCCATAGTAGCCTGCTAAGACCAGATTCCGACCCCCAAATTGTATTTTAGCTATCACCCATCGCACTTCTAAGTCTGATCTAGACTCCAGGATTGCCACCCCCCCCTGCTGTGCATGTTTAACTAAAATTGCCACCCTTTTATTATGATAGTTGTGTTCTGTACATGCAAATGTTCGAACCCATCTTAGTTTTTGTATTATGTTAGTACACTCCACCTTTGTGAGATGCGTTTCCTGCAGGACTAAAATTTGTGCCGTAGAATCCTGCAGATACTGTAATATTAGTTTCCTTCTTCCTCGCACCCTTAAGCCATTGACATTCCATGAAAGAATTTGTAATGGTATATTCTGCACCCTCTAAGCCAAGCAATGTATGTTGGATGTTCCTTTATGTTGCAGGCACAAGGCATGTTTGAAAGCCATTTACTTATTTATTATCTGGATTTCTGTATCACTGACTGTAGGCATCAGAGATTTTTGCATTATATGAAGGATAAATATAGTTTAACAAAAATAAAGTTTAAAGAAAAACAACTTACAGAGATTCTAAAGAGATGCGATTTTAAGGCACTTAGGCCCATATTTATACTTTTTGACCCAAATCTGCGCTAGCGCAGATTTGCGTCAAAAAGTATAATGCCGGCTACCGTCATGCCAACGCGCCAGCCGGATATCATATTCATGGAATGGCGGTAGCCGGCACTGCAGCTGCAGCAGCAAAAAAAATTACTCTAACCTGGCAGTGGAGGCATGGGGAAGACTGGGGGTTGTGTGCCAAAGAATGGTGCAAGTCAGGTTAGAGTCCAAAATATTGACTCTAACCTGACTAGCATCATTTTTTGATGCACAGCCCCAATGGAAATGACTCCTGTCTTAGGAAAGACAGGAGTCATGCCCCCCTGCCCAATGGCCATGTAGAGGGGCCCAAGTTATGCCCCCCCCCATGCGACTTCTACGTAAAAAAAAAAAACTTACCTCTACTTACCGCAGATGCGTCCACCCATCCATGGGTGTCCTCCAGGGGTGGGCGAGGGTTTCAGGGGGTGTCCCTGGGGGAAGGAAAGGGCACCTGTGGACTGCTTCCATGGTCGGAAGCCATGGAAATGAGCCCAAAGGTCCCTTAATGCCTGCCCTGACCCAGGCTTTAAAAAATGACTCTAAACTGGTTTAGAGTCATTTTTAAGGCCCTCTCCCTCCCGTGCATCATTTTTGCACGGGAGTATAAATAAGTCGCAAATGCCTTTGAGTCATTTTTTGCCCGGGAACGCCTATCTTGCATGTCATTAACGCAAGGTAGGTTTCCATGGTAAAAAAATGACTCTCACTCCATAAATTTGGCGCTAGACGGGTCTAGCGCCAAAGTATAAATATGGAGTTAAGTTTGTGCTGAATTTGCGTAAAAAAATGCCGCAAATCCAGCGCAAACAGAGTTTAAATATGCCCCTAATATGGGCATTAATTTAGGAATAGCTGCTGCTATCACATAATTGTTCTTTCGTACCCCACGTTCTTCCATTGCTACCCATGGCCTCAGTGGTCAGAAGGCAGCAACACAAACAGAAAACAAGCCGTGCTCTAAGCAACCCGTTTATTTTCTGCAGATTTCGCCACTTACCCCTTTCCAAGCTTGTCAGCACAGAATAGGAAGCTGTTGACGGTCTAAGAGTTGGACAGGGGGATAAGACAGTGTTGTAATTGTGGGGTGAAAGACTGTGTGCGGCGTCACTACCGCTACCCCTGACCTTTTAGTGCATTGATAGATTGATTGATTTATCCTCAGTAAGATGTCTCTGTTCTCACTTCCTTTTTTTCTTTCTTTGAGTGTAACATTGCAGAATGATGCAGGTTGTGAGTGTCTTTCTTGAAGATAGCAGTGTTGAGGTTAGTCTTACAATCTTTGCTAGTGCATTCACTATTGGAGGATGTACACCAGTAGGATAAAGGTTTCTGCACTTCTATTTCCAGAATATCCACAATGGAGCGAGATTTGCATCTTGTGTGTGTTACAATAGACACTTAATTTTCTACCATACGCTGGAGATACAGAGCTTTGTATAATATGCTACAAATTGATTTTTGTTTTGGACAGGCACTTGTGGGGCTCCTTCACTATGAGTAGGATGTGATTGCTCTTCTTGCTCCTATAATCTTGCTGTTTGACTTTAGGATTGCCATTCATGAGACAGCGGGATATTTGGGGAGGGCAGTGAGAATGGCATGTCCAGTGTCATTCTAGAAGAAGCAAATCCAGTTCTTGTAAAAGACGTTTGATGCCTTTGGTGGGTCATTGCTTTATTTATTTTTTTACATGTAAATATTCATGCGCTACTTATGCAGGCAAGACTTAGCCATGTGGAAGTAACACAATTCACATGTAACAACATAATACATCCAACCAGTGTAACATCAGAACACTGAAGACAGGAAAGGGTACATTACTTTCTTGTTTAAGGTGAAGTGTGAACAGGCGTGTTTTTGGAGCCTTAGGGATTTCAGAAGACCAAGGTGAAACATTTTGTGTGTGAAAAGTAACACGGGCAAACCACCATGCCTGGTAAGATCCTGGGTTAAAGCTTCCACTCAGCAATGGACCATAATGCTCATACTACAGCTCATTTCCCTCTCTGATTATTCAGCAGAGCAGCTGGTTCTGTGGGTGAATGTTTTAGCCCAATCATTGTCAATCGATATTGTCCTAACCTAACACTGATTACTGATGTTGCACTTATTGTTACTGTGTGTAGGTGGCCTAAATTATATTTCATCCTGAAGATTACCTCATAAATCATCTAGGAGGTTGAAAACATTGACATTACATCAACCAGACTGAGCTTTGTATTGCATCGTCAAAAGATGAATCTCTGTAGATAGGATTCCCATATGTTGCTTTGATTCTAGTGGTTTGCTTCTGTACATAGGTCATATAGAGTGGTTTGAGCAGAACTGTTTGAATCTGAAGAAGGAACTGAGTGCGATGCACCACTCGTTAAATAAAAGCAAGAGCACTGCTGATCTAGGCAAATGGAATGCTATGAACAATAAATACCATGAATTTATTTTACAAAAGAAACACAAGTGTTACAATTATAATTAGTGTAAAAGGCAAGATGCTAAAGTACAAGGTAAAGCAAAAATAACTGGCTGTTTGAAAACAGTTAAGTCAAAGGTATCTTCTGACAGTATACAAGCATAAGTACCCGAGGAAAAAGAGATTCAACACATATTTGGTCTATATAAATCTTCTTTAGGAAAAAACAAAATTTCCCTGGAACATCTTATATTCTCTGCACTCTGCCTTAAAAAGGCTTCAGGAATCAGGTATTATGTTTAGATAATTAAAAATACGAAACTCTCACAGATAGGTGGCCTGGATTGTCTTCTAGCTGTAATATGTTATGTGGACTCTATGGTGGACTGCTAAATTGAGCGTCTTTTTCCAATGGATTCCTTCTAATTGGGTGAACAATGGCTCATGGCGAGGTGCTATTATCAAGCCAATTAACACAAAAGGTAATCAAAAAAGATATATATATCTCGTCAAGGTATATATATGTGTGGAGCCATATATAGTAAAACGTAACATACCTATTGAAACTTATTTTCATAATAATTTCATCCTTGATATTTAATACAGAATATTTTGTCCCACAATATTTGCGATTCTAATATTCTGAAAAAATACTCTTTCAACATGATGGACTGAAAACATCTATGGAATTAACTCCAGTCTTATAACATTCTCCATGATTTGCTATCTATGATCCAACAGTTGCTCTCAAGAAATATGGTTCAGGTGGTCTGAATGGGAATGACATTCTATCTGAAACATCCCTGCTCTTCATTCTTTATATTTCCGACTTCCCTAGCTTTATAGCAAAGAGAAATTAATTCTTCCAGATAAAAATTAGTAATGTTTACATACCATGCTTTATGTATGTGGATAATTTATTTCTCATGGACTTTACCCCAGCTGGGTTACAATAGAAAATAAATGCCTGAGCAATTATCACAAAGCTAATTTTTATCAATGTTGAGAAGACCAAGACGTTGACCTTTGCAAAGTGAAATAAGAAGTTTGCTCGTTTTTTTTAAAGTATTTTGATGGAAGAGATGACTATTCACAGATATCTAGGCCTATACTTCACTGAAAACATGCAATGGGACAAACACCTAGCCATTATAAAAACGTCCCTTCCTTCTACTCTACTGCAACGGGCACAAACGGTTTGTTATGTGATATGATGTTTTTTTGGTAGAACAATTAAAATAGGCTCTTCCTGGGAAATTAATTTCCCAAGCCTTTTATGGTGCCAAACTATCGACCCTCGATGCAAGACTACATTTATAAAACTTAGCAACCTCCTGCTTCAAAAGACTGTTTGCGACTGGCTAGTTGTATGATTCAGGCAATAAAGTCAGGGGTGGGCCTTCTCTCATTAAATCTACAGCCTTAAAGATAGAGAAAAACTTTCAATTGTATCCTAGGGACATTTATTGAACCGACTAGATATCTCATTGTGAGAAATGCTAAATATTGCTCCAGATTTGGCCATAGGGGTCAATATTTTACACACAGTATGGCCAATTTCTTTGAAGTTAAAAGATTGCTGCAAGAAAGTCGTAGAAAGTAGCACAAATAAATCTGTTATAAGAAGTAAGTGATTCATTCATTGCAAGGGATTAAAGACCAAGACATTCCTAAATTGACCAAAATTCTTCATAAATATATTCGGAACAAAATATTAAGAAGCAGAATTGTGATTGACCCACTACAGAAATAGGAGTGCTAAAGAAAAAATGTTTTAAAAAGCGGCTGATGTATTTGTTACCTGAAGGACAAATATAATATTACACATCTCCTTTTAGATTGTTTGCTTTTTTAAAAGAGAGGAAAAACTTTTTACATCTTATTTTCTGGATGCATGGATCCACAAATCGGTCAGAAGTAGTAGTCACGTTTTTTTTTTAATGAAATATTTAGATATTGGAATTGCAATATCTAATTATATTAAATGATTTCAGAAAAGATTGTTTATTCATGCTTTTTTGTCAAATAAATAATAGACTTCACTAGTAACTCTGGATTTTATAATAAAGAAATAATGTATAAATTGATTATTTAAAGAGTATATGAAGTTAGTGGCGAAAGGTGCTGGGTCTAGTGCAACGGCTGTTGCTACGGAGTTTCAATGTTGATTAAATATTGAAAACAAGTTTTATCTTTTGGATAATATTTTATTCTTTTATATTCCTATAAAATGATTTCTTTGAAATCAAATAAATAATTAGTATTGTTCCTAGTATACAAACGGGCTTGCACTGTGCCTTCACCTGATGTGGAGGTTGGTGGACAGGTTACTCCTTCACAGCTGTGACAGACAGCCCATCGACCGTATTACAATCACCATAGGACATAATTCACTTGTAATAAAGCTTAATGAATAGCAGTCATGTTTGTGACGGAGTAACCTGCACCCTAAACTTCAAATCAGGCCCAACAGTTTGTTATAAATTACATTGAATGGTGTGGTAATTGTACTAGCAAAGACTTCGTAGAAAAGATTAAGTCCATGAGTCCCCAGTGAACATTGTTCATCACGTACCACTTTCTGTAGGAAGTCGGTGGGGATGCCTGGAGAATGCCTAAGCCATGTGTGTGCCGGAGTGGCATCTTTAGGGTAGAGAATATGATCAAGATGACTCAGGTTGGTGTCTAGCCTGCACCTTTGGGATTGCACTACTAGAGTTCCTTTTGATATAATTCCTAGTTCCTTCTTCATTTCTAGCAAATTTTGAATTTATGAGGAGTTCGGTTTGTTGTGAAGTCTACTGAAAAGCAGTGGAACCTCAGTTTCTCTGTCTACATGCTGTGTTCTGGGTGTGCTGCATGTAGGTATTGGTTGCAGTGCACTGTATACCATACGCACCTCTGTGGGGCAGTTACAGGGCAAAGTCAAATACAGTGTCACAGGATGACTACCTACAGTGCTTGATCACAGGCCAGGCCCTGTATATCCTATGCTCAACACATAGATTTGTATTTTTGGAACTTTGTTTGTGATATTTAAAAAAGTAAAGAAGTGCATATATGTGCTGAATTCGCTTGCAGTTATTACCAAGACAGAAACTATAATTCTGTAGTTTTGTCACAATCTGATTTCCACTGCAGTGTTTTTTATCTGCTTTGAACGCAGGCCCCCTTTAAACAATTGTACAAAAATTGCTTCTACAAAAATATTTTGCCACCCTACTTTGATTACGGCGAGATGTAATCCATTTAAACTCATGAAAGGGTATTTGATATAGATTGTTCTTTGAAGAGATGTGTAATCTGTTGATCTTTTATTAAATGAAGCCAGCTGAAAATTTGAATTTCTGCTGCGATCTTGGCCTGTAAACATATACGTGGATTACCAAACATCCGTGTGCAATTTGGAAAGGACTGTGCATGTTGCATGGCATGCAGGCATATACTGGAATTAGAAGGCACAAGGCATGCTCTAGAAGCAATTGGAAAAACAAAAATTTTGGTGGTAACTTTCACTGAGGTTGTGGACCGGGAGGGGCAGAGTTATGAAAATGCTTCTGTTTTATGCCATACATATGCCACACATGTTTGACTTAGATGCCAGGAGCGGATACAAACGTGTTTGCACCAGTTCCTTGTATTCCATTTTGTGCGATATCACATCAGATCTGAGTTTTTTCAAGTACACCTTCTCCCAAGTACAAATACCTTGTTAAATTTGTATGGGGAACAGAGGTTGCGAAGAGGGAACATGTGCAGTAATCAGTTGGCTAGCAAAACTCCAGTTACACTGATGGCAATCCCTCATTCATGCCTATTAAATTTGTAATTAATAGCTATATTTGCCGTGGGAGGAAGAAAAAATACATATCAGATTTACCCCAGGAAAACCTGCTGTCTGGTAATTCCTCAATGATCATAATGAAGGAACACAGATGATCTCCAAAACAGCCTTTTCAAATGTGGAACACAGCTGTGTGTCCTCAAATAATGTGCATGTGGGTAATAGTGTAGTACAGTGGTTCTCACTTTGTGATTTGGGGATCCCTGGGGATCCGCAAAGCCTCCTCACGGGGTCCGTGAAATCTTGAAAAATTAAGCAATATTAACAGATTAGATCCCCAGTTTTCAGTTATGACTCAGTGGGGGGGGATCCCTGTATTCTAATAATGATTCAATGGGGATCTCCAGGTTCCAGTAATGATAAAGGGTGGGTCCACAGATGTCAAGAGGTTGGGAACCACTGGCCGTCTCAGTATGGCCAAACACACATACACAGTAGGTTCTCTCCAGCCCGCCACTGTGTTGCTGGACTGGGGAGAGCCTGCACAGGCTCCCAGTTTGCCTGGGAGTGCCCTGGCTGGGCTCTCCCAGCCAATCCTGATGCTGCTTTGAGCAGCGTAAGGATTGGCCGCAGGGCAGGCTTAGAGCCTGTGCCTGCAGGGAGACAGAGGAGAGCAGAGCGGATGGAGCAGTGCAGCGCGGGAAAAAGGTAAGGTTTTTTGGGGGTCCCCCCACCTCCCCGCCATGCGCCGTCCCGCCCCTTTCTCCTCGTGTGAGCCGTGCCTGCCACTGTACTGATGTATCCCCATCCAATCCACATAGGCACATTTCAGAATTAAAATAGGTAGCGTGGTCTGGAGTGGAAACCTTTAGAAGCTCACGATTATGAATGTTTCTAGTGACTGGACACATAGGGTTGCCAGATTACTCACAAACAACTGACCAGAACGATTTCCTCCAGTAGTAAAGAAACATGCATGCCTTTCATCATGCACATCCTGCAGTCCAAAGTATAAATTCAGAATAACCTGTAATTATGTTTTGACAGTTTTGACGTTTTGAATATTTTGTTTGTAATGGACTTCATGTTTTGAGAAAAGCCCTCAATAAGATGTATTGACATAGGCATACTGTAGAGTGCTACAGTTACTTCGGCCACTTTACAGCAAGAACAGAGGAGGAAATAATATATTATAAAGTCCAAAATCTAGGAGAACCGAGTCCAGTCGAATTTGTAGGAAGAACCTAGATATGGCATTCTTTTAGCACTCTCATTGTCTCCTGTTTGAGGAGTTTGGTTATAAGGAAAGCAACACTTTAGAGTAATTTAGCATTACCATTACAATATGATCAACATCTATGGGAAAGAAGTTAGATGCGTTAATAGAAATAAAAATGGACTTCTTCTAGGAGTGAATTGTAACTACTGATAGTCTTGGGATTTGAGTCCCAATGACTATGTCCTCCAAGACATAAGCATGGGTTATTACGAGTACCCGCCTAGAGATTAGACCATGTGAAGTTCACCACTTAGGATCCAATTTAACCCACTGAGAAGAAGATCTGCAGTTCCCACAGCAGCCAGACCATTTTATTTGCCTTTGGCATGTGGGTCCAGAGCTATTGAGACTGCTCTATGGGGCAGGAGAGTGACAAGTGCGACCACTGGGAGGCTTATCGAGGTAAACAGCAGGAGAGGTGAAAGATTATTGATTGCATTCTATTAGCCTACTGTACTTACAAGGGCATAATTTCACACTGCATTTCCCAAATCCTTTGGAGAGTATCCAAAAACCCTTATAAAGTAGTCATAAAATCCTACCAACCTGTAATTAATGTTACTTGTGTACTGATTTCAGGAGCGCTCCCTCCCGACCCCACATGCCTTCAAAGGTCCTCACCAATTCCCTTTTTCTGAGTGTGCATTTGAACATGTTTTCTTGTCCTCAGCCATGTTCCTGAATCATCTTTGAATATTTGATTCTTTTTATTTTGCTATTTTACCTCATTTTGTAATCTTTCAACTTGAATAGCTTTTGCTCCAATCCTCCATTTTTAAGCCACGCATGTCGTGAAACTGTCTGTTTGCAGGAGATAACCTGCATAATCTTTGTGTTTCTTATGTGATGAACAGTTATCTGGTGCTTAGCTGTGTTTTGCATACTGCCCTTGATGTTAGTTCCTGTGGATTTGCCTGGTTTATACAAAGAGTAAGGGATCATCTGTCCACAGGAGAGGTTGTACTTCATTAATAGAATAAAGAGTTTGGGAAACTACAGGGCCAATCACTGCTGTTCAGAGTACCTTTGATGCCAGTGTGGTAGGGTTTAACCTTGTCTAGGTACCTTTCGTATCCCTCTTCAATATGGTGGCCAAACGTACAGGCCCTACCAAAGTAATGTGAATAACTCCTGGATAGATGAAACCATTGGATCTTGTGACAATCTTCCTCCTGGTAAAAGGGAAACTATTTCAGCAGGATCCCGACAAGGAGTGCAATGTGCTCAGTAGCCGATGGCTCTTCCGAAACTCCTTTGTGCCAGTGAGTCTAGATCTTCTCCTAGTTTGGATGTGATGAACCGAAGCCTACATTACACCATGGGAGGGAGCTTGTTGTTCCTTCTTTGAGTGGTGCTATATGCCATTTGCACTAGGAGGTCTACCAAGTCTCAGTCACTGACCCCAGGTCAAGGAAGCAAGTCTTGATTCACTTTATTGACTTTAGATGTTTGCAATGGGAAATGGTGCTCCTTCTGTAGGTGCAATCCATCACAACCCATCAAAAGTAACACAACTAGTCAGTTGAGGACTTTATGAATGTTGTTCCCTTTAACAGTGGAGAAGGGTGTAAATTGGGATAGCTTGGTGTAGATGGATGTGGTGAATTCTTGGGTGTTGATGTAGCCTAACACTGTGGCTATAATAATTTATGGTCAATGTTGTTCCCTTCCTTGCTGTGCTCAGCATATGACCCGTTTTGAGTCAAGTGTGAGGACTGTGCTATGTTACCATGTGCTTAGAAGAGGGTGAATGTGTGATGGAGTTTGAATGGGGCTGTGCCCAATAGAGCTTCTCGTGGTTTCGTTTAGACAGGGCTTGGCAGCAGGTGTATACATTCTGTAGCATTCTGCCCAGCCTGGGTACCTATCAATGATTATGCCACAATGGATCTATGTATTACACGTCTGTATTCTTCAGCGGGTAACTGCAAACCCAGCATTCTAAACCTGCATTCACTTCACCACATTCTAAAACTTATGTCATCATACTACAGAGTTTTTCAGCATCTGAAAAAGTTCCATTATACATACTCACAAAACACTACATCTCCCCCTCTGTTAAAAAAAATATATATTTTTTTACAACATATGCACATTATGACTTTCAATTAGCCTTTTTGACGCTTTGATGACTCGCCCGGATTTTGTCTTTGGCAAATGGGAATCCGTAATCAAAGTCTCCATGATCTGCTTTGGTGATGTAGGGCTATGGAAGTCTGAGATTCTTCTCTGAGCCAGTGTCTACGTTGACATTAGGGTTCGACGAGCACTAAGCTACATGTTTGAAATGTGGGGCAGTCACCATGTGCCCTTTGCCGGTTACAATGTAAAATGACTCGGCATCAAAAGGAGCATCAGATTTACTTCTTCAGGGATAATGAACAAGCAATCGATCTCCTTGTGTAGAGAAAATATTTTCTGCATGTCCCCTTTTGTCAGAATAGGCCTTCATTTTCTGTTTACGACTCAAGTCTGTTGTACTTTTCTCTGTATCAGTTTTAGGTCGGGTGTTGGTCCACTGTGGTAACTTGGTTGTTACAGCTCTCTTGAACATCAATGTTGGAGGGCTTTCACCTGTGGTCGAGTGAGGAGTTGAATAGTAAGCTTGTAAAATAGAATTCAAGACAGTCTTGAGGTTGAGCTCCTCTAATGTAGCATGCTAAAGAGCTTTCTTTAACATTTTCATGAAGCGTTCAACGAAGCAGTTAACCTGTGGCCAAAGGGGTGTGCTCTTGTGATGCTTCACCTTAAGCAGATTGAGGAAGTCTTTGAATTCTCCGCTATTAAAAGGTGGGCCATTGTCAGTTTTCAAATTCATAGGAATGCCCCTTGTTGCTAAGATGCCATCTAATCTCTTAATGATTCTGTCCTGAATGATAGACGAGAGATCTTCAATTAAAGAGAAGCAAGAATATTCATCTACAGTCCCCATCAGGTGATGTCCATTGTCAAGTGGACTGAAAAAGTCAACAGCAATCCTTTCCCAGGGATGCTTTAGCAATTCTGACATGCTCAAGGGGTGTTTGGTAGTTTTCCATGACAAGCAGTTACATCGATGACAGGTTTTCAGCTCCTTTTCAACTAGTTCATTGAGATGAGGAGTCCAGACTCAATCTCGGAGAGCTCATTTTGTGGCAACGAATCCACAATGTCCTTCTTGGGCCACTTAAATCACTTGCTGTCACAGAATCTCCGGAATGACAATTTTTTAACCCCTCAGGATAATTCTTTCTTGTGTCATGGACAGTTCTTCTTTGACATTTTTGTCTTCTGAAACTTGCCATCACTAGTAAGATGTCGAGTAGGTCGATTTCATGACTGATGTGTAATAATGTTTTTAAACTTTAACATGTCTCTATCTTGACTCATAGCGGTGAAAATTTGTTTCAAGGAAATGGCAGCTGGTATATTTGATTTGACAGTGAACTTTATGTTGGCTTCAGCAGTCTTAGTTGAGGTAGATTGACATTTTATAGGCACTCTTGAGAAATAGTCAGCAGGGATTTGATATTTCCCTGGACAATTTAGTAGTTGTACTCTTGCAGTCGTAGACCCTAACGTTCAATTTGTGGAGACATCTTGGCTTTTGGGTTGCCAAGGATAGTCAGAAATGCCTGATGATCTGTTACAATCGTGAAAGGTTTTACATTCAGGAATATATGGAAATGTTCACAAGCCCACACCACTGCAAAACTTTCCTTTTCTGGTAGTCAATAAGCATGTTCAGTCTGGAACAAACATTTAATTACATAGGCCCCAATATGTCTTCAAGCATTTGGCTGTCTGCTGCGTGGTGCAAGTATAGCACCTTACCTGACTGAGCTAGTGTCAACAACAACTTCAGTATGAAACTTTGGATCAAAAGATGCCATTTCTATTACGTTTTCCATAGCAAGTTTAATTCTCTTAAAATTTTGCACTTTTTCATGTGACCAATGAAATGAAACATTCTTTTTCATCAACTCTCTCAGTGGAGCACGCACAGTGGCAAAGTCTTGTATATATCTGGAACATTAACTGGCCATGCCAAGGAATGAATTCAAAATTGAAATATTTTATAGGGAACTGGCATTTGTCAATGCTTGTACCTTAGCTGGATTGGGTGTCATGCCCCCATCAGAAAAGATATGTCCAAAGAACTTTAGCTTTGTCTTATTGAATTCACATTTCACAGCATTTAGCGTTAAACCTGCATCATCAAGTAAACAACACACTTGTTTTAAAGCTTTGTTACATTTCCTCTGAGTAGCCCTGAAAACCAATATGTCATTGTTATAGTTGAAAGTATTTACAACAGATTGTGTGATGTGTCTAATGACAGCTTGAAAAATCTCAGCAGATTATGACACACCAAAACATAGGTCCCTATTTATGAGATTTTGGTGCAGGGCAGTGCAGCAAGACATCTTGCTTGCTGCCTTCATCAAAAGGAAAGAGCATGAATGTGCTGCATTTAAGCAATGCAGCACATTCTTGTCCTTTCCCCTTGCCCTGGTGATGTTTTGGCAGCCTAGCGCCAGTGCAGGCACCCTTGCACCATGGGAAAAGGGTGCCTGAGTTGTAAGCAGTATTGGTTTTGTGCAGGAAGAGTCACCTTCTGGCACAGAAACAATCCTGGGAGGCTTTTTTCCTTTGCAGAATGCAGAACAAATAAAAAGAGTGATATTTCTCCTCATTGTGCCTCCCCTGAAGAGGTGTAAGTTTTTGGTTCATTCCCAGGTTTTCAAGGTCTTGTAAATCTGGGGATGCATCAAAATCCATGGGTGTTGCGTGGGAACACCCACTGCAACGCCTATGGAAAGCCTATCTAGCACAGAGTAAGGCAATGCATTGATTTGCACTGCCTTACCTTACTCCATATTTATGAGGTCATTCAAAGCCATGCCGAGTGGTTTGGCGTGGCTTCATAAATATGATTTAATGGCTTGCACCACCTTTTCTTCTCAAAAAGTGATGCAATGGCCACACAAGAGCCTTGTAAATACGGGCTTTAGTCTTTTGTATCGAAACAGACCAATATGTTTCGAAAAGGTTCCAATGTACCTGCAATTCTCCTTGAGTTCCAACTGATGATATCCCTTATTTAAATCGAGGTGAGAGAAGGCTTTTGCACTGTTCAATTGTGTTTTCATGTCAGGAATGTGCAGACTTGATTGTCGCTTTCTTTCAATCTCCTTGTTTGATTGACGCATATCTATTCAGATGCGTATGGTTCCTTAACTCTCCTTTTTGGGCACTACCAATATGGGCGAAATCCATGGTGTAGGAAGCTCAATGATAAAAGTCTTAAGTGGTGGTTCCAGTGCCCATTCAACCCCTTCTTGTAAATGAAATGCAATTTTTCTGTGTCTTTTTAACAGGACCGACATCCTCATTGATAAACAACTGTACTTTCATAGTTTTAAGATTTCTTAATCCATGGAATAATGAAGGGAACTGACTTACTATTTCATGATGAGCATTCTTATTATAATTCACTGATATCAGTCCCATATCAGCAGCTGTGCTGAAACTGAGTAGACAGGCACTTGACGCTGTACCTTGAAGTACATCAATGGGCACTTTCTCTTTTGTTTTCTTGTGCTTCATAATCTATGAGTGAACTTTTAGTTTTCAAAGGCATTGATGCAGCCCATGTATACACTTTTGTTCAAGTCAAGTCAAAGGAACTTTATTTCGGCTACAAGAGCCATAAAAGCGCATAGCAACAATAAGTACAAATAAATACACGAAGTAATAAATGTAACAATATATATAATGATAAAATGGAATAAAAGTAAAATACACTCAAACAGTGTGAAGGGACAGTCTTGTTGGAACCATTAAGCAGATACAAATTTCCCTCTAGCGATCCAGCTAGCTCTGAGGAACTTGGCAATGGCGATCACTAGCGTTGGGCTAGTGTCTGATCTGAGGATTCGCAAAGCTATTTCAGAGCTGCGGACTCTCAGCAGTCTGCATCCCGGGGCCAGCCATTTCCTGCGTGAGGCGGTGTACGCTGGGCAGGCAAAAAGGACGTGAGGGAGGTTCTCAACGGGGGTTTTACAGGCTGGACAAGCGGCTGATTCTTTGTGTGACCAGCAGCTGGTGAAAAGTCTGAGTGGTAGCGTTCCAGTGCGGAACTGAAAGTACAGTTTCCTTTCTCTTGGGACCATGATGATGTCCTAAAAAGCCTCATACTTGCATGACTTTTTTAAGTTAACAAAGTCACAAGATAATGTAGTGTGAAGTGCGGCCCCTAGATCTTCGTGATCTGCCGTTTGCCAATATAGTTTCTTTAGTTTGCTTTTCGAGGGAAAGACAGAGGTGGTTGGTGAATTCCAGAGTTCACTGACCCCGAGTGAGTAAAGTGACCCCTTGATGTATCGCAGCCAGGGGATGCTGCGAAGGTGATCAGCTTTTAAAATAACCTGCAGAGTTTCAGTAAAGGTTTCAAGCTCTGGGGTAGTCCAGAGACACCGCCAGTACAGGAGAGGGGGTAGGCGGGCTTTATGACCGATGCGTTTTATGCCAAGATCCTGAAAAAGGGGGAACAGTGGAGTGCTTGGCGGGAGGGACACAAGATTTCTTATGAAGTTGTTTTCAGTGATGGTTATGTCTTGGATTTTAGTGTAACCCCATAGTTCAGCCCCGTAAAGTGCTGAGGCCACAGCCTGGGCTTCGTATATCTGTATTGCTGGACGAATTGGTTCTGTACACGAGAGGTGAACGTTTTTTAATAGTACCCCTGTTGTTTGCTTTAGTTTTAAGGCTTGTTTTCCTATGTGTGATTTCCAAGACATGTTGTCAGTCAATGCTATACCCAGGTAGCTGAAAATGCCCACCTTCTCAAGTGTGGTGCCCTCTAGTGTAAACTTCCCTCTAAAAGATCTATGGGGATTGAGGGTCATTAGTTTTATCTTAGAGGCATTGATTTCAAGTCCCCGCGTTGAACAGAAGTTCTCAAAGCACGTGAGGAGTGTCCTTAGTCCACTAGGGGTCTTAGATATCAGGAGAGTATCATCTGCAAAGAGCATGACAGGGATATTTTGTGTGCCAAGTGATGATGCGTCAGCCTCCACTCTAAGCAGGTAGGGGACGATTTAATTGATATACAGAGAGAAGAGGGTCGGGGCAAGGACACACCCTTGCCGCACACCCCTTGATACATGGATTCTATCATTTAGTTGCCCCTTATTGTCCCACCTGACTCGTGCGTAGTTGTCCTCGTGGAGCCGTATCAATAGTGCTAGGATGTGCTCCAGGATTCCCATTCGGGAAGGAGTGTCCCATAGTTTGTTGCGAGGTACTAGGTCAAAAACAGACTTTAGATCCACAAAAGCTACATAAAGGCTCCCTTTACCAATGAGCACTGTTTCCCAGTATAAAAATAGGAACCTGAGGGCTTGGTCAGTGGTAGATATTTTTTTCTGGAAACCGGCTTTGAGGGGACTAAGGATATCATGTTCAGTCATCCAGTCTTCGATCTTTCCAACGAGGCAGTGGCAGAAGACTTTTTGCACACAGTCAATTAGACTAATTGGTCTGTAGTTGCAGGGGAGTGATCTGTCGCCCTTTTTAAAGATCGGGACAACAATAGCCCCTTTCCAGGACTCACGGATAGGCGCCCCAGATGCCATTGCGTTCGCTATGATGGTGAGGTATCTTGACCAGGATGCAATGTCGGTTGAGAACAGGTCTGCTGGAAAACCATCCGTGCCGGGGGCCCTGCCGCGTTTTATGGTCCTAAGGAATACGTTATGTGACTTTGAGAGAACAGCTGGGGCACTTCAGTGGGCGGTGCTAAAGAAGTGTTTAGGCAGGGGTCCATGTGAACAGGAGTGGGGCTATCATGGTCATGGGAGTACAGCCTGCTAAAATGGTCTACCCAGTCTTTCGGGGCGATGTTGGTTGTAATGTTCAGTCCACTGCTTTCTTGGCCTCTCGCTGCCAGGGACCAGAACTGACTACAGTTCCTCTCGCGCACAGCGTCGCTAAGTGCTGTCCACCACTTATCATCTTGGTCACGCTTGGCTTTGCGTATGGCTGACTTGTAGGACTTTCTAGCTAGGCGGATGGCGGTGGCATCCTTGGATTTGATAGCTTCGATTAAGTGCTTATTTAAGGACCGGCACATTTTATTGAACCAGCGGTGCCCGCCTTTGGATCTCTTGCCATCATGGGCTCTGGATACTGAGAAGTGGGCTGCGATATCCCTGAAGCATAAGGTGTGAATTAAACTTATTTCCTTATAGGTGATTGCGGGACTCACCTCTAGGTTCATTAATGTAGTCTTTAGGGTGTTATTAGCTGCGTTGATAAGTGCGGGCCAAGCCGCAACCTTGTCCCACTTTAGGTGTCGTTTGTCGTTAACCAGGCTAATACCCTCTGGTGCTGCTACTGAGGAGTTAATCGTGGGCGAGTGGTTGCCCAAAGCTAACGTGTGGACAGAGAGAGGATTATGATCACTTTCAGTTCTTTCAATGATCGTCATGTCGATGACTAGGGGCCATAATCTTATGTCGAATAGACAGTAGTCGATTCTGCTGGTGTGGTTGGTTTTGTTGAATGTGTGATGGCCTTTGGCGTCTGATTTAGTTCTGCCATTTAATGCCCTGAGCCCAAATTCCATGGTCACTGACTTAACTTGGACAGCGACCTGCGTCCATCTCTTGATGGGTGGAATGGACAGGGCGGGGATAGACCAAACTCGATCCTCCTCGTCTGTGGACCTGAGATCATCCTAGTCTAGAGGTTCGAATGTGACATTAAGATCACCTGCCACAATGGTTTTATGATGGCGGGGGCAGTTTTGAAAGAGGGCTGCCAGGACACAAAGGGTTTTGGAGACTTGACCCCCCCGACCCCTCGAGTGTAGATATTGAAGATGTTCACAACAGTGTCAGGCCCGAATGCTAGACGAAGACCTGACAGGTCGGGAGAATCGGTGGGTAGCTGTAATATACGACAGTTAAGTGATGTTCTGATCCAGATAGTCAAGCCCCCAGAAGGCCTGCCTCTAGTACTGGGCACTGCAGGGATGTGGAAGTTTGAGTAGCCTGTTCGAAAAAGTGGATCAGTTGACCACGTCTCTTGGAGAAGACATATATCATGTTCTTCAATAAAAGAGGTAAAAGATGGAAGAGGGAGAATAGATTTCAAACCTGCCATGTTCCATGAGACAAGTCGTACCCCAGTGAGTGGAGGAGCAATCCTGTCTAATTGCCTGGTATTTACATAATTAGCTGCCAGAGGTTGCTTTGGCAGGTGAGGTTGAGTAGGAAGAAGTGGATCAATAACAATGTTGGTCAGTGAAACCTGGGGTGAGTGGTGATATTCCTCTAATTGAGCTGACCTGGCCCTGGTGAGGGAAGTGCTTGCAGGCTTAGCTATTGGTTCTTGATTTGATGGGCAATATTCCTGCAAGATGAGAGATGCAGTATTGTCATATTTGCACAGCAAGCTGTCAGAGGTCTGGGGGAATATGTCATGAGAGGGAGAATGAGTACTTGCACTGGCAATGTTAGGGATTGCAGCAGGCCTGGAGGTGATTGATATATGTTTTGTGATGGTCGTCTAGTGTATTTCCTGCGCCTGAGCTGTTATGCAAAGGAGGCTGGTGGAAGTTCTGGATCTTAACACCGGCTGGGAGGAGGCCATCACAACTGCGTGCTGGAAAAATTGGCAGATTTGTCGCAGTGCCGGGTAGCGTTGGGCTTTGGGTAAAGTTCATGGTGGCGTGTCATCTGAAAGAGTTAACTGTTTTACTATTGCAATTAAGGAGTTAACCATGAGCTTAAGTTCTAATACTTCCTTTTTTAATTCTTGTATGCATTGAATGTGCTGTGGGTTTATGTGAGATGAGTGTGTGTTTGCGGCAGCTAGCCCGTTCACCCCGGTACCTGGGTCAGTGTCATCATGTGATTCTGGGGCATTAATTAACGGGTTAAAGTGATTGCTACACTGGGTGAGATCGTTAGGGCCCAGTGGTAGCTCGTTCACTAGAGATGGAGCAGTGTGGGTGATAACATTTCTGCCCTCTCCCTGCCCTGTAGTAGCTGTGTCCTGTTGCCCACGTTTCACAAAAATCTCAGCAATTTTCTTTGGGCCAGCCCTCCTTTTGGTTGGGGAGTGCTCCCCCCCAGTGTCGTTGACATTATTTCCCTGAGGAATAGTTAAAATTCCCTCGCATTCACCCAAAAGAGAGTCAATTCTGTCCATAACGCAGTTACTAGCTGCATGCTTGTGCCTTTTCCGCTTAGCTTTTAGCACTGCCCCTGCCCCAGCCTCTATTGCTTTCCTTTTACCCATCTGGAACTGTTATTGGTGATAAAATGTTCAATAGAGTATCAATATAATGATGCAACCTACGGGATGGTACAGTATTGGCAATAGCTCATAGAGCTAAGATCAATGATGCCTACTTGAATGGTCAATGTTAGGGGGGTGGCCCAGCCCAGCCTCTTCCGGGCTCCGACGGGCGTGGACAGGTCCGCCCTTGGCCCGGGCTTTGCCCAGGTGCGTCCCGCGCGCGTCCCGTGCAGCGAGGTGCCCCCATGCGCTTTACAGCGCTCGTTGATGTCAACTGGGTGCAGGTGCAGGTGGAAATGGCTGCCTCCTGGGGCCTCAAAGCAGCTTGGGATATGTAGTCCCTCTCAAGTCTTTAGCGTGTCCCGCGCAGCAAGGTACCCCCACGCGCTTTATAGTGCTCGTTGGTGTCAAGTGGGTGCAGGTGCAGGTGAAAATGGCTGCCTTCTGGGGCCTCAAAGCAGCTTGGGATATGTAGTCCCTCTCAAGTCTTTAGCGTGTCCTGCGCAGTGAGGTGCCCCCAAGCGCTTTATAGCGCTCGTTGGTGTCAAGTGGGTGCAGGTGCAGGTGAAAATGGCTGCCTCCTGGGGCCTCAAAGCAGCTTGGGATATGTAGTCCCTCTCAAGTCTTTAGCGCGTCCCGCGCAGTGAGGTTCCCCCAAGCGCTTTATAGCGCTCGTTGGTGTCAAGTGGGTGCAGGTGCAGGTGAAAATGGCCACCTCCTGGGGCCTCAAAGCAGCTTGGGATATGTAGTCCCTCTCAAGTCTTTAGTGCGTCCCGCGCAGCGAGGTGCCCCCACGCGCTTTATAGCGCTCGTTGGCGTCAAGTGGGTGCAGGTGAAAATGGCCGCCTCCTGGGGCCTCAAAGCAGCTTGGGATATGTAGTCCCTCTCAAGTCTTTATCGCGTATTTTGGTCAATCCTGTTGCATAATTATGTTCTCCAGCGCACATAGTAGAAATGCTTATTTCAGATATCTTCTTTTCCTCAGTCACCCCTTTTTCAGCACTGAGCTCTCCTTGATGAACGTATTGCTGGACACTCCATAAACACGTGGATATCAGTTGCATTCTCTTAGTCACGCTTTGCACATTTGCGTGGTGACAGGTAGGCTCTCTCTTTGCCGACCCCTTTCCTTCACTTGTGGTGCCTGTGGGATCTTGACTGCCTCCTGTGTTTCTTGCCAGATGCCTTGTCTCTCACTGCCTCTGCCGAGTCATCCTTGCCTTCCTTCGGTGTCACTGTGGCCGTAATACTTGTCAGTCTACACTTTTGTTTTTGATGACACTAGTCGTGGTAGGGGGGAGACAGTTCATTATAATTCTACTCAGGCATAATACTTATCAAGGCACTGCTGTTGATGATAAAAGGTATTGCACAACCATTTATTTTCAGTGTAATCTTTGAATGACTCTTCACATAACGCCAGTCCAACGTGTGTGCATTTCACTGAGGTGAACATTGACATTGCACAATCATCTTCACTTTCACTTGATACTGACAAACTTCTCAAAGATGATTTAGGTGACAATCAACTTTGGTGTCAGTTTGTCTGAACTGATGTTGCCCCTTGGCCTTGTGGGCTGCATCGAATGTTGCTTCTGGAATGTTTGGTTGGCCATTTTGTCTTCTTGCTGTGATGCAGTTACTTTTTTGATCACCTTGCAAATCATCACAACATGGTTCTGTTTACCACGACCTTTGCATAGCTGTCCAATGGTGGGACATTTACCTTTATGTGGCAATGGCAATCCACATCTGAAACATCACTTCTTTTTCCGTGGAGACATCTCCAACTTTTCATTTCTGCTTACTTTTCATGTTCACGCTGACTCACTTTGGGTACTTCCAGCCTCCATGTCAGCAGCTTGTCAATCAGCATGCTCTTCAGCACTGGGAGCCATGAGAGCTCACTCCAGACTAAGTTTCTCTCAGCATTCGTCGTCTGAATGAATCTGACAAGCATCCAACAATAACGTGAATAACTCTGAGACGTACTGCTTCTTCATCATTAAACTCATTGAATCTGCAGTGTTTTATGAGCGTATCCAGTTATCTGTAGTTTCACCAATTCTTTGTCATTCTTGACTAAAAATGTACCTTTTGTAATATACATTCTGCACTAGATTAAACTTGAGATTCAAGGCTTCTGTAATTTGGCAGTACGTAACTTCATCAGTTTGTGGCATTTTCTTTATGTCTTCTTTTACACTAGCAAGATTCTTGGAGTACTTAATAATCTTTTTATTATCTGTTTCTTCAAGTGCATCAAGGAAATCATCAAATGTCTCTATACAAGCAGTCCATCTCTTGCCAATATTCTGCTTTTTGGCAGGCAGTATCGAAGGGTGGTAGTGGTTTCAGCAAGGTGGCAGCATTGTAACTGTTCACAGGATTGACTGACACTCTGGCTGGAGCTCTCTTCGACTCCTTTTGCTAGAGATTAGAATCTGTTCCATTTAAGCCCATGAAATGTGCCAGCCTCAAGGTCATCTTTCACAGTCTTCATTTGCAGAATGGCTTTCTGTTGGCCCTCTCCTCGCTGGAGTTATGGACAGCTCTGAAAGCACAACCCCAGGCACTTCTCTCAGAGTCACCTTTGGCAGCTGTATGATTCTCTATATTCAATTCTGTTAAGCCAATGACCCTTTCATACGTCTGAGTTGTGGTGTTTTCAGTCTTTCATTTTGCTCTTTTAACATCTGGTTAATCTCTGCCTCAGTGCTTCTATTCACTGCATTATTGCACAGTCTGCTGTTGCACTTTCAAAACTTGGTTGTATTCGCCTTCAGCAGTAGCACTCCATATACTGTTTAGCTATATATAGCATAGTAGTGCGATACCTTTCAATATGGTTTTGTTTGTAGTTTCTTGACCAATGATGCATAGACTTCTCAGTAAAGATTTCTTTATCTTCAAATGCTTTATATCGGCTGGTGTTGCACTTTGACTCCACATATGTCAAACGTCAATTCAATACTTTGACAATGGCACATGTGGCACACAAGAGCAGTTTGCATGGACCATAGCAAACTCTCTTGGAGAGCACTGTCGATCCTCAGGTTACTTATCTCCTATCTTGTTAGCAGCTGTAGCATCCTCCGCATTCTCCCTTCGCATGTAACAGCTAACCCAACTTTCTAAGACTGTATTCACTTTACCATGTTCTAAAACGTACGTCATCATTCTACGAAGTCTTTTAGGATCCAAAAAGGTTCCATCAAACATACTCACAAGACACAACCCATTCTTGCAGCTTCAAGTGGATGTGGTTGTGAACATATAGCTGATTTAGCAACCTGTGGTCCATTGTTTATTTTCTATTGTTTATTATTCTCAGCAAAGGGAGGAAGTATCTTGTAGTCTCTGTCAATATTGTTTTCCCTTCTTCTACTCAGCATAGGTTTAGACGCCCTGCAATGTTGGCATGTCAGTGGGAGTATGGAATGGAAGTCAGATGAAAGATTTGGAGGCTAAGTAGGCTGAATTTGTACCTGCAATGTATGCCTGGCTAACAAACTCTTAAATGACCATTCATCTTCCCAGAATGACTTACAGATATGTTATCCTATGTATAACAAATTAATAGCAATTTTACTTATTGTTAAGCTTACAGTGCCACTTACACCCTTCAATTTTGCTGAAAGGTAGACCTTACTTATAATTTGCCAGACCCATTTGTGCGAAAACTTTGGTAGCAATTGGGCATGGTAAGGCACACATTTAGATTCTACTCACCTCAAATCTGTGTGTCTTCTACCAGCTGCAGTTTGCTCAGTTTGGAATGCTCCTAAGGCATTGAGATTGCAGGAGGTTTTAAGGGCCTTTCCCTAAACAAGGAGGGAAGACTGAGCATTAGAGCCTGTGGACAGTGAATACTGGAATTTAGCTGCTCTGTCAAAGAAGCACCTGGTGCTCCTTTTAGTGAAACTTGTTTTGGGGTAGTTTGATGGTGTAGTGAAGCGGAGTGCATTTGCTAGAGGAGTGGCGGGATCTCTTGGGAGTGTGGAGCCTAATATGTTGCAGTGGTAGTCTTGGGCAGTGGTGTCCACACATCTGAAAGACAAAGACAGTAGATTGTGGATTTACTTTTCTGTCTCACTACGCAACTATGAAGGAATGTGCCAATGATTTTCCCTTTTCTAAGGGCAGCTATAAGCAATCTCTGCACCTACCTTTTGAACATTTTTGTGTTTGTAGAGCCATTTGAAAGAATTATACAGAGTATTGGTGATGTCTGACTTATTGAGCCTGGTTAACTGTGCCTGGAATCTGCCGAGTTTGAGGTGTATCTGAATGTGGTTGGCGTACCCAATAATACTGGTTGCTCTTAAGATGTTCAAATAAGCGAACACACGCGTTAGACAGCAAAGGTAAAATGGGCGACCTACTGAGTACTTCTCTAGTTACAGTGCCTGGCTCTTAGTGGAAAGAGTCCAAGTCCTTGCACTGATATGAAACGATGAGGAAAGGCTGCAGTAGTTCAACTATTTGCAGTGCTTCCAACTGGTACACAGGGTTTTTTCGCTGACCAGTCACGCGAAAGCTATTGCAGCACATTTACATAAATGTGTGTGCGCAGCAGAATTTTATGTCACAGCTATTTAATATCAGTCTCAATGAATTTAATAGCTGCAACAACAGACCGCGCATGGAATTAATCAATTAAAATCCAGTGTTTCAAATTACGCCCTGAACCAGGTCTGCCAGAATTTCACGAATTCAGATCCCTCAAAGTACAGAATTGTACATTTTGAAATTTAGCCACTAGAATATTTGGTTGGGGGGAAATGTCAAAACTGTCATTTTTAAAACTGCCGTCTGATCCTAGATTAAGGGGGATGCTGCAGAATACAAATGAACAGGTGGGCAGTCACGCAAAAATAGGATATGTTCCAGGATCTCTCGAATCGGGAGTGGGGTTTGAATGGAAAGTGATATATTTGGAGTCAGAAGTACGCATTTGTTTTTCCTTCCTGTCTCACACATCTTTTTCTAATTGGCTATTGTACGTATCTATTTATCTCTTATTCCAGGTGAACTCTGAACTCGTGGTTTCTCAGCTACATAAATACATCTGTCTTCCCCAGACCGCCCCACCTTAGCAGCACTATGGCTGTCAATACGGATGAAGGGTTCAAGGAAGAGGTACAGGACCAACAGCCTTCATCGCCACTGCATGGCCCTGAAGAGGAATCAACCTGCACCGTGGTGGTCGTAGAACCACCAGAGACAACAGTGAAGCAGGAGGAGGAGCAAGAGCAGCCGGAGCAACAGGAACCGGCTGACACCAAGCAGGAGAATGGTGAAACCGTAATCCTAAAGTCAGGCTCTGCCAATGACCTGAGCTCCTCTCCCAAGCCACAATCACCTCCTGCACATATCCTAAAGGCTGCCGGGGCCAACAGCACTAATGGTGGGCCACGCTCCAGCTTGTCAGGCTCACAAGCACACCTGCACCATGCCGCATCATCCAACTCACCACGGCCCAGCTTGTGCCGTCAGCCCTCATCCGCCACCGCTAATGGCCAGGATGCAGAGAAGCCTAAGGACTATCTGCTGATTGCTATCCTGTCCTGCTTCTGTCCGATGTGGCCCGTCAACATTGTGGGCTTCGTCTACTCCATTATGGTAAGTACATAGCCCACATGGTACACCAAATCTCCTCTAATGTGTAAATTTGGCACCAGTCTGCAGCTTCGTGTACTGCATGCTAGCTGGCGCCAAAGCAGCTCTGGTGGGTGAGAGGTTTTTGGACTCAAGTGCCATTTTATTAATGTCTTTAATTTGAGACTGTCAACAGGGTCTGTAATGTTGTGCCATCTGTGATGCTCATTTGTGGAAAACAGTGTGAAGAAGAAGCCATGTCATTATCTAAAATCGTGAGTGGTGCAGTACTTGGAGAATTAGTGCCGCCCACCCAAAAATAACATAGCATATATCTGTAAAGTGCACCATTACCCTTAGGCATCTTGGTGCTGAATAGCAGATGTTTATTTTTACTAATTCAATGGCACTGTTATTATTGCCCTCTGAAGGATGAACGCCTGAGTGGACATACTGGATGTAACATTTGACCAAGGGCTCACACACAGATTTCTGGAATGGTGACCACTGAGCCACCAGAGGTGAACCCCAATACCACAATTGTATGATAAAAGTTTTGGCCCCTAGGAATTTAATGTTGAGTTAGAACTATATTTATGTAAAGAAACTGGTATTTTATTTATGTATATTAAAATAGGAATGACAACATTTAGAAATACACAGAAAACATTAAGATATTAGTTCCTACTGAGTCCAATAAACAGTCTCAAACCTAGCTTCTGCTCCTACGTCGTAAGGCTGTGTAGTACAATACCATAGGGTCTTGTGCTATCCGATGGGTGAGTATTCTATGACTATCTTCCAGAACTCCTAGCTCTTTTTCTTAGTCTTTTAGTTAGGGTTGAGTTTACAAGCTTCCGTTAGAGTGGTGGAGGTGCCAGGCATGGGACTACAACACATGACCTGCAATGGTATATATTTTCTCCACTCCCTGGGTGCAGAGGGGTAACTTTATGGTTTTAAACCTTGGTGGCTGAGAATCCCCAAAACATGTCCAAAAATGAAGTTGCCTAAAAAACCAACACCCAAATGGGACATGGGCCCGACCTAAGTCAATGATGGTGTTTCAGAATGCCGATAGCTTGCTCACAACATCAGAAAAAGATTGTGCTTTCCAGTTAATGGGTCTGGGGGTCTAGGAATCTGTGAATCTAGTAACTGTTGTTCAGAGAAGTACACAGTTCATGGGAAGCCAAATACAAGATCAACTAATTTCAATATCATTGTTCAAGAGGGATCCATCCAATGAGACACTAAAGTAATCCCTGGGGTGAAGTGGGAAGACCCCTTGTACATCTTTTGTGCGTAAAAGGCCATACAAAGGTTCCCACAAAGTATGAGGTGGTACTTGGAGGGTGGTGCATGGGGACAATACAGGCTCCCAGCATGATCATGTCTTGAGTGCTTCTTGTCCTTAACCCTTTTGCTTTTGTTCTTCGGGTGAAACTGTCCTGCCCTCCCACTTCCTCATGGTTTCTGGACAACTTTCCTAGGAACTTTCCAAGTAGGCTTCTATCTGTTCAGCCTTGCTTGTGCTCTTCAGGTCCAGAGCTTGCTCCTTTCACTCTTCATAGGTTAACAAAATAATGGCCATTAAGTTGGGCAATTATATCATCTAATACTTACAGTATTTCAAAACACGCCGGGAGGGACATTGGTTTTTAAATAGGATGGGGGATATGTGGCAGTTAACTTTTTCTTATGGTTCAGTAATGTCACTGTAGGGCTATGGTGAGTTGATAGTACAAGGCCGAAGACCAAGTGGCTGTAAATGGTCCTAGAATCCTGAAATTGTGCTGAAACACAATAATAAGAGACCCATGCTGGATTCTTTTTAATTGCATTATTATTTCCAGACAGCCAAATATTTATTGAAAACAGTTAATTGTTATTATTATTAACTAGCATTTGTAGAGCTACAATATGCCATTAGTATGTCATTGCAGCACCAACTGAATAATGTAACATACTGTTTGGTGCCTGTAGCATAACAAAGAAACTATTTCCATTACTTTAGTCAATGTGGAGTGTTCAAGAACCAGATATTCAGTCCAAAAGTGAGCAATTTTGCAGCTGCTGTTTTCATTGTTTGTCTAATAATAAATTGCAGATTTTAAGATTTAATGATTAGGTTTTTGTTTACCTTTCACCTGGAGAATGCTGACTGAACATAGACTATTATTCAATATCACTACAATGCTTAAACTCAAATTAGGTGGTGAAGGGGGAATCAGAGTTAAACGCATTTTCTGGACATTGAAATCTGTAATTCACGGGGATGATGGAATACTAATGAATTATGTCACTAATTCATGCGTTAGTCATTTCGGATTACTATATGTGCCTTACTCAGGGTGGTCGCCATGTTGAATATTTCACATTTAAAGAACACTTTACAGACACTGACAACAGACTTTCTCCTTGTTCTCTTTAGACTTTTTTTCAAACGAAGCAACGTTTGTTCCCATGACTAATCAGAATTTAAACCTAGATATCAAAACTAATATGGAAATGTGGTTTAAATTGTATTGTTAGATTTTTATGCTCTTGTAAAACAAAAACATATTTTGGTATGAGATGATGTTATGAACGGAAATTCGGATTAGTCATGTGAAACAAACTTGCCTAGTTTGGAAAAAGACTAATGAGGACAATTTATGTATCACTCTAAGCCTGCAAGGACATTGTTTGGAGATACACACCTATATAGAATGCATCACAGGAAACTGTGTACTATGGTCTTAAATGGCCATTGATGGGTTTGGGTGACATGTACAAATGAGGACGCCAAAGGCCAACTGGTTTATAAATGTTACCCGAACCCCAAGATAGCAATATAGGACATATTACACGTTACTGGTGATCTGCTTTTTATTTTACATTATTAATGAATTAATTTTAGTCTTTCACACATAAGCTTTATTCGGCCAACAGACCATCAAAGCAATACAATACAATACAATATAGAAATATAAATAAATATCATAATATCATAGCAAAAATTAAAAAAAAAAAGAAAAAAATGAAAGTAAAGTCCATGTTTGCCCGACTTGGAACAATTTCAAATCATTGTAGATAAAAAATGCGTATGCGCCATGCCATTACTAAAAACTTACTTACTGCATAAATTGTCACATTTGAATTATGGCTTTTTAAAATCCTCAAAGCTATAAAACATTTCCTGAAATTCAATTCCCGACAAATTTTATGGATCCATTTAAACCTTGGGGTTGAGTAAGCGGGACAAAAAAACATAAAATGTTCTACTGATTCGGAAGAAGTGCCACATGCGGGACAAATATCAGAGCTTAACTTAGGTCCCCATCTGCTCGTCAAGGCCTTCAAGGGTAATGTTCCGAATCGAAATCTGGCATACAAACTTTTACCTAGTAAATCTGGTATTATATCTAAATATAGTTCGACCTCTGGGTACCACTTAAAATCAATAAACAAGTTAGTTAAATGACCATTCGATTTTTGAGAAATGTAATTATTGCGTATGTGGGACCAGTAAGCTCCTTTCAGTATTTTTACATGGGACTTCACGAGCTGCTGGGGATCCTCCCAAAAGTTCCTCAATCCCAGCGTGCAAAACCAACCGGATACGAATTTGATCCATGGGATGGACGTAGAGTTAGGGCTTTTTAACAATTCTAATAGAGAAAGCTTATATATGGCCAGTTCGGGAACTACCCAAAGCCTCACCCAATATAATAGAGGCCGTAAGATAATTAAATCAGTTATTCGTTTAAACCCTAGATCTAAAAATAGGGGGGTTAATGGGGTGCTAGTAGGGCAAGCACATAAAGCCCGTGCAAAGCTATTCTCAATTTTGGTTATCCTACTACTATCTGACATGCCCCAAATCTCTGCGCCGTAAACAGCAGCACCCTGTGCCTTAGCCACATAAATCTTTACTGCTGGAGACACAACTTTAGCGACCGTATTCCTATAGAGGCGCAATATGGATGCTGCCCGATGTTGCAAGAGCCCAGCACTCTTGCCAACTTGTTCCTCCCAAAGGAGTGAATCTGTAAGTCTCACACCCAAGTAGTCAATGGAGCTAACCTGGTCCAAAATAGCTCCATCTAACCTAATAGTACATTTCTTACGAGGGCCAGAGCGAAGCACCATCAATTTTGTTTTCTTCGAGTTCAGCTCTAAACCAAAATTCCAGCAGAATGATTTAAATCTGTCCACAAGAATTTGCAACCCCATAGGGGTTTTTGAAATCAATAGAGAGTCGTCCGCAAACAGGAGAATTGGGATTTTGTGATTGACTAGGGAGGGAGCATCATTCTGGCATGTCATTAGTTCTTGGACCACCTCGTTGATGAATAAAGAAAACAGTAGTGGTGCAAGCACACATCCTTGACGGACACCTCTTTTAATGGGAAATTTGTTAGTCAATTCACCTAGATTGCCCCATCTTACTTGCACGTATGTGCCTTCATGCATGCGCATTAATAGGTGGATAATGTCGGGTGGTGGTAACATTCAATCAATTAATTTTAGTACTATTCAGGGTCTGAAAATTTAAAAATCATTTAGCATTCATTGTTTTCCTGAGGCTTCAAATGTGACTATCATGTTTTTTACAAATGCTTGTTTTTGATAATGTTCTGAAATTGGAAATGTGTTTTATGCAACAATGGTACATTTTATCAATCAAAATTTTAAATGCGAAGCACATTATAAGGAAACTAAAAACATGCATTTTAAAATGTGTTTTGTTTTTGTAGTACATTGGCGCTAAGGAGTATGTTCAAAAAGGCCTAGATAAGGAAAGGAAATAAAGCGCAATGTTGACCAGGGTAACTTTTTGCTCATAGGGTTCTGTATTTACAGTGTTTATTTTCACACAGTGGGAAGAATTCATTGGTAGATGCTTGTATTAAGGAGAGGCCTTCAAGGGCGAGTTTGTCAGGTGTCCTGCTTAATATTCTGTCACTGAGCAGCACTGCCATTGTAAAGCAGGCTTACTCATGCAATATATCTATAAATACATAGATAAATATTTTTTACTGAAAAAAGTACACTTAAAAACGGAGTCCTGGTTATGGCTGAAACGCTTAAAACCACTGAAATTGGCACGTATGGCAATTACTTCCACAGTTGGTGCCTTTTTGTAATGTTGTGTTCCTGTTATGCAGCATTAGAGAGTATTCAAGAATATTGGAGAAGTGTGGCTCAATGGTTAGAGCAGCAGACCCTGAGGCAGAGATCTGGCTCAAGACAAGGGTTCAAGTCCCGCTTCAGCAGGTCTTGGGCTCAATTCCCCTTGACCAGATAATTCTCGCCTCGGTGCCTAATCTAATTCATGGGTCCCACTCTGCAACTCTGGGCAATAGCTTGCTTAATCTCCACAATGGCCCCAACAGCGCTTGGATGCCTGGCTTCACCCTGGGGGTGCTCAGGAGTGGCGCCTCCCAGGGAAAAGCCAGGAGGGGTTCCATAGCAGTATGAGTACAGCACCTTGAGACCCTAATGGGTGAGTAGTGCGCTATACAAGTGCTAATTTACATTTACATTTTTTACATTCTCCATAAAAGTTGCAGGTACCTGGTAGTCACAGTTCATGGCACACACACCCTGTTATTTAAAGTGCATACTGTAGGTAGACACAGCCAGTGTTTGCAAGGGAATGCTTATTTTGGCTCCGTCCATTAGCTGTAACAGGAAATGTATGGGTGGGTTCAACAGACCCCCTTCAAAACAGTGTGTCCTGCTTGAAGTGTTGAACGCTTTTTATATTTATTGAGTTGAACCGGTGCTCTTCCTAGTCTCCTCTATTAGCATGCCATGTAGGAGACACTGTTTTCTGTCCTGGTTCTTCCAGTTCCTGTAATGGCAGCAAACAGTAGGCTGTCCAAATGGTATCTTTAAAACGTGAGTGTGATTTAGGACTGGGGGCCACAGACATACAAGTTACCAGTTGAACGCTTTCAAAGCTCTTGGATTACTCATATCTTTTCAAAACTAAAACAAAAATACTCATATCTTGCAAGAGAATGCTATCTTCTAACAAACTGGAAAAAGCAAATAATAAAACATTATTACCCTATATTTTCCTGATTGCCATGTTGGAAATTCCGAATTCGGCACAAAATCCAATGTAAGACTGTGTGGTAATTGGTAGGTCACACTTGGATTTCGGGTCTTGATGATCTGAATGGAAAGCATAAAAATAGGGCAATTTTGCATTTTTTATTAAAGTCATGGTGCCTCTATTTGAGCGCATACACGGGAGTAGATTTAATACATTTTAGTGCTGTGTTTGCGTCACAAAGGTGTCCCAAGAACTTTTTTACTAATCTCCTTTTCAGCACTCAGGCCCATATTTATACTTTTTCACGCAAAACTGCATTAGCGCAGTTTTGGGTGAAAAAGTATAGCGCCAGCTAGCTCCATTCCAAGATGCCGGCCGGGTGCCATATTTATGGAATGGTGCTAGCCGGCACTAATGCCCTGTTAGCGTCCTTTTAAAGGACGCTAACAGGGTGGGGGAGGCCTAGGGGAAAACGGAGCTTGTGCGCCAAATTATTTTGCTACACTTTTTGGAGGCAAAAAAAATCCTCTAAGCAGTGTAGCACCATTTTCTGGCCCACAACCCCCATGGACATGGCTCCTCTCTTAGTAAAGACTAATGACTAATGTCCCCTGGGAATGGCCATTGGGGCCAGCCCCATGCAGGGGGCCCCAAGTCAGAGCCCCTGGGTGTGAAATAAATAAATAAAAAATACTTACTGGGACTTACCTGGGATGGGTCCCCCAGCCTGTAGTGTCCCTCTGGTGTGGGTGGTGGGGGTATCTGTAGGGCCAGGGAAGGGCACCTGTGGGCTCTTTCCATGGTCTCTGACCATGGAAATATGCCTACAGGTCCCCTAATGCCTGCCCATACCCCGGCATTAAATAATGGTGCTAAGCAAGCTTAGTGCCATTATTTAAGGCCCCCATCCCCCTGTGCTGGATTTTAGCATGGGGAGGATAAATACGGCGCTAATGCCATATTGTCCTTTTCTGGACAGCACCCCCTACCTTGCATCTCATTGACGCAAGGTAGGTTTTCACATCCAGAAAACAATGTTAACTCCATAACTTTGGTAGATGTGTTTAGCACCAAAGTATAAATATTAGTTAGGTTTGCACTGAATTAGCCTAAAACAAAAAATGACACTAATTTAGTGCAAATCGAGTATAAATATGGGCCTCTGCTTTGCATTACTTAGCGCCAAGGGGAGTACCACAGGTGGTGCATGGGCATTCCCATGCAACCACCCAAGGTTTCTGATGCTAAACCCCAGTTACTTAAAAAAGTAGACAAGGTTTAGCATCAGAAAATAATGCACACTTCAACCATCCACAAACACAGAGAAATGCATTAATTTCTTCTTTCTTTTCCGACTTTGCATGTGTGCTGCACTGTACAGCACTCATGCAAGGTGGGAAAAGTTTCTAAGTTTGTCTAAGCATAGTATTTTGTACTGGAAGGGCCTCTTTCCAGTACAAAAAACCTATGCTGGTCTCACATAGACACCCTTGCAATATGGTGCAAAGGTGTGTTTGTGACAAACAGTAACACATTTCTGGACCAGCGCTAGGGAGATCGGACGAGAGTGCCATTTTTCTGTAAATATGACGCTTTCTTGCTCCCTCCTTCTCACACAGAGTGGAGCGGAATTTTTGGCTGCTGCACTGCGTGTGAATCTGGTAAATCTGGGTCATAGTGTTTAAATACTGAGGCCCATATTTATACTCTGTTTGCGCCGGATTTGCGTCCTTTTTTTTAATGCAAATCGGGAGCAAACTTTACTCCATATTTATATTTTGATGCTAGACCCGTCTAGCGTCAAAATATTGAAGTTAATGTCATTTATTGCCTGCGGAAAACTACCTTGCATCAATTAGATGCAAGTTTGGCATTTCCGGGCAAAAAATTACTCTAAGGCCCTTGCGTCTTACTTATCCTCCCATGCAAAAATCACACACAGGAGGAGGAGGGCCTTTAACAATGGCACTAAGCCTGCTTACTGCCATTATTCAACGTCTGGGTATGGGCAGGCGTTAGGGGACCTGTGGGCCATTTTCCATGGTCAGAGACCATGGAAACAGCCCACAGGGGCCCTTCCTTGCACCCAGGAACACCCCCACCCATCCCACTCACCCCCACCCACACCTGGAGGACACCTAAGGATGGGGGGACCCATCCCAGGTAAATCCAGGTAAGCTTTTTAAAAAGTTCCATAGGGGGGCCTAACTTGGGCCCCCCTACATAGCACTGTGCCCAACGGCCATGCCCAGGGAACATAAGTCCCCTGGGCATGGCCATTGGGCTAGGGAGCATGACTCCTGTCTTTACCAAGACAGGAGTCATGTCCATGGGGGGGTTGTGCGTCAAAACAATGACGCTTGTCAGGTTAGAGTCATTTTTTTAACTCTAACCTGACTAGCGCCATTCTTTCCCGCTGTCACAGTGTCCTTTCCTCTGGATCTGCACGTTGCTGAACAAAAGGCCCACCTTCCGGCGTCACCAACTCAGAAAGCTATTATAGCACAGAGTTATGGTGAAGCCAGTCGGGGAAGGGAATTAGGGTAGGGAAGAGCAGGGAGAGAGATCAGAAAAGGAAAGGTTAGAACAAATATGCACTTACTCATTCATAGAAATATAACTCATCAATAGACTCTTGAATAAATGTGTCTCCGAATCACACCTCCGAACTCCACTGGACCGACCATCACTGCGTCCATTTTACCTTCAAGAAAAACACCGAACACCACCGCATCCCTCTATCGCCTCACCGCCGCTGGGGAAAAGTCACCGAAGACCAACTAACCAGCACCCTCGTCAAAAACCCACCACCCGACCCCACTGACCCGAGCGCCGCCGCCATCAACCTCCATCAACGGATCCTCGACTGCGCCAACACCTTAGCTCCACTCAAGGAACCCACTGCCAACCAAGAAAAGAAAAAAACAGCCTGGTTCACAGACGAACTGACCACCTCCAAACGCACCTGCCAGAAACTCAAGAAGAAATGGATCCTCGAGCGCACACCCGACAACCTCGCTACCCTCAAGGACGCCAACCGTGATCACCACCAACGGATCCGACTCGCCAAGCGCGCCCACTTCACAGAACGCCTCAACAACAACTCCCACGACTGTAAAGAACTCTTCGGCATCGTGAAGGAACTCTCCAACCCTAACGCCAACATCAACGACGTCCCTCCCTCCCAAAAACTCTGCGACGACCTCTCCACCTTCTTCCACCAGAAAATCACAGCCATCCACGACAGCTTCATCACCACACCTCCGCCAGACCCCACCCCGACGACTCCTCCCACGCCTACCGCCTCACCGCCTGGACCCAAGTAGACGACGCCGGAACCCTCACAACCATGAATTCCATCCACTCAGGCTCCCCCACGGACCCGTGCCCACATCACGTATTCAACAAAGCCGACGCCATCATCGCCCCCAAACTCCGCAAGATCATCAACATCTTTCTTTCAACACCGCCACCTTCCCGGACAGGTGGAAGCACGCAGAAATCCAACCCCTCCTCAAGAAACCTAAGGCTGACCCCAACGATCTCAAAAACTTCCGACCGATCTCTCTCCTCCCTTTTCCAGCAAAAGTCATCGAGAAGATCGTCAACGCACAGCTCGCCCACTTCCTAGAAGACAACTCCATCCTAGTCCCCTCTCAATCTGGATTCAGACGAAACCACAGCACTGAGACCGCACTCCTCGCCGCCACAGATGACATCAGACAACAAATGGACAACGGCGAAACCTCAGCCCTCATCCTCCTCGACCTATCAGCCGCTTTCGACACAGTATGCCACCGCACCCTACTAACCCGTCTCCAAGAAGCCGGCATCCAAGACAAAGCCCTCAACTGGATCTCATCCTTCCTCTCCGACAGAACCCAGAGAGTCCGACTCTCCCCTTTCCGCTCCAAAGCCACCAACCTCATCTGCGGCGTCCCCCAAGGCTCCTCTCTTAGCCCAACGCTGTTCAACGTCTACATGGCCCCCCTCGCACAATTGGCCCGTCAACACAACCTCAGCATCATCTCCTACGCCGACGACACCCAGCTCGTCCTCTCCTTGACCAAAGACCCGCTCACCGCCAAAACCAACCTCCACGAGGGACTGAAATCCATCGCCGAGTGGATGAACAACAGCCGCCTGAAGCTCAACTCCGACAAGACGGAAGTCCTCATCCTCGGACGCACCCCCTCGGCCTGGAACGACTCCTGGTGGCCCACAGCCCTCGGCCCCCCACCCACCCCTGCCAGCCACGCAAGAAACCTCGGCTTCATCCTTGACTCCGCTCTCACCATGTCCAAACAGGTCAACGCCGTCTCCTCCTCCTGTTTCAACACCCTCCGCATGCTCCGCAGGATCTTCAAGTGGATTCCAACAGGAACCAGAAAGACGGTTACTCAAGCCCTCGTCAGTAGCAGACTTGACTACGGCAACGCACTCTACACAGGCATCCCAACGAAAGACATCAAACGACTCCAGCGCATCCAGAACGCATCCGCCCGCCTGATCCTCGACATACCCCGCCGATGTCACATCTCCCCCCACCTGGTGGACCTCCACTGGCTCCCCGTGGAAAAAAGGATTACCTTCAAACTCCTCACCCACGCTCACAAGGCGCTACACAACACCGGACCCACCTACCTCAACACCAGACTCAACTTCTACGCCCCCACACGTCAACTCCACTCTGCCAACCTCGCCCTCGCCCCCCGAATCCAGCGCAAGACCTCTGGCGGCAGATCCTTCTCCTTCCTCGCCGCCAAGACCTGGAACTCTCTCCCCACCTCACTACGCCAGACCCAGGACCTCCTCACCTTCAGGAGACTCCTCAAGACTTGGCTCTTCGAACGCTAGCAGCACCCCCCCCCCCAGCGCCTCGAAACCCTGACGGTACATAGTGCGCTTTATAAATTCTCTGATTGATTGATTGATTGATCCGATATCAGATGGAGACCCCTTTTGAAATGAGGGCAAAACGCCTTCTTTGAATCATGGAACAAGAATAAACTATGACCTCCGAACCAAGAGATGGCGCGAGCGTTGGACTATGATCATCATGGAACAAGAATAAACTACGACCTCAAAACCAAGAGATGGCAAGAGCTTTGGAATATGATCATACTCAGAATATCAATCCTGTAACATCTATGCATTCATAACATAAACCTTTGATCATGACCTAGAAAATCTCAAAGAATTAAATATGCTTTTCACATATTATGCTTTCCAAAAAACAATGAAAACTATGATTTGCTTATCTTCAAAAATACTTTCACATTCACAACTATAAAGGCCGAAAAGTGTTTACACATTGAACTTGAAGCGCTTTACTTATAATACCAGGAAGCGATTTTACTTGTCTTGCCTGAAGCGCTACGCTTGTTATGCTATGGGGGCGCTTCACTCATGTGGCCTGAATCACTTTGATTGTTGTGCCAAGAGCCTTTTACTCCTGTGGATTGAAGCGCTTTGATTGCCGTGCTAAGAGCGCTTTACACCTGTGGACTGAAGCGCTTGAATTGCCGTGCCAAGAGCGCTTTACACTTGTGGACTGAAGTGCTTGAATTGCCGTGCCAAGAGTGCTTTACACCTGTGGACTGAAGCTCTTGAATTGCCGTGCCAAGAGCGCTTTACACCTGTGCACTGAAGCCCTTGAGTTGCCATGCCAAGAGTGCTTTACATCTGTGGACTGAAACGATTGAATTGCCGTGCCAAGAGCGCTTTCTATCTGTGGACTGAAGCACTTGAATTACCGTGCCAAGAGCACTTTACATCTGTGGATTGAAGCGCTTGAATTGTCGTGCCAAGGGCGCTTTACATCTGTGGACTGAAGCGCTTGAATTGTTGTGCCAAGAGCGCTTTACCTCTGTGGACTGAAGCGCTTGAATTACCATGCCTAGAGTGCTTTACATCTGTGAACTGAAGCACTTGAATTGTCGTGCAAAGAGCGCTTTACACCTGTGCTCTGAAACGCCTTTGATCGTCGCGCCAAGGCCGCTGTGCTCTGGAAACTGAAAACGCTTTGCTCGTTGTGCTAAGGGGCGTTTTACTTCTGGAAGTAATGACTTCCTCCAAAATTGGATTCATCAAGGCCTGACCGCTATGAGTACGGCCTACTCATTTTTGAATTCACCATGGAAACAAGGATACTTCGATTGGATGTCACTCTGCCATGCAGGAACTCTGCTCTTCTACAGAGAACCCCAAACAAGGTCTGACTGCATCGAAGTCTTCAAAATAGTGAGCAACGTGCTTAGGTGTGGCTGGGCTTTATAGGCCTGCCACACACCTGAAGATGCCTGCTGCCTCTAAAACCATGGGAATTGTAGTCCCTTCATGGAATAGCACTGATAAGTGCATCTTGTCCACCAATGTCCTGAACCTGCAGCTCTATGAGCTTTGCCAAGGGCAGACAACGCTGATGGCCACCTTTGGAACAAGAGGTGATGACAAGTGGTGCGCATAAGGCGCCGCAGAGCCACGCAGCGGAGTTTCGGGCGGGACCTGGACCGCGCACGGCCTTATTCCTGACATTACACCCCTCTCCCAAGCGCGGTCCAGGGCCCGGTTTGCCAGGATGGAGGAGGTGAAATGGTCGCACCAAACGTGGTGCAAGAACATGTCTTGCACATTCCCAAGAGTCATTTTCTGGTCCGTAGCCTTTCCAGGACACCTAGTACCAAAGGGAAGACTCCTATATTTAGAGTCTAAAATAGATCACAACTCATACTCCCAATGACCTTGGACTAATAGAGGAGAAGGCTGTGTGACACTTGAGGGCGAAGCAGGTTTAAGAAGCAAAGTGTGAAACACCGGATGAATTTTCAAAGACAGTGGTAATTTTAGCTTATATGTGACAGGGTTTACTTGTAATACTTCATAGGGCCCTATGAATTTTGGATGAAACATATTTTTATTTTTTAATACAAAGTTTTTCGTGGATAACCAAACTCTGTCTTTGTTTGTATACTGAGGACCAGGCTGGTGTTTTTTGTCATATTGCAGTATATATTTTTTCTTTGCTTGATGAAGATTTGTTTGCAATTGTGTATGTACCTTTTTCATATGTGTTAACATGTCCATGACTGCTGGAGTGGTTTGAAAAGAGGCAGGTGACTAAACTGGCAAAATGTGCGAATGACGCCCATATAAACCATAGAAAGGAGTTGAGTTTATTGAAGAGTGGTGAGAGTTATTATAAGCCAGTTCTGCAAGCCACAAAAGATCCAGCCAGGTTTTAGGAGACTTTGATGCGTAACATCGTAAATATTGTTTCAGAGTTTGGTTTAGTCTCTCTGTTTGACCATCCGTTTGTGGATGATAATTAGTAGATAAAGTCAAATCAATTCGTAAAGCTTTGCACCATTGTTGCCAAAAACTTGCAGACAATTGTGTTCCTCAATCAGAGAGGACAACTCTTGGAAGTCCGTGAAGACAAACTATATTTTCTAAGATGATAGTCGCTAAGGTGTCGGAAGTTGGGAGCCCTTTACAGGCAATGAAGTGAGCATACTTGGTAAGGCTGTCTACTACCACTAGAATGGTTGTAAATTGTTTTCATTTGAGGAAGACCAGTAATAACATCCATAGAGATATGTTCCCATGGATGATTGGGAACGGGTAGAGGTATCAGTAGACCTTTGGGCTTGCTATGTTCGCTTTTGCATCTTGCACATACTTCACATGATGTAGCATTTGCTTAAGGTCACAAATGAATGTAGGCCACTAAAAATACCTTTTCATGAGTTCTATTGTCTTTTGTGGACCTGGGTGACCTGCCAGAGGATGACTGTGTAACCAATGAAAAACTGTCTCTCTTAACTCCTCAGTAGGCAGGAATACTCGAGATTCATGTAGAGGTAAGCCTTGTTGAATAGACCTCTTGGTGTCTTGTTGTAACCACTCTTGCCACTTAGTAATGTGAAAATGATTACAAATGAGATCAAAGAATTTCTCGGCAGCTACTAAACACAACACTTTTGAAGGCGTTATAATAGGCATGGGTTTTTGTTCAGTAGGTGTGATTGAAGAATCTTGTCTAGATAATGCATCAGCCTTACGATTATCCACTCCTGGTCTAAGAGTCACTATGAAATAAAATTCTGCAAAGAATAGCATCCATCTTAGTTGTCTAGGAGTTAGTAGTCTGGCAGAACTCATAAACTTCAAATTTCTATGATCAGAATATACAGTTATGGTGTGTTTCGTTCCCAATAGATAAAGGTGGTCATTAAAACGCTGGCGGTCGGTGTTAAAGCGGTGATAAGACCGCCAACAGGCCGGCGGAAAAAAAATTGCAATTATGACCGTGGCGGAAACCGCCAACCAAGACAGCCACTTTAACACTCCGACCGCCACGGCGGTACAAACACACAGTGCGGCGGTCACCGCCAACAGACAGGCGGGAGACAAAGTACAGCCCACACTATTATGACAGGCCAATCTGCCACCTTTTCCGGGGCGGATTCACCGCGGATAAAAACACGGCGGAAACAGGAATCCCGAAGAGAAAACGCTCATCTCTACACACCCCACGAGGAACGCGGACGCCATGGACCCGGAACTCCAAATTCTCCCTGCAATAGTCTTCCTGCTCCTCTACCAGGAGCACGAACGCCGGCGGCGAAGACCACAGTGAGTACTGCACCTATGACACAGGGGACGGGGAGGGAAAAGAGAGTGACACTCACACGCAGCACGCAACACCCCCACCCACTACAACACACACACTAATGCATATCAATACATCACAATTACACCCCCCAACCCCCCCAGAAGAATGCAAAGACAATAGAAAATGAGAGTAACCATTGTAATATGTTAAAAGCAAGTAGGCAGAAATATATAAATACACCATGTACATAATATATACCAAGCATAGTAGTCCAGGTAGTGCTCTAAGAAAGTCAGTGGAACACTGGGACCACACGGTATGGGCGAGGCCCACACAAGATCCCTAACCATGACGGAGAGAACACTGCAGGGGCATCAGAGAGCAACTAAACAGGCACCTCAGGGGGAGGGAAAGGGGGGGCACCTCAGCCGCTTGAGTGCCCAATGCCAAATCCACGAGGGGTCCACATGCCCACTGTTCCATCCTGGGGAGTGCAAAGCCACAGTCTCTCAAGTCTCTACAGTGGGTGGGTTGCCCACTGTTCAATCCTGGGGAGTTCAAAGCCACAGTCTCTCAAGTCTCTACAGTGGGTGGTTTGCCCACTGTTCCATCCTGGGGAGTTCAAAGCCACAGTCTCTCAAGTCTCTACAGTGGGTGGTTTGCCCACTGTTCCATCCTGGGGAGTGCAAAGCCACAGTCTCTCAAGTCTCTACAGTGGGTGGTTTGCCCACTGTTCCATCCTGGGGAGTGCAAAGCCACAGTCTCTCAAGTCTCTACAGTGGGTGGTTTGCCCACTGTTCCATCCTGGGGAGTGCAAAGCCACAGTCTCTCAAGTCTCTACAGTGGGTGGTTTGCCCACTGCCATATCCTGGGGAGTGCAAAGCCACAGTCTCACAAGTGGATAACAGTCTCCACTGGTTCTGGAGGGGGCATGGCGTCCAGAGTGCTTCATCCTGCCAAGGATTGGGGTAGTGGATGCTTTTCTCCACTGGTTCTGGAGGGGGCATGGTGCCCAGAGTGCTTCATCCTGCTAAGGACAGACGTAGTGGATGACAGTCTCCACTGGTTCTGGAGGGGGCATGGTGCCCAGAGTGCTTCATCCTGCCAAGGACAGAGGTAGTGGATGCTTTTCTCCACTGGTTCTGGAGGGGGCATGGTGCCCAGAGTGCTTCATTCTGCTAAGGACAGAGATAGTGGATGACAGTCTCCACTGGTTCTGGAGGGGGCATGGTGCCCAGAGTGCATCATTCACCCTGTGACGGACTCAGTTGCGTCAGTGCCCTTGCCGCTCATGGGCCAGCGGTGCTTGAGATGGCGGTGCCCTGTTCAGCGGTGCTTGAGATGGGGATGCCCTGTTCAGCAGTGCTTGAGACGGCGGTGCCCTGGTCAGCGGTGCTTGAGTTGGCGGTGCCCTGTACAGGGGTGCTTGAGACGGCGGTGCCCTGTTCAGCGGTGCTTGAGATGGCGGTGCCCTGTTCAGCGGTTCTTGAGATGGTGGTGCTCTGTTCAGCGGTGCTTGAGTTGGCGGTGCCCTGTTCAGGGGCGCTTGAGACGGCGGTGCCCTGTTCAGCGGTGCTTGAGATGGTGGTTCCCTGTTCAGCGGTGCTTGAGACGGCGGTGCCCTGTTCAGCGGTGCTTGAGTTGGCGTTGCCCTGTGCAGCGGTGCTTGAGTTGGCGGTGCCCTGTTCAGCGGTGCTTGAGACGGCGGTGCCCTGTTCAGCGGTGCTTTAGACGGCGGTGCCCTGTGCAGCCGTGCTTGAGATGGTGGTCTCCATTGCAGGATCTCAGCTGCTGGCGGTCCTTCATGGCCCAGCGGGGCTTGTGCTGGCGGTCCTTCATGGGCCAGCTGGGCTAGTGCTGGTGGTGGCCTCCTGGGCAGGTGGGCTGGTGCTGGCGGGCCCCTCCTGGGCAGGTGGGCTAGTTCTGGCGGTCCTGTCCTGGGCAGCTGGGCTGGTGCTGGCGGGCCCCTCCTGGGCAGGTGGGCTAGTGCTGGCAGTCCTGTCCTGGGAAGCTGGGCTGGTGCTGGCGGGCCCCTCCTGGGCAGGTGGGCTGGTGCTGGCGGTGGCATCCTGGGCAGCGGGGCTTGTGCTGGCGGTCCTGTCCTGGGCAGCTGGGCTTGTGGTGGAGGTGGGCTCCTGGGCATCGGGGATGATGGCGGTCTTCTCCGCCGTGCTGCTCTTTCCAGACTTGCCGGGTTTCTTGTGGCCCATCCTCACCTTGGAAGGTGTCCCAGCTGACTCCACACTCCCACCGGGACCCCTGGGAGCGGCTTTGGTGGCTGGAGTCTTCCCCCTCTCCCGCCGGGCACTGGCCAACTTCTGATGCTTCAGAGGTGTGGGGCTGTCTTTGCTGCCCTGGTGGCCGGTGCACTCCAGATTGCGGTGACTACAGGCACCACTGGTCCCGGAGATGTTGTGGCTGAGGTGCTAGTTCGGGACCTAGGAGACGGACGTTGTGGGGGAGGTGTGGGAAAGAGGTCAAGGGTGGACAGGAAATGTTTTTTCGACACACTGGGACGGGTAGTTGGAGGGGGTTTGGGAGTGGAGGAAGAGGTGGTGGTTGTAGGAGGTGTACGTTTGGTGACTTTGGGTGAAGGTTCATGCGCTGGAGGCTGTCGTGAGGAGGATGGCTGTTGGGTGGGTGTGTGCCTGCGTTTGTGTATCTTGGGAGGGGGCGTCACAGACACACTGGGAGAGGACACAGGGGACGTGTGAATGGTAGTGGGGGTGGTGACTGCACGTGAGCGGGGTATGGTCGTGGGTGTGCTGGTGCGGGACGTAGTGGCTGTAGAGGTAGTACATGCAGGTGTGAGTGTAGAAAAGACTGGGAGGGAGGAGGGAGACGAGGAGGAGGGGGACACAGTGGAGGCAGTGGATGTTGGTGTGTCTGCATGTGTGTGATGCTTGCGTGAGTGCCTGTGGGATGTGTGGTTCTTAGGTTTGCCAGAGCTTCCTTTGTGTGTTGACTTGTGTGCATGCTGGTCTGTAGGTGTGCTTGGGATAGGATGAGGTACAGGGGATTGGGTCTGGGTGGAGGAAGTTGGAGGGGGAGGCTAGAGACGGGGACAATGGCTGCCATCAGTGCTGAGGCCAGAGTTTGAAAAGCTCGCTGAAGGGCCGCCTGATCAGAATGAATGCCCTCCAGGAATGCATTTGTTTGTTGCAACTGCCTCTCTACACCCTGGATGGCATTCAAAATGGTAGACTGCCCAACAGTGAGGGACCTGAGGAGGTCAATGGCCTCCTCACTGAGGGCAGCAGGGGTGACTGGGGCAGGGCCTGAGGTGCCTGGGGCGAAGGTGATGCCCACCCTCCTGGGTGAGCGGGCAAAGGCTGAGGGGCTGCTGGGAGGGTGGTGCTGGTAGGGGGGTGGCGGCTGTACCTGTAGATGCGGGGCACAGATGATGCCGCCACCACAAGGGAGCTCCCATCAGAGGACGAGTCCGTGTCGCTGGTGTCAGCTCCTGTCCCCGCCGTGGAGCTCCCCTCGCCCTCCGTCCCACTGGTGAACTCTGAGTCCGTAGTCTCGCCCTCCAGGGCCATGTGGGATGCAGCTCCCTCGTGCTCCAGTGCCACTGCTCCTCCGCCTGATGATGCTAATGCACACAAGAACAGGGAGACCACAAAAAGGGGGGGGGAACAGAAGAAAAACATGTTGAGTGCATGCATTACCGCTACAGTTGGCGGACACGACAGACACAGAAGCCCCCTGCACTACGCCACGTTCTTGGGGTCCACTGTTCATTTGCTGGGAAATGGCCTACAAGGCTATGGACGACATCCTCACACATAGATGACACAGGGGCATGACTAGGTGTACTTGGCACTCTACAGAGGTGGGGTGGGGTGCCACTTGGCCTGCCTTACGGAGGGGCCTTGACTACGGAACTCGACCTGGCCTAGGGAAACCCACAGCCCACCTCCCCCACCCAGACACCTCCACTGCGCGCAAAGTCAGCAGAATGGGAGTGTACTCACCCCCTTGTGGCTGCTGTGATGCCCTCAAGCGCCCATCCAACTCCGGGTAGGCCACCGCCAGGATCCTGAACATCAGGGGGGTCATGGTGCGACGGGCACCCCTCCCACGTTGGGAGGCCATCCCCAGCTGAGCCTCCGCCGTCTTCTTGCTCCAGCGGTGAATGTCCTCCCATCTTTTCGGGCAGTGGGTGCTCCGTCTGTGGTAGACCCCCAGGGTCCGGACGTCCTTGGAGATGGCACGCCAAATATATTTTTTCTGGTGGGTGCTGACCTACATGAAATGTACAGGTGAAAAGAGAAGTTATTACCAACTGCACCAACAAACTGATTGGCCCCCATCCCTACCCTTGCCATGTGGCACATGCAGTCACTGTCTTTCATGCACGCCGCATTCTCCCCCTTCCTTCTTACATCCAGCCCTCTCCACACAGGAATAGCCCATACAACATGCTCCCTGTGTACTTACCTGTTTGTCTGGAGGACCGAAGAGTAGCGTGTACTGGTGGAGGACCCCATCCACGAGCTTCTCCAACTCCTCCGATATGAAGGCAGGGGCCCTTTCCCCAGACACTCGAGCCATTGTCTCTTCCAGACCGAGGTCACAGCAGCACTTGCAGTGTAGGTCCTCTCCTGTCGAAGGTCAGGTATCGAGTGATTGAACAGATAGAAAATGGCAGTCACGTCCGCGGCGGTGCGTACCGTCACTGCCGGCGTACATCGTCATTGGCTCCTGGGACCCATGGGGTCCAATGTTAACCAATGCAGCATTGCGCCGCAGTCTTCGACCACCTACCGCGACGGTGTACAACGCCAGCGCAGTTACCTCACATCCCATTGTCCCACTTTACATGTCAGGCAGCCGCCATTTCAGGGGCCCACATGGCTTCATTTTCAACTGCGTCACACATACCTAGGCCTAGACTCTACACACATACAGGCCATCTTTTGTGTATGAATGGTGTTCTGTGTAAACTGTGGGTATGTACCTCTGAGTTGTTTGACTCCGTGCTCGCTGTTGTCCTTCATAGGCACCGTCCGCTGGGACGTGTGAGGAGATGGCGGCATCCTCCGGTGTACCGACCGTTGGTGGACCTGTCGACAATGGAGGAGCGACATGTGATTATCACATACAGGCTTGACCGTGCCACAATCCAGGAACTGTGTACCCAGTTGGAGCCAGACCTGATGTCAGCAATCCGCCATCCCACAGGAATCCCCCCTCAAGTGCAGGTGCTGTCAGTGCTCCATTTCCTTACAAGTGGGTCTTTTCAAACAACAGTGGCCATTGCATCAGGGATGTCCAAGCCTATGTTTTCCAACATATTGTCCAGAGTGTTGTCTGCCCTTCTGAAACACATGCAGAGCTACATAGTTTTTCCTCAGGTGGAGGATTTGCCTACAGTGAAAGGTGATTTCTAAGCCCTGGGACACATCCCCAACATCATAGGTGCCATTGATGGGATCCATGTGTCTTTGGTCCCCCCCCACAGGAGTGAAAAGGTGTACAGAAACCGGAAGAGTTATCATTCGATGAATGTACAGATGGTATGTTTGGCAGACCAGTACATCTCCCATGTGAATGCCATGTTCCCTGGCTCAGTGCATGATGCCTACATCCTGCGGAATAGCAGCATCCCTTATGTGATGGGTTACTCCAGAGGCACCGTCTGTGGCTATTAGGTGAGCACCTGGAAGCAAGTCAGTGGGAATGGTTGTATGGGTCTGGGGATATCCCTCCAGGTTAGTGCGTGTCTAACAGTTGTCCCTCACCATTTGCAGGTGACTCTGGTTACCCCAACCTGTCATGGCTACTGACCCCAGTGAGGAATCCCAGGACAAGGGCAGAGGAACGCTACAATGAGGCCCATGGGTGAACTAGGAGGGTGATCGAGCGGACCTTCGGCCTCCTGAAGGCCAGGTTCAGGTGCCTCCATATGACAGGTGGATCCCTATTCTACTCACCAAAGAAGGTGTGCCAGATCATCGTGGCCTGCTGTATGCTTCACAACTTGCGATGACAGGTGCCTTTTCTGCAGGAGGATGGTCCAGATGGCGGTGTTGTAGCAGCTGTGGAGCCTGTGGACAGTGAAGATGAGGAAGCAGAGGAAGAAGGCATGAACAACAGGGACTCAGTGATCCAGCAATATTTCCAGTGAGACACAGGTAAGAGTACAGACCTGCCTACTACATGTACTTTAACACTACTACCTCTCTACTGTCTGTCGTTTTCACCCAGTGTATCGTCACTGAGTTGTCACTTTCCCTTACGATTTCACAGATGTGGGTCCCACTGTGTGACATCTGCTTAGATTCCTCATGGACTAGAGCTGTGTGACATAGGTATGTTGACATTACAATTGAAAGAGCACTTTGTCACTGTAATTGCTAATACACTATTTCGAAATTACAGACAGACTCCGGATTGTTGTGTGCTTTAATTGTGTTTATTTAACTGCTCAATATTGGAGGGGGTAGTGAAATGGTGAGGGGTGATGGCGGAGGAATGTCCATGGCAGAGTCCAGTCTATTAGTCTCACAGGTGCATTGCCCATATGGGCATAGGAAGTGGAGCTGGGGCAGTTTAAGTATGGACAGGGTGACAAAGTGGGACAGTAGGATGACAATCAGGGTGGTCTCATTTCTTGGCGGGGGTCTTGGCATCGTGCTCTGTCTTTGTCCTGGATCTCAGGGACTGTTTGCGGGGTGGTTCTCCCTCTGCAGGGGGTGGGGTGGTGGTCCTGTGGCAGGGCATCCTGTCCACTAGCGCCTTCGGAGGTGGTGGGCAATTCATCATCCATGCTAGTGTCGGGGGCCCCTTGTAGTGCCACAGTGTCCCTCCTGGTGTTGAGTACTTCCTTCAGCACCCCTAGGATGGTGCCCAGGGTGGAGCTGATGGTTCTGATTTCCTCCCTGAAGCCCATATACTGTTCCTCCTGCAGGCGCTGGGTCTCCTGAAACTTGGCCAGTACCGTTGCCATCGTCTCCTGGGAGTGGTGGTAGGCTCCCATGATGGAGGAGAGGGCCTCATGGAGAGTGGGTTCCCTTGGCCTGTCCGCCCCCTGTCGCACAGCAGCCCTCCCAGTTCCCCTGTGTTCCTGGGCCTCCGTCCCCTGGACCGTGTGCCCACTCCCACTGTCCCCAGGTCCCTGTTGCTGTTGGGGTGGTGGGTTAGCCTGGGTTCCCTGTAGTGGTGGACACACAGCTGATTGACATGTCCTGGGGACGGGGGTATGGGCCCGCTGGGTGTGTGCTGTGCTGGTGTTTCCAGAGGGGGGAAGGTCTTTGGTGGCCTGTGACTGGGTGAGGGGAACCGACTGTCCTGAGGTCCCCGATGGGCCGGGCTGGTCATCTAGATCCAGTTGGACAGAGGTGCGGTCATCACTGTAGGCCTCTTCTGTTGGTGGTGTGGACATGTGTGGACCCTCCTGTCTGGTGACGTTCGGTAGGGGTCCTGCAGGGGTATAAAAGGATGGTTATTACATCTGTGTGTGTCATGTGTGCAATGGGTGGGTGACCGTGTACCGCAGTGCTTGCATTCCTGTGTGGGACCTTGTGTGATGATGGTTTAGGAGGTTGTATGGGTATGTGCAGTGGGCATGCTTTAATGATGGGTGTCCATGCTTTGTTATTGCCTGCAGGGCTTGGTGTTGGGATGGGTGGTTTGTGATGTTGGGACATATGTGAGGAGTTGTGGTGCTGGGGGTGAGGGTGAGGGTGGGGGTATGTGCTGGGATGCAGGGAGGGTGGGGGATGTAATAATTAAGATTTGTCTTAAAAGAGTCCATTCCTCCACCTACTCCTGCGAGGCCCTCAGGATGCAGAATCCCCAAGACCTGCTCCTCCCATGTTGTTAGTTGCGGCTGAGGAGGTGGGGGTCAGCCGCCAGTCAGCTGAACGGCCTGGTGGTGTCTTGAGACCACAGAGCGCACCTTCCCCCATAGATCTTTCCACCTCTTCCTGATGTCCTCCCGATATCTTGGATGCTGTCCCACTGCGTTGACCCTGTCCACTATTGTTCGCCATAGTGCCATCTTTCTTGCTATTGAGGTGTGCTGCACCTGTGATCCGAATATCTGTGGCTCTACCCGGACGATTTCCTCCACCATGACCCTGAGCTCCTCCTCCGAGAACCTGGGGTGTCTTTGCCGTGCCATGGGGTGGTGTAGGTGATGTGTGGGTGGAGTGTGTGGTGATAAGTGTGCTGATATGTAGATATGTAGTGGTGTGTTGTGTGAGGTGCGTGGAAGTTGTGTGGGTGATGGTGTTGTGTGCCTGTGGATGCTGTTGTTCTTGCTGGGGCTGTCTCTCTCTGGCCTTCTTTCGGAATATTTTGTCGTAGGGGTTTGTGGGTGATGTGGGTGTGTGTTTTATATTGTATTGGGTGTGTGGATGTGTATCAGGTATGTGTATTTCGAATTGTCCAATGTGGCTGTGTTTTGTAAGAGTGTGTATATTTTGAGCGCGGCGGTGTAAATGTAAATTAGCACTTGTATAGCGCACTACTCACCCGTTAGGGTCTCAAGGCGCTGTACTCATACCGCTATGGAACCCCTCTTGGCTTTTCCCTGTGAGGCGCCCACTCCTGAGCACCCCCAGGGTGAAGCCAGGCATCCAAGCGCTGTTGGGGCCGTTGTGGAGATTAAGCAAGCTATTGCCCAGAGTTGCAGAGTGGGACCCATGAATTAGATTAGGCACCGAGGCGAGAATTATCTGGTCAAGGGGAATTGAGCCCAAGACCTGCCGAAGCGGGACTTGAACCCTGGTCTTGAGCCAGATCTCTGCTTCAGGGTCTGCCGCTCTAACCATTGAGCCACACTTCTCCACTCTTGGTGTGTACCACCAATGGAATACCGCGGTTGAAAGACCGCCGCATGGATTCGTGTGTCGTGATAGTGTGGGCGTTTTTCTGTTGGCGTGACGCTGGAGGTTTTGTTTTCGCTAGTTTATCACTGACCTTTGGTGTGGCGGACTTGTGTGGGTGTCTGGATTTTGGCGGATTCCGAAATGTGGGTCATAATAGCTGTGGCAGAATTCCGCGGCTGCGGCGGTGTGTTGGCGTCTTCTGCACGGGGGTAAGCGGCTTTTACTGCCAATGTTGTAATGACCGCCAATGTCTCCATTCTTTAAAAGCATTACAAATTGCTAGTAATTCTTATTCTGCTATGGTGTAATTCTGTTCTGCTTCATTCAATTTTCTTGACGCATATGCTATCGGGTGTAATTGTCCAGTTTCTCGATGATGTTGAGACAGGGTGGCCCCAACAGCAACATCAGATGCATCAGCTTCCACGATGAACGGTTCCTCCACATTAGGGTGAGCTAGAATGGGAGCGGTAGTAAAGGCCTTTTTTAAATCTTGAAATGCTTCCTCTGTCTCTTGTGACCAGCTGAATATGGCCTTTTTCCTTAGCAATTTGGTGATTGGTGCCACCTTTTGGGAGAAATTATGGCTGAAGCGTCGATAAAAATTTGCAAAACCCAAAAAACATTGAATATCACATACTGATTTTGGTGTAGGCCATTCGGATACAGCTTGAACTTTTCTTTCAGTCATTTGCATGCCATCCGGTGTTAAAATGACTCCTAAAAAATCAACTTCTTTGGTATGGAATTCGCATTTACTTAGCTTACAAAACAAATATGTTTTTGTAGAGTTTTTAATACTTTTTTAATATGTTCTTCATGTATATCTTCAGAGTTTGAATAAATCAATATATCATCAATATAAACAATGACAAAGATGTCTAGATATACTCTCAGAACATCGTTTAGGAAATATTGAAAGGCTGCTGGGGCATTACATAGACCGAACAGCATCACTAGATACTCAAAGAGTCCATAACGAGTCTTAAAAGCTGTTTTCTACTCATCTCCCTTTCGAATTAGAACTAGGTGATAAGCACCTCATAAATCAAGTTTGGTATAGATAACAGCAGATTTTACCTGGTCTAACAAGACTCGTATGAGAGGTAGTGGATATTTATTTTTAACTGTGAACTTATTTATTGTTCTAAAGTCAATACAAGGCCTCAAATCGTCATTAGCTTTAGGTCCGAAAAACAGTGGTGAAGCCGCTGGAGATCGTGATGGCCGAATTAGCTTGTTGGCTAAACATTGATCAAGGTATTCTCGTAGGGCTTGATTTTCTTTCTCTGATTGTGCATAGATTCTACAATTTGGTATATTGGCACCAGGTACAAGGTCGATCTGACAATCGTACGGCCTGTGAGGTGGAAATGAGCTCACTTTCTTCTCACTGAAAACATCAGTATATTCTGAATATCGTGATGGCAGATCAATTTCCTTCCCAACTGCAGTAGCAATAGAGTGTTGAAGATTTCCTTCTTTGTTTCGTCTTGATTGAAAACATTTCTTTGCACAAGAAGAAAAACGCAAAACCTGGTTGCACCAGTCTATGCATGGATTATGTAACATTAACCACGGCATTCCTAAAATAAAACCATATTGAGGTGCTTGGATTATATGAAAGCAAATTATCTTATAGTGGTTCTGATTCTCATCAGCTTTGCAAATCGTTTGTATTTGTGAGGTTTGTTTGGTAATGGGACCTCCTGCCAACTCACTACCATCAACTGCATACACAACTTCTGGAACCTTTTTCTTGACACTGGGTATATGCAAGTCTAGTGCAGTTTGTTGGTCCACAAAATTTCCTGTTGCCTCTGAATCAATTAGAACTTGTACATTATGCCTTTTTCCCAGCTCAGTCATATGTACTAAAATTCGAAAATGTTTGACACAACGATTTGTGCAAGAGCACACTGAAGGGATTGTCAATTTGTCCAAGAGGTCCCCTTCGTTTCCTTTGTTTTTTTCTTGGGCACTTTAGTTTTCCTGTGAATTTTCCAAAGCAACCTCTATCTTTTTCTTTGTCACAAATGTTGGATCAATTTTACCTTTCGGTTTCTTTTGACATTCTTTTACGAAATTACCCTTTTTTCCACAATACAGACACTGACTATTTTTTCGTTGCATATCTTTCTCCTCTTTGGTCAGTGGTGGGTGGACAGTTCCGATATCCATCGGTACTATCATAGGATCTAAAGACAATTGAAAGTGTCTGGATCTTTCCATTCTCCAACTGGGTTTTTCCCATTTTTTCCTTACTCCTTTTCTTTCAGAAAGTCTGTAATCTATCCATAGGGTTAGATTAATTAAATCAGTGCAAGTTTCTGGTTGTGGTTCAACTTGAGCCAATGCATCTTTTAGTTTGTCTTTTAGCCCTTGATAAAATATTGCTGACCTTTTTTCCTCAGGCCAAGCGGTTTCCACTACTAACCGGTTGAGGTGTGACAAATACGTTATCAGGTCGTTGTTTCCTTGACGTAATTCTAGTAGCTCTTTGTCTGTAGACATATTTATTGCGCGTCTGTCAAAAACCTTTACAATCTCTTCTATGAAACGATGCCAGTTATATAAAAGAGGACTGTCTAGTCGGACTAATGTCACTGCCCAAGTAGCTGCATCACCATTCAGATATGATATAAGGAATGCAATTCTAGATTGTGCGCCCGGAAAGGCACTAGGCCAACACGTAAAATGTAGTTCCACCTGTGTGAGAAAAATGTGAACCTTATCGGGGTCCCCAGAAAAGCTCTCTGGTGCAGCTAAAGGAATCTGTGTCTGCGCATTCACAGCTATGTTAGTAGGTGCTGAAGGCGTAGGACGAGACTCAGATTCAGAACCATCCACCTTAGTCTGTAACTGAGTTACTTTATTAACTAAATCAGCTGTAACATTTTTTTAGTCTGTCTAATCCCTTTGCATCTGAGTGACTACTTGCATAAGGGTATCTAGGGTGGCCATTTTGCGCAGCTCACATACAGACCAAGAGGAAAGCACAAAACTCGTGGGCTCATTATTCTGTCACAGTGTCCTTTCCTCGGGATCTGCACGTTGCTGAACAAAAGGCGCACCTTCCGGCGTCACCAAGTCAGAAAGCTATTAGAGCACAGAGTTATGGTGAAGCCAGTCGGTGGGAAGGGAATTAGGGTAGGGAACAGCAGGGAGAGAGATCTGAAAAGAAAATGTTAGAACAAATATGCACTTACTCATTCATAGAAATATAACTCATCAATAGACTCTTGAATAAATGTGTCTCCGATATCAGATGGAGACCCCTTTTGAAATGAGGGCAAAGCCCCTTCTTTGCTTCATGGAACAAGCATAAACTAGGACCTCAGAACCAAGAGATGTCACAAGCTTTGGACTATGATCATACTCAGAATATCAATCCTGTAACATCTATGCATTCATAACATAAACCTTTGATCATGACCTAGAAAATCTCAAAGAATTAATATGCTTTTCACATATTATGCTTTCCAAAAAACAATGAAAACTATGATTTGCTTATCTCCAAAAATACTTTCACATTCACAACTATAAAGGCCGAAAAGTTTTTACTCATTGAACTTGAAGCGCTTTACTTATAATACCAGGAAGCACTTTTACTTGTCTTGCTTGAAGCGCTACGCTTGTTATGCTAAGAGGGCGCTTTACTCATGTGGCCTGAATCACTTTGATTGTTGTGCCAAGAGCCTTTTACTCCAGTGGATTGAAGCGCTTTGATTGCCGTGCCAAGAGCGCTTTACACCTGTGGACTGAAGCGCTTGAATTGCCGTGCCAAGAGCGCTTTACCCCTATGGACTGAAGCGCTTGATTTGCCGTGCCAAGAGCACTTTACATATGTGGACTGAAGCGCTTGAATTGCTGTGTCAAGAGCGCTTTATATCTGTGGACTGAAGCGCTTGAATTGCAGTGCCAAGAGCGCTTTACACCTGAGGACTGAAGCGCTTGAATTACCGTGCCAAGAGCGCTTTACATTTGTGGATTGAAACGCTTGAATTGTCGTGCCAAGAGCGCCTCCAGAAGGAGTCCCAGAGGAAAGAAAATGTGGGAAAAACCTCAAAAACAGGAACTCCTGAAATAGAGGAAAAAACTGGAATAAAAAAGGGAACAAAAGGAAAAATCTCAATCAGCAACAGGAACAGAAAAAAGGAAAAATCTCAATCAGCAACAGGAACAGGAAAAAAACACGACAGACAGGAGCGAAGATCACTACCAAGAGGAAGTGTTTGCAACTCAAGGCAGATCAGGACTGAGTGACTTATATACTGGAAGACAGGAAGTGACAACACAGGAAAGAGAAGGCAACACCATCTTGGATTGGGAAAGACCCATAGAACAGAATAGGAAAAAGGCAGAAGTATAAAAGAAAAAGGCTGCTGGGAAAAGGAACAGAAAGAAGAAAACATGGAAACCAGCAACAAGACAGCATGGAACCGAGGAGAATGAAAAAACGAAGTGCATAGAAAACAGAAGAAAAGGAAAAAAGTAAAGAAGAGAAATCCATCACCGCTAAGTAAGAAGAATGTTAAGGAAACAGGTAAGAACGATGTGACCAGGAGCACGAAATGTGCATCCTGAAACGCGTCGTTAAATGTGTGGAAAAACAGGGATGATGGCACTCCGCTAATCGGAGTCGCGATCTGACCGCAGCTGAAGAAAGAGACGCCGCGTTTAAGCGCGGCAACAACTACCTTAGGGGTGACTTACATGTAGTAAAAAGGATGGTTTGGGCCTGGCAAGTAGGTACACTTGCCAGGTCGACTTGGCAGTGCAAAACTGCACACACAGACACTGCAGTGGCAGGTCTGAGACATGTTTACAGGTCTACTCATGTGTGTGGCACAATCAGTGCTGCAGGCCCACTAGTAGCATCTGGTTAGCAGTGGTAAAGTCCCCAGAGTATTAAAACCATCAAAAACAAATTACAGCACAGGGTCTAAAAACAGGAAGTTAGAAGCAAAATAGTACATGCCAGGTCTAACAGTCTAGTAATGAAAATCACTTCACGTTAAAAAAACTTTAGAAATTCACTGAAAAAACAAAAGATTAAAGGGACGTTATAGTTAGGAAATAGAATTTTAAAAAACATAGAAATTCACTTAAGAAACCAAAAGTTACAGGAACGTTATAGTTAGGCTCACATTTTAAACCTACAAAAATATAGAAATTCACCTCTTATAGTTAGAGTTCTCTCAAGTGAATATAACTCGTTCCCTGAGGTAACTATAACTCGCACCCTCCCCATGCACTGCTTATTACTGCACAGATTAAGAGACTCATGACATTTTTGATGATATCATTGATATTAGTATTATATCAGTAGAAATATTGTAATATTTCTAATATTTGCAGTAACATTTTTGATGAAAAAACTGTGCATGGCGGGGCGCAAGTTACAGTTACCTTAGGGAATGAGTTATAGTTACAAGACTTTTTGGAATCTTGTTGTTGGTGTTTCTTGGTGTCGATTAAATACTGTTATTCTTTTGGAGAAACGGAGTGCAGTGGTTTCTTTTTTTGGATTTATAATTTGAAGAGGATTGATCTACATCCTACCACTAGCACGGGCAGTCTGCACCGTTTCTGATTTATGACCTTTTGTCCTAGTGGTGGTCTCCAGCAGGTAGTTACAGTTAGTACCTAGTTTCCATTGAAAAAGTGTTTTTTGACGTGCCTGTATTTTTGGCACAGCTAGACGAATCTTTACAAAATTTTCCCCAAAAAAGTGTGCCATACGGTCTTGTTGTGCTTGGTAAGTTTCAGGGTCATATGCCAAGCAGGGGCTGAGAAAAAGGGGGCTGTCAAACAAAGTGTGTTTCCCATTTTAATTCCCATAGGGGATTTGAACACGACTACTGCTTTTTGGTGTAAATCCATTCAGTAGTTTTTGAAATATTAAAAGAAAACTAAATTTGCATATATAGAGGCGCGAATGCTTCACGAATACTCCCAATCTCGTACAGAGATCTAATTGGCTGCCAACACTTCCACCAGGAAGCGTTGGCAGTTTAAAAAAAGGGGGTGGGTTGCGTTTACCCTAGGTCCCTAGCTGTGGTAAAAGGGTCCCCCTGAACCCTCCACGCAATTTTTTTTGTTAAGTCACAGCAAAAGTTGCAGTGGATCTGCGGATTTTGCTGTGATTTAAATAAAAGTGCCTGGGTGCATTCTGGGCAAAAAGGAAGGGGGCACATGAGGCCCAACTCCTAGGAATTTTTAGACCACCACCTTCCCGGGGCTTTGTTTTCAGGTATGCAGAGGCTGTGCGCCCCCTCCCACTGGGACCACCACCTCGCTGGAGCCCCATAATAGTCCTGTGGACTCACCATGCCCCAGAGACTACAACCTCCCTGGAGCAACATATAAATTTAATGGGGTGGTCCTGCGTATCCCCTTGGGCCCTGGGGACCACCACCCCCAGGACTACAAATACATTTAAGAAGGAGGACTGTTGTGACACCCCAGTCTCGGGGACGACCACCTCCCTGGGGCTATGTTTATAAAATATGTGGGGGCTGTGTAACCCTCCTCCCTGGAACCAATGCCTCCCTAGAGCAATTAATAGGGTGGCTCCCGCCAAGCAAAAGCAAACCCGCTGGTTTCACCAAGCAGGTGTTGTCAAAATGCTCCTGCTTGCTGAAAGTAGAGTTTTCATCTCTTCCCCTGCCCGGAGACCTGCCGGCAGGAAAACAGATGAAAACATTGCTCAAACACGTAGGGATCTGCTCTTTGCTATAGCTCCCAGCATGTGAGAGCAATGCTTACTCCTGCAGTATGCTCAGAGCCAGCTAGGACCGCAGGGGCCTTGAGGCTCCCCTGTGGTACTATCATTTTCGCTCTCCAAGAAAGAGAGAGAGAGATAATGTTATTGCAATTGTTTCTCTACAGAATGACTTCAAAGCGGCATACAAGTAAGATGTTTGATTGGTATGTCATAATTACCTTTTGTTGCACAGCAGAACAGAGTCACATCTGGCCTCCTGGTAAAGCTCGTGGACTGTCACTCAGTAGGCTGCAGGTTCAGTTTCTGGTATCTCATGACAGTGTGTCTGTTTATTTACCCGTGTTTTTGATGTTAAACATTGCTAGTGATGGAACATTAACTTTTTTTTGCCATCAAAATCTTTGGCCCATATTTATACTTTTTTAGCGCCGCCTTTGCGCCGCTTTTTGACGCAAAAGCAACGCAAACGTACAAAATACAGTTGTATTTTGTACGTTTTTGCCTCTTTTGAGCCAAAAAATGACGCAAATGAGGCACTAAAAAAGTATAAATATGGGCCTTTGTGTTTAAATGTCATAGATATGTCTAGACAATGCACAGTAAGCAGTCACCTGCAGTCTAGTGGTTAAGATATCAGACCCTCATAAAGAAGATTGAAGGTTTCAGTCTAGGTGTGTCAGGTGCCATTCCTCAACTTACAATTATTTTCAACTTCAAATATATAAGGTACATACAGAATAGTGATATCACTCTTTTAACTTGTCAAATATTTATTGTTTTCAATTTGTCAGAAATGTTCTGATTGATAGTGGCACAGGGTTGGGTGATTATAGGGTTTGGCTGCAGGCCAGGCCCTGCGGTCAACCTCAGCTGTGCATGGCCAAAGGCTGTGGGTCGTGCGGGGTTGAGTGGGAATAGGGAGTGCGCCACAGGGGCTGGCAGCAGGCCAACCTCCACTGTGCAAGGCAGAAGGCCGTGATTGGTGTGGGGATGGGTGGTTATAGGGCATAGGCCTCAGTAGGAGTGGATATGGGGATTAGAGGTGCATTGGAAGGGAGTGTTTATGTTTTGTTTTGTTTATGTTTTGTTCAAAACAATCGGAGAACAGATCCTTCATTGGAGCAGCAACAAGTTTGTAGAACTCTCTACCATTCTAACTAGGACAACAGCCAGACTCAGGGCTGTATTTGTAGGCCCCTAGTGCCACAGGAGCGTCATTTTTTGTGACGCCCCTGTGGTGCTAAGCACTGCGCCATATTTGCAAGGTGGCTTTAAGCCACTTTTTGTGGCTTAATGCCACCTTGTAAATACGGCTCATTCCCACGCAGCACTGTGCGTGGAAGGGGCGTGCAATGGGTGTTGCTGTGGGCGTGCCACAGCAACACCCATTGCATTTTGATGCTGCCTCAGAGTTATGAAATGTCGAAAACCTGAGGCAGCGTCAAAATCTAATGGCACCCCCAGGGGTGGCGTTTGCAGCACGCAACGAGGAGGAATACATTTATTTCTCCTCGTTCTTTGCTTTTTCTATGTGTGCTGCATTCTGCCGCACACATAGAAAGAGCAAAATGCCAGAAATTATTGTTTATGTGCGGAAGGTGTCCCTTCCTGCACATAAACAATCATTTGTACATGACGCTTTGGCACTTCTGTGTGTGCTGCATTATGCAGCACACAAAGTGACAAAGTGCCATTACTGATTGTTTATGTGCAGGAAAGGACACCCTCCCGCACATAAGCAATCACACCCCTCAACGCAGACTTCCTTGCACAATAGTGCAAGGATGCCTGCGTTGGCAGCTCAATTTAGCGCCAGCGCAGGTGGAATCGCAGGAGTGCGGCATATCATATTCAGTTAAATACGGCGCAACCCTGCGTTTCTAAAGTGATGCAGCGCAGTGGTGTCAATTTTGGCGCAGCACCAGGTTGCTCCACTTTTCAATAAATCTGGCCCTCACTCTCCCCCAGAAGGGGTTTATAAACGTTCCTGTTCAAAAGACACACAGGTTAAGATCCATCTAGAATAGCACATTTGTGTCCCCTAGTAAATGGACCTGACATACTTGTTTTCTCTGTCTCTTCTTAACTAACCTTCCCCTCATACTTTTTACCTTTAACATTACATATTTCATCCTCACCCCAACCTTGGCACTACAATACTGTTACTGTTACATATTTGGTTCCTATACTACTTGCATGGTTTATTAAAAATGTATTGTTCACTAAAGTCACTAAGTGCTGTTACGCAATATAAAATACTAAATAAATAAATAAAATAAATATGAAATGCCATTGTAATTTACGAGTATCACAGAGTTGGAGACTATGTAAATATCAACTCTATGACTTCATATGGGAATATGAAAGGCCTGTGGCTTTTCCTTGTAAAATGAGCATGGCGTTGACAAAACCCAAGACATAGAGAAAGAGAGAATGCCATATTGTGCAATACGTAATCCAAATACATTAAAGAGAAGCAAATTTTATTCAAATATCGATATGGAGCTTGCTGGCAAAATATCGTGTCTGGTAGTGACTTTTTTTGCGGCACAGATAGACGAACATGTAACATAACTAGTTATCTTTCCTTGTCCATCTTACCATTCACCTGCTCCACTTTACAGCTTCATCGTCGACGCTAACTTCATCCTATCTTCGATCTTCAGTTCACTCTGCCCATGAACATTCATGTTTTCTCCTCTTTCTCTTCTGCTCCATCTCTTCAGTTCACTCTGCCCATGAACATAAATATTTTCTCCTCTTTCTCTTCTGCTCCATCTCTTCAAATATCCTTCCTGCAACCTCTTCATTCATTGTCTCCTTTCTTTACATGTTTTAATTCTTACTGCTATTGCCTTTCCCTTCTTCTTTTACTTATTATTTCCTTCGTTCCTCTTTTTCTCCAAACTCCTATCTTGCTCTTATTCAATTTCCTCTTCCCCACCCTTAAATCCCCCCTTTTACCTACCTTTTCTTTTCTTCCCTTGCCTAGACATTGTGCTGAATCAAAAAATTTCTAGCTTGCCCGACAAGAATTTTAAATTCTATTAAGAACACAGAGGCGAGGATTATGCTTTCTCTTTCTTTACTGTCAACATACAGCAGCCAATAAAAAAACAACATTACATTTCCCAAGAGCTTTGCAGCCTCGTTATGACCCCCCATCAGGGCCCACCATCTAGTATATAGATCATAAACACTAAAGTTTGTTCTCTTTCTTTGCTCATCTCAGTCCAATAATCAAAAAACATGAACCAACACCGACCAAAGTAACCATAGCGCCAACCCATGGTTTCTTCTTGGTGAAGGAAATGAAACAGCACAACTGGTGCAACTCAGAACCAAACAGTTCTCCATGTTGAAATTCAGGAAGATCCTCTGTTAAAGCCTTCAAGTAGTTTTCGCCTCTGTAAAAGAAAAGAATGACGTAACATCCCAAGGAAGAGTAAATGCATCATATTACATCAGGTGGGACAACTTTTATCATAACACAATATGCCACTTGACATTAAGTCAAAATGTTACCTATATCACTGGCGGGATAATCCTCGCCTCTGTGTCCTTAATAGAATTGAAAATTCTTGTCCCGCAAGCTAGAAAATCGTGGATTCTATTTCAGGACTGGAGGCTTTGGATTATGCTAGTTTAAAGCTGAGCTATAACCCCAGAAGCCACATCTACAATTGGTTTAAACAATTTAAAAGTAGAGTTGGATGACCAATCTGCCACAGTCATAATATCTTCCAATCTTGAATCTGAGTTAAAGGCTTTTGAGGCCATAGTGCCCCTAGCAGAATGTGCCCCAAAAACGGAAATATCTATTCCTGCTTACTGTAATAACCACCTGACCCATCTATCTAAAGTTGCTGAAGACACAGGACCAAAGGGTTTTTGCAATGATATCAATAATTAACTAGAATAATCTCTACGGAATTCATGATTGACATCCTCGTACACTTTTAAACAATTCACCACACATAATTTAGAATTGTCTCTGAACCTTGGATAAGAAATACATGTAGAATTCGATTTTGTGTGTTTAGAAATCTGAAAAGGAACTCCTGTAGGAATAAAAACCCTACCTGCAATGTCCAGTGCTTTAACGTCTGACACTCTCGACATCAAATCAGACAAAGTAACATAGTTAATTTTGATGACAATTGTTTTCATGATCAACCCTCATTGGCTGTCCAGGCTACAAGGAATTTTAAAATTATATTAACATCCCACAAGGATGAATATTTTGGTTGAGGGGGACGAACCAAGCGAATACTACTTAGAAGTTTACATATTGAAGGATGTACCCTCAACTCGAGGCCGAAATAGCCGACCTAAAGTTATTAATCGTTCTGTAAGCTAAACCTTGAGCTGCTAACTGGGACAATAAATTAGCAGTCGTCTGCACTGAGGTCCCCAAGGGATCCACACTTCTCTGACTGCACCAATCCAACCATCGCTTCGATACGGAGGCATATCTTTTATGTGTACTATACGCCAGTGATTGAGAGAGGAAGAATCTAGTGTCCTCTGAAACTTCAGATTTGCTCTGATCCTCCGAAATACTCCATGCCATGAGCAACAATTGCTCTTCTAGAATTAGAGGATGCAGTAGCCCCATCGGATCCAAAAAAAAAATCCTCCGATATCAGCATTCGCACCGGGGCAGCACAACATGGGGACAATGCCACTGGAAACTATGTTTGAGCTTTCCAGCATGGGGTTACCAAAATCATCTCCACGTTCTGATGAAGGACCTGGGAGAGGACTCGTGAATCATGGAAAAAGAGGGAAAGGCGTCATTCAGTTCCCCCGTCCAAGACTGAAGGAAGGCGTCCGAGCTGAGAGCCATCGGATCGGGTCTCCAGCTGTAAAAGCGTGGAAGTTAAGCATTCAGGCGGGACACAAAAAGGACCACCGAGCAAGGACCCTAAAGATGATCCAGAAACTGAAATACTCTGGGGTGTAGTCGCCAATCGCTGGCATCTCGGAGGTGTTGAGAATTCCAGTCTGCCACTACATTCACTTCCCCCTGATGTACTCTGCTGTGATCGAAATTTGATGTGCTAGACAGAAGTGGCAAAAGTCTTTAGCAATTTCCGCTAACATCTTGGATCGTGTCCTCCTAAGTATGTTGATATATCTCACCGCCAAGATGTTGTCCATTTTCAAGAGGATACAACATTTTGTCCTGACCAGGGTCAGTGTCTTCACAGCAAACAAGCCTGCTAGAAGTCCTAGACATTTGATGTGCAGTTGAAGTTCCTCCGGGGACCATCGACCCCCCATCTCCATCTGTCCACATCTGGCTCCCCAGCCCCATCTGCTGGCATCCGATTCTATGACAATCTCCGTAACAGAGGCAAAAATTGCCTTGCCATTCCAGGCTTCCATCTGAGTCAACCACCATTGAAGCTCTGTTCGGTCTTCCTGTGACAAAACAATCAGTTCCGAATAGGATAGGCCCTTGTGGAGATGTATAATCTTCAGTCTCTGAAGAGCCCGATAATGCAGAGGGCCCAGAAAAATGACTTGAATTGACGAAGCCAGGAGACCTATCACTCGGGCAAGTACACTCAAGGAAATTGAAGGCACAGACAATGCTTTCTTCAACTCCTTCTTGATAGCTAGTCTCTTTGTCAACAGGAGTTTCAATTGGGGTGCAATGGAATCTATCCTGAACCTTAAAAAATCTATCTTTTGGGAGGGATCTAACTGGGATTTCTCTGTGTTTATAATGAAACACAGATCCTGAAGAAGCTGAATCATCCATGAAAGGTGAACAAGTACCAGATGCTTCTCTTGCGTCATGATGAGAATGTCGTCGAGGTAAACTATGCGACGCACCCCTTTTTCTCTGAGCCACTGCATAACTGGACCCATGATCTTGGTGAAACACCAAGGGGCGGAAGGCAAGGAAGGAAAGGCTGAGAACTCATAACACCTTTTCCGCCAAAAGAACTGAAGGCAAGGGCGATGAGGGGTGAAACTAGGAATGGTCAGATAAGTGTCCTTGAGGTCCAAGTGGACCATCCAGTCTCCTTTTAACAATAGATCTCAGAGGAGATGAATGCCCTCCATTTTGAAAAGCCGGTGAACAATCCACACGCTCAACTGATAAAGATTGAGCACCAAGCAAGAACCCCCTCCCTTCTTTTGAACCTGGAAGATCCAACTAATAAACCATCTGGGAAGGGGGTGAGAAGGGACAATGGCCCCTTTTCGAAAAAGAGCTTCTACTTTTTTATCTATAAAAGCACTCTCTTGATGGGAAAACTGAGGGGAGGCGGAATAAACGTCTGTTCGGGAGTCGAATAAAATGCTAGATCGTAACCTGCTACCGTCTCTAGTACCCATACATGTTGTGTGATCAAAGACCAGTTGTGCACAAACATACTCACTCTGCCTCCCTAACATTACCTCCCCGTAAGGAGGAATTGTTACCTGATTGAGAGGAACTCTGATTGTATTGTCCTCCCCTTTGAGGCCCTCTGGGATTGCGACCTCTGTAGCCTCTGCCTCTTGATGAGAAGAAATTGGAGTTGGTTTGGTAGCCAAAGGCCCCTCTGCCTCTATAGTATGGTCAGGAGGTCTGGGGACTGAACTGGCTTGGCGCTTGAACTCCAAAGCGTCCGGCCCTGCGAAAAAGGCCACTGTTGAATACCTTCTTGATTGAAGTTTGGGCCTTATCCAAAGCCGAGAAGGTAGACACATATTTGGCTAGGTCTTTAACGTACCTGTCGCCAAACAATAGTCCATTAGCCACTGGACCTGCATCAGATGGCGCTAACTCTGCTAATTTGGGATCGATGCGCAACAGAAGAGACTTCCGGCATTCTGTGGAAATCTAACAATTGGTGTTTCCTAATAAACAGATGGCTCTCTGGGTCCATTCTAACAGGACGTCAGGGTCTATTACTTCTTGTGTCTCCTTGGCCTGTACCGCTAAATCCTAAATCTAGGTGAAGGGTCCAGAAATATCTAATAATTTGTCCTGAAATCCCTGCCAGGCTCTATCAATGCCTTTTTTCGGGTCCTTGGCATACCTCTTAAGGAAAGTTACCATGTGAGGATCTAGTTTAGGTGTCTCTGCAACTTTGCCAGAAAGAGCAGGGTGAGGACACTCAGTCCGCAGCCTGTTGCGAATGTCTTTCTCAAAACTTTTCCGGAGTCTTGATTGAACATACCCTGCTACCTCTTGACATGGGGTCCTTTCCGTCGACCTGGGAAGTACAATAGCATCAGGATCAAATTGTAGATTCTTATTGGGGGGGGAATCGAAGGTTCCTCATTATGATGAGTCTTACACTTGCGTTTATCCTGGGTTTTGTCAGGAGTCAAACTGTTGTCCGAATCAGAAGAATTTGACTTATCAGTCGTAATTTGAGTAGTTTGAAAGGAAGGAGTAGCTTAATGGCTCTTAAAAGCATCATACTCGTGATCATTCAGGACCGCATTAATGGTCTGTTCCAATGGGTCATAAGATGACTGGCAAAGCTCATTTATATTGACTTCTACAAGGGCTGGGTCCCCCGAGCCTCCGCCCAAGAGCCTAACTCCAAAGCTGAAAACAGGTTGTGCAAACTGGCGCGGGGCTTTCAGTAAAGCCTTATTTACTGTATCTTGAACGTGGAAGTCCAAAGCTTCCACAAGGCGCTCTTCCATGTGTTGGTCATAATGCTCAGCATCATAATCCCCATACTGATCATCATATGGATATTGTTGAGCTATATTTCCCACTGCAATATACAATACAATATATCAGAGGTCCCAAATATATTTGCACAGTTAATATCAATGGGGGGACACCCAGGTGCTACAATGGAGTTAGAAACGTCTCTGCCGGTATTTTTCTTTGAAATGTATTGGAGGAAGCACCACAAATCCCCTATAGCTAAGCTCCGCAGTTTTATTACAGCTCCTCCGGGGGTAGAGCGGGGGCGCTCGGAGCAAGAAGATACACCTCTGTCTGCTGATGAAATGCGCTTGCACCATTCCCAAAAACGGGTCTGTGCGCATTCGTGAATGCAATGACAGAAAGCAGACTGCTCCGGGAACCAGAGTGGCCTCCCCTGTCACTCCTCCCCGGCTGCAATGAAATCAGCTAGAACAATGCCAAAACACATCTGGCATCCGCGATACGAGCGTGTTAAACAAATCACCAAATCTAAGGCACTTGAAGGCAATACGCTGCACCAAATGTGTAAAACAACAGTATTTGTAATCCACAATCGTAAGGGAACAAATGAAAGTACTTAGCTCTGCATTGAAGCAGCAAAGAAAGAGAACAGACTTTAGTGTTTATGATCTATACAGGGAGTGCAGAATTATTAGGCAAGTTGTATTTTTGAGGATTAATTTTATTATTGAACAACAACCATGTTCTCAATGAACCCAAAAAACTCATTAATATCAAAGCTGAATATTTTTGGAAGTAGTTTTTAGTTTGTTTTTAGTTTTAGCTATGTTAGGGGGATATCTGTGTGTGCAGGTGACTATTACTGTGCATAATTATTAGGCAACTTAACAAAAAACAAATATATACCCATTTCAATTATTTATTATTACCAGTGAAACCAATATAACATCTCAACATTCACAAATATACATTTCTGACATTCAAAAACAAAACAAAAACAAATCAGTGACCAATATAGCCACCTTTCTTTGCAAGGACACTCAAAAGCCTGCCATCCATGGATTCTGTCAGTGTTTTGATCTGTTCACCATCAACATTGCGTGCAGCAGCAACCACAGCCTCCCAGACACTGTTCAGAGAGGTGTACTGTTTTCCCTCCTTGTAAATCTCACATTTGATGATGGACCACAGGTTCTCAATGGGGTTCAGATCAGGTGAACAAGGAGGCCATGTCATTAGATTTCCTTCTTTTATACCCTTTCTTGCCAGCCACGCTGTGGAGTACTTGGACGCGTGTGATGGAGCATTGTCCTGCATGAAAATCATGTTTTTCTTGAAGGATGCAGACTTCTTCCTGTACCACTGCTTGAAGAAGGTGTCTACCAGGAACTGGCAGTAGGACTGGGAGTTGAGCTTGACTCCATCCTCAACCCGAAAAGGCCCCACAAGCTCATCTTTGATGATACCAGCCCAAACCAGTACTCCACCTCCACCTTGCTGGCGTCTGAGTCGGACTGGAGCTCTCTGCCCTTTACCAATCCAGCCACGGGCCCATCCATCTGGCCCATCAAGGCTCACTCTCATTTCATCAGTCCATAAAACCTTAGAAAATCAGTCTTGAGATATTTCTTGGCCCAGTCTTGACGTTTCAGCTTGTGTGTCTTGTTCAGTGGTGGTCGTCTTTCAGCCTTTCTTACCTTGGCCATGTCTCTGAGTATTGCACACCTTGTGCTTTTGGGCACTCCAGTGATGTTGCAGCTCTGAAATATGGCCAAACTGGTGGCAAGTGGCATCGTGGCAGCTGCACGCTTGACTTTTCTCAGTTCATGGGCAGTTATTTTGCGCCTTGGTTTTTCCACACGCTTCTTGCGACCCTGTTGACTATTTTGAATGAAACGCTTGATTGTTCGATGATCACGCTTCAGAAGCTTTGCAATTTTAAGAGTGCTGCATCCCTCTGCAAGATATCTCACTATTTTTGACTTTTCTGAGCCTGTCAAGTCCTTCTTTTGACCCATTTTGCCAAAGGAAAGGAAGTTGCCTAATAATTATGCACACCTGATATAGGGTGTTGATGTCATTAGACCACACCCCTTCTCATTACAGAGATGCACATCACCTAATATGATTAATTGGTAGTAGGCTTTCGAGCCTATACAGCTTGGAGTAAGACAACATGCATAAAGAGGATGATGTGGTCAAAATACTCATTTGCCTAATAATTCTGCACTCCCTGTATACTAGATGGTGGACCCTGATTGGGGGTCATAACAAGGCTGCAAAGCTATTTAGAAATGTATTGTTGTTTTTTATTGGCGGCTGTGTGTTGACAGTAAAGAAAGAGAAAGCATTATCCGAAGCCTCCTCTATCCTTCGCAAAAGTGGCAACCTCAGGCCGAAGAGAAAGAAATATGCAATAGTAACATTTTGTATTACATACTGATTTAAACGGGTTTCTCCTCCTGTGTGCGCGTCTTGAACAAACTCATGGTTGCAACATTAAAACCACTGTGCAGATCCTGAATGAGAAGTGGTGAAGAAATGCCGCAGACACAAGATAAAAAAAATCAGAAATCATTCTAAATTATTCCTATGGGATCTTTTGGGTCTCTCTCTTTTTCACCACTTCCTCTTCGTTATTCCGGGCCTTGCAAATCAATACAGTTCAATAAAACACAATCATTCTTTATTAACACAAGCACATTATATTAACCTCTCACTATTCTTGTGCACCTAAAGCACGAAGCAAGGCTTTGTAGCCTGTAAAAAGGAGAGTCTCAAGAGAGAGCAGTTCCAGCTTTTGATCCCAAGTGTGCCAGAGTCTTTACGGTCTTTACAGGGGTTCTTTAAATGTCCTTTGGTTGGGAGAATGCATAACTTTGGCTGTGCCATTATGTGCTGCAGGAGCGATAAACAATTTATCAACCACATATGTAACATGTGCCCTAATGTACTGATATTAAGTGGTGCATTGAAATCATGTTAAGGTGCATTCCTAAGTAAAAGTGTAGAAATGTATTTGCATGTTTTGATAATGCTATTAATCAACTGAAATATAGAACATGTATGCATTTATTTTCAATGTATTTGGATTACAGTATTACAGTTAAAAGTTGTATATTCACAGTTATTCACCATTTATTATGCTAATGAGAAGGAATGCACTTATAACTATGTAATTCAAGTATGCATTAAATTGTTTGTTAAGTTGACTCAAGTGAAGGCCTGAAATGTTTTTCGTTTGCTTAACCCATAAAGTATAGTTTTGCTCGCTTTGTATTATTCTTTATTTGCTGGTGCATCTATGCAAGTCTACAGGTAATGAAAGCCATTTTGTGTATTTGAAATAAAGGGGTACAGGAGCATATGTTGGCAAGGACAAGAAGCGCTAGTGGACTGAAGAAGAAAGAACTCCCTTGTGTGCCCTGGGATCTGGGAGGAACCAAAGGTCGACCTGATGTTTGGTTTGTGGGATGAAAGTCTAAAGGGAGTAGCATATTCCATCTCGACACGGAAGAGGAAATACTACTGGCGATGATGATGTATTCTCGAAGGTTCTACAAGGTCTAAAGAGATGTTCATTTAGTTAGGTGAGGCAGTTCTTTCCACCCTTTGATTAGAGCGGATTCCCTTGAGACTTAAAGAGTTAAATATCTCTCTATTCATAAATTGGCTGATTGGCACCACGCTATGCACATCTCCCTTGCAGAGTTTCTACTGAGGTTTCTGTTATGCTGACACTTTCTGACTAATTTCCCTTCTTCTTCATTTATGGGAAATATTTAGGATTCCTTGTAGCTTAGTTAGAATGTTAGATTTAATAAGCTTTCAAATTATTACATAAGAGGATCACAATTTTTATGCTGACCACCAGATTTTACTCCTCATTGTACTGCTGCAATGGAAATCCTTGTATGGCTTATGCTTGTGCAATTTAATCTGATTCAGCACTTTACCTTCGCCCCTCGGGATTCTGTACTCATATAGCATGTTTTTGAGACTCATTTATATAAGTCTTGCCTTAAATTTGTACTAAACCTTTAAACTTGAACTTTAGGCTCCGAGATTTAATGTGTGACCAAATGCGTTAAGCTGTCAATTGATTTGAAAGTGTTGATTTGAACTCTCCTTACCACTCGGAATTCCTAAAAAGGACAGTCAGAATAGGAGAAATGAGAATTTGGGCAAGAAGCATTCTCAGTTGGTGATAGCCAACTCAGTTGTATGCATCCGTCTTCCATTTAACACCCAGTAAGTATGGAATGCCTACCCAAATGTGTGAACTGCTGCCCCGCCATCATCTGGCAGATGCTTCCTCAGCTGGGCCATGCACCTCTGTGACACTACAGAGGTGAGGATTCCATGAGAGCCACATATGTATCAGCCACCAGTACTCAGGCCCGTATTTATACTTTTTTAGCGCCGCTTTTTGATGCAAAAACAGCGCAAACTTACAAAATACAATTGTATTTTGCAAGTTTGCGCCGCATTTGCGCAAAAAAATTACGCAAATGCGGCACTAAAAAAGTATTAATATGGGCATTAGTGTGCTACCGTCATTCTATCCCCGGGACTCACAATCAAACATTGTGACATGAAACTTATGAGTACCAAGGTTCTGCAAATTCCTCAAGGTGGTTGGGTCACAGATGGCATTATAAAGAGGTTAAGGCTCCTCCATTTCACGAGAGGGAGGAGATGCAGCTGATAATCCTAAAGTTCCTAAACATGGTACAGAAGGACCACTTTGCGATGATGGTTAAAGAAAGTATGAGGGCACCTACAATTCTACGTCCAACTATGGGACATAGTGACCATGTGAGAAGTGGCAGATCGAGAAAAAGAGGTAAAAGCTAAAATTATACAAGACAGTAGCTGCTCTAGATGTTGCCAGTTAATAATGAGGGCTATTGTGTGCCAATCATCAACATTGTAATGTAGGTTATTTCTGTCAAACTCCCCAACACCCAGTCGACACGCATGGAAGAAAAACTCATAGTGGTAGACAAAGAACCCTAGCGTTAAGCACTGAATGAGGGAGTCACCCAGCGGCAACAGAAGATAAGGAGCACCAAAGCCCAGAGCTGCTATGGGTATTATGGTGGAAATGCACCACATGAGAAAGAATACCAGATAGAAAACCCAACTGCTTTGCAAAATTTGTGCTGCTTTATGACCCTATGCTGCAAACATAAAGGCCCCCACCATAGACTGAGAAACAGTGTGAAGCCTCAAGAATCTAGAAGATGATCCAAAGAAATCCCTAACAGAGGAATGAAAGACGAGGAAGTCCATGTCATACTGGAGATGTGCACATACACACAGAGGAATCAGACACCTCAATGTATTTCCACTCATTTTATCAAATATGAGAATATCTCACCATCCCTCCACCAATCTTGGTATGTTTAAGGAATTTTTATTTTCCATATATTCACTATCAGGTACTTTACCAACCTTAGCATCAAATGTATGTGAAGAACAAGTTACTTACCAAAGCAGTACCTATTGGAAAGCAGACATGAAATTGGACTCAAACCAGAAAGTCTTGCAGGACTGAGGGGCAAAATGCCCGTTTTGGTAAATTGAATGTCCAGACAATAGTACTTCATGATCATATGAAGGGATGCTCACATAGCTGCCTGGCATATGTTTGGCAGAGGGACTTTCGCATTGGTGAGGTAAAAGGGGAACACTGCAAACTGAAAATGTTCCTGTCCCACCATGAACCGCAGGTAATGCTGGTGGGCTGGCAGGACATGAACATGGAAAAAGGTATCCTGCAAGTCCAACACCACCATTCAGCCTCCAGGGTCGAGGGCAGATAAGTCCTGGGTAGGGTGAGCATTTTGAATTTCTTCTTCCGGAGGAAGAGGTTGAAAGGGCACAGGTCAAAAACTGGCCACAAGCCTCTGTACTTCTTTGACCAGAAAGTAGCAGGAATATTAACCACATCCTACTTCTAGTGCTGGCACCCACTCATAGGCCTTTTTAGCCAAAAGCTTTTGGAGCAAACTGGAGAAGATCGTCCATTAGTCACTGGGGAAACAGTGGAAGGTGCAGCAGGAAAGAGAGGAAGGGTAAGGTGACAAGGAGTCACAACACGGTTTGGCCACAACCCCAATAAGGTGTCCGGCAGTGCATCATTAAATGGAAGTAGGGGCTCAGAAGATGTTTACACCAGTTAGAGGACTACTGTCAATGCATTGGGCTTACCCTGAAGGTGGGGAGCTGGAGGTCAAGTATATGGCTGCCCTGAGCATTACCTTGGCGTAGGAAGCAGATTCCTCCATGGCTGGTCCATGGGGCGAGAGTAGGCCCATTTCTAAGGATGTATCAAGACCACTACCCTCCTGCAAGTCATCATACCTATAGTCCTTCTGGTAGGGTTGAGCAAAATCTTCACTCAGGTCATATTTGTGGTTTGAGTGCGTACCGAAAAGGGAATGCAGCATGTGTGTTCTCCCTTGTGAAAGCTGTTAATCAAGTAGGGGAAGCTGTGGTATTAAGGGCAACTTCGGTCGAGGTCTAGCTGACATGGAAGCAAACTATTGGGAATTTCTCCTTGGCACTGGCATCAAAGTGCCCTGGGTAGGCATAGCAAGTGGAACCAAAAGTGGGTTTGGGATGCAGGGTCCAACTGGCACCAAGAGAGAACCCGCCGGCGGGAGGGACTGTCTGCTCCTTGAGGCCCGAAGGTGTGGCAAAGGGAGTCAGTAGGGAGCCGAAGAGCCAGGACATAGCTTCAAAACACTTCAATGTGATCTGGTGTGGCTATTGGTCTTGGAAACTCAGGTTGCACCAGAACCAGCTGTGGTATTGGCTCAGAAGTCAGCCAACTTTGGGTGTGAGATTAAGAGTTGTGGGCGCAATGGGGTAGAATCCGCTTTGATTTTTGACTTACCTTACAATTTGTACCTTCACAAAGACTGCCTCTAGAGTGACTTAGTCGACTCGGGCAACTGGACACGGATCAAACTTTTGATGCGGACTGCGACTTGGAACGGTACCGGCGAGGGACCGGCAAGTAACCTTCTCCTCACGATCCCTGATGGCCATTGGATTCATTGATGCGCAGTGGCTGCAAGCCTTGAATTGTGGCATACCTCATGGGGATCTGTCATAGACATTTGTTTGTGACAGTCCCTGCAGGGGAACATTTTGGGGTAAATGTCTCTGAGAGACAAAAAGGGGGCTCCAGATCTGCATCTGGTGACGTAGTAAGATAGAAACTGATGTGAGTGCACAGCAGTGGTGCTTATATAGGCTCTGCATATAATTTCTGGAGTGTGACAGCGTCACTGTGGCCTGACGGCATGCTGAGATACTGCTGAAAAGTTTCCAGATCCAGTCTGACGCCTGTGGAATATTTAAAAGGTGAGGAATCTGTGGCTACAAGTCTCTATCATAAAGTGATTTTACTAACACAGGACTGCCTCATACCTCTCATGTGACCTTCCCACAAGCAAGTGAAATTTGCTAAATTTATGATGCAAAATGCATTTCTCATACAGGCACGTGATCCTTCGGATAAGCATTCCAAAAAACTGAAAAGATTTCCCCAAAGTACTCACAGATGACAAAACCTTAACAAACAAACTTCTACTAATATTTTCCAGCTATGCTTCCCAGCTCAAGCCACAAGGCTTGAATCATTGTACCAGCTGCATGATTTCATAGGAATTTCAGGTCGGTATTCTCTGTTCCATTCCAGTCTTCCTGTATATAAGGGACTTTTACCCCTGAACTTCATCACATCAAAGTAGTCACTTCCCCCTTAAAAAAATTGATCTGTGGGGCATCTAAGAACCGTCTACATATGTGATCAAAACACAAGAAGCCATTTATTAAAGTCAAAATGCAAAGGCAAAATGCTACTTCCAACAAGCCATAAATGTAAAAGTTAGACCCAGGTATTTTTTTTATGAACTAACAACCTCTAATTTAGAACTTGCAAGTCACCAATTAAATTTCAGTTTTTTATCCCCAAATATTAACATTTCAGTTTTTTCTAGCTTAACAATCAATTGGTTACTTAAAGAGTACCCTTAAAGAGCCTATAGCTTACTTTGAAGACACAAGGAGGTGGGGTAGTGAGTGGGTGAAAGTATAATCCATTATTGCTAAAACATCTGCACACAGGAAACAAGCGACATGTCCATGTTTTAGGTGAAAAGGAGTAGGTAATTAATAGCTTAGGCCCTCATTATGACATAGACAGTAAATGCCGCCTACCGCCACGGCAACGGCTGCCAAAAGACCGTCGCTGTGGCTACCTACCTTCTTCCATAATATGACTGTAGCCAGAATTCTGCCAGAAGGCTGGCGGAATTCCAGGGTATGGTCATGGCGGAGGACGGCGGTAAGGTGGCGCTGCTGCCAACAGCAGCACCACACCAGTAGACCACCGCAGACCGTATCATGACGCATGATACGGTCTGGCGGTGTTCTGCTGGCGGACGCTGCTGCTGGCAGCACCGCCACGTTCCGTCTCCTGCCGGGTGACCCTCTGCAAGCAGGTAAGTCGGGTGCTCCGACAGGGGAGGGGGGCGGGGGGTGTTGTGTGTGTGGGGGGGTGTATGTTTGTGTCTGTGGGGCGTGTGTAATGTGTGTGCGCATGAATGAATGTGATTGTGTGTGTATGTTGTGATGTGTGAATGCGTGTGTTCTTGTATGTATGTCAGTGTGTGTGGATGTGTGTGTGCATGGATGTATGCATGCATGGGTGAATGTGGGTATGCGTTTGTGTATACATGTGTATGTTTGTGCGTGTAGGTGTGTTTATGACGGGGAGGGATATAAGGGGTGGGGGAGGCTGGGGGAGGTCTCTGGGGAGGAGGAGGAGGGCAGGGGAGACCCGCTATCAGTGCCAGGGAAGGAATTCTCTGGCACTGATAGTGCCTACTGCCATGGTTTTCTTGGCGGTAAAAAAGCTACGGAAACCATGGTGGTGGGCGGGGTCATATTACTTTAGGCGGGATAGTGACGGCCACAGGGCTGGAGACTGTAGTCTCCAGCCCGGCGCTCGTAATTGCCATGGCAGTCAGTGTGGTACATTGGCGGTTTGGCTTGTGCCAGTATTACCGCCACTATAACACCGACCGCCGGGGTCGTAATGTCCCCCTTTGTCTGTTACTCAGCTAAATAAAGACCAAACAGGGATGGAGCAAAACACATTCCTCTGTAAAAAAACATTTTGTTTGTAGGGATGTGTTGTGTAAGTAGGATATTTAGATCAATTTCAATTTGGGAAAAACACGAAGCGAATATCTTATGAGATACCTAAAATCCCAGAGGAATTTGTCACCTTTATAGTTTTTTTAGAGGGTCTCCTAGTCCATCAAATCACAGACATCCCGCAAGTCCATGATGCAGAAGCACATTCTACATGATGTTTTAATAGACCTCGGTAATGCAGTTTAGTGGTGGATTGCAGAAAGTTCACCCTGACGCACCCTTGCTCCCAAGGAACTATAATCGTTTACTTTGACCAAGGGGATAAGTAAGCTAGAACGAATTTGGAACATATTTTTTTCAATCCCATCGAGCAGAAATTCAAATGATGCAATGGTGGATCAAACTAGTCCCCCTCTTAAAAATGGGCGTAATGTTTGTTCCTTGTCAAGAATTGGGATACAACCTGTTTCAGTAATCTACATAAAAAATCGAACAGACTGAGTCACCCCTCAATCATGTCTGTAACTTGAAACTGTTCTAAGAGTTTGTAACGTCCTGGAGCCAAAGTTGAAATCATTGACAACATCACCATTTAAATACAGATGATATCATAGATGCTTTTAACCCCTGGCCTACCACATATTAGCTCCATTCTGAGAGTTTCTTGCTTCTGTTAACTAATCAAATATGAATGCAATAGTTGGTCCACAATGTTTCGAGAAACAGCACATTAAAAAGATAACTAATTCGGTAATGTGTATTGATTTCACATTTTCAAAACGTTTGAGTCCCCCGAGGCAATTACAGAGGGCATTATTTGCCAGTTTTGCTTTTTCCTCTTTACCTATCGTTTATATTTGCTCTTATGTGCTTATATGTTGACATACGTGATTCTTCTCCGAATTTCTAATAACTGCATAAGCTAACATGAATGGATGCTTCAAGTGCTCTACATTAGGTAAACAGAATTTCATATTTATTTTTGGTTTCACAATATCAATTACAAGGCTTCTAGATGACTTCGTTTGGAACACACTATTACTTATCAAAATAGAAACGAGGGGATGATACCAACTTTATACATCTTTTGCCAAAGCAGGGAGGGCATATAGTGGAGGAATGTGAGACTCCGCATTTTCTAACAATTTCAAATTCTCAAGATTTGAGCAAGTACATGGACACTAGGGTTAGATCAAAGGCAAGTTAGGTGCCTATTTCTAAATTATATCAGACAATTCATATAATCAACTTTTAGGGCTATCTGATCACCACTCTCCAAGGCCATAGCATGAAAAGGCATAAACATTCAATAATGTGGAAAAGAGACAAAGATAAAGTCTATGGGGGCGAAGCAAGAATCCATGGTAAATGTACGCCCTGCAGGAATATCTAAAAAATAACAGCCCCTTCAACAATGTAGCTGGCTCGGAATGGAGCCGGCGGACTTGAAGGGGTGCGACGGGTGCAGTGGCACCCGTCGCGATTTTCACTGTCTGCTAAGCAGACAGTGAAAATCTTTGTGGGGCCCTGTTAAGGGGCCCCTGCACTGCCCATGCCAGTGGCATGGGCAGTGCAGGGGCCCCCAGGGGCCCCATGGCACCCGTTCCCGCCATCCTAGTTCCGGCGGTGGACACCGCCAGAAACAGGCTGGCGGGAAGGCGGTCGGAATCCCCATGGCGGTGCTGCAAGCAGCGCCGCCATGGCGGGTTCCCTGGGCCAGCGGGAAACCGGCGGGAAACCGCCGGCTTCCCTTTTCCGACCGCGGCTTTACCGCCGCGGTCAGAATCGCCCAGGAAGCACCGCCAGCCTGTTGCCGGTGCTACCGCCGCACTCCGCCATGGCGGTCATGGACCGCCAAGGTCAGAATGACCCCCAAAATGTTTCCCAACCTGCCACTGCAGACTGGAAGAGCAGTGTTTACACTACTAGCTCGATGTTGCCATTTGAACTATTGGGAAAGCTGCCACTTCCTTTAACCCTATGTCGATGTCTTCATTAAAGAATGCCTATGGAGCCCTATGGCTGGGAACTATATAATGTTAAGTAAGGCAACACTTCGGCATTGTTGTTTTGCTGGGGAAAAGTTAGTAGCCCCATTGGCTAGCACAGGGTTACCTGATGGCACTCCAGTCTAGCTAACTCCTGAATGGGTCTCTTAACTGGGTACTGAAAGGTATCAAACTAATCGTGACATTAAACCCAATCTGATTCCCAGGTCAAATTTAATGTCACTATTGAATTTCTGCAGCTTTTAGAAAGTTGCCACTCTATGCCCTAGCTCGTCCAGGGGCCTCACAAAGGCCCTGGCCCACAGACAGCTCCATGCCGGCCTGGGGAGATGCGTGAATGACCTCTAGGCTTAAGAACAAAGGCAGCTACTTCAGCCCAAGGTGTCACCTCTTCTCCCAGGGTGGCCACTAGGGATGTTAGCCCAAAAGGAGAGCTTCAAAAGGGAAGCCGCCTTTGAAGGACAAATGGTGTTAACACTCCCAAACAGGCAGCCTTTCATTCATGTAGACAAGCAGGAGACAGGGACAAAGAGGGAAACACAGTGCCCAAACCGGTTTTCCTGTGGGCATGTAGCCCTCGGGTAAGCACAACTTTATGGTGGGCTACCAAGCTCCTGACAACCGAGGAGGGGACCCAACATCCTGAGAGTAGCTAGAATAGTGCTCTCTGGGTTAGCCAGATGCCACATTTGCAGGAAACATGTCACCAAAATGGAGGGGACCCAGTAGCCCATTGGCTAGTGACTGCCTGGTCCCCACAAGGTACTTTCCTGGAATAAATATGGCACCCCTGGCACCCTGCCTGTCAGATCACATTGGATTGTGAGAAAGAACCAAAGTAGGACTGCCTTGCTGCCCTTGAAACTGCACAAAGAGAAGCTGCACCATTGGAAGGACTGCACCTGCTGCATTTTAGGCTAGTGAAGTTTGGACTGCGCCTGTGGCTCCTGGCTTGGGGAAAATTTGATTTCAGACCTCAGATCAAAGCAGTGACTCTAAAGATCAGATGACTGATCCCCTGGAACCAGCTCCAGGTACAAAAGAGCTGAAAAAGCCCAAACTAGCAAGTTGGTAGCCACCGCAGGAGTTTTACAGCAACCTGCCACCAGGTGCATGAAGTGACTGATCCTTAATGGCCAAAAGTTGCACCCGAGTCTGCTGGACCCAGGAGTGCCATCAAAGTCCAGATTTGTCTTCCAAGGGGGGCACTAGCCCCACCAAAGGGTTCTGCCCCAAACTTGGTGCAAGAAGGCCAGTAGCCCAGCATCTGCTGGCCATCTACTGCAACATAGAAGACTTCGAGGGACCCTAACTTCTGTGACCAAAGTCGCTCCACATCACTTGTGGACCAAGGAATAACTACAAAGTCACCCGCATCGACTGCACCTCAACCAGAGCATCCTTGAACATCTTTCGCCTGTATCTTCAGCATCAGGACCACCCCACTAAAGTCTATGGTGGTCATCCTGTAAGGTTTGGAACTTGCCTTAAAAATGCTCTGGTGGCCAGGTAACTGTCCAGATTATCCTCTCTGGCCCCCTAGACCGCCATCCTGTCAGATTTGATGCCCAACTAACTCTTTCAAACTTTTGAAAAGTTTATAAGCTTTTTGTTGACCAATGCTTGTTTGCGGTTGCTTTTTAAAGTATTAATATATTCTAAAATCTGCATATTCAGAACCCTGTATTGGATTGTGCTCTCCAAGGTCTCTAAAAATTCATAAAACATATTCTATATGTTTATACATTTGTGCCCTGGTTTTTTTGTGTTGTGTGACTTTCTTATTTCATTGTTTGGTACTGTTAAATGCTTTACATTAGGTTCCTTCATTAAGTCATGCTGCTTGAAGCCACAGCTACCCATGGGTGAGCTAAAAGTAATACAAACAAACCTGACTGGATCCAAGATAGTTTTGTGAGTGTATTCCATGATAACACCCCACAGCCATAACATATAGTACACCCAAATCCTCACAAGGTCAAATTCACAATTGATCTGAAGTCATAGTGCAGTATTTGAAGGTTTAATTGAAATTAATGTAAGAAATCTCCCCTCCTCCCAATGGTGATTACCATAGTCAAATGATTCAAAACCATGGATATTAGGTGAATAATGAGTGACATGCTACCAAATCTACCAGACATCCCAAATACCCAAATCTTCAAGAAAACATACAAATCCTACTCCAGTCACTAATTCACTCATCCCACGAAAGTACATACCAGTGCTGATAAGCTCTAATTTTCGTGGAAGTCACTGAAACTAGAGTTTTTCCTCAACATAGCTGTTGCACGTTGATGTGTATAGGTGTGAGTAGGTGTAATCTTCAATTTGGTTATATGATCCATCGGCAAAATGCCCATTATGTAGAACAATGCAAAGATTGTCCTATTACTTATGATGCAATCAATGCCCCAGGTCTGCCCCTGAAGTCTCTATTCTTTCATTGTAAGACATTTTGATTCTTTTAATCCTAAAATCGCGCTGATAACTAACAAGGCTTAAAAAACAAATTAGACAATGCCCTAACTAGCAACAGCTTTGGCAATTTTAAACTCTGACATCGTCCCTAAGCTTTCTTTCTGCAGGTCAAGCGAAGCAGCAAGAATACTTTCTTGCTAAAAGTGAATGTAAGCTAAGCAGAGTCACCTCTCTGCATTATGACACAACAAAGCCTATAAATGCCTAGAGATTTGTGAGGTGCATGCTACACAAAATAAAGATTTATGTGCAACTGAATATGACAAATTGGGACCATCAGTAAAACGTCAAATCAATGGAGTGTTTATGCAAACGATTTGACTTACTAACTCAGATCCCAAATTCTTATCAATCAAACCTGTGGTACATGGAATTATAGAATACAGTAGGATGAGAAAGAAAGGTGAGGGCATGTATCAGGTTATTGGAATGATGAAAAAGAATGATCAGAACATTAAGAGCTTACACTTAAATAACCAACGCCGGGAGGCCTGCAGATCTATTTTGTAATAAGCCGACTTGGGAAACATTTGGTTACAAACTGGTGAAGTGATGCTAAGGGTGGAGGAGGGAGTTTGTTGTACTCTCATTCATATCTGCCATCTTGTTTAATTTTGCTGCCTTGCCCTGAGGATTAAAGTGCAAACCCTTGTCTCAGTAATTTCGACCAGACTTTGAAGGGTGAGAAGCTGAGAGCAGTGTAGGTGATATTTTCAAATGGTAAGTCTACAAAAAAACACAGAATCTGTATCTCTCCTTTGACTCATCCCAAACCTCATTTTACTATTATGATCTCCATAATCCCTTTCTATAGACTCTTCCCTTCGCCATCTCTTTTTTACTCATTACAAATCTCATCTTACTAATATGATCTCCTGTAGGAGGCTGGCCTGGCTTGTAGTGGGTACCAGAGGTACTTACACCTTGTGCCAGGTCCAGTTATCCCTTATTAGTGTAGAAGAGGTGTTTCTAGCAGCTTAGGCTGATAGAAGGTAGCTATGGCAAAGCAGCTTAGGCTGAACTAGGAGACATGTAAAGCTCCTACTATACCACTGGTGTCATATGCACAACATCATAAGAAAACACAATACACAGAATTACTAAAAACTAATGGTACTTTATTTTTATGACAAAATGCCAAAAGTATATCAGTGAGTACCCTCAGTATGAGGATAAGTTATATACACAAGATATATGTACACAAACCAAAATTAGGTAAGTAATAGCAAGAAAAGTAATGCAAACAGTGTAGAATTACAATAGATTGCAATAGGAGCACATAGGTATAGAGGCAACACAAACCATATACTCCAAAAGTGGAATGCGAACCACGAATGGACCCCAAACCTATGTGAGCTTGTAGAGAGTCGCTGGGACTGTAAGAAAACAGTGAGGGTTAGAAAAATAGTCCACCCCAAGACCCTGAAAGGTAGGTGTAAAGTGCACTTACTACCCCCAGAGAGCACAGAAGTCGTGATAGGGGGATTCTGCAGGAAGAACAAACACCAGCAATACAACAACAGTGGATTTCCGGACCTGAGTACCTGTAAGACAAGGGGTCCAAGTCCAATAGTCGCGACAGTGTCGAGAGTGGGCAGGAGCCCAGGAAATGCCAGCTGAGGGTGCAAGGAAGCTGCCATTGGAGGGAAGAAGCTTGGAGTTCTGCAAGAAAGAAGAAAGCTAGGGACTTCTCCTTTGGAAGACGGATGTCCAACGTTGCGATGAAGCTTGCAGAGGTGTTCCCATGCAGAAAGATCGCAAACACGCCTTGCTAGCTGCAAGGGTTGTGGTAGATGTTTTTGGGTGCTGCTGTGGCCCAGGAGGGACCAGGATGTCGCCACTTGAAGCAGGAGACAGAGGGGGTGCCCCGCAACTCAGGGAGCCCTCACAGAAGCAGGCAGCACCCGCAGAAGTACCTGAACAGGCACTTGGAACTAAAGTGAACCGGAGTCCATGCGAAGTCACAAAAGGGAGTCCCACGACACCGGAGGACAACTCAGAAGGTTGTGCACTGCAGGAAGGAGTGTCAGGGACCCAGGCTTGGCTGTGCATGAAGGAAATCCTGGAAGAGTGCACAGGAGCCGGAGCAGCTGCAAATCACGCAGTACCCAGCAATGCAGTCTAGCGTGGGGAGGCAAGGACTTACCGCCACCAAACTTGGACTGAAGAGTCACTGGACTGTGGGAGTCACTTGGACAGAGTTGCTGCATTCCAGGGTCCACGCTCATTGGGCTGAGAGGGGACCCAGAGGACCAGTGATGCAGTCTTTTGGTGCTTGCGTTAGCAGGGGGAACATTCCGTCGACCCACGTGAGATTTCTTCAGAGCTCCTGGTGCAGGGAGGAGGCAGGCTACCCCCAGAGCATGCACCACCTGGAAACAGTCGAGAAAGCCGGCAGGATGAGGCGATACAAGGTTGCTAGTAGTCGTCTTGCTACTTTGTTGCGGTTTTGCAGGCGTCCTGAGCAGTCAGCGGTCGATCCTTTGGCAGAAGGTGAAGAGGGAGATGCAGAGGAACTCTGGTGAGCTCTTGCATTCGTTATGTAAAGAATTCCCCAAAGCAGAGACCCTAAATAGCCAGAAAAAGAGGTTTGGCTACCAGGTTAGGAGGATTGGCTACCAAGAGAGGTAAGAGCCTATCAGAAGGAGCCTCTGACGTCACCTGCCGGCACTGGCCACTCAGAGCAGTCCAGTGTGCCCCCAACACCTCTGTTTCCAAGATGGCAGAGGTCTGGGACACACTGGAGGAGCTCTGGGCACCTCCCCTGCGAGGTGCAGGTCAGGGGAGTGGTTACTCCCCTTTCCTTTGTCCAGTTTCGCGCCAGAGCAGGGCTGGGGGATCCCTGAACCGGTGTAGACTGGCTTATGCAGAGATGGGCACCATCTGTGCCCATCAAAGCATTTCCAGAGGCTGGGGGAGGCTACTCCTCCCCAGCCCTTCACACCTATTTCCAAAGGGAGAGGGTGTAACACCCTCTCTCAGAGGACATCCTTTGTTCTGCCTTCCTGGGCCAGGGCTGCCTGGACCCCAGGAGGGCAGAAACCTGTCTGAGGGGTTGGCAGCAGCAGCAGCTGCAGTGGAGACCCCAGAAAGGCAGTTTGGCAGTACCCGGGTACTGTGCTAGAGACCCGGGGGATCATGGAATTGTTCCCCCAATACCAGAATGTTATTGGGGTGACAATTCCATGATCTTAGACATGTTACATGGCCATGTTGGTCGGAGTTACCATTGTGACGCTATACATAGGTAGTGACCTATGTATAGTGCACGCGTGTAATGGTGTCCCCACACTCACAAAGTCCGGGGAATTCGCCCTGAACAATGTGGGGGCACCTTGGCTAGTGCCAGGGTGCCCACACAAAGTAACTTTGCACACAACCTTCACCAGGTGAAGGTTAGACATATAGGTGACTTATAAGTTACTTATGTGCAGTGGTAAATGGCTGTGAAATAATGTGGGCATTATTTCACTCAGGCTGCAGTGGCAGGCCTGTGTAAGAATTGTCAGAGCTCCCTATGGGTGGCAAAAGAAATGCTGCAGCCCATAGGGATCTCCTGGAACCTCCATACCCTGGGTACCTCAGTACCATATACTAGGGAATTATATGGGTGTACCAGTATGCCAATGTGAATTGGTAAATTTAGTCACTAGCCTGTTAGTGACACATTTGGAAAGCAGAGAGAGCATAACCACTGAGGTTCTGGTTAGCAGAGCCTCAGTGAGACAGTTAGGCATCACACAGGGAACACATATAGGCTACAAACTTATGAGCACTGTGGTCCTGGCTAGCAGGGTCCCAGTGACACATAACAGACATACTGACAGCATAGGGTTTTCACTATGAGCACTGCTCCCTGGCTAGCAGGATCCCAGTGAGACAGTGAAAACACCCTGACATACACTCACAAACAGGCCAAAAGTGGGGGTAACAAGGCTAGAAAGAGGCTGCTTTCTCACATCTCCCAGTTAGCACTTTCTGGATTCTTCCTCTTCTAGCCCTCAGTTATTCCATGCAATCCAACTAACATACTCACATGTCCACCGCTCAAAGTAACTCATATTTCCCTATACTAATACTAATACTATACTCATATTTCCCTATACTAATTCACCACCTAGAATAGCATGCCTGGCCTCTGACTGCTGACATTTACCAGCCCGTTGAAGATGTGCTTAGTGTGTTGTGGCGCTGTTAGAGTTTGTGCTCTTTAGTGAACACAGACTAGGTTGCGAGCATGCGCTAATTCTGGGAGGACAAGCTCACAAAGGCACCATCTTTCTTCCAGCGCCCTCACAGCCCTTTTCCCCAAGATGAAAGTTCTAAAGTCCATATTCCCAAAACAATACGATCAGCAAGCAGTTCTCAATTAAACCGTTCTCTGGTTGAACACATATACAGTTCTGTGCGTCATCTCACACTCTTCAGGGAACTCTGTTGAGGGGTCAGGGTGGGACCAGAGGGTATTGTGCTGGGAGCTCTATCCTATACAGGCACCACATTCCTCACAGCGACCACACAAAGCTTTTGGATGAACACAATATGAACAGCTCACAGTTCCCAAATAAAGTGTAGTGTGCACTTCAGCAAAGATACCTGCAATATACAAGAGGGGAGAATTCAGTTTCATCTCCAAATAGTTTCCATGGAGACTTGGCTACTTGAAAAAAGATCCACTCTATTAGGATTGGTTTCCCTAACAGTTTGGGGTTAACTTCGATTCTGACTAACTCATGCCTACGGTCCCCAGAAATGGATATGAGAGCACTTTTCACCTATCCAGAGTTTACCTGATGATCTGAAGAAGCTCCTAAAACCCAAGCCAATGGAGAGGACTGCAGCAGAATGAATGGTTGTGTTCCTCTAAGGAGTTAGGATTAACCCCAAAGACTGTGCTGTTGAAATCTGCTGAAAAAGAGGTAGACTGCAATGTGTGCTGGGAATGTGGTTTGCACAGCCAGAGGCTGAGATTGTGTGTGCCTGTACTGCTGTGATGTACTTAGGGGCATATTTATACTCTGCTTGCGCCGTTTTAGCGTCACCAATTTTGATGCTAAAACAGTGAATCGCTAACTCCATATTTATATTTTGACATCAGACCCGTCAAGTGTCAAAATATAGGAGTTAGCGTCATATTGTGGATGCAGCAAACTACCTTGCGCTAATTAGATGCAAGGTAGGCGTTCTCGTCTACAATATCACACTAACCCCTTACTACCTTATTTATACTCTGGTACAAAAATAACGCACACGGAGTAGGCAGACCCAAATAGTGCTGTTAAGCCTGCTTAGCGCCATTTAACGCCTGGGTCTGACCAGGTGTTAGGGGACCTGTGGACCCATTTCCATGGCTAAACGCCATGGAATGGACCCACAGATGCCCACCTCAAGCCCCAGGAACACCCTTACCCACACCACAGGGACACCATAGGATGGGGGCCCCATCCTGGGTAAGTAGAGGTAAGTATAGTATTCCATTTCTTGGAATGTACTGGCAGTCAATGCGTTTTTCGTCGATACTCGACTTTCTCAAGGCTCCAAACTAAAACTACAGCCCAGATTTCAGAGGGCCTAGCACCTCCTTGTGCCACATTAGCATACTTTTTTATGACGCCAATGTGCCTCAATGAGGCCTAATTCACGGTTCCCTATCTACAAGGTGACGCAATGCATGCATTGTGCCACTTTTGTAACGCTTGCTTCACATTATGCATGTAAATGTAAATTAGCACTTGTATAGCGCACTACTCACCTGTTAGGGTCTCAAGGCACTGTACTCATACTGCTATGGAACCCCTCCTGGCTTTTCCCTGTGAGGCACCCACTCCTGAGCACCCCCAGGGTGAAGCCAGGCATCCAAGCGCTGTTGGGGCCGTTGTGGAGATTAAGCAAGCTATTGCCCAGCGTTGCAGAGTGGGACCCATGAATTAGATTAGGCACCAAGGCGAGAATTATCTGGTCAAGGGGAATTGAGCCCAAGACCTGCTGAAGCGGGACTTGAACCCTGGTCTTGAGCCAGATCTCTGCTTCAGGGTCTGCTGCTCTAACCATTGAGCCACACTTCTCATAATGTATGCAGGGGGGTTGTTCCCCTGTTAGGGGGACCACACAAATGGCACAGGGGAATCTAAGAAACTCCACCACTCCATTTCTAGCGTCTATTTTTAACGCCTGAACAGAGCAGGCGGTAAAAGGGGGCATACCATTGTTTTCAGTGGGCCCCTATGCACTCTACAGGATTAGCGCCAAAATGTGGGCGTTATTTCTGCACAGTACATCAATAGCGGAAAACATTTTGACGCTATTGCCCCTACTCTGCACAATGGACACCGTATATTAAATACGGCGCATGCATGGTGTTGTTAGTGGGTGCTAAGGAGCACAAGAAAAGTGGCGCTGCATTGGATGCAGTGCCACTTTTCTTAAATTCAGGCCTTTGTGAGTGAATCAGTACTAGAACAGCAGGGGGATGTTGCATCGAATTAGCTGTAGGAGCTAATTAGTGGATGGAGGGGTTCAGTAGGGAATATACTGCAGTAAACATTCTGAAGGAATAGCCAACAAGTCCTCCAGAGCAGCCACCACCACGGTTATCTAGTCAGCAATTAAGGTATTCATGTTCAGTTCACACCACTGGAGACAGTACTTCAGAGAGTATCAATGAGGTCTTGATCCACCAAGGAAAGTAATATATTACTTCCTCTGGGTTGAAAGGATTCTAAACCACCAAACTAGTCAGCTGTTTGCTTTGTTGCATAACAGGGGATAGCAGAAATTAATGAAATTCCTAGAAATGCTATTCAGGAACTAATTACATCTTGTGTGACACTTACACTTTTATTTCCTGATCACTCTAGTTAATTAAATTCAATATAAACATTTGCCAGCATATAAATGTAAAAAAAGACATGCTTGAAGGCACACCAGTATGTATCGCGGTGCGCCTAAGTAGGGAGCAGATGTGGTAATGGAACACAATAGTAACGATCCAGCGAAAAGGAGCTGGTTAAACATTTTCTCATGAGGACGAAGGACCCTTTGCCAGTTCTGTACATCATACATTTTGGCCATTGGTTAATATGTTACCTGACCGTCATCGAAAGAGAAATAATATATAAAAGAGACGAAAATGAGGAATATACTCCTTGGACAAATCGATTAGGCATGCATACTGAGACTGAAAAGCCTGATAAAGAAATGACCATCGATGGAGCTGTTATTCTGTGGAAAGCAATGGAGCGTTGTTCAGTCATTACAAATTATTGACCTAGTCCCTAAAGATAAGCACGGTTGATTAAGTTTCAGCCATGGTTCTTGGTACTCACAAAACTAACAGATATGAGTTTTAGAATTTCACTTCTATTGAACAGGTTTTTAATGACCGAAAATCTATGTGAATGCTGTGTTTACTGAACTTGGAACAAAATGTATTCAAAACCGCAGAGAAAAGGCATAGCTCTTAGCAGCTGTTAATATGATGTACAGTGGATTTGCTGGAAAGGAGTATGGTGTACTGAGTAGATATTTTTAGAGGGGAAGGCATGCCTTCAGCTTAGTGCTTGGAATGGGATGGAGGAGGTGTAAACTTTTGGCTTTACCACAGTCAGGATAAAATTGTGTAATTCAGGGAAAACCACTTACCTCCATATCCCTGAAAATGCAGACATATGACACTTTTCACAGATCACATATCAAGAACTGTCTCGATTCAGATCTGTAAACCTACATGCAATATACATGATCTTGAATGATCCACCACCATCTCCCACTAATGTGCAGTGCTTCTTTCCTCCCCAGGTAGGCCAATGCTATAAAATAGGTGCACTTCCCGCCGCCTTACAAGTACATCGAATCTCTTGAGAAAGTGTCTCAACTATGACGTCTATTTCGTTGCCCAGATGCACATCTTTTAAAAAAGCACATATTCTGCTTAACCCTCTTTGATATTGTATTAATGAGAGAAAAGTCTCCCTTGCCCATAGAGTTTATATCATTGAAAAAAGGGGTTTCCCAAGTAAAGTGGAGTCAAAAGCAATGCCTCACATATCAAAACCTGTCACTCTTCTTCGAATGGAACTTGCTTCTTGTCTGTCTTTTAGTCTCCGTATCACTAACCAGTTTCAAACAGATTCGGAATATGCTTTAATCTAGATTCTTTCCAAGTACATATGCACAGCATGATACTCACAGGTAGGCAAAATAGTGGCCCTTTCATGCTACCCAACTAGCACTCAGTCATCAGAAATTACAAGTGAGCAGATAACTTGAATAATTCTAGGAGTTTCCATATTTGCTACCTTAATATTCCTTTAATTATGTATAATAGATTATGAAAAAAGGTGTAGACTAAGGGAAAATAAATAGCAGAAAACTCTACAGTAATTTGTTTAACTAAATCGCTCATTAAGTAGACAGAAATCCACTTGTCTATGCATCCATTTCTATTCTCCTCTCCTTACTTAGATGTTCCCCTCACCAGTTTATTTGAATATGCTCTACAATCAGCCATTTCATGTTTTTTCATTCTTTTTCGTTGTGTCCATAGTATATGCGATGGGTACCAGAGGTGCTTAATAGTTCTTCCTCCTCATTGTATTTCTGGGCTCAGTCATATACCAGTCTCCCTTATTGTAGAGTCAGTGTATGCCAGGTCACAAGTACACAGAATAGAATAGATGCTGTTCTTCATAGTTTTTATGCTTCTTAAGGATCATCTCTGATCCAGAAGTATTGTTCTTAAGTGCTTTCTCAAAGGACATGCGCAAACCACACCAAAACCGGCCTCTATGGGTGAGAAACCCCACTTTTAAAAAACACATACTTGTTTGCTGAATGTTTAAATTGATAGTGCTGATATTGATTTAAAACGTGTTCATTTCCAGTTACTCATTAATAAAGAGCACACAGCATAACTCAGTTGTGTCTCTGTGCTAGTGTGAGAGGAGAGTGAGCTAACGAGGGATAGGAGCTATAATACACGTTTTCAGTTGTTTTCTGAATGCCAGAAATTTGGTGGAATGATGTATGTGTTGAGACACATTGTTCCAGGTATTGAAAAGGATCAGTCACCGAGGGACTTACAGTCAATTTTGGGGACTGTGAGGCGGTTGAAGATAATGTCGTGGAATGGCCTCGCTGGGAGTATTTTTTGAGTCTCTTCTGCAGGTATTTTGGAGCTGAGCTATACAGGCATTTCAAGGTGATCGTTTCTTTTTACATCCCGCCAGTAGAGCTTTCTATGATGTAGGGTGATATTTTATGTTTTTACACCAAAGAATGAATAAGGTATGAACTTTTCCTGCCCCCTGTTGGCAACAAAAAATTACCAATCGCAATTATTCTTTCCAGATGCAGTCAACCCCCGGAAATAATTAATTAATTTCTTAGGAGACAAAAAATTGATAAGCAGGAAATAAGTCAAGAGATGGGGTACACCCACCTCGTTCTCTAGATACGCCCTGTGCTTATCTGTGTTACACAACATTTGTTCATCTATTCCAATTTTTCCACAGTCTTTGAATCAACTGCTATTTATATCATTTTAACTACCCCACGTCCATTGCCCTATTTAGGTTCCTTTTGACCAGAAAATGCACTGTACTATCAGCTGGTGGAGCTTTCTGTGATGTAAGATGGTGTTTATGTTTTTACAATGACAACATATTAAACAAGGTATAAGGTTTGTCAGCCCCCTCTTGAAAACACAATAGATAACAATCAAAATGATTCTTTCACGATGCAGTCATCCACAAGGAAATAATTAATTACTTTGCTGCCGAAGACTTCCTCATAGTTACTTCTGAACTATGGAGGAATGTAACATTCTGCAAGGTGGTAGAAAGATGAGGTGCTGCAACTATTTAGACCCTTGGACCTCCTCTTTTATTAGGAGGCATTTAATTTTGTGCCGCCTGGAGGTGAGCAGAGGAACTGCGGCTGCACAGGTAACTCTTCATGTAGGAGGAAGCAATTTCATGCTTTGCCTTTTGGTGGTTAAAGACTGAATTGCAAATATAAAAATATCACAGTTTCGTATGCACATGAAAAAGCTATCTTGTTCTGCCATTTGGGCTGAGAAGTAGAAGTTAAGCTAGAGAAGAACTTAGGGGGACATTATGACCCCAGGGGTGGGCGGTAATGTGGCGGCAGTACTGCCAACAGGCTGGTGGTACATTAAGCCACATTATGAGAATGGCGGGTTCGCTGCAGCCAACCCGCCACTTCTCCACTCAGACCGCCATGGCGGTAGCAGCCCCCGGGCCAGAGATGTCAATCTCCATCCCGGCTGCCGCTATAGTGCCGCCAGTGGCATTTTGAGCCAACCTACTGCCATGGTTTTCGTGGCATTAGCAACGCCATAAAAACCATGGCGGTAGGTCCTACCAGTGACAGGGAATTCCTTCCCTGTCACTGGTAGGAGGCTCACCCCCCCACAAACTCTCCCCAGACACGCCCAGCCCCCATCCATCCACGCTCCCCCCCCTTCAGATCCCACACCTCCCCATGCACTCACACACCCGCAGATACGCACCTGGCATACACACATCCATACACGCACACATCCAGTCATGCTCGCACACATCCGTACACACATTCACGCTGACATGCAGACATGCTTTCACATATCCATTCTTACACGCATTCACACATGCTAATACCCACGCAAACAACACTACACACACAGACGCATTCACGCACACACACATTCATGCACACAACACCGCACACACACAACATCCCCCACCCTCCTCCCCTGTCGGAAGCACAACTTACTTTCATCCAGGTGGTCTTCCGTCAGGGAACGGGATGGGGCGCTGCTACCACCAGCAGCGCCCACCAGCAGAACACCGCCAGGCTGTATCACAGGTCATGATATGGCTGGCGGCGGTCTACTGCCGTGGCGGTGCTGGTGGTAGCAGCGCCACATTACCACCATCCGCCAGTATGGCCACGGCTGGATTTCCGCCCCTCTCTGGCGGAAGTCCGGCTGTGGTCATAATCTGGTGGAAAGATGGTAGCCAGGGTGATGGTCTTTCGGTGGCTGTCACCGGGCGGTAGGCAGTTTTTACCACCAATGTCATGATGTAGGCCTTAATGTCCTTCCTTAGTGGGGTAGATGGGTGCCACGACCTCTGTTGGTGGTATATATAGCTGCAGCTATGTGGAATCTAATGTCTCCTGTAGTGTAGCGATGCAATTCTCTGCCCCATAGTGGTAAGAAGTCTTGCAGTTTTTTCTACAGGGTAGAAGGCAGATGATACTCTGCCTTACAGTAAGATGTGAAGATCCGTCTTCAGGTGACATACAGCTTTTCTCACAGCAGGAAGATAATTAACAGTTGACCTTCTAGTGGTGCATAGGGGAACTGCATTCATATAAATCAGAATCTAATATTTTGTTTTACTTGGGTTGGATTGGATATGCTGTGAGGCCTTTCATAAAGCACATAAGAGGCCAGCTGATGATGATGGAAGCACTTTTAATTTGTAATCTACTATATCAAGGGAATAACTTTGACTAATTCTATTTTTTTTCTCTTCAGTCTCGAAACAGCTTTCAGCAGGGGGATGTTGATGGTGCTCGACGACTGGGGCGTGTCGCCAAGCTTCTGAGTATCGTCGCACTGGTGGGTGGCATACTGATCATCGGGGCATCCTGCGTTATCAACTTCGGCAGTAAGTAACTCCAGTTTTAGTGAATTTCACACAGCTCTCTCTCCTCCTATTCAGGTCCTACCTAGGCCAAGTAACTGCCTGAAGTATCTACTTGCATATATAACTGCCATCTGAGTACCACTTGAGTCCATGCTGCCCCCTCACCCTCCAGCAAACATCAAGGCTTAGCAACTGGCTTCCAGTACTATGTAACACAAGGGAATATTCTTCCAAGTACCAGTCCTACTTCTACGTGATGGCATCATGAATATAATTTGATTGAAACAATTGTTCCCAAACTATCCAGTGACTAACACAACACCACACCTAGTACCAACTTAGCCCATTGACTGTGACACAACAACCATACGTTCTTAGCCATTACCCCAAAATATCCAGGCTCAAGTTTCTCCCCCACAGATCTATCATTCAGCAGCCACAATGACACCCACCTACCATTAGATCCCAACTGTTCCTACCTTTAACCCCAAAGTTCTCTCTTATCTTTCCTCATGTGACTGCCTTTGGTGTACCATTTGCTGCCTGCAATTACCGCCTTCATCTGGCCTGGGTGATTGTCAGCTAGATAAAGCCCAGCTACAGCGAAGGTCCCATACACACTGTTGGCTCCAGTGACTGCTCTCCCTCAACTCCAAACACCATCAGGTTCCAGAGCTGCCTCAGAATTACCACACAGCCCCAATGACCGACTTCCCCAATGTAGGTGCCATGTTCCCTACGTACTGTTAAGCCCCTGGTAGGAACCCTCAACCCCTATGTTCTGCCTCCCCAAACATCATCTAAGCTATGTTAATGCTTCCCCACTACCATTCAGGTCCGTCATTTGCCTCCCCACTATCAATCAACACCAAAGATTATTACCATAGCACATACCTTTAGACCCAGAGAATGATTCCCTGTGTCTGCCCTACTTGATCCCAAAAGATCATCAGAAGCATATACAGCCCCTAATTAACATTCAAGCACACTAAATAGCCATCACCCATCACACATTTCTTCCACCCCTAAAAACGTCAATGCGTATGAGTAGCAAAACCATTCCTTGCCTACAGTACCATATAAAAACAGCGAATCACTCATACGTAATATCATTCCCAGGAACACCAACGTCATCCTCTAAATACTGATTGAGCCAGTGGCTGCACCCCATAAAGGAATCCTTCTCAAACAAATACTGCATTACTCAAGATGCAGCACCCAAAAAATACCATCAGAAAATTGTGATTGCCATCACATCAGAGGAACTCCATTTTCATGCTTAGTGACATAAAAACTGGCGAGTGACTTGTCTGATGTATCTCTGAACCTTGTAATTCAATCATCTGTAAGACTATTTGCCCTTCCAAATGCGGCTGCTGGGCCAGTTGTGGTCTTATTCGAAAGAATGGAAAGTATACATGAGAAAGTAGAGGTTATTCAATCCTGTTTCCTAACCCTCGAATTTGATGTCCCTACACTGAAAGATCCGGGAAAAAATCACCCTAAAACTCCATCTCCAAGAAATTGCACTGGGGCTTTGTAAGAGATGCCAATGTAGTACATATTCTACAAGGTTCCATTATCAGGTGTCCTCAAACCATCTAAATGAAACTTGTGAAAAGAGCAAGTATGGGCATAGTGCCCACTCTGAGAATTGTATGAATTGTCTCTTCGGTACACATCTTGCCACTACCCTAAAGACTCCTTTCGGGCAAGCTATAACCTAGGCAAGATGAGTTCCCTGAGGGACAGTTGTAAACAAGGTCTGCTGTACCAAGCAAGAAAACCCTTAACCCTTGAATGGCAACATGTATATGGAAGGTAAGCTATTGAAGTAGGAAAAGGCCTGTAAAGGAAACAACAGGTAAGAGCCCGAGAGACCCGTAGGAGAGTCTCAACAAAATATACACATCACCACTAGCGAGCAGACATTTGTAAAGGCTCCTGAGGTGCTGCTGTGCTGCTACTGAAAAGTAGATCACGTTTACAACCCTGATGAGTTGAGGGAGGGCTTTTCCTCAGCCGGGAGTTATGTTTCAATAACATGGAGACAGAAGCGTGAAGAATCTGAAACAACATCCACACAGAACTCAGGGCAACTCTGTTGTACACTCCTTTCAAGGGATGCAAGAATAGTTAACAGAGAACAAAAGGCTCTCCCATATGTTCTAACGAAAGCAAACAACAAGCTTAGGGATCCCAACCCCAATTCTACGAGTGTGACAAGACACTTGACACTGTATCTACAAATTAAATTTGACCACTCCATGTATTTCATGCTGATGGTAGATCTTCACACCTTCAATTTACATTATAAGACACGTTTGTACCTATTCAAGAACTCACCTAACGTCATCTCACCATCCGATGACTTGTTAAAATCTGTACTGCACTGCACTTACCTCTGTTTTTACTGATAGATGTGTAAATTGTTCAGTCTTTGATACAGACTTACATTGCACTACATAAAACAACACAAAATAAATGAATAAATATGATATAGGTTTTTGGAAGACTACTAGTAAAAGCTAGTGAGGTAGTCTCAGCAGTCGGCCAATCATGTGGTAGGCTCCAATGGCAGTAAACATAGCCCAAGCTGGGTTAGGCAGAGTGCTCCGAAACAGAATTCTCCTACTCCAGCAAGTCTGGCAATGATATCTGCATCGCCTGCAAAGACACCTACCTATCGGTCTCCTCGCTTTTTCTGGGGCACAGAGCACCCGAGTGAAGTCATTCAACCCTATCAACAAGGATGAGAGTGTTTCTGGAGTTTGGGTCCCAGCCTCCCTTAGGGGCATATTTATACTCTGTTTGCACTAAGTTTGCGTCAAAAATTGTGACGCAAATTCACTGCAAACCTAACACCATATTTATACTATGACGCCCGACCCCATGAACGTCAAAATTCCTCGTGTGCGTCATTTTCTGGAAGTGGGAAACCGCCTTGCGTTAATGCCATGCAAGGTAGGCGTTCCTGTCCCAAAAATGACTTTAAGGCCTGTGCGCCTTATTTATACTCCTGCGTCATTTTGATGCACAGGAGGGGGCTGGCCTTAAAAAATGGCGCACAGCCTAATGTGTGCTGTTTTGAAACGCCTGGGTGAGGGCAGGCATTAAGGGGCCTGTGGGCTCACTTCCATGGTCTCTGACCATGGAGGCAGTCCACAGGTGCCCTTCCCTGCCCCCAGGGACACCCCCTGCCACCCTCGCCCACCCCTCGAGGGCACCCATGGATGGGGGGACCCATCCCAGGTAAGTACAGGTAAGTAGAGGTAAGTATATATTTGTCATTTTTTTAAGTGGCATAGGGAGGCCTAACTTGGGCCCCCTTACATGCCACTGTGCCCAATGGCCATGCCCAAGGGACAGAAGTCCCCTGGGCATGGCCTTTGGGCAAGGGGGCATGACTCCTGTCTTTGCTAAGACATGAGTCATTTCAATGGGGGTTGTGCATCAAAAAATGGCGCAAGTCCGGTTAGAGCCATGATTTTTTACTCTAACCTGACTTGCACCATTTTTTGACGCACAACCCCCATTTTTCCCTATGCCGGCGCTGCCTGGTTAGAGTCTTTTTTTTTATTATGACCAGCCCGCAGTGCCGGCTAACATCAACCCATAAATAAGGCGCCCGCCTGGCGCGTTGGAATGGCGTTAGCCAGCAAAATATTTTTAACGCAAACCAGCGCCTGTCAAAAAGTATAAATATAGGCCTTAGTGTGATGGCTCCATGGAATTCAGCTACCCACAAGCATGAGTATTCTCCCATGGGAAGAGGTTCATATCATGACATTGGGATCCTGGGATTGCTGTGTGCAGCCGTTCCCAGGGTCTCCATCGCCACCATGCATCCCTTCCTTGAGCATCTGCTGTCTGGCATCTCATGCTTATGGATCAAACCTTCCCCAGGGATTCCATTAGTGCCAACCAGCCAGTTCTTCTTCAAGAACCGTGGCATTCCTGCGTCTATTGCAAGCCATACATAGTCAATGGGACTGTGCATAGTGAATGGGACAGCATCTGTGGCGGAATTGAGAGAAGAGAAGAAGCTATCAATAGCAGTTCCACCGGGGTTGGAGGCTCTGGTGGGGAATTTAGCATCCCAGCAATGTCTATTATAGTACTTAACCTAAGCTTGTGCTGGGGGTCCATTTTGCTGACCAACCTTAGGGACCCCTGACATGCCACTGAATGCAGGCATTGATTGGACGATCATATGTGGTGTACCACTGGCAGGAGTCTGGAGACCCTTGCACTTCCCGTGTGTCTTGAACACATCATTGGACTTGTTGTTGCTAAACTTCCTTAGTAACATGCTGTGCAGGCTCTAGTGCAAGTTTGACTTAGTAAGGACGAATGACCTGTCCTTCTGGATTCAGAACACTGCACACGAAGCCTTTGGTATTTAAGCATGAAGAAATAATAGCTAACTTTCAACGTTTGCAAAATAAAGAGGCAGGGGCGTGGCATCTTCTACAAGACCACTATTAAACTGCACATATTTCAAACAAAACCAGTCTCCAAATATGTGCGGCACACATCACCTTTAAAATGAGTGCCCAACGTGTAAATTGAAGTTTTTGTAAAGTTGCATTATTGCATTCTCTAAATCTGTGTATTTGCACGAAAATATAGTGCAGGAAGAAGGAATTAATTACATGGCAAGAGAAAACTGTGGAGTGTGTTGGAAGGTGGGTCATTAGTTGTGTGGCCTGCATCGGGGCCCTGGGATGGGGTCCAGGGCCCCCCTCACCACTCCAGGGCACCCCCCCCACTTGGTCTTCTGGTGGGGCCCTGGGATGGGGTCTGGGGCCCCAGGACAATCTTTCTGGGGAGCACAACACAGTGCTCCTTGACTTAGTCTTCGGCCGTCGACTCTCCCTCAGCCGGTGGCCATCTTCGCAGGGGATGAAACGGCGTCCCCTGACTTTTCTTCCTGGTGGGGCCCAAGATGCGACAGAGTCTGGGGCCCTCGGCTTGTTGTCACAGGGGTTTTGGCGGTGGCCCCCGGCTTTACTTCGGTTTGGGGGCAGCCCCTGGGCCCTGGCCTACCCCTGGGGCATCGACCAGTGCTGCGATGGAGCCCCACGCGCTTTGCCGCTCACTAAGCAGTAGGTCAAAGGTCACAGACCTTTTTCTTGGCTATTTCCGGCCCCCAAGGGCCGATTTGGATGGTTCTGGTGTTGTTTTGCTCCTGGTGACGAGCCCTTGCCACCAGGAGCACTCTCCTTAGGCGTCCTGGCCTGGAAGGCTCTCAGATGATAGGGAGCCAGTCCCACTGACTCCCTGCATCAGCCTTTCCTCTGGGTACCCTCCTTTCCTTCTGGGCAGTGCACTCTCATTGTGCCAGCCCAGTCTTTCCCCCAACTAGTCCTCACAGGGAGTAAGGTGGCCAGCTTACCTGGTCTTGGCCTGCGCCTCGCTGGGGCCGGAGTCCTTCAGGGGCAGAGTCCCTGCCACAAGGGACAGTCAGGGGGTTCTTCTTTCCAGTTTTCCATGTCGCCTGTCTGCAGTCTCAGTGTCCAGCAGTGAAGCACAGCCAAGAGAGAGAGCACTCCCCTGTGCAGGACCTTTTAAGTGGGAGTGGAAGTGTCCAGCAGACCTGTACCTCTGGCCAATCCAGACGTGCCACATCACTTCCTTGCCACTGTCCCCTCCTTCCTGCACAGTCTTCTGGGATAACTCAAAAAATGGCATTGTCTAGGAGCCTGGGCCACATGTGCTCTGAAACTCGGCCTTCTTAACATTCTTTTCAGGGCTCCTCCGCCCATTTCCTGGCAGGGGCTGACAGCTGGCTGATTGATGCAAGGCCCTGCTCAGGCAGCTGGATAGAGCAGTAATTGACCGTAATCCTGAGCTGAGCCAGAGAAAGATGACATTCCTGGATGACCCCTAAGTGGTACTACTATGCTTTTGTAACCTACTGCATCATTCTTTTACCACAGGTTACAGTGCACATTGGTGCCACTCTGGTCTCTGTAGGCCATAGAGGATCTGAGTTATGGCCTGGGCCACTCTTTCCTATTGACATTGAATGGAGTGTCCCTACAGGGAAAATACAGTAAGCACACTGATGTTGACATATACTGGAGTGTCCCTACGGTAAAAATACAGTAAGCACACTGACTATCCCTCCTCTGTGTACACCCATCTCATGAGGCCTACTCCAGGTCACCACTTACTCTTTATAGTTCTTTCTGCGCCAGGTCCCTAAGCACAGTTCTTGGGTTGCGCATGCCAGGAGCCCTCCCTGCGCAGCCCTGACATGGGTGCACACACGTGTGCACACATGATCACTTGTAACCAGCCCGGGGCCTCCTACTCTTGCTGCGCCACAGCAGCCTTTCCTTAGGAAGGTGGCACCGGTGGTCACTTGCGCAGTCCATATTACCATGAGTTTACTGTGGGGAAGTCCCCGACTAAAAGGCTCCCTCACAGTAAAAGGTCAAAAACCAGGTGGTCAAAAAAAGAAAAAAATCAGGGCAGACCAGATGGTCAAAACCATCCTCTCACAAAGTGTAACACAACAGTACCATTCATGGGAAGAAAAAGAACCCAAACGCAAAAAAAACAGTTGTCTGCTTGGACAATGGATCAGGGACAAAGCAAGGAAAGGGCTTGCACGTGGAGGCGCTGGTCTCCTGATTTACTGTGTGGCCAGTCTTTTCCAAACAGTGCGGTAAATGGAGGCCGATTACTAGTTACTTTTTAGGCCTTTTTAACTCTGGACCGTCAAACCTTTTGTCTGCTAATGGGTGACATGCCTATGCATGTGTTATGGTTCTACGCACCCTTTGCTAGTCCCGTGCTCAGGACTTGATTTATGGAGGTGTTTGCAGGTAGTGGGCACCGCCACTCATTTTTGGGGACATGAACAGACTGGACCCAGAGCAAAAGTGAGAAAGCCAGAAAAGCAAGAGAAATATAGGAAAACAGGGACAAATGGAGAAAGAAAGCAGTGATGAATAAGAGCATGCAATAGTGAGATAAAGCAAAAGAAAAGTATAGGGTGCCGGAAGAAAGAGGTACATGCTGCAAGCAGGATGAGGCATCCTTGGCATTCAGCTCTCCAGGCGTTCCGTGGCTGGTTACCAAGAAAAACTTTGTGTTCTTGCACTTAGGCACATAGTTATACCTTTTTTGCACCGCATTTGTGTCATTTTGTTTACACAAAAGCGGCGCAAACTTACAAAATATAATTGTAATTTGTAAGTTTGCACTGTTTTGGGCCAAAAACATTACGCAAATGCAGCGGGAAAAAAAAGTATATATATGGGCCTTGGTTTATTTGATTTTTTCTTCCTGATTTAGCACTGGTTATCTCATCTATTTGATCTGTAGAGGCTTGTAATTTACATTGAGCAGTGTGTGGCCATGAACAATTATCAATTACATCTATTGTTTGTGTCGGTGGTGCATGTTTTCTTTTTTGGTCCATCAGTTTTCTTTTTAGTATAGTTCTTGTGATGCAACTGGCTGTGGTCTGTTGATCGACAGAAACAGGTTTGAATTGTTGTTTTCTACACGTCTACATCTTCCTTACAATGGTGGGTTGTTTGACTGCTCAGCTATGATTGGAATGCTTCCTTAAAAGGGAAAGCGAGCATGCTTGTGCCTGTGCCAGTACTACTCCTGGCCGGTGCTTCCTGGATATTTAGAGCCCATTGTAGTACTGCTTCTTAGCTTTTGTACAAAGTCGATCACTGGCGCGCTCACATTTTTAAAGACTCTTTAAAACATCCCTTGCCATTCTGAAACCCAGAATCTTTTTTTAAAAAGTGCCCAAGAGTGACTGACCCGATTGCACTCCATGTTGCTTTCCAGAAGCGCTTAAAAGACTGAAGTCTACTATCAGGTTTAAGTCCGTTAAGCTGCTGAGTAGAGAGGCTGATGGACTAACCCTACTTTTTATGTCGGATTGGAGAGATTGCTCTTTGAAAACACTGCATCAGAATCGTAAGTCAAAGGCAATTATTCTAGAGTTGTACAGTCCTACATAAAGTCCTTATCCTTCCTGGATTCTAAAATGTTCAATGCATTCTTTCGATTTTTCTAGAGATGCTTTGTACCTGTCGTCTAATGCATGATTCATCCGGGATGGTTTTAAGATAATTTCGAATGCCAGCGTTCGTGACTGCATTTGTGCCTGCATCCATGGTTACGTTAGCTGAGTTGGTGGTCATTAGCTTATTTCAAGCAGTTGCCTTGCGAATAAAGCCCTTCGCCTGCTATGTTGTTCTGGATTAAAGGCTATTTGTATCATTCAATTTAAAAAGTATTTAATTTTTTGACAATTATCCCAAGTGCACGTGGAAAAGAGGTAAGGGGAAGTGTTAAGGCAGATGAGATGAAGAAATTGGAATTTTTCAACAACAACTGAGCTGCCTTCCAGGATTCTACACCTGCTTCATGTTTACCGCCAGTGGTACATAATTACTTTTTGGACATCAATTATTTGAGCAGCTGTACCGAAAACTAGTAAAGTACCTTTTTACACTTAAGTATTATAGTATAGAGGGCATGCACAGTTACAAAATGTAGCATTCAGGTATAAAAAGGTACGCTTAAATGACAATAAACTAAGTATTATACCACCTTTGCCCTCGCACAAATCACAAGAATCCAACGTACCTGAATTGAAGGATGCACCTTCTTCTACTTCGCAGCCAAGTACCGGAATGAACTACCCACTTACCTACAAACCACACGCACCCTTGCCAAATTCAGGAAGAAGCGCAAGACATGGCTCTTTGAGGAATAACCCACCAGCTAGCAGCCACACTCCCAGCTCCTGGACACCCCCCGGGGTGATAAAGTGCGTTCTCTAAATCAATTTGCATTTGGATGCAGGACAAATTGGTTGAAGTTACCTTATTCACTAGTAGAAAACTGTACAACCACCCTGATGCCTGGCCATTAGGCAACTACCAACAGCAGAACCACCCTACATTTCAAATGACATTATGTCAAGGTCCCACACACAGTTCTGCTACATCATACTGTATAATTCTCCTTTCCTTCACGCATCACCACACAAACATGCAACTCCAAATAAGAAATGGGAAGTTAATACAAACAGCCACTGCAAATAATATGGTGCAGGAAACTGCATCCTAACAAATCTCTGAGTTATCCTAGTTCAATAATAAAAGTCACAAATCAAACATAGATTACAAATAGAGTGCCTGCAGTGGTTTCAGAAGAATGCCTTGAACCTGTTGCGCTTATGTACAACGGTATTTTGCTGTTGCATGGAATGCAATTTGTAAAATCACAGGGTTTGTCACTACAATACCACTGCTTGCTTCCCCCGGTGTTTTACAAATGGAAACCTGAAAAAAGAGCAGCACTTATTTCCTTAAGGAACACTGATTGCTCTTAGGTTTCCATGTGGCAATGCCATCTTACAGGCCACCATCCTTGTGGTTGAAAATAGCGACCCGCTAAATCAGTCTTCATTAGACAGGTCATTTTGCCACCCCTTGCGACTGGAGATTTTGCAGTGCGGCCTATTACCACATAGGTCATATCGTAAAAATAGAGACTGACTGCAAAAAGACCGTGCACAAATTTCGTCCTCTATTTGTGACCAGTCATTTAGTACATCTGCTCCCCCGTTCTGTTTTTAGTTTTAAAAATCATTTACGAGAACTAAATGTATTTACAGACTTACTAAACAGCAAATTATCAAGATACAATGTTTAAAAGTCACAACCAATACCTTCTACATAATCAATACATTACCAAAAAAGCCCAAAGCTATTGCACATTATTTATTCAAATCCCATGATAAAGCTGTACTTCAGTTCGTGTTTTAATACTATATTTCCGCAACAATGCGAGTAAGTATTTACTTCTTATATCATAAAATTTGGGACAAGCAATAGTAGATGACCAGGAGGGTCTAGGAATTTTCTTAAGCATTAGTTAGTTTCCTTTGAAGCTGTTTTTCTCTGTTGCTTAGTGAGTGAGAAATCTCTAAGTATGCTGGCCTATGTTTTGCAAGCTGTGTGTAAAACTGAAACTGAATAATCCATGTCCAAAAATGATATTCACAGACCTGTTCAAAAAGATCTCTTACCCCAAACTCTTCTTAAAATTTCAGAGGAGAAGCGCCAATTTAATATGATCTCTGAAGTTGATTAAGTATTCCACAATCTTGTTTACAAAGAGAGGGGTCAGATTTTAGTGAAATGGCTGGTAAATCTATCCACTGAATGTTGAAAATGGTCAGACTGGGACTTATCATTGACATGTTCATCGTTCCAAGAACAGTGTTAGTGAGTACTATGAAATTTGTATTGTCTTAACCTTTTGTAAGCTTCTATTTGAAGTTTGAATACAAGTAGGAAATAAGGTACATACAAATTAGAACTAAAACATACCTCAGGTTACACCGGACTTCACAAGTTTAACAAAAGAAGAAATCAGCATAGCAGACAATTCACAGGACCTGGATGAAAGAGAGACTTACATATAATTATGTTGCATCCAGGATAAATTGAATTTTTTTACGGCTTTTACATCTATTAAACAGCTCCTCTGATGTTTGATTTGCTAGTATGAACATTTGGTTGTCTTACATAATTTATTTTTATCAACAAGTGATCTAGTCGGACCCTCGATATTCAGGAATCAAACATGTATTTATATGTATTGCTAAATCTGGTGTCACCATCTGATAATGTTAGCATTGGGGATAAAACAACCACATAGTTAGCAATCTTAGGTCATTTTAACTGCAAACTATGGATGTGGGTTGAATCCACCAATACTGGGATTTCTAGGGCTGTATTGCAGTAAGGACACACTTTCCCTGTTTGCTCCGTGGCGTACCTTAAAGTAGGTATACTGGGCACAAACAGGGACAGTGTGCCCTACTTTTGATAATGCGCTGCCCCCCACGGCAGCCACAAACTCAATTGACTGAAGCAGCCAGTCTGCCTTTCACAGAGCAGGCAGGGGCGGCTCCTCTGCAATGGCAGGGGAGCGTTGCCCCTCTGGCTAAGAGCCAGTAGCAGAAAAATAAAACAATACTAGAATATCATTTTATTTTTCTGCTGCTGGCTCAGCTAGCATGTGAAGGGAGGAGGGGGGTTGGGCCTCGGGAGGTTGGGGGGGTGAGGAGAGAGTGCACTGAGTGTGCATGTGTTTGGAAGGCCTAATACGGCGGTCCAAACACACATGCACACTTAGCTTTCTCCAACCCGGCTGTGATATACAGCTGGGCTGGAGAAACTGCACAGGCCCTAGGGTTGTGTCTGAGTGGCAGTCACTGCTGCTCAGACCAATCTTGACACTGCTTACATGCTCTGTTTAGCATGTAAGAAGTGCCAGGATTGCTGGGGAGCCGGTTCTGGTGTCTCAGCAAATGTTGGGACACCAGAACAGGCAAGAAGGATGAGCGAGGTGGCAGGAGAGGACGGCGGTGACATCGATGAACAATGATTACATTTATTCTCCCCATACCTGATGTACCCTCCCACCCCTCCCCTTGATATGTGCGGCAGCCCTGAGTGCAGGTGGCACCCAACCTGCCCTATGTAGGGGAACAAAGATCTTCCTGCAAGAAGATGCAGTGTGTGATGGTCCCTGCCTGCAGGGGGATGTTTCTGGGGGTCCTGGGATCCTCTGTACTCACTTTCAGAGGGTGCCCTTGGGTAGCACAATGACTGTGTGCCATCTCTTTGTAGTGTACAGTCGGTTTGCCTCCAGAAAGCCTGTTTTCTTCTTTGCCTGCATCCATAATATGGCACAGAAGCAAAGTGTTTCCTGCATTAGCATGCCACCATGTCCCCATGCTAATGAGGGAACACCCCCTTAAGATACCACTAGTGCCGTGTGTACTACAGAAGGGGACTCACAACGGTCTGTGAACCCTTCTCTAATACTACAGTGCATTGGGTGCTGAAAATCGACACACACACCTGTTGCACCATTGGGGGACTGTATGAAAGACGGCACCTGGACCTTCATTGACATATGGTTAATAAATTTCATAAGGATCAAAAATGCCAACAATGAAACAGCACCAACAATGCTCACTTGCAAACTGATACTCAACTAGAATCTACAGATTTTTAGGGTGAGCCTCACTTCATTTCGATCTGCTACAGCCAGGCCTGTTTCTTTGGATAGCATGCAGCATATTCTTGCATGCCTTGTCAGCAGTCTGTAATTCAATAAATTCACTTGCATTAAATATTGCACCATAATGTTCACCACTTGCCACAGGCAGCCCCAATAGCACCAAAATGTGAAGCAATTAATGAATGTTCCCCTATACAGAAAATACAGCTTAACATTAACATATTTTCAAAACTTGACACAGAACATTTCCAGATACGCCTAAAATAAAATAAAATGTGGTTGACAGGCTCACAGGTAACGCAGTGAACTATTATAATCATACTCTGCCATTACTATTAGATCTGTGCAGTTATAGAGATCTTATTAAAAAAACATTTTAAGTTTTGTTCCAAGTTCATATTGATTCTGTTTGTCCATCCAAATGACTGCAGATGTAACTGGAGGCTGTCAGATGCACGGAGGCTCCAGCACCGGATGGATACTGAATATACATTCTACACTCCAATGTATGGCCTGCATGCAAGGCTGGACATGGTCCTATATTAGGATCATGTGGCAGGGTGAATAGCATACGCAGTGCATTTTGGCTGCACCGTATTTGGCCATGATCCAATTCTGGTACATTTTCAATGGAGGTATTTAAGACCCAAAATGGCAACTGCAGCCCGAGACACTGAGAAATGTAGTATATTAAACAAAGAAAGGCTATAAATAATCATTACTTCAGTGACAACACAGATATGGTGGGAGATGCTTTAATGGAATGGGATGCTTTCAAAGCATATTTGAGGGGTATGTATTTTAAAACTAAAAGCAGGATCAAGAAACTCTTGACAGAGACAGTTACTAGAATGGGAACAGATATCAAAAGACTAGAGAGTAAAATGACAACAGACCCTGGAGCGTCAACAGACCTGAAAACTCAGGGAAAAGATTACAGGGCATCGTTGGCTAGATTAGGGGTGTTTGAATACAAACAGTTTGTGGCAAGGTGTCATATCGAAGGAGGAAAAACAGGCCATTTGAGAACATGGATGTGGCATACGGAGTATACACCTAGGGCCAGATGTAGCAACGTTCTTGCACGTCGCAAACTTCGAATTTTGCTGTTTGCGACGTGCCAAAAGCACATCGGGATGCCCAATCCCCGTTTTGCAAGCCGGTAACCTGGTTACCGACTCACAAAACGGGACTGCGCGTCGCAATTAGGAAGGGGTGTTCCGCTTCCTAATTGCGAGTCGCAACACGAAGCTGCATTGCTTTGTGACCGCGAACGCGGTCGCAAAGCAATCGCAGTTACCACCAGTGTCACACTGGTGGTAACCCATTCGCAAAAGGCCTTTGATGAATGGCATGGAAAAAAAAAATTCAGCGCAGAAAATGAAACAAAAACGTTTACATTTTTCGTTTTGTAATGCATCTCGTTTTCCTTTAAGGAAAACGGGCTGCATTACAAATAAAAAAAACTGCTTTATTTAAAAGCAGTCACAGACATGGTGGTCTGTTGTCTCCAGCAGGCCACCATCCCTGTGAGTGCTGCGAGTCTCAAGGGAGTCGCAAATTGCGACCCACCTCATTAATATTAATGAGGTGGGCCTTTGCGACCCCCTTGCGAGTCGCAGATGGTGTCAGGGACACCATCCTGCATACTGAATTGCGATTCGCAAATTGCGAGTCTCTCTGACTCGCAATTTGCGAGTCGCAATTCAGGAATTACGTACATTTGGCCCCTAGTCCGATGTCTGCTTTCAAAACAATGGATGGCGTACTTATCTACTTCCAAATGCAAATTAATGAAGTAAACCTAACAATACAAATCAAAATCTGCACGCTTAGTGTTTTTAAGTGGACAGTAACAGAAAGAACAGAGAGATGCTGTAGATCCCCCCGATGGCAGAGGAAACTGTAAGGGCCCTTACGACACTAGCACCAGACAAGACTCCAGATAGTGACGGGATCTTAGGGCAGTTTTATGAAGTGTGGAGTGGTTCTCTAACTCCCAAACTGCTAATGTTATACATGGAAGTCAAACAGAGAGGGTGCCTCCCCAATACTAGCACTGGAGCTCTAATGATGGCCGTCGAAAAGCATGATAGGGACCCATAGGAAATATCATCGTATAGACTCTTGTCCTTGTTGAATGTCGGCTACAAGATCCAAGGTAAACTGTTAGCAAAGAGACTCACTAGGGTAGTTCCTGACTTGGTGCTCCAGGACCAGGGGTGTAGCTATCACTGGTGCATCAGGTGCAGTGGCACCAGGAACTACTGAACCCTGACTATTGTTGCATGTTACTGCCCATCCTGGAGCTAGGCTGCTCATTTTCCTTGGTTTCTCTAGGGCTCATGGGACCCATGCTACACTACTAATCAGGACCATACAGGATTTGTCTGCAGCAAAACACAGCATTCAATATAAGAAGACTTTTCCATGTGATGGGGGAGTGCCCTAGAGAAGTGCAGTTGCCTGTAATAGTATCAATGGACATGGAAAAGGCATTTGATAGGCTCAATTCCAGTTATATACTGCAAACGTCTAGGCCCAGGGATATTCACGAGTATTGAGTTGCTATATGCATCCCCTACCATAAGAATCTACACTGGCAGTTATATCTGATGCCTTCCCCATTCAGAGAGGCATGCAGCAGGGTTGCCCTCTGTCCCTGTTGTTGTTTGTGTTGGTGACAGCACCTTTTTAGGCGACACTCAGGAGAGTGAATATAGAAAGGGAGATCTGGGTAGGAAATCATGTGCTTGTAGTATCTTTGTTTACCAGCGATGTTTTGCTTTATTTGAATGACGTGAGAGCAGGCCTTAATCCAAAAGATTGTTGGAGGAGTTTGGTAGAGCATCAGGGCTGAGATTTAATACAGATAAATCCTGCATCTTCTCCCTTAGAACATTAGAAAATGGAAACCGACAAGACCTATTAAGCTTGCAGGTAGCTTAAAGCTCACTTTTAAATATCTGGGAGTTCAGGTTTACAGAGAAAAGGTCGACCTAATTGAAGGGTAAGTGATGATGACATAATGGGCCCGATTTACAAAGGGACTTATATATAATTAAGTTACGAGTGTAGAGTCTCCGCATTCGTAGTGGAATGCCACCCCCTTGTAACTTTACTACGCCACTTTGTGAAGTGGGTCCACAATAGAGAGAGACACTCAACCACCTTTTGGAAAATTCTTCCTCTCTCAACTATGGGAAGAATGGAAGAATAGCTATCACCAAGATGGTCATCCTACCTATGTATCTTTCTTTCTTTGGGGCTATCCCCTTGTGCCTGATGAGGGGCTATTGTACAGAAATAGATCCAATGATTACAGATGTAGAGACAGGATTGCACTAAACAAGCTGTAACTCACAGCTAAAGAGTGAGGATTTGCAGCTCTAGATTTCAAACTGTACCACCTAGTGGTGCCACTGCAGTTGATGAGTAGATGGTGGGACGAGGGCATAATCACAATGTCAGGTGCCGATACCACAAGCAGGGAGAGGACTAGGCAACTGCGTTAGTCTTCCAGCAGCAGCAGAGACTTGAGAAGGCAATGCACTTACTAAGGATAGGTAGATACTGTTGGAATAGAATACTGCAAACTTTGCATACAATGGTGTTTATGCTCCAGGATAAAGGATCTGGATCTTCTCCAAATGAAAAAAAAGTCACAGAGCAGCAGATAAAGAAGCGTGCAAAGAAGTCGGCATAAAAACATTAGGAATCCTTCATGGTGGGGATGGGCTGCACACACATGGTGCATATATATGAATCATTAAAAGATAGATACCTGACGAGCCAAGGGCAGTTCCTCATACTAAGTGCAATACTGCATGTAGTGAGGAGACTCTGGCCTGAGTGTGATGAGGCTCCTAAGGTGCATGCTGGACTGTGAACAATTTCTAGAACAGGAGAAGGCAGGAGGAAGGCAATAAAAGATCTATTCAGCATTGCTGAGTGTGACATGCGCAACACTGTATACTTGAAACAAGCATTGACAAAGACAATAGGTTTCGCCTATGCAAGATCTATTGGCTTTGTTAACATGTTTTTTTAAACATGTTGCACAGCAGCGTGAGAGTGTGAAAACAACAAAACGTTGTGACGCGACGCAGCAAGCGTTGACCGTGTCAACTTGTTTTTTTTTCTTTAAGCAATGTGTAAAAACAAAAATAGCATGGGGAGGGCAGTTGGGAGGGAGTCAAGTAACATGAGTGAGGAAGGTGGGGAGAGTGAGAGGCTCAGCCATCATTATACAGTTTGTCTCACATGCGTAAGAAGCAGTTTGACAATTGTAGTTTGGAAGCTAAAGGTGAAAAGGCCTAGGAATGTCCACCCCAGCTTTTTGTGATTGGCAAAATGGAGAGTACAAAATTGGCCTGATAAGGTACACAGAACACACTAGAGAGACTTGTGAGAAATGTGTAAAACATCAGCTCCTAAAATTCACAGTCATACTGCAGTCCCGCATTCGTCACACTTTTAAGACAAAAAGTAGGGTGATATTCACGCAGTGCTTACAAACACGAACAGCAGTCCCGGGGGTTCTCAGAAAACTGGTATGCCGGATGGGGCAAGCAATGACATGGGGGAGGGAGGCTCTAATGCAGAAGGTGTGCAGAGGAGGAAGGGAGACAGTCTGAAAACATATAGGCTATGTTTTAAGAAAAGTGGCGCTGCACCCAGCGCTTAGTGTTTGGCAAGTGGAGGGACACTGACTGCCAACAGGAAACTGTATTTTGTCCATGCTTCAGGAAACAGATGAAACCCAGGAAGAGGAAGTGAAACCTGATGCTGCTGACCATTGAAAAGCAAGAAAATTAGAGAGACCTTGAACCCAACCAATGGTAAGTAATAGGCAGAATGTAAGCCCCTTTTAAGATTTTTTATTTATTTACAAGAAGAACTGTCTGGCTGCCCAAAGGTCTCATCTGGAATGCTTTGCTGTGAAGGACTGCTGCCCTGCTGTTGCCCTGCTGCCTTGCTGCCCTCTGACTTTGCTGAGAAGTGCTCTCCAAGGACTAGGAGTGAGCTTGCCTTAAGGGCCAAAAAGACTTCATCTCTTGAAGAAACTCTTTGTGTGCCAAAAATCGATGCACAGCCTGCTGAAAACGATGCACAGCCTGTGTTGCAACGAGAAAATTGCCACACAGCCAAACCGGAACAACGTAGCCCGACTTCCAGAGCGAAGAGTCGATGCAGCGCCTGCCTTGCAGACTGAAATTTGATGCACAGCCCTACCGGATCGACGCACAGCCGAACCGGAAAAACGCAGCCTGACTTCCCAGATGAAGAATCTACGCCGCGCCTGCCGTGTGACAAGAAAATTAGACGCATCGCCATACTAGATCAACGCAAGGCCTGTGACTTCATCCTGCTTGCCCATGACTTCCACGCATTGAACCTGGGCATCAAAAAGATCCCCGCATTGCAGTGAGGAACCAAGACTGTATGCCAGAAATCAACGCAAAGCCCCTTGCATTGTGAAAAGAAACGACACATCGTCTGTGCTGCGCCTGAAATTCCGATGCACACCCTATTTTCCCACGCATCTCCTCCTCTGCGGTCTCCGTGCTTGTTATTTTTTACGCAAACCAGGTACTTTGTGGATCAAGAGACAATTGTTGATTTCTAAGATTTAAGACTCTTTTGAATCTTGCAAAAGTAATATCTCAACTTGTGCTTATTGAATCTTTATCGTTTTGACCTTAATTTAACCAGATAAATATCCTATATTGTTCTAAACCTGTGTGGTGTATTTTTGTGGTGTTTTCACTGTGTTACTGTGTGATTTATTGCACAAACACTTTGCACATCGCCTTCTAAGTTAAGCCTGACTGCTCAGTGCCAAGCTACCAGAGGGTGGGCACAGGATAATTTGGATTGTGTGTGACTTATCCTGACTAGGATTGTGGTCCCTATTTTGACAAAGGTGTATACATCTGCCAACTAGAGACCCCATTTCTAACACGCCTCAAAAAGTGGCTTAACGCCTCCTTGTAAATATGGTGCAGTGAATAGCACCACTGAAACATCACAAAAAGTGAAACGCCTGTGGTGCTAGGACCTGGTAAATCTGGCCTCAAATCTGCACCACTGGGATAGCAGTTTGTGCTATCAAAGTAGTCGGGAGGCCATAGAATCCAAAGATACATTTTTGCAAGTATGGGGATATTTTATCGGTCTCTCCTGGTGAACCTATTACCCTGGTTCAGTTTCCTACTGGATCTTCAATAGATGTAAAATGCACATTCCAGCTGCCTGGAGAAAGAACTGATGATTATCATAACCATTGTTCAATGCTATGTAATTACCATAACTTATGAATGTCACAATTGATATTCTGCACCTAACATGTCAATTGTTTACCATAAGGAAAGGCATGGGACGCTGTATTCTAATTATTCATTCATGGAATTGATGCTGAAAATCTAAATTCTAAATAGATCCAACGCGGTTGGAGCATAATATTTTCGTCTCTGCCTCTCCCAAGAAGCTGACAGTGAGGAGTCCCAAGGAAGTAGGTACATTCGCATCTCCACTTGTGGTCGATAACTGGGCAGCTATTTTTCTTCAGAGAACATTCAGTCCTGGCTCTTTCCTGCGGCTGCGTCTGGCTCCAAAATTCTGTTCTTTACTAACACTGTTTTCGTGTGTTGCACATTTATGAAGCAGTTCAAAGCTGGGGCCTCTTTTGTCACTTTGAAATGCATGTGACGCATAGAGTTAATAGCAGACGATTCACTAATTCTTACATATTGTTTTTTTGTTATATTTTCAGAAGTTGTAGAATAGTTGTCCATATTCAGTGTGGCAAATTCCTTCACTTCTAAAACGTGCTGAAATAAATGACATCTGACAGCCTTTCTCCCAAAGTCTTTTGACTTCACATGTTTGTTAATAGGGCTTCCATTCATCCATTTAGTAGAGGTATATACCTCTGCATTCATTCATATAAAATTACTTTTGAGCCTCAAAAATTTGAACAAGCAGGAATAGATAAAAATGCATTGGCAAAGCCAATAGGTCTCACATGTGCGAGAGCTACTGACTTTAGCAATGTGTTTTAGCCATTATGTACAGCAGTGTGGCTGCTGTTCAGCATGGCTAAACGTTAGTGGTGTGGGGTGGGATGGGTGGGATAGACTGGAGTCGGGTAGATTGGGGTAGAGAGGAATAGAGAAGACTGGGGTAGAGTGGAGTAGGGAAGATTGGTGTAGAGTGGAGTAGGGGTAGAGTGGGGTAGAATGGAGTGGGGTGGGTTGGGGCAGATATGGATAGATTGGAGTGGAGTGGGGTAGGTTGGAGTGTAGTAGATTTGGGTAGAGAAGATTGGGGTTGATTAGAGTGTGGTAGATTGGATTGGTGAAAATAGAGGTAGGGTAGATTGGGTGGAGTGGGATATATTCGGGTAGAGAGGAGTGGGGTAGATTGGACAAGAGAGGAGTGAGGTGGATTGGAGTGGAGTGGAGTATACTGGAGTGGAGTCAGGTAGATATGAGTGGAGTGTGATAGATTGGAGTGGGGTAGATTGGGTGGATTATAGTAGGGTAGAATGAAATGGAATGGGATAGATTGGGGTAGTTTGGAGTGGGGTCGATTAGGGTAGAGTCGGGAGTGGACCCTCAATTAAGACAAAGGAGTGTCACTCGTTCTGCTGCCAGCGCTGCAGAAGCTGAAAAATAAAATGGTAATAAAATGAATTACCATTTTATTTGTCACTTTCTGCAGCCTGATCACGAGCCGTGTTAGGGGGCAGGCCTGCTGCTGACTGGCAGCAGGGGAGTGGTGCTCAAACCACCAGTTTACAGTGCGCATGTCACTTTGACTCGCTGTCTTGCGACTGCCAGCCTGACATGTGCACTGTAAACCTCTCCACCCAGGTGTCTTAGACAGCTAAGTGGAGAGAAGGCACAAGCCCCCAGTGCCTACTGGAGAGGTGAGACAGCCTGCTCTAGCAAATCCTGGCACTCTCATACTGCTTAGCATTGTAAGCACCATGAGAGCAGTGCCTGGATTGGTGTGGAGAAGTGCTGCAGACCAGACCAGCACAGAGGGACTGAAGCACGAGGCCAGCCAGAGCATGTAATGGGTAAGTACATTTTTATTTTTTTATTCATAACCCTCTGGCAAGCACTGTAAGAGTCTTGCATGGCCTTCATCCAGAGTCTTCAGTTGTGATTCGTTATAAACACTGTTGATAATGAGCAATGACTGAAGGCTTTGGCGCTGACCAGGCATTACTTGTCAGTAGTTACCCCACCAAATGTTTAGAGTGCCAGCTGCCAGTGCATAGAGTGGAGTGGGGTATATTGGGGGAGTGGGTTGGATTGGAGTGGTGTGGGGCACATTGGAGCTGGGTGGATTGGGGTAGATTGAGGTAGAGTGGGGTAGATTGGAGTGGAGTGAAGTGGAGTAGACTGGAGTGAAGTAGATTAGGGTAGATTGAAGTGGTGTAGATTGGAGTGGGTAGACTGACATGGGGTAGATCGGGATGAAGAGGATTAGACTGAAGTAGAGTGGGGTAGATTGGACTGGAGTGGGGTAGATTTGATTGGGGTACATTGGAGTGGGGTAGATTGCAGTGGAGTAGATCAGAGTAGAGTGGGTGGGTTATATTGGACTACATTGAAGTAGAGTGGGGTAGATTGGGGAAGAGTGTAGTGCAGTGGATTGATGTAGATTGGAGTGGAGTGTGAAGATGGAGTAGACTGAAGTGGAGTGGGGTAGATTGGAGTGTAGAGGATTAGATTGGTGTATAGTGGGGTAGATTAGGGTAGAGCCGGGTAGAGAGGAGTGGGGTAGATTGGAGACAGATAGGAGTAGGGTAGATTGGAGTGGGGTAGACTAAAGTGGGGTGGATTGGATGAGGTAGATTGGAGTAGTGTAGTTTGGGTTCAGTGGGGTAGGGTAAACCGGAGTGGGGTGGATTGCGGTGGAGTGGGTAAAATTGATCTGGAGTGGGGTAGATTTGGGTGACACATGGCAGATTGGAGTGAACTGGACAGGGGTAGATTAGGTAGCGTGGACTGGACTGTGGTAGTTCGGGGTAGATTGGGTGGATTATAGTGGGGTAGATTGGGGTAGAATGGAGTGTGATAGATTGGAGTGGGGTGCAGTGAAGTTGGATAGATTGGAGTGTAGTCGAGATTGGAGCGAAGAGAGATAGATTGGGGAAGAGCGGAGTGGGGTAGATTGGAGTGGAGTGGCGTGTGGTAGATTAGGGTGAGGTTTAGTGATGTAGATTAGGTGGATTAGAGTAGGGTAGCTTGGAATGGAGTGGAGTAGATTGGAGTGGAGTGGGATGGGGTAGATTGGAGTGGGGTGGATTGAGGTGGAGTGGGTTAGGTTGGAGCGGAGTAGAGTTGAATGGTGTGTGGTAGACTGTAGTGGGGTAGATTGGGTGAAGTGGGTAGATTTGGGTACAGTGGAGTGTGGAAGAGTGGAGTGGGGTAGATTAGAGTGCAGTGAAGTGGGGTATTTTGGGTGGATTGGAGTGTGGCAGATTGGAGTGGAGTGGGGTAGATTGTGGTAGATTGGAGTGGGGTAGATTATGGTTGACTGCAGTGGGGTGGATTGTGGTGGAGTGGGGTAGACTGGAGTGGAGTGCGGTAGATTAGGGTGGAGAGGAGTTGAATAGATTGCAGTGAAGTTTGTAGTGGAGTGGGGTAAACTGGAATGGAGTGGCAAAAATTGGACTGGAGCAGATTGGAGTGGATTGGTGTAGAGTGGAGTGGGGTAGATTGGAGTACAGTCAGGTAGACTAAAGAGGAGCGGATTAGATTGGGGTACATTGGAGTGGGGTGGTTTGGAGTAGATTGGAGTGAGGTAGATTGAAGTGAATTGGAGTGGCGTGAAGTAGACTGGGGTAGATTGGAAGAGAGTGGGGTAGGTTTGATGGGACTGCATTAGGGTGGAATGGGGTGGAATGGGATGTGGTGTGGTTGATTAGGTTAGACTCGAGTGGTGTAGATTGTAGTGGAGTGGATTGGGATGGAGTAGGGTAGATTGTAGTGGAGTGGGGTAGAATGCTGTGGACTGGGGTAGATTGGATCATAGCGGAGTGGATTGGGGTGGATTGAAGTGGAGTAGGTTGGGTTAGAGTTGGGTAGATTGAAGAAGGGTAGACTAAAGTGGGGTAGATTGGTGTAGGGTAGGATAGATTAGGGTGAGGTGGAATGGTGTGGGTAAATTGGGGTAGGGTAGTTTGGACTGTGATGGATTTGAGTAGAGAGGTAGATTGAAGTGGTGTGGGTTAGATTGGGTGGAGTGGGGTAACTTGTATGCAAGTGGAGTGGGGTGGGGTGGGTAGATGGGGTACCAACAAGTGGAGTGGGATACGTTGGGTGTGGAGTGGGGTAGAATTGAGTGTGGTAAGTGATGTGGAGTGGAGGGCATAGAGTGGAGTGGCTTGTGTGCTGGAGTGAGTGGCGTAGATTGGAGTGGTGTGGAGTTGAATGGCATGTCATAGAGTGTCTTAAAGTGGAGGAGCGCAGAGCGGAGTGTTGTATAGTGGAGTGAACTGTCACAGAATGGAATGGAAAGACATAGAGTGGAGTGGTGTAGTATGGAATGTGCACGGTGTGGTAGCACTCTGCCATTGCAGACAACACAATTTCAATTGCAATGACCATTACATTGTCACCAAAATACGGTTTTATTCCACACAAGCAATAATGTATGCACATGTCATTGCCTATTGTCTTGATGTGTTTTGATTGCTCATATTCACATATTTGTTTCCACTACACTTCAGAAATACAAAAAAGTGCTTCATTTGTACTGGTTCTGATATATTCTGAAACATCAGTACAGTTCACATATTTGTGTGCTAGATATAATAATCCTAGCTGTCTCCTCTTACTTGGATTCTCAGCAGGACTGTTACATAAAATCTCACACTTTGAAGTCACAGAAAGAAAAGTAAACATCAAGCTCCCTCAGAAGAGAGAGCTTAACATTTGACCTATGTCTTTGAATGCACAGCAAATGTGACAAAATAAGAACAAGATTGAAAGGCCTGTTTACAGAAAGTAAGCTAGTGGAAGAATACAGTAAACATAGTTTGGGCAACGGGAGGGACGAACTCAAGCTGGACAACCCAAAGCAAGTAAAGCCAGCAAACAGAAAGTCAGAAAATGTGAGTTACAAACCACAAAGTCAATGGTAAGCAAGGGGCGGAATACAATCCTAGGTCAACTGGCTTAATGTCCCCAAGATGTCTTTAGCAAACCAAAAACAAGTACAGAAAGAAAAAGAGATATGTAGTGGGGTGAGACAGGCATCAATTTTAGGAAAATAAAGTACAGTATCTTGTTCACTAACACCTCTTTAATTTTTAGGTCCTGCCATTCTTTACTGCCAGCAAAAGACAAGATTTCATTCTCTCTATACATTAGATGCACTTAGTTGTTTGCAAGGTACTGTTCTACGGTTAACACTTTGGGAGTGTCTCAAGATTATATTCATAGGAAACCTTCAAGCACAGGGCTGCGAAACACAAAGGACATAACAGCACACCCTAACACAGGATTTAATTAACGTAGCATAACAACTTAAAATAACATAGCATAGCAGCTATCGGTGAGTAAATGTTTGATGGAGAAAACAAAGAGGCAAGTCACGTGGATTTAATAAGCATAATGTAGGGAGCTGTGGTACGTGTGTGTCTTGGCTCTTTGCACTAAAATTCTCAAGTTACAGCAGAAATCTTCTGCGTCTGGTCTTCTACAATACTCTGGATAATTCATGAGCTCAGTCTGAATGTTGCTTTTTCTGATGGACTCGACCACATCCTGCCATGCCCTCCCCTCCCCCCCTCATGTAGCCTGAATAAACATTTCAAAATTCCCTGACTCATAAAATGCAGGAATATACCACCAGTAAGAGAAACATCTTTATACAATACAAACTGAATTTCTTCTAGGACCAATGTCAATTGTTAGAGTGAAAGTAACAAATGAACAACACTAGATATTCCAAAGATGTGCAAGCATATTATAATTAAAACCCAGTGTTCAATCTTGTTCAGGACATAAGTAAAACTTCTGTCCATTAATGTATTGACCTCAGCTGAGACCGCTGAAAGAGTATGGTAGTATCGGTAACATGTATTACCAAGCAAAATCATGTTATACATCTCACCTTACACTACCTATGTAACAATTACAGTTATTTACATACAGTGTTCAGACATGTTTCAGATATTACTGCTTTCAAACACAAAACATCGTGTGCATACTAATACATTTTCTGGGAAACATGCACCTTTTCTGATGATTATCTAAGGGAGCCATTGTTAGACATGCCATTGTTAGACATAACCTTGACATTTGTTTGGTTTATTTCTCGCTTGAACTGAAGGCATCTCTTTCACAGGCTTCTTTGATAGCGCGCGATTTCGCTTTTTGTAACTGGAATGGACGCAATAAGACAGTGTGACATGCACGGGAGTACAATGTCTGTATTGAATAACAACTTTCACGCGTATCTGCCACAGATGACAGCGGCAGAATAGCTAAGCTGTGCTTCACAAGGTGAATCTAAATCAACTGTATATTAAAGCATGCACATCATTTAATCTTACTGCACAATAACAAATACTTATCTCAAATACGCTATACTCACATTTTAAACACATTTCTTACAAAAAATAATTCATCACATGTTAGCATCCTATTGTAGGTATGTTTTTACCAATAGGAATTCAATCTTTAGTTATATAAATAAAATATAAAAATACTTTTAGTATCACGCTGCGTATTAACTGACATGTAAAACTAAAATTCAAGAAGATATTTCTATGCCCCCTTTTGTTCTGGCATTGGCCAAAGATGTAAACAGAAATCCACATTGAAACAAGGACAGTGTCGTTGCCCGCAGTATTTTTGCATCTTATTGAAACCAAGTGTAGAGCGTAATGAGTAACATGTTTAGTGCCTTTAAACATGTGAGAGCCTTCCATTTATGTTTACACCACAGCATGCCATGGTATTACTTAGCCCTTCTTTGTATATATTTAGACATTAAAGAAAATATATTGGGTAAGCTTAGGCTATCAATGTTTACAGGCTCGAAAAAAGGCAACAGATGATACCATGCGTTTTCCACATTGTAAAAGGAGGAAAAACACCCAAAACTATGGAACTAAGGTAATAAACATTTCAAATGGACCGTTATATTAGCTTTTTATTCAATTTCTTTACCTCAAAAGACTGCTGAGACAAGGCAATGTTATATACACTAAAAAAACGAAGAATAAAGTGACTTTAGAGAGAGGGATTGCAATAATATCTCACTTTACATTAAAAACCTTAGAACGTCAATGAAAATCCCAAAGGTTAAATGAAAAAAACACTGACATTCATAAGTTATAGTTATCTCAAATAACTATAACTCATGCCCTAAAGCTATTATAACTAGAGCCCACCATGCACAGTGTTGCCATCAGTGATGTAATTTCAGATGTTGCAGTGCTGTAATCAATGATGCCATAGTATGTCATGAGGAATGTAGTATGTCAGGTATTTAGCAGTGCAGTGCCCAGCCCCGCTAGTGCGCACACCTGACTGTGTGATGTAACAATGTAAATGGTGTCATTTTAGGGAAGGCAGACCTACTGGCCAAGTCAAAGGGTAGAAATACCAAAATTTAAAAAAGGGGGCCTATGGTCTTTATCAAGGCTACAGAACATCACAATATATCAAGCAGACCTTTAGACTTAATTAAAAAATCACCAATAACTATTCTCAAATTGATATATTCCATATATTCACACATTTCAATTTTTAATGATTGTCACATCATGTTTTCATTTAATTGAAAACATTAAACACCCCTCTGAGCCTTTTTAAAATAATTTTCAGGCCACAAAATGCAATCCCTAGAGCCCACCACAAGGCGTCCCTGCACTCTATCTGAAGAGCATATAGCTCTAGCTTGGAGTGTTTTGAAAAAATATGGTAACTCTCATAGGGCCATGGATTTTATGACCCAGGAAACATACTTTGTTTTATTTATAATGTTGCTGCAGTCTTCTGCACTCCCTACAGCCCCCCACCACAACATTAAAAAAACTGTTGGTGGTGCCCTTCCCATAGAACATTATGGTGAGCTCCTTGCATGCTCATTTATTATTCTTTTTTTTTTTTTTTTTTAAAGTGGGTGCCCACCTAGGGCACCCATAAGGCATCTGTGGCACCTACCAGTTCCACTGCCACGAGCCCATACCAGGTGATGGCAGGAGCTGGAATTTTGTTTTTAAAGTGGGTGCTCCTGTGCACACCAGGGCACCCACAACACAGCCACTTGTTGGGGTCCATGAAGGGAACGCCAAGGCCCACACAGCCCCTGCTTGCTCCTCAGCCAGCACACTTTGTGGGTGCGAGCAGGAGCAGGCTTTTTCCCTTTACTCCTGTCCGGGTGTGTGCAGAGTAATTCTGCCTGGGAGAGTGTGGCCAGGGACTAATGTTTATATTCCCTTTTAGCACTCTCCTGGGCAGGGAACACAGCAGTGTTCTGGGGACAGGGTTCCTGGGTACTGCAAAGCTCATTCAGCTTCTGGGGAAGAGGTCCCTGGGGCTTGTGAACCACCTGGGAAAGTGGGCCAGATGCCCTCTCCCGAAAATATAAAATTTGGTCCCCCTGGAATGGGGTCTCGGGGGCCTCTACTCCAAGAGGGTAGGGGAGGAGGGCCCACCTGCCCCTCTCCCCTAACCAAAATTGATTGGCCCTTGTGGATGGGTTCCCCGGGGCCTATATGAGGCTCAGGGAGCGGGGAAGCATGCCATCTCCCCTAAAATGAAAATCAGCCACAGCAATGGGGTTTCCAGGGCCTTATTAGGTCTCGGAGAGAGTGTCCACACACCCCTCTCCCCATAATATATATATGCCCCCCAGATGGGCTCCACAAGACCTCCATGAGTCTCAGGAAGTGAGAGCCACATGCCCCCTCCCATAAAAGTGAAGTGTGCCGACAGTCTGGGCTCTGGCCTATCCCGGGGGCTTATTTTTAAAAGTGCAAGACATTTTTTTGGGACTGGACTGCAGATCTGTGGTCCTTTTAAAAATAAAAATAAAAGGTTTTTGCCCAGGGGTGGGGGGAGGGGGTGCGGCTTTGGGACCACACCTACTAGGCCTACAAGATGGGGGCAGGGTAGCCCTGCCATGCCCCCTACATATTTTATTTCCCTTGAGACTTGAAATGGATGCCACCACATCTTTGTTGATGCCATGGCTGTCAGCTCTGCGGCTCCTTCCCGGTATGAAATATACCAAATATTTTAACTATTATTTCTCAAAACTGCTGAACGGTTTTCTGCAAAATCACAAAAAGCATGCTTTCTGGATAAAGATCTGGATTTCTGACAAATTTGGTGTAATTCTGTTAAATCATTTTAGATGTAACTGTGTCTACTTTTCATATGGAAAAAAGCATGGGGAAAATGTGTTTTGGGACACCTGCCTTCTCTTGGCCCCTCTTCACAGATCACCCCAAAGAATTCCCAGAAGAAAATGAGGTAGGCAAGCCTATTTTTTTGGAAAGTCAAACGGCACCAAAGTTATAAGCAAGCTAAACAAGCATTTCCTATGGAAACGCAGTCCTAACTATTAACCACCAACAGGATATATATATATATATATATATATATATATATATATATATATATATATACTGTATATAAATATATATATATATATATATATATATATATATATATATATATACAGGGAGTGCAGAATTATTAGGCAAGTTGTATTTTTGAGGATTAATTTTAGTATTGAACAACAACCATGTTCTCAATGAACCCAAAAAACTCATTAATATCAAAACTGAATATTTTTGGAAGTAGTTTTTAGTTTGTTTTTAGTTTTAGCTATGTTAGGGGATATCTGTGTGTGCAGGTGACTATCACTGTGCATAATTATTAGGCAACTTAACAAAAAAAAATATATACCCATTTCAATTATTTATCATTACCAGTGAAACCAATATAACATCTCAACATTCACAAATATACATTTCTGACATTCAAAAACAAAACAAAAACAAATCAGTGACCAATATAGCCACCTTTCTTTGCAAGGACACTCAAAAGCCTGCCATCCATGGATTCTGTCAGTGTTTTGATCTGTTCACCATCAATATTGCGTGCAGCAGCAACCACAGCCTCCCAGACACTGTTCAGAGAGGTGTACTGTTTTCCCTCCTTGTAAATCTCACATTTGATGATGGACCACAGGTTCTCAATGGGGTTCAGATCAGGTGAACAAGGAGGCCATGTCATTAGATTTCCTTCTTTTATACCCTTTCTTGCTAGCCACGCTGTGGAGTACTTGGACGCGTGTGATGGAGCATTGTCCTGCATGAAAATCATGTTTTTCTTGAAGGATGCAGACTTCTTCCTGTACCACTGCTTGAAGAAGGTGTCTTCCAGGAACTGGCAGTAGGACTGGGAGTTGAGCTTGACTCCATCCTCAACCCGAAAAGGCCCCACAAGCTCATCTTTGATGATACCAGCCCAAACCAGTACTCCACCTCCACCTTGCTGGCGTCTGAGTCGGACTGGAGCTCTCTGCCCTTTACCAATCCAGCCACGGGCCCATCCATCTCGCCCATCAAGACTCACTCTCATTTCATCAGTCCATAAAACCTTAGAAAAATCAGTCTTGAGATATTTCTTGGCCCAGTCTTGACGTTTCAGCTTGTGTGTCTTGTTCAGTGGTGGTCGTCTTTCAGCCTTTCTTACCTTGGCCATGTCTCTGAGTATTGCACACCTTGTGCTTTTGGGCACTCCAGTGATGTTGCAGCTCTGAAATATGGCCAAACTGGTGGCAAGTGGCATCGTGGCAGCTGCACGCTTGACTTTTCTCAGTTCATGGGCAGTTATTTTGCGCCTTGGTTTTTCCACACGCTTCTTGCGACCCTGTTGACTATTTTGAATGAAACGCTTGATTGTTCGATGATCACGCTTCAGAAGCTTTGCAATTTTAAGAGTGCTGCATCCCTCTGCAAGATATCTCACTATTTTTGACTTTTCTGAGCCTGTCAAGTCCTTCTTTTGACCCATTTTGCCAAAGGAAAGGAAGTTGCCTAATAATTATGCACACCTGATATAGGGTGTTGATGTCATTAGACCACACCCCTTCTCATTACAGAGATGCACATCACCTAATATGCTTAATTGGTAGTAGGCTTTCGAGCCTGTACAGCTTGGAGTAAGACAACATGCATAAAGAGGATGATGTGGTCAAAATACTCATTTGCCTAATAATTCTGCACTCCCTGTATATATATATATATATATATATATATATATATATATATATATATATATATATATATATATATATTTAAAAAAACAAAGATACAGGGACATTATAGTTAGGTTCATGTTTTACCCACACACAAACCATAGAAATTCAGTTCAGCAGTTATAGTTATACTTATAGTTATGCTAAGAAACTATAACTTGTGGACTAAAGTTGCTTCACGGTGCAAATAATAGTTTCTTCAGATAAGTATAACTATAAGTATAACTATAACTGCTGAATTTCTATGGTTTTGTGTGGGTAAAATGTGAATCTAACTATAACGTCCTTGTAACTTTTATTTTAAGTGAATTCCCATTATTTTGTTAAAGTAAAGTAATATATCATTACTGTACATTAATACAACCCCCACTGTGCACAGCCTTTGGACAGCTTGCAGCCAAGTCCTGCGTACAACCCTCCAGCATGCATCCAACCCCACTCTGCACATGGCCTTTGGCCGTGTGCGGCGGGAGTTTGATGTATGTGTATAGGCTTTTTTTCCATTGTTTGTCAGATCTGCGGATCCATCACAATTTTACATGGGGGCGCTCTGGACCCTGTGGCAGATCCACAGATTGGCCCAAAAAAATTCAGCCACATTTTTACCATGAGGGATCTTTCGGGGACCCCTTCATCTGTCCTATGGGGTCAGGATACCTGTACCTGTTGACAACTATCCTGTCAAGTTGTGGCCAGCCAATCAGGCCCTTGCTTTTCACCCGGATCCCCCGCGGGTGGATCCGCGGTAGATTTGCATCCCTAGATATCTATATTTTTCTGACTTCAATAATTCCAAAACTACTGAACAGATTTACACAAATTTACAAAAAGCACTCTTTCTGGACCTAGCTGTCTGCTAAATTTGGTGTAAATCCATTTAGCGGTTTGGGTTGTAGTGGTGTTCAAAAAATGCAAAATCCCCATATACTTTGCATGGGAAATAATTTTTTGGGGACCCCTCCTTTTCCTCAGCCCACCCTTGATGAATCACCACAAAACTTTCCACACAGCAGCTACGGTGAGAGGCAAAGTAGTTTTGAACATTTCGAGAAGATTGGTCAAAGTGCCCCAAAGTCATTAGCAAAACAAAAAACTTTCCCCCGGCTCTCCCTCTGCGGCGACGGGTCTTGGTTTCGTTTTCTTTTCTTTTTTGTTTTTCTCTACTTACCTGGTGTTTGCTGTTGCCACACTGGATTCGGGCTGCCTGGTCCCTCCGCCAGCATGGAGGGGCGGCGGCCAGGCTGCACTTCCAGGGTAGCAGAGGCAGAGCCACCACAGGCTTGCTCTCAGCTCTGCCCTGCCTGCACCAGGATTCACGAGTTGAGCTGGCCTCGGAGCAGCTATACCTGGGTGATTTTGACGTTTTGGAGCAGCCTTCACCTCAGGCCCTTCCTTACCAGTCCTCCTGCATGACCCTCAGGCGCCGATCTGGGCCGGGGGCCAGAACACAGCTACGAGGGCAGAAGTTGCCCCCCTCGAAGGCTGGGTTGGACCCTCCAGCTTCTTTTGCAGCTCCATCAGTATTACCTTCTCTGGGTGCTGGGGCAAGAAGTAAACGTGTGGCAAAAGGTAACGCCCCTAACCTTTCTATACCTCCAGATTTGCGAACTGAGGGAGGGGTTGCTCTTTCAAATTTTCAACCCCCATCGGCTAAAATCATTGCAAGTTTTACCTCTGGGCGGCAAAAAGTTACCCCTCCCTTAGGTCTTTCTTTAAAATATTAGACCAGTCCAGTGCTTCTCAGACAGCACCCACTTCCTTGGTAAACATGACTGCAAATATGTCTAATATGGCAGAAGCTCTACCCCATCCCCGCTGGTTTCGCAGCACACCCTGGTTATGCAGGAGAGAAATCGGGATACAGCTGATGGGGGGGGGGGGGGGGTTCTGTGCTTGCATGTGAGGCAGAGTCTGATGGGAAACATCCTTTTTTATGACTTTTTTATTACGAAAGTCGTGGTTAACGAAAGCGTAACAACGCTTTTTTTAACCACAACTTCGTATTTTTGTGCCTTAACTACGTATGTTCTGAACAACGAACATGCGTGGTTAAGGTACAAAGAAGGGAGTTGGGGAAGGTAAGTGGTGGGTTTAGGTTTTGGGGTGGGGTTGGGGGGGTGGGGCGTTTTTGGTTTTGGGGAGGGGGTGGGGGGTCAGGGGGTTTTAGGTTTTGGGGTGGGGTTGGGGGGGTGGGGTGTTTTTGGTTTTGGGGAGGGGTGGGGGGTTAGGGGGTTTTAGGTTTTGGGGTGGGGTTGGGGGGTGGGGCGTTTTTGGTTTTGGGGAGGGGATGGGGGTCAGGGGGTTTTAGGTTTTGGGGTGGGGTTGGGGGGGTGGGGCGTTTTTGGTTTGGGGGAGTGGGTGGGGGGTCAGGGGGTTTTAGGTTTTGGGGTGGGGTGGGGCGTTTTTGGTTTTGGGGAGTGGGTGGGGGGTCAGGGGGTTTTAGGTTTTAGGGTGGGGTTGGGGGGTGGGGCGTTTTTGGTTTTGGGGAGTGGGTGGGGGGTCAGGGGGTTTTAGGTTTTAGGGTGGGGTTGGGGGGGTGGGGCATTTTTGGTTTTGGGGAGTGGGTGGGGGGGTCAGGGGGTTTTAGGTTTTGGGGTGGGATTGGGATTGGGGCGGTGGGGTGAGGGATGTAGGGTGAATGGTGCCTATTGCTAATGATTTTATCAGGAATGCCTTTATAACGAAATATCGTTGTTAAGGCATTCGTCGTAAAATCATTAGTAGTAAGGACGAGGTCGGTGTTCCGACCTCATTGTTAAGGTTAGTAGTTATTTTTAATTCGGTGTTCCGTCATATAATCGAGTCCGACAGAACTAATATAGCACATACGGATTCCCTCCTCCAGTCGTTACTGCATGAGATGAGAGACAAATTTGCTGTTTCTGAATCCAACCAAGCTAAAATCCAGGGGCTCTTTGATGGTCTAGATGCGAAAATCACCAATTTTACAGAGAGACTAGGGGCTATGGAATCCTCTATAGGGGCACTTCAGGCAGAAGTGGAGTTTAATTCTCATTAGGTTCAAATACTGAAAAGAAGTGAAAAGGACCTGAGAGAGAAACTGAAATCCCAGGAAAACCATTGTAGGAGGAATAATCTCAGATGTTTTAATATTCCAGAAGGTATGGAAGGGGACAATATTAAAGACTTTATAATAGCCTTAATCAAAGAACATATCCTGATGGTGACTTCCCATGATCTGGCCTCAGAAATCCAAAGAGTCCATCGAGACCCTTTGAAGAGAAATCCTAACAAGGAGAAACCTAGAAAAGTCCTGGTTAATTTTGCCTCATATCGAGTAAAGGAACTGATTCTTGCAGAAGCCCTCAAAGTCCAGGGTTTTCGGCATGAGGGTAGGTCATTCCTTATAATATCTGATATGTCTAGGGCAACGTTAGATCAACGCTGGGAGCTGGGGAAGGCTTTGCAGGAGTTTAAGTCTTTGGGTGCCACTCCACAACTGATGTTACCCACCATTTTGAGGGTAATGTGGAAAAACAAAATGTATAATTTTCGTGATCCCCAAGAAGCTAAGGTTTTGGTTGATCAGATAAAAGGGGAGAGCTAGCGGGTTGCGGAGGGCTGGGGCCTAAGGTTAGTTTGAGCCACCCAATAAGGCTTCAAGGAGGGTTCCCCAGGAAGGGTTTGGAGAAGGGCACTGTGTTATTTTTCTTAACGATTCGATTAAGGTCACAATGGATGGGGAGCAGATGGAGGAAAATGAAAAACAAAATTGAGTCTTTGCACAATTGTATAACTGCTGAGGTCAGACAAGAGTTTCTTATTTTTTATGGGATAAGGACATGATGATGCACTCTGGTGATATATCTAAACTTAAAATTTTGACCCGGAATGTAAATGGCCTTAGAGTGAGCAGTAGAAGAAGGAGAATTCTGGAGTTCCTAAGATTGTCCGATAGCCAGATCATTCTCCTGCAGGAGACCCATTTAAGATATGAGGAGTGGATGAATATTCTTAAGTCACAAAGATAGATCATTCACTTTGCTTGTACTAATCAATCTTGCAATGTGAAAGGGGTCGCGATTATAGTAAAGAATAGCGTTCGAAGTCAGCTGACAGATATCAGTGCTGATTCTATGGGGGAGATGGGTCTTAGCAAATATCAAGTTAGGAGGGCTCCAACACACTTTAGTATCCTATTATGGTCCCGACGTGGATGACCTGGGCCCACTTAGGGATCTTTACGGGCAACTGATCGGAAGAGCTCAGAACATGATAATAGCTGGCGGAGACTTTAATGTTTTGCTTAATCCTTCCCTGGATGGGTCTACCCCCGACCAGCTTTTAGTACACCTAATATGAGAGCTTGCTTACACAATATAATGGGAAGTTCGGCCTGATTGATCCTTAGCGAAGCAGAATGGGACAAACTAAGGAGTTCACTTTCAAGAATAAGAAACTCTGGCATGCTTCCAGAATTGACTTCTTCCTGATAGACATTAAACTTCGAAATAACTTAACAGCAATTTCCAACCAGCCAAGCCATCTCTCGGACCACTCAGCAGTTCAGCTGACTATAAGTCTGTCTGACTCTCATACCTGCACTAGATGGACACTGGATCGTTCTCTTCTGAGGGAAGAAGATATTGTTTTAAAGTTGAAAAGGGACTCCAAGGAATTTTTTGAGATCAACTTAGGTTCTGCTCAAATAGCCATGGTGTGGAAAGCATCTAAGGTCTTTATCCGTGGAAAACTGATTTGCTATGCTGCTTTTAGAGCCAAGAGAACCAGAACAACAATAGAGACTCTTGCGGATAAACTTCGTACCCTGCAAGCCCAAAGACTATCTTCTCAGGACACAATAACGCAGTCAGACCTACAGTATCAAATCCAGGAAGCCCACATTTCACTTGAGGTCTTTTTAGAATCAATTGTGAAGAGTAGATGGGAAGCCAGTAAACTGGCACATTTTGAGTATGGCGAAGGCTGTGGCAAGTTATTAGCTTGGAAGACTAGGTCTGATAACATTAGGAATAGGATTAAAGGAGTAATACTAGGCAAAACTGGCAGAATCTCCTCTGAAGACAAAGACATTATAGGAGAATTTTTCAAGTTTTTTTCTGAACAATATAGAGACGACTCAGTGATTTCAGCAGAGGCGATTGAAGAATGGTTGAAGGGAGACACACTCCCCAGGTTAGATTCAGTTAAGAATTTGAGCCTCAATCAATGCTTTCTCCCTTGCGAGATAGACAGTGCTATTGCTGGTTTGAAAAATGGGAAGGCTCCCGGTCCAGACGGAATACCTGCCGAAGTATATAAACTTCTGAGAGACGAGCTTGCACCAGTCTTGATCCAGTTAATTAACTCGATTCTTATAGATTCCTCTCCCGTCCCGTCCTCCTGGAATGAAAGTATTATAACTTTAACACTAAAGCCGCAGAAAGATTCTAGAAAATGTGAGTCCTACAGACCTATTTATTTGCTCAATAATGATTATAAAAATTTTGTGTAACTGCTTGCAAGGAGGTTGGATAATGTGATCAGTGATTTAGTGCATATTAATCAGAAAGGCTTCATGAGAAATTCAACATCTAGGGGACCTGACCCATTATCTAGTTGCTGCAATTGATATTGCATCCACTTTTAACATGCCTCTAACTATATCCACAATTGATGCTGCCACGGCTTTTGACTGAGTGAGCTGGCTCTTCCTGCAGGCAGTAATGGACCGTAATAACTTGGGTGAAATATTTTTTAATGCAATTAAAACTTTTTACAAGGCTCCATCAGCTCGGGTTCTGGTTAATGGCATTCTATACCCACATTTTAAGATCGAATGGGGGACACGACAGGGCTGCCCTCTCTCCCCTCTTCTCTTTAATCTTTATATTGAGCCTCTGGCTAAGAGAATCATGGCAGATCAGAGAATTATACCTTTTCAACACCACCGCTGGGCCCTGAAGGAAGCTCTATGTGCGGATGATCTTTTGATATACATGCAGAAACCCCAACGTGCTCTGCCAGCACTTTTGGAAATTATTGTTAGTTTTGGAGAAATTTCAGGTTACTTAATTAACACAGATAAATTCGAAGTAATGATTTGGAATGGCCCTTTGGATAACCCATTGGAGAAAGAATGAATCCGGTATTTAGGGGTCAAAGTGGTCAAGAATCTGGCAGAGATGGCTCAAGTGAACTTCGTGCATCATCTAAAGGAAATAAGGAAGTTACTCCTTCAATGGTTACACCTACGTCTCTCTAAATTTGGCCATCCCAAGTCTTACAAAAAAGTTAGACTAAAAACTATTTTTAATGCCTGCAGCATCTGGTATGCAGTAAGAAGAAGACTGGGTATCCCATATTACAGTGAGTTGGCCCAAATCTGGAATTCTCCAGGTACTCCGATGTGTCTCCAGGATGTACTAGCTAAGCCATTGATAGAGGGAGGAATTGTGCAGTGGGGACAACTAGTCCCCGCTAGAGCTGTGTTAGCTCTTGGGAATCCTTAACTGAAGTAACTAATGCTAAATTATCTAGGTTTAAATACGTGCAAATTAAAGGTTGGTTGCAAGGAGAACCTGAGCATGGGTGTTCTATGGGATGGGAGAAGGAAATTCCCAGCCCACAGAGCCAAAAGAAAGAGGTTTCAAAGTGGTATTGGGCATTTATACAAGCTAAAGATGCATCTTGCCCACCCTCTGCAGAGGGATGGGACCTGGTGTTTCCCGCACTTGATCTTCCGTATCTCTGGCGGGCCTCAATGAAGATTCTCTGGTCTGTGGTTAAATCTGGCCCCATGCGACGGAACCACTTGTTTACCATATATCGGGCTTACTGGACCCCTAAAAGGCTTGCTAGAATAGCTGTTCAGGTTAAGAGTGGTTGCCCAAAATGTGACCTAGAGGGGGCAGATGATATTCATCTTTGGTGACAGTGCCCAGGGATTCATACTTTTTGGGAACAAGTGGGTAAGTCGATCTTGTCTATTATAATTAGGTGGAACGAGATAACTCTTCCAATGGTTGTATTTGGGTTATATGAGACTGCCGAGACGAGTCTGTGTGATAGATTGGAGAGACCTCTGATGCATCTCTTTTTCTATTTGGTTCTGATAGCCCGGCGGGAAATATGTATTAAGTGGATCTCTAGTCTCCCCCAACTCATAGTGATTGGTTGTTGTCAGTTAAGAGAATTTCTGATTTAGACTGTAGTAATGCCTCCGATAGGTCCCTTAGAATGTGGGAACCCTTTTTTGTTTTTTATAGAACCATCTCTGCAGGCATTAGGCCAGTGTGAAATAATTAGACTTGAATTTTGGTTTCGGTAAGAGTCCAAAGATTAAGGGGGTCATTCCGACCCTGGCGGTCCATGACCGCCATGGCGGAGGGCGGCGGAAGCACCGCCAACAGGCTGGCGGCGCTTCCTGGGCTATTCTGACCGCAGTGGTAAAGCCGCGGTCAGAAAAGGGGAACCGGCGGTTTCCAGACGGTTTTCCCCTGGCCCAGGGAATCCGCCATGGCGGCGCTGCTTGCAGCACCGCCATGGGGATTCCAACCCCCTTCCCGCCAGCCTGTTTCTGGCGGTGTCCACCGCCAGAACCAGGATGGCGGGAACGGGTGCCGTGGGGCCCCTGGGGGCCCCACAAAGATTTTCACTGTCTGCTTTGCAGAAAGTGAAAATCGCGACGGGTGCCACTGCACCCGTCGCACCCCTGCAACTCCGCCGGCTCCATTCCGAGCCGGCTTCCTCGTTGCAGGGGCTTTCCCGCTGGGCCGGCGGACGGCCTTTTGGCGGTCGCCCGCCGGCCCAGCGGGAAAGTTGGAATGACCGCCGCGGTCTTTTGACCGCGGTGCGGTCATTCGGCGGTAACCGCCTGGCGGGCGGCAGTCAGTCTTTAAGATCTATCAACTAGGAGGATGAGGGCGGACTAGCTCTGCCCTCCCCTTAAGGCTGATGGGGGCCGCTCGCTACCTGAGCTCTGGTGGACCACCAGGCCGAGGTCCTGGGCGGGAACGTGATGTGGCTTCTCTTGTCTGTACTTGGCTATATGAGGACTCAAAAAAAAAAAAAAAACTTTCCGTCTTAGGGAAAAGTTGGTCCTAACTATAACTACCTACTGGCTAGCGCAGTAGGTTATATATATATATATATACATATATATATATATATATATATATATATATATATATATATATATATATACTCACTGGAATATATCTACATCACAGGAAAAAACAAAGGTTAAAGTGACATGCTCCAACTGACATTTTCACTAATATGTGAAAATAAAAAAAACACTGAAATTCACACAGTTAAATGAAGTAACTGGAACTTGCGCCCTTGCCATCCACTGTAATATCATAAATGATGTAATTTCAGATGTCATCAGTGATGTTATCAGTGCTGTAGCTGAACATGTCATGAGTGATGAAAGAAATCGGTGTCAGTGGCTGAAGGTCTTCCTTGGCCTTCCTTGTGTGTTTGCTATTGCTTTTACCCATATCGCTTCATATATCATTATTCCCACTTCTCATCTTTTACCTTTGTCCTGGAGGAGACCTTGATTCCAAAACAACTACTACCCACCCCTTTCTCCTTACATCCTTATTACACACTCTCTCTTCCTCTTTTGCACTGTTCTCCTTCTCCATTCAACTTTCTTCATCATTCGTTGTCCCTTCAGTCTGATCCCTGGAGGTCTTGCCTTTCATTCATCCCTTTGGCCAATCCAAGACTGTCTCCATATCTTTCTGATTCTCTACAGTAGAGCATGTACTCCTCTAAACACATTCTCTTTTTCTGAAGTATCTCCCCACTTCCTCCTTCTTATCTTTACCTCTCTTTGTTGGCCTGTACTACTTCTTCCTGCTTTAACTGTCTCACCCCTATCCTTTTTCTCTCAGTAGTTCCCTTTGACATTGGCCTCAACGACCCTCTTCTTAAGCTGCCATCTGATCTTCTTAGGAGGGGTGGGCAGAACTCGCAAAATTTGACTCCACAGAATTCGTCGGACTTTCATAAAAACTCAGTGAGATTCTGTAGAGTTCTGCCAATAGGCAGAAAACATGCAGCTTGCAGTGCAATTCAGCGTCAGTAGCGGGAACAGTGCTGAAAATCAGTGCAAATGGCACTGTGTTGTGCAGCCATTCAAGTTGATTTTGCTCCAGCTCAAGTAGAAACTCTAGCTCTCTGACCGTGACAGCTTAAGACTGCCAGTATTAGAAAATTGTTCCAAAGGATGCCACATCTTGCTTGAGCTCACTAGCTCACATTTTTTGGAAACTCGCGGGTGAAGAATTCCCCCATATGGATATTGGTGGAATTTGGCCAGAACTCCATGTTAAAGAGTAATGCTGAGTGACCAAAATTCTACCATTTCCGGGGGAGGAATGAAACATTTCACCCACCCCTACTGCTTAGGCTTGCTGAATAAACTTCTTGGCTCCCTTCCCTCCATTGTCCTTTTCTATAGGGGTCCGCCTTTTCTTCTGCCTCGTCCTGTTTAGCTTCACTAAAACGTGCTCCTCTTTTTCTGATGATCCCAACTGAGGTGGCACCCTAGTGATTTCAACCTCTTTTTCCACTCCACATTCCTTCAGCACTTAGCCCTATTTCTGCCCTCCTCATTGGCCTTTATGATTTCCTCCAGTGTGGTGGTTGTCTTTCTGTCCCCTTTCTTAGATCTCTCTATTATGTAGCTCATTCTTAAAGCACAAGCCTCAATACCCACAACCCAGCAGGAAACACACAGTTAGATAACTATACCGAACAAGTAAAGCTTGCAGTGCATGGTACGTGAAAAACCTAAGGCTTCTGAATTCCCTACTCACCCTTGCTTGAATCTCTTTTCCTAACCATGATTGTCTAAGTGAGCACTGCCAACATTTTCTTATTTAGTCTAGTAGCAGAGTGCCCAGCGTTGGAAATGTCCCTCTCTTGGTTATATGCCTGTTATCTAAAGTCATTGAGATCCCTTTTGGTTTAGTGGCAAATGCTTGATGAATTTGGCAGGGGCCTACTGCCATGTGCAGCCTAACGGCCTGATACTTAATGATAAAATAAATGCTTAATTCCGTGTAGGCCTTTTGAATTGAGGTCAGTGTTGTCTGGTCGAGATTGCTTTTATGTATTTTTATATTCCTTATTTGCATATTCTGGTGGGTGAAGACTCTTGGAGACTGGTGGCTGCAGTTACACTGTAGGCTCTAGTTCACTTCTCACTTCCCTCAGGAGGGAGTTGAACACAATATTTTGTCATCTCTTTGGTATTCTGCTCTGTTCAGTAGGTTGTCATCCACATTTGTATCGTAGAACCTGCCACAGCGAACTCTTACCTTTGTAGGAACCCTTGATAGTTTTCCAAGGTGTAGGGCAGTCTACAGGGTTGAATTAACATGTTTGTACTCCATGCAAGCCAGCTTTTACATCATTAACTTGCTTTCCAAATTGTCGGCCAACACTCTAACACCTCCAGTTTCACCCCACAACAAGAACCCTCTTGGGCTATAGCTTGTGGGTCACTGTGTTTCTCTATCTGAGTTACCACTACATGGCTTAGGCTTTGACAGCTAAACCTAAGATACAAAGGTAGCAACCAATGACTGCTCAAATAACCCAAAGAAAAAACTTGCAGTTTGCATCTTCCTCCTCTCTCTCAATGTCCCGTTTCCAGCATCTATCCTACCCTGCAATATCTTGGTCGCCCATCTCTACTGTCCTCATTCCCTCTCCTCGCACCATGTTCCTAATCTGCTCCGTTCCCATTTCATCTACCTTCATCCACTCTGACTATCGTTTTTCTCTCTCACCTCAACCTCTCTTCTCGGTGTATTCACTCTCCATCTTCCCCGGCATCAAACTGCTCATCTCGTTCTCACTTCTCTGCCATCACATTCTCTCTCTCCTTGCCCTCTCGTCCATTCGTTCATCTACTCGTCAGTTCTCCACTCTTTTTCTACCGTTTGTCCTCTCTCTCTCATGCATCCACCTTCCCCATCTTCCCCTTACTTCCCGTCGCGTTTTAGCGCCACCTAATTTTTTCATCAACCTAATCCCGTTCCTATTGTTTTCTGCCATCCCCTTCTCAGTTCCCCTCACACCCTAGCCCCTCCTTCCTGCACGCACGCCGCTCTTTCCTTCTCACTGTCACATCTCTCCCTGATCACACGCCTTGAATATAGATACACCTCCTGGGATGTTGGTGCTTACTGAAGCTTTTTTTTTTACGCTTTTCGTTGGCTGGTTCAATCAAGGGGATTTGCTGTCGGTCGGAGACGCGAATATCTCTGAGGTCCTGAAGCAAGGAGCCGGGCTGGCTTTCATGGGAGGAAAGAGATACAGAGAGCTGTCAGGACCAGAGGAGACATGCACGTTTCCGTGGGGGATGGAAATACAGAGGTGAAAGGTGCAGGGGTGACTTACGTGAGCTATGAGGAGCCAAAAACATGTGTAGGCCTTTGACACAGAGGCAGTAGTGTAGCCAGTGTGTGTGGCGGACCCTAGTGCTAGGCAGGAAATGTCCCATGGCCGCTGTTTGAATGATAGACTACAGCAATAAACAGGGTTCAGTTGCCCCTCAGACCTCAGGGCCCCCGTGTTACTACTGCTTCTGCACCAATGGAGGCCATAAAGGAGCAACTCTACAAAACGTGCTTAGGGATGTCCTCAGAATTTTAGCCTGGCTTGCTGCTTAAGGGATATCTGAAGGCGTAAGACAAGTCACCAAGGCTGTAAGGGCTGGCATGGCTCAACTCCTCTGCTGAAAGTACATGGCCAAAGGGTTCATTTAGAGGTGGTAGTAACAAATGCGCCAAAAATTGTAGGAGGGATCTTTAATTATGGGAGGCTGGTCGCCACTGGACTGTTGGAAACTTTTGGAGGTGGAGTCCTAGCAACATTGCTTTTGTAGTAATTACCAGCCACCTTGCAGTTTTTCCCTAGAAGATTTTGGCGGGTTAAACCTGCAAATATTTGTTGAGGGTAAAATGAGCAGGCAAATGTCACAACTTGTGGTAATTGCTGTAGAAAATATTGACTCTGCAAGTTGTACCTCATTTCCAAAATTCATAAAAGGATATGCCTCGTTTCCATTATCCAAAATTAATAAAAAGAGGTATTTATCTCACCTGGAAAATATCGCACCCTATTTCACAATATTTGCAATCAGACCCTAGACATAAGACTGCTTTCTCGTAGGTTGTTTGGTTAGTGTCGCTACAGTATGATGCCTTGTCCTGGAGTACAGGCATTTCATGCTGAGTAAAAACAGGCTGGTAAGGACACCACGGCCCAGATTTCGTGCCTTGGAGCAGATTTTACATCATTAGCCGGAATAAAAGAGGGCTGTATGTCTGATGTGGTGTTCTAATGTACGCCAGTGGCCTATTTAAAGTGAAACATTAAAGGAGCGCAAGGATTGCAGACAGGCTTCTTGTTATACAGCAGCGGCTGCAGTTATAAGTGTTGAAGTCTTCCGGAGATAGCCAATTAAAGAATTAAAATTTAATCTTCGGCTCCTGTGCCAGTGAGAGTTGCAGAGCACTCCTAAGGCGATTCAAGATGGCCTCCCGGTCTGGTCGATGTGGTTTGGGGGTTTCTACGTTTATCGGCAGGCTGTGGCTAACGTTGCCTTTGTGTTTGGGAATAACTAATAGCAAAGTAACAGTTGTGGCATAGTCACCGCACGCTCAGTTGTTCCCAAAGAAACAGGTGCTCCACTCAAATAAAACCCCAGTAGTCAACAAATGTAGCACATAATGTGGGAGAAGCACTCTGTAGATAACACACTGGACTCTTGCACGGGATTTATGATTAACACATTGGATTCTTGCACAAAATTTCAATTTACTCATGAGTTTTTCATATACTTAGCTCTGGCTATAGATTCCTTGGATTGCATGCACAGAGTACTTCTTCTATATTTAATAACTAATACCAAGCCTAGGACAAACCTTTATACCAACACGAAACCATGGTTTGAACTGAAATACTAAACACTAGGCTTCCGTAGGTTTCATTCATTAGAAGTGTATCTTTTAGTTATACTTACAGTCCTCAAGTACATTGGCAACACACATTTGCACACACAAAACACAAAATGTAAGGCAGAGAACCGCTGTTGTGGTATTTGCTATTGAGCATTAATTGAACATCCAAAAGTGTATTGGACGATATCAAATAAACAGCAGTGCAGGTGGCACCGTGCTCATATTGTGCAAAACGTTATACATGATTGCAAGAGATGGACTAAGATAAGCCGAGAGTTATGTAACAGTTCTATATGTGAGTCCATTTCAAGTCCTGGTATCCAACAAATTCACGTCAATTAATCAAATGGTGTGTTTGGTCGACACTTCGACCGATTGAGAATCAATCAGTTGTACTACGCCTGTTATTTGGTGACTGGCTACGTGAGTGCACAGTGACACTTCTGCTCAGATTATGCTAAAATTGGGCAAATATCTCATTAATGCAAAACACCCTTGTTTACACCGTTTACACATTTCTAGACAGATAGTATCATTATCCTGATGAGACCCGCTGTTTGATCCTCAAAAGGTCGAAACGTCGACTGAACACATTGGGTTGTTTTGAATTGAATTAGTTGGCGCCCACGACTTTCGATGGATCACATATTGAACTATCAACCAAACCTTGGCTTATCTCATTGGATCTCTTGCAATGGTATACATTCGTTTGCATGATGAGAGCACTGTGCTGTCTGCTCTAGTGGTTATCTCTTCTTTGAACACTTGGATAGTCAATACATTCTCAATTGCACATACCACAAAGGTGGTTCCTGGTCTTATATGTTATGTTTTGCTTTTTTAGAAATGTTTGTTGACAATTATTTGGGGCTGTGAGCACATTCAAAGGTTTGATTCCAGTGAATGAAACCTACAGAACCTTTGTGGTTTGTATTACCTTTGTGTTCGGGGAAAGTTTTTGGTTTCTGAGGCCTCGTACGGTGGGTTGGTGTGAGGTCTGACCTAGCTCTCTGTCTCCTTCTTGTTGGTTCTCCCTCCATGGTGGAAGTATTGAAGACTTATGGTGTGTTTGCAAGGAGTTATTTGCTTACTTCTTTCTATGAGGGGTCTGGTTAATATAAGCATTCCGCCACAGTGGATCTTCTGTTATGCTTGTTTCCTAGGTGTGGGTTTGTTGGGTCCATATTTTCCTCTGCTGGTCTTTGGTATTTGTTTGGTCACTGTGTAGTGTGCTATATTTAAGCTTTTTAACAAACATTCTCAGCAATGTGTTAGTAAAGTGGACAGTATACAGTAGGTAATTTCTGGCCCAGATGAGCTGCCATAATGTAGGGTCCATGACAGCAGGACATGTTAAATGTGTTTTTGATTTGTAGCTTGTAGTGTAAGAAGTGTGTAGATAATTACTTGAATAGTCAGGAGGTGATTGCCTGTTTCCTTTAACAGCGTTATTATAGCCTTGGTGTGTTTGCGTCCTCGTATGTATAGGTAATTCATTGCCCTATCAATGATAAACTGTTTTGGGTTGCTCAGTCTGGGTTTTGCAGTTTCAGTATTTTTGCTTGAAATTTGTAATGTCATTGTAATCTGGATTGGGAATTTTCTATACTGGTTTTTCAGCAATGATTGTTTCTCATTTGATTGGTGGTGCCTGGTTGTGCTTGTGGTGTTTGTTCTCTGTTGGCATGCTCCACACGTTGTGCTGATTTTCTCTCCTGAGGTATGTCATTTTCAGATGATCGTTCTCCAGTAGTGGGCCATTTTCACTGCAGCTTACCTCCAGTGTTAATGCCTTCCTGTGTGGTTGTGTTTTCTATGGTGCTTGTCTTTGTATCTTTTTTTTTAGGGGTGATGTCGTTCCCACTTAATTGATTTCTGTATTGGGTCTATTCTGCTTTGAATGTTTTGCTGTGCTGCTCTCTACCTGTTTATGTATTTTCTTGACTTTGCCTGTGATTTTGCTGCTCTTCCACTGGATTCAGTGTAACCTTTTCCTACATTTCTAGTTTTAGTTTTGTTCCCTGCATCTCTAAGTTTTTTGCTGTGTTTGTAACGTTGTGGTCTCTTCTTAGTCATTGTTTTCAAGTTCTGTTTGAATGTATAGGTTTCTAGTATCCCCTAATATTAAATGAGGATTGGTTAGCAGATCGCATAGTTCTAGCATCTGTTACTAAAGCCATCCAGAACGCAGCTGGTGGTAAGGCTCTGGGCCCTGATGGGGTCCCAATAAATTTATTCAAACATAACGCAGACTTTTGGGCCTCACTTTTAACTAACGTTTTGAAGGCAGCATTTAGGAGTAATCTAATTGATTCATGGAGAGAGGCCATTATAGTGCCAATTTCCAGAAAGGGTGATCAGAATTTGCTGTTATGTTAAGACCCAATTTCATTAATAGTTTTCACAGCAAACATTCTTGGGTGGATCATTCTGGGCAAACTGGAGGATTGGACGACCTCTTTTTTTCACCAATATGGCTTTAGACCCAGCCTAGCGACTGTAGCGCAGGCTCTTAATTTAACCCTCATTTGGGGGAAGTGAATCAAGGCCAGGAAAGGTGCCCTTCATATGGCATTAATGGGCCTCTCCTGCACCTTTAACTTAGTGAATGGGAAAATATTGTGGGAGTTAATGGAGCAGGTGGGCATTGATCACGCCTTGCCAGACCTTGTAAAGCGCCTGCATTGGGACACAATCACAAAAGTGCAATACACACAATCTGGAGACTGCACAAACCCAAGAAGGGCTTCTAGAAGTGAGTGGCAGAGATGTCTTTTGGTCCCTTTTTGTTTTTATTTTATATTAACTCACTAGGTGCATTTTTAGATTCATATAGTAAAGATGTCCCCCGAATTAGCACTAATGTAGACCCGGTACTTTTATACACGGACAACGCTGTTCTTTTAGCATTAACAGCACACGGTCTGCAAAATCTTTTAAATGGTTTTAATGATTTTATGACAAAACTAAATCTCAAGGTCAACCACCAAAAATCATTTGTAATGGCATGCGGACGTAAAAGCACTCAGTACAAACATTTAATATTAGGGGGATGCCCATGGAGAAAGTACCCTTTTTAACTTCTTAGGCATTTTGTTTGATGCTAGAAGGTCCTGGGAGAGGTTACTTAATCAGAGAAAGCAGAAGATGAGGGCAGCCGGTGAAATGATGTTCGGATTTGCTAGAAGGATAGGCTGTAAACCAATTAGAGAGATGACCCAGCTTTATAGGAGCACGTGTTTTTTCTCTTGGTGTATATGGTGTAGGAGTGTGGGGATGTGCTGTTCCAGGAAAGTTGCAGGTAGCAGAAAATACAATTTTCTGTAGACTCCTAGCGACACCCCAACCCACACCATGTTTTATTTCACCCTTAGAACTGGGAATGGTTTTTCTAGAGGATTTTATTGGGATAGCCTCTTTTTTATTATGGCTGAAGATACGGAGCACTCCCAAGACCGGCTTTTTGTGGAACGTTCTGAAGGATTGTGTAAATTTGGATAGCATGGCCGCCATTCCGTGGTTGGCTAATTTTAAAAACAGCTTCTATTTCCTAGGTCTGAGTACCCTTTTTGATTCTCACGAAGAAATAGGTCCCCAAACTAAAAATAGGGTTAAAAGGTTCTTTGCCCCATATAGGGAGGAGAGCCGAATCAAAAGGTCCCTTAGTATGGGCACTAATATTAGCTTTATGCAAATTAATAATGTTTCAGGTATGAATTCTTATTTAACCTGGCTAATTCATTCCCAGCATAGATTTTACCTGACAAGGCTAAGATTAAATACAGTTAGTTGGCTTTCCTTTAGCCAGCTGTAGAGTTGCTTTTTTCCTCGTTGCCCATGTGATGCTGTCTCTTTACAAACAACAATGCACTTTATCCTATTTTGCAAACTGTATCACTCTTTAAGAGTTCAGTTTTTGCATCCTATTCTGTTGCACAAACACTTTACATCATATAAAGATGGTTTGTAGTATTTGCAATCTTTGGCTACACAGGACATTTGTTTTTCTGTACTTAGCTACATTATTGCTGCTACAAAATGAAGGAAAAAATGGTGCTGCTATAGGGATGGGGTCAATTTATAGTTAGGAAAACTTTATCCAGCAGAATCCTTTTAAATTCCAAGTGTTGCTATATTTTTATTTCCGTTATGATTGTATTTATTATTGTGCTTTTATGGTCATTAATTTGACCGATTAAAGATATTTGACTGACTGACTGTATAGGTTTCTACTTTGTTTCCATTCCTCTTTAAAAATGTAGGGTCATGTTTAAGAAAAGTGGCGCTGCACACAGTGCAGCACCACTTTTCTTGCACCCCCTTAGCGCTCCCCTAACGCCACCATGTGTGCGCAGTATTTAATATGCAGCGTACAATGGCAGTAGTTAGGGGACTAGCATCAATTTTTTTTACGCTAGCCCGGCGCTTTGCAGGATTAGCATAAAAAATGTTGACGCTAATCATGAAAAGCACCCACAGGCCCATTGTAACAAATCGAAGACTCCTTTTAACGTCTGCTCTGAGCTGGTGTTAAAAGTACAAAAAAATGGTGCAAGGAAATCTCTTAGATTTCCTTGTGCAATTTTTTGGTCCTCTCTAACGGGGGAATGCCCTCTTTGCATACATTATGCCTGACACAGGCATAATGCAGCACAAAGGGTTACAAAGTGGCGCAATGCATTCATTGTGCCACTTTGTAAATGTGGCACATCGTTTTTGGCCTTCTAACACCACATTAGCGTAAAAAAATGATGCTAATGTGGCATTGGAATGGCACTTGGGCTCTTAAATATACCCCATAGTGTTCCTTTATGGCATTCTTGAATTGTAAAAATCAAGATTTGTGTGTGCTGTGATTGGTGGTCAAAACCGTTTTTTTGGATTCTTTTTTTTGTAGACTGTCCGAGCTGGCATTGTTATCTAAATTATCATGTCTCACTTTAATCTCATTCTGATTTTCTCCATTTTAGGAATTCATACTTAACCTTGTTAAGGCCGTCTTCAGTTCCTTGCAATGAGAATGTTCATGCTTGGCACAAGTTCACTGAAACACTTTTTATCTTCTACCTCTTGTTCTTTCCCCTCAGACTCATACTCCTTAATGTAGATGGACACCACTTCCTGCTTCTTACTTAAAAATATTGGATAGATGGCCATTAACAAGGCAACACTGTTCTCAGTGCAGAATATAATTTTTTGCTATATGGAGCAGGTAATAGGTCTGTGATCAGTGTACAGTTTTCAAGATTATTATTTGTTTTTTTCCTACATTTTTTTTCGATGTAGTTAATTCCTCTCCTTGCTTAAGGCCCATGTGTTGGTGCGGTGGCTTCTTGTAGTTGTGGGGTTCACATGTCACTCCATGTCTTTAGCCTGTGTGGGATTCTTATATTGTTCCATGTTGTATTAAACTCTGCAGTGTACCTCCTGGGCTTTTAGTGGTTCCCTTTTATTTTTCGCTCTATTTTACTTTGGTTCTCTCTATTTACTGTTCCACGGCCAATTTCTGTAGGCTGTGCCCCTTTCACTTTCCTTCACTATGGGAGATATATTTACAGGAAAGGGGTGCATTGGTTCCGATGTGGCACTTTTCTTCCGTTGCCCCTACCCCACCTAACAACACCATGGTTGTGCCATACTTAAAATACGGTGCACCATGGCAGTCGTTAGGACAAAAGCGTCAACATTTTTGACGCTATTGTGGCACTTTGCTGCACTAGTGTCAAAAATGTTGTCACTAATGCAGCAAAGCACAGGGAGGCCCATTGATTAAAATGGGTGCGTCATTTTAACCCCTGCTCTGAGCAGGTGTTAAAAACGATGGAAAAAATGGCACAGTGCAATGTTGTAAACTTCACTGTGCCATTTTTAGGGCCTCCCTGCGTTGGAACGCCCCCCTTGCATACATTATGCCTGGCGCAGGTATAATGTGACGCAAGGGTTTACAAAGTGGCACAATGCAAGCATTGCAACACTCTGTAAATACAGCGTGGGAGAAAGGCCTCTTTCACGCAGCCTTAGCATAAAAAAATGACGGTAGGGCAGCGCAAGGTGGCGCTAGGGACTTGTAAATATGCCTCTATATTTCAAAGCTTCTTAACTTCTAATTGCAATGGACCTGTACTATTCGTGGAAACAAAATCCACTGTGTTTTGGCTGATCTTTCTCATTTAAAAATATTTTTTAGGTAACATTCTATTGGTTTAATTATTAACTATTCTGAGTCCATATCTTTGCTAGAGGCACATCATTAGGTTCTACATTTTCATGCATTGCCCATTTCCACTTTCTCAATTTATCCATGTCCCCTTATTAAACATTTCCTCCGAAAACGATATTCTTCTCTCTATCCTTTCAGCTAGGACTTAATTTGTAAGGTGTATTATATGAAGGCCAATATTTTTTTAAGGCGACAGCCATCTATTCCCATCGTTGGCCTGGCCCACTTGTATTGCATACTTCTACCATTCGTGCTGGCTGCCCCCTGCCCACATGCACACCACCCATAGCCTTTCATGCTCTGACTACCCAGCTGGATGATTTTCGGTTGAGATGTAGATCCAAGGTGCATGACGGTATGCTTTAACTTTTAGCTTAGAGTCCTGAAAATTGTGCGGTCAGTTTACACAATAGAAGTACTCTTTACATATCTAACAAAAATTAACCAAATGGGTACAAGCATGCTTTGGTCAATAAATTGAAATTTTACAGGACCATTTTCATAAAAGTTAGCTAAAAGGCCATATTTTCTGAAAGGGTCCTTGTGAAAAATTTCTTAACAGTCATGGTCTGGTTTTAGACAGCGATGAATCCTCCGCTATGGTGGAGGAGCTTTGCTCTCCCCCCCTCCAGCAGCAGCAGCAGCAGCAGCAGCAGCAGCAGCAGCTGCAAATTGAAAAATAAAAATGATAATCATCAAAGTGGGCCAGCCAAACACATATGTGCACTGAGCTCTCTCTAACCCAGCACTCGTGCGAGAGCAGCATTTGGATTGGCTGCTGGACAGGCTGGGCGCCTTTGCCTGCAAGTGGAGCTAGAAGAGCGCAGCGGTGGCGATGAGGCAGGTGAGGTACGTTTATTTTTTTTAATGTTTTTTTATGTTGTGTTTGTTTTGTGCCCCTGCCTGCTGCTTTGCCCCTACAGGAGTCGCCCCTGGTTTTAGAGGGCCAAGACTAGGGGTACACTTCAGTAATCAGCAAGCTATATGCAGTGAATTTGAAACAAACTAAGGTGTGAAAGAAACTCTTCAGGCCCCTTGCAGGTTTTAAAAGGGATGATTAAGGCTACCACGAAGTCAGGCAGGGCTAGGGACCGTGCAGGCTCATGAACTGATACAGTCCATTGATGGTTCCAGGCTCCTAACAACTCCTAGACCAATGGAAGATGCTGTTGGTTAAGAATGCCTCCTAGGTTTGATCAGGTGATCTTTGTTGTAGGAGCTCATCACCTCTGGGCAGCTGTGCCTTGCTTGTGTTCTCATAGTATAGGCTGCTTCTCTCTTCTTCGTGGCAGTTAACCTTCTAATGGACCAAGCAAGTCTACTCTAGCTTTTAGTCCTTGTGGGTGATGCAACACCGATCTAGGATGCCTACTACCTTCCAAATCCAAATTGATTGCAAGGAACTGGTTTTGGGGGGCTGGTGGGTATTCCTTATCAAGATTAGTCCATGGGCATCCATAATAAATATTGCAGTGTACTCAAAATTGTGGTGGCTCACTGTAGGCGAAGACTGTTTCTTACTTTAGACCAAAGAGTTTCTAATGAACATTGACCTCTAATGTTTAAGGAAGTCCTACTGGTTTATTACACTGTAAAATCTATTTTAATTCACTTATGAAAACCGTACCATAGGTACAAGGAAAATGGGAATTAGTTTAAAAAGTAAAACACACCTAAAACACACAGACAAGAACTACCAAATATAATGTTCTTGAATAGGAGTGACTTTCAATCTATGGAATCTCCAACCCGTTCCACAAAGTACCATGAAAGTCAATTCGGAGTCACCAGGGGTCACAACTGCGATTCCTAGGCCACCTGTTGCGACCCCTGCCTCTTTGCTTGCGACCCCTGGCTCTCATCAACGTTTGTCTGGACACACCAGCCGTTTGGCTCCTTCAAAAAAGCATTATGTTTATGTTTCAAATGTGGATAGCTTTTCTTGGATTTCCAGCGTTCCGTGATGCTAACCACATTGTGCGATGTTGCAGTTATACTGTTTGCATTGTAATGTAGGCAAAGCGCTGGGAGCTTCATGGCTGGCATTTTGCAGTATGTATTTGTCTTCGGCGCATGTACTTCTGTAGAAGTGTGGCACTGAATTTAAGGCTGAAGCGTGAAGTCGCTGGTTGCAGAGTTGTAGCGCCACTTTCCCGAAGAGCTGGAACCCCGAGCCCGGCAGGCACGTGCTCCAGCGTAGCTGTGCAGTGTCTCTTTACCCAGCCCCGGAAGTCCACGCCACGCTGCTGATGTATATGAAGGAATGCCGTGGCCAGGGCTTGGGACAGCTCAGCAGGTGCTTTAATTACAAGATCAGAAGGGGGCAAGCAGGCATCACATTGTATATTGATTCTTTTTTTAAAAATAATTTTCTTTATGTGGAATAATGTTTGTCTTTACAACAAAAGAGCTGTTCTCTTTATTTCTGAATAATTACTAGTATACATTCATAACACTTAAGCAAAGAACTGTTTCCATTCTCTCTACAGCGAAAAATAAAACTATTATCATTTTTTATATAACATAACTGAAGAACAGATTTCATTCTCTGAACCACATTCATAAATGAAGAACGCAAAAAGGTGTTTCCTTCCTGGATGAGATAAACAAAGAAATGTCACTGTTTGTCGAAGCACATAATCGATGTTGAACTGTTTCGAACTTCCAGTTTGAAGGAGCAGTACAGTCATGCTTTAGCACACTTTCCTACATCACGTAGGAGCAGACGGGCGCACTATCGCAGGCTGTGTTTTAAATGGATCACACTGTCCTGCTGTGACACAACTATCATTAAATATGTTATTTAACAATAAATAAAAAACAGAAATCTCAATTTTTTTCAATGTTCTTAGCTATTCTGTGATTACGAAAGCCACATCAAGATACAGAATGGCTTGGGTCACTTTCATTTCTGATGCCCCTAGCCATAATTCGAGCTTTAGGATATGAGAAAAAATGAATACGTGAAAGTAAGTGCATGTGAAAAGAATATAGTTGCCTTTCTAATTCCTAATTCTTCATTTTTCCAAATACTGGTCAGGTAGCATTTGTTTCAAGAAAAATCATGACCGAATCCATAGCTACCAGTTGTTGATAAGGCTTGTGTGCAATATTTCCATTGCCATTCTACTGACTAATTTGTGACACTTTGAGTGAGTATGTATCACCAGTGTAAACAAGCAGTGGAGATCGCATAGCGGAAAAAATACCAGAAATAATCTATCCTCTTTTTCACTGGGTGATGCCCTAGTGAAATGTCCTTCAAACAGGTGCCACACCCCTCAAATGCTATTGTATTACACTAACCTGTTTCCCCTTTCTTAAATGATAGTCCTGGAAACAACTGTTGCATCGTGATATGTAACAGGCATTCCGATCAGTCACAGAGGCTGAAGCTAATTTCTCAAGGGAAAGACATCCACGTTTATTAATATTGCATTGTATTCCAATATTTAAATAGTGCTTACTATCTCTATGTGGGCACCGAAGCGCTCACCTACATGGGTATCATACTACACCTTTGTGTGGGTGCTCCTGGAACGGTGTTGTTTTTGGTTTCATCCTATGTGGAAAGTGTTTCCATATCATGCATGAGGGCCGCTGAGGTGCTGTTATCGTGCTATGAGACATAGGCCCATATTGATACTTTTTTACGCTAATCAGGGCTTGGGCAGATTTGCGTCAAAAAGTTTACCACCAGTTGACGCCATTCCAATGCACCAGCCGGGTGCCTAATTTATGGAATGACGTTAGCCGGCGCTGAGGCCTGGTTAGCGTCAAAATAAATGACTCTAACCAGGCAGCGGAGGTGTAGGGAAGAATGGGGGTTGTGTGTCAAAGACTGGTGCAAGTCAGGTTAGAGAAAAAAAAATTGGCTCTAACCTGACTTGCGCCATTTTTTGACGCACAACCCCCCTGGAAATGACTCCTGTCTTAGCAAAGACAGGAGTCATGCCCCCCTGCCCAGGGGACTTCTGTTCCCTGGGCATGGTCATTTAGCACAGTGGCATGTGGGGGGGCCCAAATTAGCCCCCCTATGCCACTTAAAATAAATTAAAAAAAATACTTACCTGCACTTACCTGCGCTCACCATAGATGGGTCCCCCCATCCATGGGTGTCCTCCAGGGGTGGGCGAGGGTGGCAGGGGGTGTCCCTGGGTACAGGGAAGGGCACCTGTGGACTACTTCCATGGTCTCCCACCATGGAAAAGAACCCACAGGTCCCTTAACGCCTGCCTTGACCCAGCATTAATTTTTTACGCAAATCGGGATTTACGTCATTTTCCGGCTCCGCCTCCCAGCCGTGCGCCATTTTTGCCCGGTTGGATAAATATGGCGCATGGGTGTTTAAGTCATTTTTTGGACGGGAACGTTTACCATGCATGTCATTAACGCAAGGCGGTTTCACACATCCAGAAAAAGATGCACACTGAGATATTTTGACGTTAGCAGGGTCTAGCGTCAAAGTATAAATATGGTCTTAGTTTTGGGCCAAATTTGTGTCAAACGAAAATTACGCAAATCCGGCGCAAACAGAGTATAAATATGGGCCAAAGTCCTTAAAAGTGTGATGGATGAAGAAATGTGAGAGGCAGGTGCACAGGTCACGGCTTTCAGTGAGCTGGCAGGTTTCAACAACTCTGCAAGTTCCTTTATGGTATTTCTAATGTCAAAGTCCACTTAGCTGGTTACTGCACAGTGTTGTTCATTCTAGTATATTTTGTGTAAAGTTTATCATTCTGAGCAGGCATAGGTTGGAGGAAGACATGGGTCAGGGATCTGTTGGAATGGACTTTACTATTATCATCCCAAATCTGATAGCCATTGTGAGATGTCAAAAGGCGGTTATAGCATGTAAGTAGTTGGTACCTGCAATTATGAACTAAAATAAAGTCCCCCGTTGGCCAGTGGTATGTGGCAGTCTCTTCAGCCATTCCATGCCTGTTCAGTTTGGTATGTGTGGTGTATTGCTGTGGATGGTATACTACAGGGCAATGGACTCAACTCATACAGTTTTGCCTTTTGTGAGTCTGAGAGTGTGAAGCAGTATAAGAAAATTATTCTGCAGTCTGTATGAACTACACTTGACTGCTAAACCACTGGGTTTTATGCTATTAATGTGTTTTATATATTGTTTTGCATTGTAATTGCATTTACATAGCACTCAGTACCACTGAAGAATTATTGTAGCCCTTTATATGGGGCAGCATGTTGCTTTGGAACCCAGGATTAGGAGTTTTTTTTGGCTTATTGTTGGTTAGTTTTGAACTCTTAAGAAGACTATGCCCCTCATTTACTCCAGTTTCTACATAGTAGAGTAAATTTATAGGAGTTAGGTGTGATCATTAATGGAAGAGGGTTGATATGAGAACTCATGCATTGGTTGGTTGTGTATTAAATGAGCTACAATAGATTAGGTAGCCTGCAGGGGTATGCCTTTTAAAGGAAAGGTTGTGATGTTTGAAATGAAGTGTGGGAAATTTGTAGAGATACAAGAATATGGATTAAGGCAAACATGTATGTGACTTAGAATAGGCTGCGCTTAAAGAGAGGTGGCATGCAGAGGATGGAAAGCAAGTAGAGAGTCATTTGATAGAGTAAGTAGAGTGGACAATCAAAGTTTTAAGTCAAAGTCAGTCTTTATGCAGAATTTTGTAGATATTGTGGAGGCTTCTTGAGGTTGCACTCAAAACTGTAGAAAGAAACAACTTCATTTGCATGTGTTGCTGTATCATTGTAGGCCAAGAGAACACCACCATCACCGTGTTAAAATAAACTTGGTTTCATTTTTTCATAAATCTAACAGAAGGAAAACACCATGCAGGAAAGTTGTACTTTAATTTATTGTGCTTGAGATGTATTTAGGGTGGGAAGGATAACAGAGTCTGTTTTAGTGAAACTGTGTAAAGTAATGTTTCATGGGGCAGAACGCACTGGGGTTGTCTCCAGTCTGAAGCACCCAGATCATAGACACAATATAGTGTGATATTTTGAATCCGAAAGTCATTCAGCTTTCCTGTTCCAGTAACCAAATGTACAGAATGAAAGGCCCTGCCTAAAAACCTCTTTACCTGAACAGTAGAAAGTGGTCTTCCCCTCCCCCCTGATACTTACCATCTACCAACCTGCAGTACTCAGGAAAAACAAGTAATAGACAGCTCCTTCCTAACAAGGTCCTCATTGTATTTCAAAAGATGAACCATGTCCGCACTCTCTTACTTCATTGTCTGATCTCCGCCTTCAAGCCATAGGAATGCACTCTTTAGAAAATGATGCCCTGCATTTACTCCAGTTTCTATATAGTAGAGTAAATTAATAGGTTTTAGGTGTGATCTCTAGTGGAAGAGGGTTGGTATGAGAACTCATGCATTTGGTGGTATTAATAAATGAGCTCCAGCAGATTAGGTAGTCTGCAGGAGTATGACTTTTAAAGTAGACATTGTGATCTTTGATATGAAGCTAGAAAATTTGTAGAGATACAAGAATATGGATCAAGGCAAACATGCATGTGACTTAGAGTAGGCTGTGCTTGAAGAGAGGTGGCATGCAGAGGATGGAGATGAAGGAGAGAGTTATTCGATAGAGAAAGAAGCGTCACCAATCAACGTTTTAAGCCAAAGTCAGTCTTTATGCAGGGTTTTTAGGAATATTGTGGAGATTGCATGCAAAACTGCAGAAAGAAATAACTTTATTTGCATGTGTTGCAACATCATTGTAGGCCATAAGAACACCAGCGTGGGTACACACCACCATCACCTGTTAAAATAAAATGGTTTCATTTTCTTAAAAATCTAATGGAAGGAAAACTTAAAACAGGGAAGTTGTGCTTTAAATCTTTGTGCTGGAGATGCTCTTAGGGTGGGATGAAGGATAACAGCGTCTGTTTTAGTGAAATTGTGTAAAGATACGTTTCATGGGGTAGGACGCACTGGGGTTGTCTCCAGTCTGAAGCACCCAGAACATAGGCACAATGAAGTGTGATATCTTGCATCTGGCTTTCATTCAGCCTTCCTATAACAGTAATCAGACACTAAAAATGAAAGGCCCTGCCTAAAAACGTATTCACCTAAACAATAGAAGCTGGTCTTCCCCTCCCCCCTCGTACTTACCATCTACCAACCTCAGTACTCAGGACAAATAAAGTAATCAGCAGTCCCTTCCTAACAAGGTCCTCATTGAATTTCTAAAGATGACTTATGTCTGCACTCTCTCACTTCACTGGATGATCTCTGTCTTCAAGCTATAGGAGTGCAGACAATACACTTCCACTGTCCGGGGAGGTGGTAGCATTTGTTTGTCTTGAGTTGAGAAGCAAGGCAAAGGGCGTACAATTTAGATAAGATTTTGCACCATGAAAATGTAGACATGAAGGCTTCATGCTAATAGCTTGATCAACCATTCGGAATCATGAGATACAAGCAAATGCTTTCAACAAAGTCACAGGATGCTAAAAGCCAGACAGTGTGATAGAAATATCTTGGGGTGCTCCATATTCATTGCAGTGATGCAGTGAGAGACACCTAGGTATTCTATTTTGTTTCTCGCAGTGAACAAGTATGATAAGCCTGCCTGGGGACGCTGTTTATTTTGCAGAAATGCCAGGAGTGTTCTTGTTTCCACACTGCAATGCACTGGAAGGCATGTCTGTGGTGTTCATTATTAATGGAGTAAAACAACTGGAAACACAATGCGTATAGCTGTTGTTTATTGCATCCAGCGATACAGAGAGATTTTAGGTGTGCAGATACGGTGTGATACAGTGGGATAGGTTTCATCTGTGCCCTACATAGTTCAGTAGAATATTTGGTAAGCGTACTCAACATCATTCATTACTAAAGGTGAAGAAGAGTCCCAGGCTAAACAATCTTTCCATCAAATACTCTCCAACTTGACATTCAAATTATTTTAGTTTTCACCATTTTTGTAGTATGCATTTTGTAGATCTATAATATATATGTTATATGTTGTAAGTCTTCCAGGCCTTGGAAGTGATCCCCTGCCTTACATTCTCCTTTTTGTTGTGTATAGTGCTCCTTTGCTAGCCACCCAGCTATGATTGTGCTACAGTAACACCAAATCAAAAATACAAACATAAATACTGTGCTGTGGATTTTACGAACACTAGCCAGGATGAGCATATTACAGAGAAGTGATCAAGGAGAGGAGTTACCTTGCATTAGAGCCTGTATCCTGTACTAAATTCCCACCAGTGCCATAAAGAAAGTACATTGTTTAGTTAAGTCAAGAGTTTAGCGGCCCCTCCCCGCCTGATTATTGCTCGCTTATTAAACTATTGGGATCGAAACGCTGCTCTCCGCCAAGCCTGTGATAAGGCCCTGCTACAGTATCAGGGTATGACTCTGTTGCTATACCCAAATTTCACTCCTATGGTCCAGAAGGCTTGACGTAAATATGCTGATGTAAAGAATTTGCTGCAGCGAGCTGGCCTGCGCTATGGGATGCTATACTCTGCTTATTTAAACATTGAAGTGAATGACAAACACCATGTTTTTCACACCAGCGGATGCAGCACGTTTTTGCAAACAGCTGAAATTGGACCAGTCTGCAACTGGATGCAGCTCCTCTGGGGATTCCCCGTGCTGCTTACTGGCGGAGACACACGGTCTTAGGCACCAATGGTATTTACCTGCTCACATGAATGCTCACTGGGCTGCTGCATGCTTATCTCTAATGTTATATGCTGATCCCACTGAAATGTTTCTCGCTAACCTTTTGTTACCACAGGCAGACGTATATTGACTTCTGTTTCTTAATTCTCCTTCCATATGGCGATACGAGTGTCCCTCTGACGGAGCGGTGTACTCCGTCTTATTGTTTGTTGAGTTATTGTTGGGTTTGGGAATTTCATTGGAAATCTGTTTGTCTGGTGTGGGAGGAGGATGGGTGTTGCTTATGTTATTTCCAAATCTTTTTTTTGTATATTTCTATTATTTACATGAATGGCAAAGCACTGCATGATAATTGATCTATCTCCATTTATATTCCCCCACAACTATGATGCACCACCCAAAGGTGACTTTACTCTTGACATCTCTTACGCGACATGGAACATTAGTGGGCTGAACAATCCCAGGAAGGGCCAACAGGTCCATACATACTAAAGTAGGCATAGCATCAAGCTCGCCTTTTTACAAGAAACTCACATAGCGCCCTCTGTGACCTGTACTTTCGCTTTGCAGTGGGGAGGGAATCGCTATTTTGCTTACTATAGTTCCTATTCCAGGAGGGGTATGCATACTCGTCCATAAGAGCCTTCCTTTTGTGTGCCAGGAATCATTGTGTGACTCAGAGGGGCATTATTTAATTGTTCGTTTGTCTCTGACTGGCGTTTCTCTCCTCCTTGTCAACGTCTATGTGCCCAATACAGACTCCCTGGAGTTTTTCCGGGGCCTATTGGCGCAGATGGAACGTTTCCATCCTAACCACATCCTACTAGGCAGAGACTTTAATCTCACTTGCCTCCCACAACTTGATGCTACCGGTGCGCCCACAATCCTACCGCTGCAGCTTATACATTCTACTCCAGCTACCATGGCTTGTGGCCCGAGATTGATCATTGCACGTGACCTCATCTGCTTCCCTCTGGCTTGTTGGGATTTCCCACAAATGCATTACATGACACTGTATTCCGCTCCGAAGTCCGCAATGTTATAGTGGAGCATTTCGGTCTCAGAGCAGGCACCGTTCAAAAATATGCAGCACTCGAACGCTTTCAAGGCCTACATCAGCGGGGTGTGCATTGCCAAACATGCTGCGGTATTGCATTCTATTAGGGAAGACCTTGCTCGAATTGAAAGTGAGCTATAAGCGCTAGATCAGCAGGCTATATCGGCACCTACATCGGAGATCCCCCCACAGAGAGCCTCCTTGGTGCAGGACTTTCATGAGGCTGCTAATCACGAGGTGCTATATCTCAGCAAATACGCCACAGCGAGGCATTAAGGGGACGGCAAACGACCTGGCCCCACACTTGCACGCCTATTACACACATTATATCAATCCTGCTATGTTACTGTAAAGAGTATGCGGTGAGCCATTCGGGCTCTCCCTGTTTGTATAACGTGCTCTGCGTGTCCAGGAGGGGTGCAGAGCACGGGTATAAATAAAGAACGAACTGCGGTGACGCAGTTCCGAGTGTGCCAGCAAGCAAGCATGGTCTCCGTGTCTTTATTATAATGACACACTAGCAGAAACTACATTGGCGACGAGCGGGAGACAGATATACCACGCAATTGATATGAAATGTAACGCATCAATAACGAGGTGAAGCCCTTCCCCGCCCTCGGCGAGAACGTACTGGTGCGGACGAGGTGTGGCGTCGACTGCTGCAACGGTGGAGGCGCTGCGTGGCCTCGGTGACAAGGGCGATTGTTGGTCCTGGCTCGGGGGAGCCCGACCGCCTCGTGTCCTGCCCGAAGAGTGTGCGGCCTAATATGCGGCTTGGCTTCCTGCCCGGGGAAGTCGGAGACGGTGAGCCACGCCCACGCCCCAAGGGAAACATCACGCGGAGCGAAGCGCTCCGACGAGCGCTCTGCCTATGGGCGTCCTGTTGCTAAGGGAGAGCAACAGTGAATGCCGATTGATTTCCCAAGGCCGGAGACTCTCCCTGCACGGCCTCCGAGAGGGCGTGTCTCCTTGGTATAAAACTGGAGACTGGTGCAAGCAGAAAGCTCCAATCTGAGCTGGCAGGCAGAGACCTGTGTCCAATAAAAAAAAAAAAAAAAGAAAAAAAGAAGAACAAACGTATAGAGAGTCCTCTGCCAATGACCACAGGGTACACTCTACAATAAACAAAAGTAAGGAAAAAAAGCACTGAACACATAACAGGAAAAAAGGGTGAAGTTCAAAGAAAAGAGAAAAAAAAAATAGGAATAAAACGTTAGCCTCTGTAAACCAGTGGAGTGTGAGAGTGCAAATATGAGTGCCCCGCCCCAAGATAATGCCAATCCACCACCACCACCAGGAAATCCCCAGCTCCCGGCACAGTTAAATAACAGTGTTCACTCCTCAGTCACATCATTACCACCATTTAGCCAACTGATTGATCCGGCCACTGCCGCGCCCAGATGGCGTTTGTGGATAAATCGCCTAGAAAACTATTTTTGCGCTACAAGGGAAACGGATGGGGCAGTACGAAGGTCTGTAATGCTGTTGATGGGTGGAGATGAACTACAAGAGCTGTTTGATTCCCTTCCTGATACAGGGGACAAGTCTGATTTTGATGCGGCAGTAACCGCTTTAAATAGACACTTTGATCCTCAACTTAACTCCGATTATGAACGTTTCAAACTGAGACAGGCGCAACAAACAGAAGTTGAGTCGATGGACATGTTTTACGCCAGGTTGATAAAGCTGGTGAGTTCGTGCACAGGACTCAACCAGCAAGAAGAGATCCGAGCTCAGATCATTCAAGGCTGCAGGTCCAATGCCTTAAGAAAGCTTATTCTTCGACAGCAGGGTATGTCCCTTGACGATATTCTGATTCTTGCACGGTCGCATGAACTGTCTGTGGTACGGGCAGACGCAATGGCGGCTGTGAGAGGTCAATCGTTGGCTGCAGCGTCATCGACCCGTGCTGTCCAAGTGAAAGAGGAGCAGGTGGACGTTGTCCAGACACGCCAGGCAGCAACGCGCAAGCCGAATCTTGCCAGATCCAGCGATAGGGCCTGTGGAAGCTGTGGCTATGAACACAGAGCTAATATGGGGTGCCCGGCAAAAGGACAGTCGTGCAACCGCTGTGGTAAAGCAAATCATTTTGCAAAAGTGTGCAGGTCCAGGAGGAATAAGCCAGGGGACCAGAAGGAAAAGGATGCTAATGTCAGAGCTGTATCCAAAAGTGCTGAAGAGGTAAGGGACCACGCGACGGCGAGTGGCCCTGTTTTTGAGGAAGAGGACATTTTTGTAATTTCTTTCACGGGAGGGAGGCAACAAAAAAAGAGACTGCCTCCCATGAGCGATGTACACGTCAATGGCATGTTGGTATCAGTACTCATTGACACAGGGGCGTCAGTCAATGTCATGGATGAAACCCTCTTCCAGCAATTGACTCCTACCCCGCCACTTACCCCTACGGCTATCAAGATATACAACTATGGAGGACGAGACCCCCTTCCTCTCAAAGGAACTGTGGAAGTGTCTGTGACCAGTGAGGACAGATCAACAGAGGCAAAGTTCTATGTGGTGGCTGGGAATCGCGGCACTCTGTTAGGGTGTCACACGGCAGAATATTTAGAACTGGTGTTCTTTGCACGTCAAGTTTATGACACTCAGGTGGAATGCTTCCTCAATGAGTTTCCGCAGCTCTTTGAGGGGCTGGGACGTTTGAAAGGAAAACGCATTAAACTGCATTTAGACCACAGTGTGGTTCCTGTGGTGTTAAGGCATCGTCGGGTGCCGTTCCATTTGCGCCCTGCCGTTGAGAAAGAGTTGCAACTGCTTGAAGACCAAGGAGTCATTAAAAAGGTAGATGGGCCTACGCCCTGGGTCTCAACGTTGGTGATCGCGCCAAAACCCAAACAACCTGGAGCTATTCGCCTCTGTGTCGACATGCGGTTGCCGAATAAAGCCATTCGAGGGGAGCAACACATAACGCCCACAATCGATGACATCATCTCAGATCTGAATGGGGCACAGTGGTTCTCAAAACTGGATCTTAACGCTGGGTATCATCAACTAGAACTAGATCCTGAGAGTAGGAACATCACCACTTTCTCGATGCATGTAGGGTTGAGAAGATATAAGAGACTAAGGCCCTCATTCTGACCCTGGCGGTCGGCGGAGAGGCGGCGGTCGGACCGCGACCAGACCGGCGGTAAAAAAAATGGCATTCTGACCGCGGCGGTCACCGCCGCGATCGACCGCAACTTCACCACTCCGACCGCCACGGCGGTCATGACCGCCGGGCTGGAGGTTGCGCTCTCCAGCCCGGCGGTCGACCCAAGACCGCCAAGGGTATCATGACCCTGCTTACCGCCACGGTTTCTGGCGGTCGGGAACCGCCATGCGAACCATGGCGGTAGGCACTATCGGGACCAGGGAATTCCTTCCCTGGCACTGAAAGGGGTCTCCCCCACCCCCCACTAGTCCTCCCCCCACACCCTCCACCCCCCTGCCACGCTCAGAGATGTTACAAACCCCCACCCCGACATGCACATACACGCACCCCGACATGCACACACCCCCAACATGCACATATACACACCCCCTACACACACACATACACGACGGGGACACATACCCGCACACATACATGCAGACATGTGCACCCGCCGAACTGCACACATTACCCATTGACACAGCAGCACCCCCCGCCCGCATACACGCACTCACACACCCCCTCTACACACTCACACGCACACCCCCATGCACGCACACATCACACAACACCCCCCCTCCCCCTCCCCTCACGGACGATCAACTCACCTTGTGCGTTGGTCCTCCGGGAGGCGATGGGAGCCATAGGGACGTGACCGCCAACAGAAGACCGCCAACAGAAGACCGCCACACAGAAATGTGGGTCGTAATTCTGTGGGCGGTGTTCTGCTGGCGTGGCGGTGGAGGTTGACCAGTCTCCACTTTCCCGCCGACCGCCAGTGTGGCTGCTGGCGGTTTTCCGGCGGAACGCTGCCAGCGGTCGGAATACGCGCAGCGGCATACCGCCGCGGCTGGCGGTCTTCACCGCGGCGGTAACTCGGCGGTCTTGCGAAAAGACCGCCAGGGTCAGAATGACCCCCTAAGTTTTGGGGTGTCCTCGGGCCGCCAAGGTGTTTCAGAATGCGATCAGAAAGACTTTGTCTGGATTACCAGGAGTAATCAACTTGAGTGATGACATTTTGATACACTCCAGGACGAGAGAGGAGCATCATCGTCATCTAAGAGCGACGTTGCAAAGACTAGCAGAAGCAGGATTAACACTTCACAAAAAGAAGTGTGCCTTTTATCAAACATCTGTAGATTTTTTCGGTTACATCTTTTCGAAAGATGGTCTGCAAGTGGATCTACGGAAGGCTGAAGCAATCCGTCAAGCCCCTGTTCCACAAAATCCCACAGAAGTGCGCAGTTTCCTGGGGATGGCCACGTATTGTGGAAGGTTCATACCACAGCTTGCCACCATGTCTGAACCTCTTCGACAGCTCACAAAAGGGCAACACCGCTGGGAGTGGACTCCAGATGCACACAAGGCGTTCGTAGACATTAAGGCCGCGTTGCTGGATAGGTCTACTATGGCTTATTTTAACCCTCGCAGGCGAACAGAAGTGGTGGTGGATGCGAGCCCTGTTGGGCTTGGGGCTGTTCTTCTTCAAGAGCAGAGACATCAAGAGTGGATCCCTGTTGCATATGCCAGCCGGGCTTTGTCGGCGGTTGAAACAAGGTATGCACAGATTGAGAACGAAGCTCTAGCTATTCGATGGGCATACCGGCACTTTCATTTGTATCTGTATGGGCATGAGTTTCAAATAGTAACTGATCACAAGCCTTTGGTTTAGTTGTTTGCGGGTAGCCCACGTCTTGCACCTCCGAGAATTGAACGATGGACTGTTCGGCTTCAACCTTATAGATTTACAGTCATTTATCGACCTGGGGCGAACAATCCAGCAGACTATTTGTCTCGCCACCCTTCTCCTAAGGTGCCTGATGTTCACCAAGAGCAGGATGAAAAGAGCACTGAGGTTTTTGTCAGCATGGACGTGCAGTCGGCATGTCCTAATGCTCTTCTCGTAACTGACATTGTAAGTGCTACCCAGGATGATGTGATGCTGAGTCATGTTAAAGAGGCGTTGAACTATAAGAAATGGAAATATTTTCTAGAGAAGACAAATGTGTCCTGCCCAGATCAGAAGTTAGCTATGCAAAGCATATGGAAGGTGCGTGATGAACTGTCTACAGATAATGCTGGGCTAATCCTGAGGGGAAGGAGAATTGTGCTTCCTCAGTGTCTATGGTCTCGAGTGATTGAGTTGGCTCATCAAGGGCATCAAGGTGCTGCCAATACCAAAGCGAGGTTACATGCCAAAGTGTGGTTCCCTGGCATGGACAGTCAAGTTGATGAAATGGTAGGGAAGTGTTACTCCTGTATCATCACATCGGTGGAGCCTCCGAATTGCCCAGTGGTGACTGAACCTGCTACTTTGAAACCATGGGCCAAGGTGAGCATGGACTTTGGGAGTTTTCCAGATGGAAGGCTGACCGCTGTTTTGATCGATTCCTACACAAAATTCCCTGTGGTCGAGGTTGTAGCGTCCACGGCGTTTGAAAATGTACGGCCAGTTCTTCAGAAGACATTTGCATTGTTTGGGCTGCCCGACGAAATTAGAACAGACAATGGTCCTCCGTTCCAGGGGCAAGGGTTTCACTCGTATCTTGATAGGTTGGCGATTCATCATCGTAAGATAATGCCCTACTGGCCTCAGGCAAATGGGGACATTGAAAGATTTATGCGAACTTTGAATAGGGCCCTCAGGATTGGAGTTGAGCAAAGAGAAGACAGTGAACAGTGTTTGTACCAGTTCTTGAGTGCTTATCGTCAAACACCCCATAGCACCACTGGGTGCGCCCCCTCCGCTCTAATGTTCAAAGTGTCTCCATGTGACTGTATTCCATCAGGTCCTAAGTGGAAACCTCCTGTGCTGGATGTTAAGGCCACTCAAAGATGACGGGAAATTACTAATCAGAGGGCCAGTGTAAAACGAAGAGCCAAGTATCGAGGGTTTCAAGAAGGTGATCGAGTGGTGGTGAGATGTCGGCGAGGAGGAGGAAAGTTTAGGACACCGTTTGAGCCTGAGGTGTGGGAGGTTATTGGTGTAAAAGGAGCGATGATAACTGCGGCCAGAGGAAGACAGAGAGTGACACGAAATGTGTCACATTTTCGTAGAGCTGGCGTTAGAGCGTCGGCTGAAGAAGAAGGAGAAATGGATGACATAACATGTGGTTCACCAATGATGTCTGAAGAGACCAAGAGTGTCACAGGGCCTGTACTGACTGAGCAAATCAGGCCTGGTTTTGCTCCTGAGCATGGAGGTTTGCGCACTAGAAGTGCGAGGTATGACTTACGCCCCAATCCCGTCCCAAGTAGTCAGCTGAAAGATTTTGTCTGTCAAGCAGGCTGTTCGTGAACTGTGTTTAACTACCATCTTTCAGCGACGGAACACTGTTGAAGACTGATGTTGACAGTATGAGAAGATGTCCAGATGTCTAAAGTGGACAGTGTTTGTGGGGATGGGAACGTAGGTTGTTCCGGAGTTACAGTATTTTGGTTCATTTGTTATTTCTCTTATCTTCCTTCACTCACTCCCCTTTTTGGGGTCCGTGGGGTAATGTTCAATCATTTGTTTAAGTTCATCCGTTAATCTTTGTCCATGTGGAGTAAAACATGGGGGGGATGTAAAGAGTATGCGGGGAGCCAATCGGGCTCTCCCTGTTTGTATAACGTGCTCTGCGTGTCAGGGAGGGGCGCAGAGCACGGGTATAAATAAAGAACGAATTGCGGTGACGCAGTTCCGAGTGTGCCAGCAAGCAAGCATGGTCTCTGTGTCTTTATTATAATGACACACTAGCAGAAACTACAGTTACTACTCTCCAGGTCGATAATGGGGAGATGGTTGCAGGCACCCACGACATCCTGTCCACTTTCATGGCGTATTACCGATCTTTATATATGACGTGCACTTCCGCAACCGTGGCTGAACTTACTGATTACTTTTCTGAGGTCGCTGTGGTGTGGCTCGCAACTGACAAGCAACATTTCCTGGTCTCGCCCATCAGGGCCGAGGGGGTGTCCCAGGCTTTTGACTCTCTCAACAGTTCTATGCTGAGTACCTCGATCAGGGCTTACTCCCACCTTCTATGCGTGAGGTGGTGGTTGTACCTCTCCTTAAACCCAGGAAGCCCCTCCAGCACTGCACCTCAAATCGGCCATTGTCACTACTCAACCATGACAATAAGATCCTAGCTAAAAGCATCCTCATCTGTCCTTATGAATGGAAATAGTAACAGCCCCATGTAATCAAGATTTGTATCCCACCGATCCACTTCAACTAATTTGCATACGGTTTTCACCATCCTTAATCAGAAGTCGCAGGACCTTCCCACAGATGTGGTTCTGCTTGTTACCGAAAAGGCTTTTGATTTTCTCGAGTGGCCTTTCCTTTATACCACACTATATAAATTGGGTATACTACGAGGCTTCAAGGACCTTATAGCTTTGCTTTGCACACACCCTCTGCCCAGATTTGGGTTAAGAGGGCACTGTCTGACCCATTTCCACTAACCTGTGGCACCCGCCAAGGATGTCAGCTTTACCCTCTTTTATTTATCTTTTGTATGGCTCCTCTGGTGCACTGTCTTCAGGAATGGCACATTCATAGGGGGCTCCATTTTCGCCACCTCCACACTTCTCTCTATGCGGATGACATTCTGCTATTTGTCCGGGACCCGGTCACCAATCTCTCTCCATCGATAGAAGAAGTGGTCCACTTCGGTGTTTTTTTGTGGCTTATCCATTAACTGGAATTATTCCCTCTAACTGATGTCACAGTACCCTGCCATCTCTCTTATCCCTTTATCGGGAAAGTTGACTCTACTAAATACCTGGTTATATTGTCTACAACGGTGCAGCACTGAAGTTGTTTGGCGTAACTATGGCCCGGCAGTCAATAAGCTCTCTACTCAAGTTGAGCAATGGCTAACCCTGCCCCTGTCCCTTTCTGGGAGAGTTGCCAGTATAAGGATGGTGGTACTTCAGTGATTCTTGTATTCATTCTTAAACATTCCCATTGCTTTGACCAAGCACTTTTTTACTCGCTGCGTGGCCTCCTTACACGATTGATTTGGGCTGTACGCGCCCTGTGTACGTTGGTCCACACTGATGCTCCAGTTTGAACGTGGAGGCTTTGGTGTCTCAAACTTCTATCTTTACTACCTAGTTGCCCAAGCGCATTTTGCTTTCCATTGTTACTATACTAATAATAGGGTCCAATACCTTAGTCTGGAGTGATCACAAACCACCTTATCATCTCTTTCTGTTTTGCTGCCAAAAGGCCTCTTGAGAAATCCAGAGGAAATACCAACTCTCCGAACAACCTGCTAGGCATGGACAAAACTACTCTTCTACCTAGGCTTTGATACCCTTTAAAAACCACATATTACCCTATCTAACAATCCATGGCTCCCACTCACATGTGAGCGGCTGACTCTGTGTACTCTTGCTTACCTCCAATTACACACAGTCGGTGACCCGTTTGCAGACTCCAGGCTCTGTTCGGCCACGGATGTGACAGAGGGGCATCAATCCTCTGCAATGGACAGATTCATCCTGCACATACTATACAGTACATTGCGCACTATATTGCCCACATACCCTATGGAACCAAGGGACTTTCCCCCATTACCCCTTATCTTTATGGCTTCTGACAATGTGCATTTAATTTCACGTCTGTATCACTCATCCCTGCAACTTAGACCCAGTGGGCTGGAAAAGTCACGGATAACCTGGGAGAGGGATCTGGGATCCTGCTTGCCAGACAAAATTTGGTATTATGGCTGCACTCAGATCAAACTGGTATCCAACAACTACTGTCATAAATTTGCTACATTTTAAATTTATACACCACGCATACACCACCCCCCTCGCTCTCTGTAGACTAGATCCTACACAGCCCCACCAATGTCCAAAGTGCAAGACCGGACAAGCCGATTTCCTACATTTGACCTGGGCGTTTCCTGCTATCTCTGCATACTGGGGTGCCATCTACTCTGCTCTGTATGATTAATCAAGAACTAACCCCTAACCCCTTCAGGCTCTGCTGGGGTATGTGAAGCCACTGTCAAAGTCGACTCTGCGCTTTGCTGCTATAGCACTACTGCTATCTAAGCACCGGATTGCCTTTCACTGGGGTAGTGCTATACAACCGATGTAGGCAGCCTGGCTATGGGACCTCACCTATTGTGACACTACCAATGAACTATACATCTCCCTAAAATCTCTAGCTTCTTGCCCAAAGGATATATGGCAACCTCTAAGGACATATCTTTTAACCTTGGCGACCGCCCCTCCTGTGGTGGAAAATGGACATACCCCTATTCCAGACCATATCCCCCCACTGCCTACTGACAGCCTTTAGTGCCCTGCGTTTCGTTTATGTATTTCAATCCACCCCACTTCAAAATGTATTATAATTGGTCTGGTCTTTGGTTTCTGACTGAATTGTTGTGCTTTTGCTCACATTGTTTGCATGTTCATACTTGATGTGCTGTCCCGTTCTTTTTTTTTTTATAAACAATTTTATTGTATTTAAAGGCACTACATACACAAATCTTTAAAAGACGCACCTTTCATAGGATAGAGTCTGGACAAATATAATCAGTGATAAGACAATGTATTTGATCAGGTATATATAAGAATCACATTGGTACAAGGAAGATTTCATGAGTGCCCGTCATAAAACCTTTTACAATATTCCGCCCAGCCATTTCCCCCCGATCCTTGCATATTTACGGGGACAACCCATTGTTTCATAAACTGTTATCTCTTGCCCAACACACCAGTCTACACCTCTCCTCCAGCTCGAGAGGGTCAGCAGGGTTGTGGACTTCCATTTCGCTGCAGTATCTCTTTTGGGGACCATAAAGGCCACGCCCATAAAAATCTGATCCATTCTAATGCCTCCTATACCCTCCAGGACTCCTAATAGCGCAGCCAAGGGGCATAGTGGAACCTCCCACTCCGGGAGATCAGGCAGTTCCTTCAACAGCTTAGTCCAATGACATTTTATAGGAGGACTTAACCAAGTCTTACAGTAGAAGTCTGCTGGTTGTGTATCACATTTGGGACAGGTGGGGTTCTTCAGAAGTCCCGCTCAGTGCAGTCTCGTAGGGGAGAGGTACACTCCATATAGGTAATATGTTTGAATGAGTCGCAGCTGGGATGATTTGGAGAGACGTCGTGGTGCCATTAGGGCATCCCTCAATCTTTCTCTTCTAAGGGTCCCAGCCATCCTTCCCACCTTGCCCTAACATGGGCTGATCAGCATTTTATACAACTGGGACACTCCACCCTTCCCCATGACCCACACTAGTAATTTAGCCTCAAGTGGGCTGTGTTCTGGTAGTGCCTGTGATGTGTGTCTGGACCGCATGGCAAAGTTGTAGATATTTATAGAATTGCGTCTGTACAAGCTGATAGGTCGTCTGTAATTCTTCGAAGGAACACATATGTGTCCCCCGCCATACATCTCCCAGTTGTGAGATTCCTATTTGATCCCATCTGGTAAACACTTGTAGTGCTGCTGTCTCCTTTAGACAGCTACCTCTTCATGGAGGGGTTTGTTGGGTCAAAGTGGCCGATCATCGAGTGTGCCTGAAAGCCACCTGTTATGGCAGAAACATAATTTTGGTCCCTGGGACTAACTCTTCGGAAATCGGTGATCCATATAATATGTCAAGCATTTTGGGACAGTCTAGAGTGTTTAGCTCTAATTTGTATGCTGGATCAGACCATCCCCCATGAATCAATCATGTATGACAAGCAGTGGGGGTCACCAGGTACAGATAGAAGTAGGTCATGCCCAGCCCTCCATCATATGGGCCTCTTTGACAGAGGTGCATCGCAATGCGATGTCTGGTTCCCAGCCAGAGGAAGGATGTTATGATTTTATCAAAGGCATGAAACCAGGAGCATGGCAGTGGGACCAGTAGGTTTTGTAAGGTCTATAAAAAACACAGGAGGATCATCATTTTAAAGAGCGCTATACTGCCTAATACATTCAGGGGAAGAGAGCGCCAGCTCATCACATCTGCGGTAGCACATTGTGTTAATGGTCGCAAGTTAAGGGCCCAAGTCAAGTCAGGGAGTAGTGTCACCCAGATACCCAGGTATTTAAAACTAAGTCACCTGATGGGCATAGTGTCTTGCCAGGTGAAGCAGTTTCACCATGATGACAGGGGCACTGTCACAGATTTAAAGGGGTTACTCGGAGGCCTGATGCCTCCTCAAAGCATTTCAATAGGTGTAAGGCATCTAGCCCACTGTTAATCAGGTCTGCCAGGTAAATGAGGACTTCATCTGCATAAAGCGTGATGCAGTCACTATGGTCTTTTCCCCAATTGCATCCCTTGAGCGTGGGGTCATTTCTTACTATGTGTGCAAGCGGCTCCATCGGCAGGGCGAACAGGAGTGGGGATAGTGGGCAACCCTGGTGTGTGCCACGGTGTATGGGAAAGGCCTGAGATAGAGTGCCATCAATCAGCACCTGTACACTGCCCGCACCAGCCTGCAAAAACGCAAGCCCAGACCAACCCACTTTAACACCACCTGCAGGTAGCTCCAGTCCACAGAATCAAATGCTTTTTCGAAATCCACAAAAAATAAGAGAAGGTCACATGGCAGCCAGTGACGGTGAGCCAAGTCCATCTGGAGTAGGCAGATACAATGCACGTGCTGTGCTTTTCCATGAATTCACAATAAAAAGGATGTACCAGGGTACATAGTACCGCTTGAGACGGGCAGCCAGGATAGCAGCAAAAATGTTTACATCGCCGTTTATAAGCAAAATAGGGCGATAATCTGCACATGAGCCAGATGGAGGCTGGGTCTTGGGGATCACCACTATGGTGGCCATATGCTTCCCTGAAGGAAACAAGCCCTTATGATCCACCTCTTTATATAGAGCCAGAAGTCTAGGTGTCAGGATTTCACAGAATTTTACATAATATTCGTCTGGAAGTCCTTCTGGTCCTGGGGTTTTTGCAGGGGCTAAACCTGAGCTAGCCTTCTGGATTTCCATATTGGAAATAGGTTCATCTAGGGCATCTCTCTCAATCAGAGGTAATGTGGGAAGAGAGACGTTGTTAAGGAACTGAACCGAATACTCAGTGTCAACCACCGGCGAGACAGTATAGAGGGACTGAAAATATTCAGAGAATGCTTGTGATATTTCTGGGAGGGTATACACCTTGTTGCCTCTTAGGTAATCAATCTTGGGGATAATCCCTGATGGTTGGTGATGAGACACCAGCCAATAGAGTAGTTTATGATTCTTATCCCCCCAGCCATAGACGCTAGATGTGGACGCCCTCCACAGGTGCTTAGTCGCCTCCATGGATTGATTGCGTATTTTGTCTCGAATCATAGTTAGGCAACGGGAATCTGCCGCCCTGAATTGTGTCCCTAGTTCAGCCTCAAGGCTGAGGGCCTGGGCCTCCAACAGTCTGATGCGTGACATGCGTGCTTTTTCTTGTTAACGCACAAAACCTTTGGCATAGCCACGGATCACTGACTTGCCGGACGCCCAAAAGATTCCAGGCTACAAGACGGAGCTATCGTTAATTTTAAAATATGCCTGCAACGCAGTCTGCAGATACTGAGTGCAAGCGTTATTCTGTAGATAACAAGCATTAAAATGCCACAGGGAATAGGCCTTTCTTCCAGCACACCCCATGCACACAAGAAGGGCATTACATTCTACAGCTGGTGCCAGGATGATCTATTTTAGATTGTGTGTGGTGTGCCATTGAGGTATGCGTGAATTGTTGGGTCTGTGTGTGCCATGCTCTCCACACATCACTGAGTCCCAGAGATGCGAGCCAGTCTGATAAGTGCTGTGCTGTTACACATCAGGAGGCGGAGGGTGAATCTGTTGTATCTTTCTCGGGGTCGGGTACTGCATTAAAGTCCCCCATATCAATGTCTTTCCATAGGGGAGCTCTAATAATGTTTGTTTTGGCAAGATCTCGTAGACTTGTCCTCACTGTCACCCAAGGGCAGACACACTCACCAAATTAACTGTGCAGCCCTCCACTGCACCCGTCAAAGCGATATTCCTCCCCTGAGTATCCTTAATGACCCTACCAACTACCATCGGGAAGGAGCGTCTTAACAGGACATCCACTTCTCTGAAGCCCTGGGTGAAACCGGTGTGATAAGCTCGATCATACCCTTGTCGGGTCAAGGAAGGTCAGCACTCCCAAACCAGGTGAGTTTCTTGCAACATCAAGATGTCTGTGCAGTGTCGGTGAGTGAAGGTAAAGACCGCGGCACGTTTTATCTTGTTTAGGAGACCATTAACATTAAAGGACAATATCTGTAATGGTCACGTCATAACAGTTGGCAGGGTAAATAACCTATCACTGAAGGAGGGGAACCTGACTGGCTTGTACCGTCATTTGATGCCAAGTCTACCTGGCCCTCTAATGTTTCTTGTCCCCATGATAAAATGTCCGTCCATTGATGGTGGTTGGTCCCATTTGTATGTATGCCAAAGTAGGTGCATCAAACATATGCCAAAACCAACAACAGGAACAAATTTGTTGACAACTCACATTCCTTTCCCCCAACTCCCACCCCACCCCATGTTTCCCCCAGAAGCATTTGTCACCCATATAATCACCACTCTGGAGTAAATCAACAAACAAAATGACTAAAGGGTAAGAATGTTATCAGGTCGTAGGCGACTCCTCTATGATATAGGATCATCATCAGCACCAGATCACCAAAACAGTTTACTATTCTTGGTCAATATGTGTGGTGTAGACATCAGGTAGCTGCTCCATCTCCAACACAAAATGTTAGGGCTCAGAGACAAATTAGTGTCACTACCTGAAGCACGCCCCTCAGGGTTGGGTCCCTTAGGTTAGCGCTCCTGACCTGGAATCCTGCGCCAGGGCCACTGCTGTTTCATCAACCATGGCCCACAGGGACCTGGACCCACCTCCCAGAGACGTGCCTCTCCTCCAGGAACGTTGGCATTTCTGTTAGGTCTTAGGCTTATCCTCAGTACACTGATAGTTAATGTGCCTCAAGTCCACTGGAGGATTGCTCTCGGATTGGCACAGCATCCATTCCTCATTTAGCCAGGTCCAAGCAGAGGTTGGTGTCTCAAAGAACCACATTTTTGTGTTGTAGGCAACCTGGAGTCGGGCTGGGAAAAGGAGACGGTAAGAGATCCCCATTGCTCTGAGTTTTTGTTTGATGTCAATGTAGGACCTTCGCTGTTGTTGAACTTCCTTCGTGTAATAGTTACAGGTGGCCCTCTGGCATCCATGATCAGCACCACCACTCAAGGAATTCCACCATTGGGTGGCACTCATCATTTTCGAGGATGCCAAGTAAACGTACATTGTTGCGCTTTGAGCGGTTCTCCGCATCTTCAGCATGTTGATGTAGTTCTGAGGTGCGGGCCATGAGAGATGTCACTTGGGTCTTAAGGGTTTTAATTTCACCCTCCACATCAGATAGGCGGGTTTCAACTTCCATGATTCTGTCCGTGGAGTTACAGAGATCCTGGGGCAGCAAAGCAACATACACTCTGACCTTCCCTATTTTATTTTCATCTGGTTTGCGTGATGACTGAATTGCCTGCAAGATCAGGGCCAGGCTACCCACTGGTAGAGGACTGGCTCCAGATTCCGCATGGGGGGAGGTGGTATATTGATCTATCACGCTTGGGCTGCAGAGGAGCGGGCGGACCTATCCTTACCCATGGCCACCACCTTTGAAGTCGCTATTACACTTTGTTGCCTCAGAGTCTACTCTTGTTTCGCCCCTTCCTCACCATCTAAGATGGCCAGTCACAACTTCATGCCATAGAGTCCCTCTCTCATGTAGCGTGCAGGAGAACGTAAGAGGCAGTGAGGGTGAGGGTAGGTTGCAGCAGGGTGCAGAGGTGGGGAGGAGGATTACCGCTGTATCGATGCCCTCTCCCAGGTCAGGAATAGTCAAATGACCACCAGATTCTTCATTGAGGGTTTACGTTCCAGTCCCACCCTCCATGCACCCCCAGATGGGGGGCCAAAATCAAGATCAGGTCCTACGGCCCAGTGTGGTGATTTCTTACACAGAGAGGCACACCAGTCTCCCCCTGGGCCATATCTTCTAGGTGCCAGTCGCTCAAGACAGCAGGCTGCAGACATGTAGGCCTTTTGGGGTCAGGGACACGTACTACTTGTAGCCGTATGTCACAACTGTAGTTCTTTGTACGGAGATTGTTCATGTGTGACATTTAACAAATAATCTTCAGTGACTTGTGAAGCACTCCAGCAAACCCAGGCCCATTACAAAGGAGTGTGAAGGCAAGGCCGCTTATCTATTAAAGCTTCGAGTGGTGTCACAGTCATGAGGGAGGGGCTTGTCCTCCGGGGCACTGGCACAGAGCGAGATCCAGGGCAAACTTGCAGTTTTCACCCTGTGCCCCCTCCAGGCACCCTTCACTACTTCCCCGGAACACCACTCAAGTCTCGCACTCCGTCTGGGCCGCAAAGTCATCTTTGCTGCCCCCCAGAGCCACCCAGCCTCCTTCACCACCCGAACCTGCCCGATCCACTTACTTAATCAGGGGCAGCCTACTGGTCCGGGACAACACCAGCCATGCAAGGGGATCCCAGTGCAGCAAGAGCCAGACCAGTCTGTGCTAATGCGATGTAGGCCCACCAGCATCTTCGGGCACGTTACTAGCAGTGCCACGTCCTCCCCTCTCTTAGCCTCTGGAGCCAGTCACGGCTGTTGAGTGATGCTGCCTGGAGTGTGGGAAAGACACTTCCCAGATCGCGGAGGGCTTGCAGCGGAACTTCTGGCCACTGGTCCATGTATCGTCTCGCAGGTGGGCCTGGCCCAGAGCCGTCTTTTTCTTCATCTGTGCTCACTCCTGATGAGTTCTGCACCAGCCCCAGAGCTTCAAATTACTCCGGCCTTAGTTTTACCGGGGTTCTAGGAGTCCCCAGTCGCCACAAAGGTCTCCAGACATCGGTGATCTGGGATCTAGCGCAGACGGATGGCAGAGGGGTCGGGAGCACTTCTGAAGTGTGACTGCCATCTTGACATCCCGGCCACGCCCTTGCTGTCCTGTTCTTATGCATCAAAATGTCTGTGATAAAGATTTTAAAGAAATGCAGCCTTGGGCTCTGTAAGCTCAGCTCCTAGACTAGTTCAGAAAGAGGAAAGATACAGGCCCATATGCTAATTGGCAAGCTAAGGATGCAAGTTGAGTGACACTACTGAACAATCTGAGACAGTCCTACTCTGCTGTTTGGAGCCTAGTGGTGTTCCTAAATGTTATCATATATGTCCCCCTGTTACCCAATCTTTTCTGCAATTGACGTTTATTAGCAGTCTGACATTTCAGTGGGACTGGAATAATGTACCCCAGCAGACATAACATGAATATTCAAAGTCCAATAGGAATATCATGGCCTTCTCTGGGCAGAGGCAGTAGTTTATGTGCCTTTATATGGACACTGTTCATTGAGGTAACTTGCTGTGTACCAATAATTAGTATTAATGAATGCAATCATATAATACAGTCTACCATTTTTTTGGTCTCACAATGATAATTTTTTTTACTTATTATTACTCAGTGCAAAGATATTCATTGTATTGAGCTCAGAAGAATGAAAGTAAAAGTGGAGCAGGCAGTATTCTAACCTATGACATTCCCCTCACATGACTCCGATCTCTACAGTGGATGCATTAGTCCTCAGAGCTATTTTATTCATTCTTGATTATGTACATACATGGGGCTCTTATTTAGTTCTGATAGTTGACATCTGCTAGTGATTGCAAAGCCAGTATCACACCCAGGTCCAAGAAAATAGCATGCCAAGCAGCTTCAGCCTCCTTTTGATTACCAGGCTAGCTACAGTTGCTCTCCAATTAGTCTCTTCTCGCCTTAAAGCAAATGCTGCCTGACAACATCTGACAGTGACAGCAGAAGCTGGTACTCTATGCAGATTCATGAAGACCGAGGCTACCATGCTGCAGCTACCATGCTGCCAAACTCTATTGGTAAAGTACCAACTTGCTGTACACTTAGGGCCTCATTTACAAGGTTTTGGCGCACGGCAGCACCCTGCGTCAAAGGAAAAGGGCAGGAATGCACCATACCTAAGAGATACAACACATTCCTGTCCTTTCCTCCTGCACTGGCACACAATTGGCTGCCACGTGCCACCACAGGTACCCTTGTACTATGGTGCAAGGGTGTCTGCATTGTAGGGATGATTGTTTTTGTGCAGGAAGGGACACTTCTTGCACACAAATAATCAATTGAAGTGTTTTCCTCCTATGTGTGCTACAGTATGCAGCACACATAGAAAGTCGAAAAAACGAGGAGAAATAAAGTTATTTCTCCTAGGTGCACCTTCTTTATGCTTCCTCTGGGGAGGCATAGGCTTTTGACATATTCCCAGGTTTACGAAATCTCATAAATCTGAGAATGAGTAAAATGCCATGGGTGTTACGAGGGCACATCCACTGTAACGCCAATGGCACGCCTCTCTATTGCAGTATGAGGCAACGCAGTGACTTGAGCTGCGGTGCCTCAGTACATATCTACAAAGCCATGAAAAGCCATGTAGGTGTTTTAATGTGGGCCTTGTAGATATGGGTCTTCAGTGTGCACCACAGGAGTGTCAAAAAAGGGACACTTCGGTGGCACTTAGGGGACTGTATATAAGCCCCTTAGTTTCTTCCTGTCACAATGGATTTGTAGCCTCAAGGCATCAGCTATTCATGCGTAGAGCTATGAAAACAGTAATGGAACGGCTTGTTAGCCTCCTTGATTTTCTGCAGTCAAGCAATACTTGATGCCCACTGAGTTTTGTTTTCTCATCAAAATTGCCAAGAATCAGTATAGCAACTATTCTTTAAGCCAGTAGTATCCTATTCAGATACCTGTAAACCGTGCCTGCTGCACTTTCAGCCACTTTCTTAATTTCATACCAGTCAAGCGTCAACTTACCCTTGGGTCAGTCTCTTTATAGCAAGATGCCTACCCATCATATGTTCCACAGCAGCTCATGGCAGCAGATAGTATTTCATCTGAGGATATGAGAACTGTTGGGCTCTTTACATCCTGCTAGTCGGGCAACTATCCCGATCCTCCCCAACCTCATCAACCCCAAGCAATTGACTCTCAACACTATGTCCTACTCTCGGACCTCAATTTCTACATCGACAACCTCAATGACACTAACTCCACCGCCATCCTGGAGAACCTGAACAACATCGGCCTCACCCAACTGGTCACTGAACCCACGCACAAAAGTCGGACACACAGTTGACCCCATTTTCACCTGCAGCGACAGAATTAAATTCAGCCACACCACAGAACACACCTGGACTGACCACACTATTGTACACTTCACCATCACCGACGCATAGCAAATCATCACCAGGCATCAGATCTCTTCCCATCGCAGTTGAAGCAAGGTCTCAGAAGCTCAGTGGTCACAGGCCCTCACAACCTCCCAACCCGAGGCCTCAACAGACCTTGACCAGGCTGTCCCGAACTTCAAGACCTGAATCACCAATAGCGCTGACAGAATTGCCCCACAGAAACCTACCAAATACAACAAGACCTCCAAACATGCCAGCTGGTATACCCTAGAACTCAGGACCAGCAAACGCAATTGCTGGCAACTGGAGAAAGGATGGCGCACCACCCAGAACTCTGCCGAAAGAGCAGATCACAAAACATCCCTCAGCAACTATCATCGGCACATCAAAGAAGCCTAGAAAGCAGCCATCTCCACCCACATCGACTCCACGGCCAACCACACAAAGGAACTGTAGGAAGTTGGCTCTGTATGTGCTATTTCAAAGTAAGGAATAGCATGCACAGAGTCCAAGGGTTCCCCTTAGAGGTAAAATAGTGGTAAAAATAGATAATACTAATGCTCTATTTTGTGGTAGTGTGGTCGAGCAGTAGGCTTATCCAAGGAGTAGTGTTAAGCATTTGTTGTACATACACATAGACAATAAATGAGGTACACACACTCAGAGACAAATCCAGCCAATAGGTTTTGTATAGAAAAATATATTTTCTTAGTTTATTTTAAGAACCACAGGTTCAAATTTAACATGTAATATCTTGTTTGAAAGGTATTGCAGGTAAGTACATTAGGAACTTTGAATCATTTCAATTGCATGTATACTTTTCAAGTTATTCACAAATAGCTATTTAAAAAGTGGACACAGTGCAATTTTCACAGTTCCTGGGGGAGGTAAGTTTTTGTTAGTTTTACCAGGTAAGTAAGACACTTACAGGGTTCAGTTCTTGGTCCAAGGTAGCCCACCGTTGGGGGTTCAGAGCAACCCCAAAGTTACCACACCAGCAGCTCAGGGCCGGTCAGGTGCAGAGTTCAAAGTGGTGCCCAAAACGCATAGGCTAGAATGGAGAGAAGGGGGTGCCCCGGTTCCGGTCTGCTTGCAGGTAAGTACCCGCGTCTTCGGAGGGCAGACCAGGGGGGTTTTGTAGGGCACCGGGGGGGACACAAGCCCACACAGAAATTTCACCCTCAGCGGCGCGGGGGCGGCCGGGTGCAGTGTTAGAACAAGCGTCGGGTTCGCAATGTTAGTCAATGAGAGATCAAGGGATCTCTTCAGCGCTGCAGGCAGGCAAGGGGGGGCTTCCTCGGGGAAACCTCCACTTGGGCAAGGGAGAGGGACTCCTGGGGGTCACTTCTGCAGTGAAAGTCCGGTCCTTCAGGTCCTGGGGGCTGCGGGTGCAGGGTCTTTTCCAGGCGTCGGGACTTAGGTTTCAGAGAGTCGCGGTCAGGGGCAGCCTCGGGATTCCCTCTGCAGGCGGCGCTGTGGGGGCTCAGGGGGGACAGGTTTTGGTACTCACAGTCGTAGAGTAGTCCGGGGGTCCTCCCTGAGGTGTTGGTTCTCCACCAGCCGAGTCGGGGTCGCCGGGTGCAGTGTTGCAAGTCTCACGCTTCTTGCGGGGAGTTGCAGGGTTCTTTAAAGCTGCTTCTTGAAACAAAGTTGCAGTCTCTTTGGAGCAGGTCCGCTGTCCTCGGGAGTTTCTTGTCGTCGTCGAAGCAGGGCAGTCCTCAGAGGATGCAGAGGTCGCTGGTCCCTTTGGAAGGCGTCGCTGGAGCAGAGTTCTTTGGAAGGCAGGAGACAGGCCAGTGAGTTTCTGGAGCCAAGGCAGTTGTTGTCTTCTGGTCTTCCTCTGCAGGGGTTTTCAGCTAGGCAGTCCTTCTTCTTGTTGTTGCAGGAATCTAATTTTCTAGGGTTCAGGGTAGCCCTTAAATACTAAATTTAAGGGCGTGTTTAGGTCTGGGGGGTTAGTAGCCAATGGCTACTAGCCCTGAGGGTGGGTACACCCTCTTTGTGCCTCCTCCCAAGGGGAGGGGGTCACAATCCTAACCCTATTGGGGGAATCCTCCATCTGCAAGATGGAGGATTTCTAAAAGTTAGAGTCACTTCAGCTCAGGACACCTTAGGGGCTGTCCTGACTGGCCAGTGACTCCTCCTTGTTGCTTTCTTTGTTCCCTCCAGCCTTGCCGCCAAAAGTGGGGGCCGTGGCCGGAGGGGGCGGGCAACTCCACTAAGCTGGAGTGCCCTGCTGGGCTGTGACAAAGGGGTGAGCCTTTGAGGCTCACCGCCAGGTGTCACAGCTCCTGCCTGGGGGAGGTGTTAGCATCTCCACCCAGTGCAGGCTTTGTTACTGGCCTCAGAGTGACAAAGGCACTCTCCCCATGAGGCCAGCAACATGTCTCTAGTGTGGCAGGCTGCTGGAACTAGTCAGCCTACACAGACAGTCGGTTAAGTTTCAGGGGGCACCTCTAAGGTGCCCTCTGGGGTGTATTTTGCAATAAAATGTACACTGGCATCAGTGTGCATTTATTGTGCTGAGAAGTTTGATACCAAACTTCCCAGTTTTCAGTGTAGCCATTATGGTGCTGTGGAGTTCGTGTTTGACAAACTCCCAGACCATATACTCTTATGGCTACCCTGCACTTACAATGTCTAAGGTTTTGTTTAGACACTGTAGGGGTACCATGCTCATGCATTGGTACCCTCACCTATGGTATAGTGCACCCTGCCTTAGGGCTGTAAGGCCTGCTAGAGGGGTGACTGACCTATACTTGCATAGGCAGTGAGAGGCTGGCATGGCACCCTGAGGGGAGTGCCATGTCGACTTACTCGTTTTGTTCTCACTAGCACACACAAGCTGGCAAGCAGTGTGTCTGTGCTGAGTGAGAGGTCTCCAGGGTGGCATAAGACATGCTGCAGCCCTTAGAGACCTTCCTTGGCATCAGGGCCCTTGGTACTAGAAGTACCAGTTACAAGGGACTTATCTGGATGCCAGGGTCTGCCAATTGTGGATACAAAAGTACAGGTTAGGGAAAGAACACTGGTGCTGGGGCCTGGTTAGCAGGCCTCAGCACACTTTCAATTGTAAACATAGCATCAGCAAAGGCAAAAAGTCAGGGGGCAACCATGCCAAGGAGGCATTTCCTTACAGGAACTCTTCAAAATAGTAAAGGAATTCTCCAACGCCACTGCCATCGAGAACACCATCCACCCCTTCCAAGAACTCTGCGACACCCTCTCAGACTACTTCCACAGACAGATCACCAACATCTACAACAATTTCAACCCCCTGCTCACCACCCTCAACCCCAACGACCCTGACCAACCAGCGAACATCAGCCAAACCATCACCACCTGGTCTCCGCTCACCGTCCTAACCACCTCAGCCATCATGTCTTCCATCCACTCCAGGGCGCCCACCACCCCTGCTCCCACCTCCTCTACAACCTTACAACGAACCTAATCAGCATGCAACTCACCAGCATCATCAGCACCTCCACCTCAACAGCAACCTTCCCACACAGATGGAAACAGGCTGACATCAGACCCCTTCTAAAGAAAACCTCAGCCGTCACCAGCTATCCCAATAACTATCATCCAATCTCCCTGCTCCCCTACCCAGCCAAAGTGCTTGAGAAAGCCATCAACCAGCAGCTCACCGAATTCCTGGAAAAAAACACCTACTGGACGCCTCACAATCAGGATTCCATGCAAACCACAGCACCAAGACCATGAGGATTGCTGCCACAGATTACATCAGAACATTCCTCGACCATAGAGAAACTGCGGCCCTGATCCTCCTAGACCTCTCTGCGGCATTTACAACATAGGCATGCAGCAAGACGCCATCAAGTGGATTGCATCCTTCCTTACAGGACACACAAACAGCATCTGACTACCTCCCTTCACCTTCGCACTCAAAGACATCAGATGCAGCATACCACAAGGACCATCACTCAGCCCCACCATGTTCAACAACTACATGACCCCCCTTGGAAACATCATCAGATCCCATGGACTCAACATAATCTCCTACGCCGACAACACTCAACTGATCTTCTCTATCACCAAGGATCCCTCAAATGCCAAATCCAACTTCTGCAATGCCATGACCAGCGTAGGCAAATGGATGAGAGACAACTGCCTCCAACTCAATTCCGACAAAACTGAAGTACTGATCTTAGGGAAAAACACCTCTGCATGGGACCACAGCTGGTGGCCTGCAGAACTCAGACCTACATTCATACCTGCCAACCAAGCAGACAACCTCGGCATCATCCTCGACAACCAACTGACCATGAAATAACAAATCAATGCAGTAGCCTCATCCTGCTTCCACACACTTTGCATGCTCTGCAGGATCTTCAGATGGATTCCAGCCAACACCAGAAAGACGGTCACTCAGGCCTTCATCACTATCCACCATGAATATGGACAGCATCTCCACCCAGCTCTTCAGAAGACTGTAGACCATATAGAATGCTGCCACCAGACTCATTCTGGACCCCCCAAACAAACCCACATTATCCCCACCTGAGAGACCTACACTGGCTTCCCATTCAGATGAGATGCCAGTTCAAGATCCTTATGCATGCCGACAAAGCTCTCCACAAGCTAGGACCTGCCTACATCAACCATCGACTGAACTTCCACCAACCCTCCAGACATCTGCACTCCTCTCACTTGCCCTTGCACACTACCTACCACACCCGTCTTAGCCTCAGCGGTTGCCACTCCTTCTCATACATCGCTGCAAAGACCTGGAGCAAACTTCCCCTCCAGCTCCATATAGCCCCCTTGCTGGAAGACTTCGGTAAGAGACTCAAGACCTGGCTCTTTGACGTAGACACAGTGCCCAGATACCACTTGGGGTGACAGTGCTGCATTTTAGAAATGCTGTTTGATTGACTGACTATTCGCTGCCCAGTCAGCGCCTTCTTCTTTCCAAGGATGTAAAGCAACAGCACCATATTAATAGTCATGTCTGTCAGCCTCTTGATTTCCAGCAATCAAAGTACTCTTTCTCATCAGGCATTCAACATCAGCAAGGCTGCCAGTATAATATTCCATGTGAGTAATTTCTTGCCACCTTTTCCTTACACACTAAACATGCAGAGGGCAACAAGAATGCTATTGTTTAATAGACAAACTCTACTACCCATATGCACTTTTTTCTGTAAGAATTATAGTAAACCTGGGAAGACGCACAGGCTTCTTAGCTAAGAAAGTATAAATATCATATCATGAAAACAATGGTTATTTGGAAATTTTGACCTGTTTTAAATAGCACTGTGACCTACATTCTAAGTCTGAGTTTGAATTACATGGTACTCTTAGGCCAATATTTATACTCCCTTTGCGCCGGATTAGGGTCATTTTTTTTATGCTAATTCAGTGCAAACTTAACACCATATTTATACTTTGACGCTAGACCCGTCTAACGTCAAAAAATCCCAGTGTGCGCCATTTTCTGGATGCGTGAAACTGCCTTGCATCAATGAGATGCAAGGTAGGCGTTTCCATTTAAAAAATGACTTAAACAACCATGCGCCATATTTATCCAACCGCGCAAAAATGGCGCACGTCTGGTAGGCGGAGCTGGAAAATGGAGCAAATCCCGATTTGCGCCAAAATTTAACGCCTGTGTCAGGGCAGGCATGAAAATGGGGCAAACACACTACTGCTTAAGGAAAACTCACGCAAGCAACATCATAGCTCAAAAAGGAAGACATGGAGGTGATACTCATGCAGCATGAATGAAGGCGCAGAGCACAGGCGCAACAGCAGCAGCTACCACCACACCAACATGGACTCCAAAGGCAACGCAGAAGGCAGGAGAGGATATTCAGGACCAGGACAACCCTTTGGGCCTCAGGGAACATGACATCATCCAGAGGTACAGACTAAACTGGAAAGCCGTACAGCAGCTGCTGCACCACATTGAGCCACAGTTAACAGCCAGCTTGCAGACACCCCACATCATTCCACCGGAGACCAAGCTGCTAGCTGTCCTGCACATGTTGGCAAGTGTCTCTTTTCAAACCACTGGTGCCTTGGTTACCGGGATCTCACAGCCCTCATTTTCTGCCTTCCTTCCCAAGGTACTTGGGGGCATATTTATACTCTGTTTGCGCCGGAATTGCGTTGTTTTTTTTTACGCAATTCCGGCGCAAAACTAACTCCATATTTATACTTTGGCGTTAGACGCGTCTAGCGGCAAAGTCCATGGAGTTTGCGTCATTTTTTAGCGTGGACACCTACTTTGCGTTAATGACATGCAAGGTAGGCGTTCCCGTCTAAAAAATTGACTCCGAGGCATGTGCGCCGTATTTACACTCCCGGGCAAAAATCACGCCCGGGAGTGGGCGGGTCAAAAAAAATGACGTACGGCCACTTTTGCGCCGTTTTTAGCGCCTGGAAAAGGCAGGCGTTAAGGGACCTGTGGGCTCTGAAGGAGCCCAGAGGTGCCCCCCCATACCCCTAGGGACACCCCCTGTCACCCTTGCCCACCCCAGGAGGACACCCAAGGCTGGAGGGACCCATCCCAGGGACATTAAGGTAAGTTCAGGTAAGTATTTATTTTTTTATTTTTTTGGGTGGCATAGGGGGGCCTGATTTGTGCCCCCCTACATGCCACTATGCCCAATGACCATGCCCAGGGGACAGAAGTCCCCTGGGCATGGCCATTGGGCAAGGGGGCATGACTCCTGTCTTTGCTAAGACAGGAGTCATTTCTATGGGGGTTGGGAGTCGAAAAAAATGGTGCAAATCGGGTTGAGGCGAAAATTTGCCTCAGCCTGACTTGCCCCATTTTTTGACGCCCAAGCTCCATATCCCCCTACGCCGGCGCTGCCTGGTGTACGTCGTTTTTTTCCACGCACACCAGGCAGCGCCGGCGGCTAATGCCGGCTAACGTCATTGATTAAATACGGCGCCCGCATGGCGCTTCAGAATGTCGTTAGCCGGCGCTAATTTTTTTGACGCAAAACTGCGTTAGCGCAGTTTTGCGTCAAAAAGTATAAATATGGCCCTTGATGTCATCATCTCCCTCACACCCCACCACATCATCTTCCCCAACACACAGCAGAAGCAGCAGGAGACCAAACAGAGGTTCTATCAAATTCAGGGCTTCCCGCACGTGCTTGGTGCCATTGACTGCACACATGTTCGGATAGTGCCACCTGCTGCAACCGAGCACCTATACCGCAACAGGAAGCACACACACTCCATCAATGTGCAGGCCATTGTGGATCACTGTGGATTGTTCACCAACATCATGGCAAAGTATCCTGGGAGTGTACATGATTCATTCATCTTCCGCCACAGCACCATCAATCGGCACTTCCAGAATGGATGATATGACAATGGCCTACTTGTTGGTAAGTACAGAAACCTACTTATTTACACACAGCACAGCAACCCTGTAGTACACCCAACACATACACCACTACATTGACACGTGGCCAGGAAGACACTGAGGTGTGACACTGGTAGTTATGTTTGATATCCGGACCCAATGGGATACACACCTATAGACAAATGACAGATGCAAATAACAAGAAATGTCACTCTAGAGCCACACGGGATGAATTTAAAACCACACAGTGACAATTACATGGTCTTAACTGGCAGTACAACTTGGAAGATTAACCTTTCAATATCACATCAATAACACTCAATCCCACATCCTTCCAAGCAATACGTCCTGTGTAAGGGGTGTGTTAAGTGTTTTGCTGCAGGTCAAACACCTCGAGACACATAGCATGATGACGCTGACTCTAATGAAGGTGACACAGAATCATTGAGCCAGTACCAACATCTCACATCACTCCTGGGGTGACTTTGCCAGCTAGCAATAAGGAAGTGGAATGTGCAATGAAAACATCTGGATGTGACACTAATGCAAAGTGCACACTGCTACACATACGGATTGAGACAATTCCCCATATACATAGCAGATGTACAGGCAGATGGACCTTCCGACACTAAAACCTTCACCCCCACAACCAAGTTAGCCAGCTTACCTGGAGCAAGTTCAGTAGTGTAGGTACACGTTTGCACATGAGCCAACTCGGTGAGGGCACAAAAATAGGTTTGCATAGAACTTGTCACACATGGGATAATTGTGCATTGTCAATTCTGAACACTTCAGTGCTGCCAACTTATGGATATGTGTTGTGCATTGTCACCTAGCCAAATCAAAGGGACTCACTGTTGCACTTCACCTGCAATTATATATGTCAAATTGGATGGGATGTTCAGGCTATATAGTGCAACCATATAACCACCACAGTGGAATCTATTGTGTGTGTGGAAGTATCATGTCACCTCCAGTGAAGGCACATGGACACTTCTTTCACATTACATAACGCATGGGAGATACACACTGAACTGCAAGTTTCTAATCAATCAGACAAACACCAGTTTTGATAGTTAAACAAGCCAATGCAGAAATAACATCACAGAAGCCTAGGATCCCACACAATACCACAAACACAGATGAGTCACAGACGACACAACATCACATTTGATGGGTATGAATGTACAGCAAACATCACACACAGTGTTAATGACATATATCCTGTCTTTTTCACATTTGAAGGGCAATATCAGAGGACCACAGCTATGAGACACATCCATGTTGCCAACATGGTCCATTGCAGCATATGACACACAACTAAGACATCATCAATCATAAGGAAAAAAAGTGCTTCATACGTGAGGCAGTGGATGTGCTATTGCATTGGTGACAGGAATGTATGACCAGACCCTTGACAGCAGTAAGTGTGACATCAGCTATCTCTGCAAGGAGCATGTGTGACAAGAAGTGCATCAAACCTGAAAATGGATAGCACGAGTGCCCCAGATATGACAAGCATTGCTCACAAGACGTGCCCTGCGCAGTCCATCCCAGGTTATAAGTCCTGCCACTGCCATGTTTTAAGTCTCTGACCACCCTTCTCTAGGGGGCCTTGTAAATGGACTATCTGTACCCTGAGAATCTTCATCTACACACACCAAGACTCCCATTCTGACTCCTGTGTGCTTCCCTCTTCAGTATGGCATGCCATAGTCATAGTTCATCAGTCTGAACAGACTTCAGGTCAGATAATGCACTTCCTGGTAGTCGGTAGGACCTGTAATCAGCTGTCCATTGCTTCCCATGTGAAAGGTCCAGTTGGCCCTTTGAACCTGATTCTTAACTCCAGGACTTGTGAGAGACTAATGGTGCACACACCTGTGAGCACTGCCATGCAGACCAGCGATTTGAACCAGCCCTGTCCTTGCTGCTGCCTGGAACTGCTTAGAAGCTGTGATTTTCTGAATATCCTTGTTGTGCATTGGCGTACAAATCACTTGTGTATCAGAGCCCTTGGGGATTGTGTAACGTTGCACTCCACAGCACAGACTGTTTTTAGTTCCCACAGTGTTGTTCCTGCTTGTCCCAGTCAGAGTCTGCTCACTGTGTATTTGCCTTGTTAATGTTTGTTCCAGACAGAGCCTGCATCCTGTTAGCCAGACTGGTTCCAGTCTTTGCGTTAAACATAGATGTTCCCTGTGGCTACATTTGTCTCATAGTTGCTTTCCATGCCCTCTGTTTCCTCCTGGGGTATTGTGTCTGGTAGGTCAACGATGAATCTTCAAATGTATAGTATAGTTTAATCAGTTTACTTATCGTATTCTGTTCTGGGACATGTATTCGAATGGCCTAATCCAGCCCCCATCCCTTGTCTGTTTTTGCATGTATTAGTTAGTGCCAAACAGTGACAGTGTGCTATGGCTGTATGCATGGATTCGGTACGGTGTCTCCAGCACAACAAATAAGGGTTGCTAATGTGTATGTAAGGACCAAACATGTTTGTGCCCTGACGGTCCACACACAGATTCACGTCTGCCGCCACCTTTTGATGGGGCTTGCGTGGTGACTAGCTGTAAGATTAATCAGCACAGAGGCACTGATGTTCCCTGTTGCAGTGGGAATTTTAGAGCCCACCCTGTGTACAAATGTTGTGATGAAACCTGCCTGTTTCCTATTACTGATCCATAAAATTTTTGAGCACACCAATGTTGCTATGTCGTCAGCCTTATAAAAGTTCTGCAGTGCCATAGCTGGACTATCCCCATGTGTGTCGTTAGTTGATCTTTGGCTTTTGGTCAATTCAGCTTTGAAGGATACTCTGTTAATTCAAGGATTGGCTCCACTGACTCATTACTAGACCTGCACGTAACTGTGACAACATGGAGGACAATACTGACACAGGGTACACATGGCCACACACTTGAACTGGACACCTTTGTGCAATGAACCACTGGAAATATGAAACACATGCAGCATGGTCTGCTGGTCCTCCACAGCCACAGGAGAAACATAGGTCCTTTACATGACTCAATCTGTGGTGTACATAACAATTTTAGGATTGGATTTGAGACTCTATGTCACAAAAACTATACCTACCTAGCATGTTCAAATGATGGACTCATGGGTAGTATACACACAAGTGACCATGAAGTGGTAATCAACATTTCATTACATGTGATGGGTAACATATCTGACATAGCCATTATCAACCATCCTCTATCTATCCTGTGTATAGTTCATCATGGGAAATGTTTTGTCCCCAAAGTCAAGGAAGTACACACAGCATAAGACGCAACAGATATAACAAACACATATCATGACTGATGTACCTCAATGAATGGCATCTGATGGTTATACACAATTATAACACATTCATACATGCACATTACGCCAAAATTTCCTCGTGACGTTCCCACAGAGACACAACAACAATTTGAAGAACCAATTCACAGACATAAACACACAGGCCATGAGTCTATTTGTTTAGTTGCATAGCCTTGCTGTCCTCTATTGATGCAACACCTGCTCAAACTAGGAAATACCAATTTTATTCCAAAAGTTTGTGTTGCTGTTGCGTCAGTTAAGAGAGCTAATCCGGCACAACAACATGAGCATTATGGTCTGCAGTAGTATGGTCTGCCACATGTGCCCAAACACTAGAACACACACTGCAGGTCATACCATCCTATCTTTGTATAGTTGTAGGCTGCATGCATGTAAAAAAAATGAAAAATCACACAAACACAGTTTAAGACAGATTTTTTTGATGCAAAGGTGTCAAAAAAGACACATATGCTTCAAACTATAACACATATGTGTTAAAAAATGACGCTCACACACTTTATACATCGACTGGTCCCTAGCGTTGATTCCAACACCGCACCCCAGAAAAACGGTTATCCATCTAAAATGTATTGATCCTTGAATGCGAGGGAATTTTCATGCATATGCCTCAAACAATATTGACGCAAACCCCGTAAGCGTCATAAAATTACACCCAATATCAAAAAAGCGCCCCACAATTGAGACAGAAAGTGATGTAATAGGATATCCTGTCTACAGAAATGGTACAGTGGGTGTACTTTCACTTTCACTTTGCAGTCTGTGATTATTCTAGACTGTGTGGCTGTGTCTTGAGTTGTCTCTGTGAATATTGTGCTTTTGTCTCCTGTGTGCTATTGCTATTGTATTCTGGTGTTTTGTAAGTGTCTGTGTTACAGCCCATGCATCCGTGCCGTGCCCATTTGCCCTTTCCACTGCCTGATTTCCATGGCTGACATGCATTGTGTAGTAGGTATGTCCCTCCCCCTGCTTGCAGTTAACATTTAGGCATTTTTGTCCACATGCAACTTACCCTGCACCTGTGTTGTTTCCTGGTAGTCTGCGCTGTCCTGTCCTTGAATTCCTGTGACAATCTCCTCTGGGATGACGGCTTCCCCCATCTCCTCCATCTGGTCCAGGGACTCCTGCGGTGCTGGACTCCCACCTCCAGTGTGCAGTGCTGCCTTCCTGATCCTTGCCATTTTTTCCTTGGTCCTGTGCTTGCAGTCATGCCAGCGTTTCTTGCGTTCAGTGACTGTTCTCCGTACTTCTGCCACACTGTTTATCTTGTCCACAATTTGTTGCCAAATTGCCTCTCTCCTCCCAATTGGCAATTGTGAGGTGACAAAAAGTTGATGCTGGTGTTCCGTCACCTCTTTCACCAGTATTTACTGCTCCTCTGCAGTGAAACAACAATTCCTTTTCTTCTTCTCCCTCGCCTGGGTCTTGTCTGGGTCCTCCTGGCTGGTTCCTCGTCGATTGGGGCCTTCCTGGGGTCCCTCCTGGCTTCTGGGATCCATTTTGGGGCTCCTTAGCACATTTTGCTGTGTTTGCGCAGCTTTTTTACGCTATTGTGGGGAAAAATGGAACGTATCCGGTTTGCGACGTCGTAAACCGGATTAAAGTAATTTTCTCTACATTAAAGTCGTTTTGCTTTACTACGTGGCACAACAGTTAGAGTAAAAATAAATGACTCTAACCCGTGGTTTGTGCCACGGAGCATCAAAGTATAAATTTAACGCCCGGGTTGCGCAAGGAAATGGCATTAGCTGGCGTTAAACTTTTTGACGCAAAACTGCGTTGGCACAGTTTTGCGTCAAAAAGTATCAAATATTCCTCTAAATTTCGAAAACAGATCACAAAGTGGACTTGTACTGAGCATTACAGGCCCATCATCCTTCCCATCATGTAAGTTATTTGATATTGATAGATGTTGATTTCAACTTTGTGAGCAAATGTTTTCAATGTTGTACACTATTTAATAGGTTCTCAGCCAAAGCTGCCTTATCTCAATCCTGTAACTAAAGATACTATCTGATACAGGCAATGTATGTAGCAGCATTTTCAATAGGATTTGAATAAACTATGTTTGTTGATAGAGTATTTCATTTATGTCTATAGATTTTCCAGCCTTTCCGTGTGATGTAACTAAGCAAAGATCATACGCATCACTTTGTGTGATGGTACCATGCCAAACGTCATGCAATATGATGTTTTCAGGTCAAAGGTCTTGTGATACCACATCATGTGGTATCATCAGGGGGGACGTCAATGGGTGTGTGATGTCACTTCCGCTACCCCTGCGTTTTGGTAAATCAACCGCCATGCCTAGAACTGCAGGTCGGTGACTCCATCTACAGGGCACTGGGACGCAGGAAAGAGCACAGTCGTAAGTAAGCAGCTGACGCCATCACTTTGGAATCACTGCAGAGACAGCTGCGAGGTAACCTGGTTCCTCTTAAAAGCTGTTAGCCATCCTTCATTCCTGACTAGCGGCTGTCATGCAGGTTTCATTCATGTGTGACACTGACAAACTGCTATTTCTGCTATTTAACCACTGTCAGATATGCTTTATGTCTGTTTGACGGCATCCCAAAGATTGACAGCTGTCAGACATGCTACCTCCTGCTGGACAGCTGATAAGCATGTGTTTAGCGGTTAGGCAGATAATAAACGTGTTTTGATGCATTCTGCCGGCTTCTCAGCTTTAAACGAATATTCTATTTTTGTTTGACAGCTGCCAGATGAGCTGTCCCTTTTTGACAGTTGTTTGACACGCCTATTCATTGTTTGGCAGTTGATAGGCAGGTTTTATTCTTTAAAAAGGCACGTCACCAATTAACTACACTGGTTCAGAGTTTCTTTTCAGTTGTTTAGTTTTATGTTTCCTTTGGTTCCAGCTCATAAATTAACAACACAACTCATAAATTAACAGCAATTATCTAACCGTTCCAAGAGTTTAGAATCGTTTCATCGAGCATTTTTTTCATCAACTGTTTCCCTCTTTATAATTGAAACCGTCTGCGGGAAAGCAGTTTCCTCCTTCAAACTGAACAAACATTTCTTCTAATGTATCAGCAACATTTCTCTTTCATGGCTAATATGGCATTTAATTCCCGCAGCTATACAAAGTGGCCATTATTTGTGTTAACAGCAATTAAATTGCATCCTGTTAGACAGCTATAGCTAGGCTAGGCGTCTGAAATTATGCTGCAATTGAGTACCGAATCAAAAGCAGGGTTGACTAAATTTTGTGGCAAGTATAAGTACATTTTGGATTGTAAAGTAGACATTTTGTGGCAGTGTTTCATTGCTTTGCTATTGTAGCACGCATTAATCCTGTTTGGGCAACAGTTTCACCTCACCAGTACCAGTTTAGTACCTGAGTGCAGCTATCAGCAATTAAAAGGTAACCAGGTAACCTTCGTAAACGGTCCGCCACATTCCTGTTTGAGCTAGAAACAATTATTTTGTTGAGATCTGCAAATTATACAGTAGGTAGTGGCTCATGTGAAAAACCCATTATTATGTGGGAAACACAGCAGCTGCAGAATCAAATATTTCCAGGGACCCCTCGTAATACGTACGGCCTTCTTTCCTCCTCTTTGCCGGCTGTCAGGAGTGCTTCAGTATTATGAAGCACCTGCCAGGCACGAGGACACCCCGTGTGACTATCAACAGACCAGATTCACTCCTGTTTGCAGCAGTTAGGCATGCTTCAGCCCCGAATGACATCCGGTATGTAATGTGATGCTCTTGCCATTTTTGCAGGGCTTGGTAGCCATCAAGCTCGTTTTTCAAGCTTTTTGATAGTGTTAGGGTGAATGGATGATTTTGTAAGTTCCCTCTCCCACAGGAGACCTCTCTCTTTCTCTCTCTCTCGCGTCTGGCAGTCTTGCATGGGCACTTTCTGAATGGAACACATTAACCTGCTTGGGAAATAAAATATACCGGCTCGTTGGCGCTAGGACAGGTTACAGCAACCGCCATTACTTCTGCAATTAACTTGTGAACTGCGATGACAGAAATGGTTGTAACTAAGGGAGAATTGTGGAACTGATATGACACTTTCATTCACTTACCATTTGTATCTCAGAAGTCTGTGTCACCTATATCCTTCCTATCCCTGCGTGTTTTGTCATCTGACTTCTGTATGCTCTGTTTGCCCTTGACAGAACCTCCACTATGTTTATGGGAATCCATCTGTAGACACTTATTTTTCCACATCTGAAACAATTTGTCATCTAAGGGCCGTGGCCCAAAATGAGACAGAAAGACAGTACAGGTAGGAAGGTGGCTTCTAGTACTGCCAAATGCTGGTGCTGCTGGATATCAGGATTGCCTGGTTTTGACTCCACCTTATGCCTCTTTCTTCCACAACCCTACACATTCTGACTTTATCTCAGTCGTGTAAGTTATTTTTCATACAAGATTTCTCCCGTCATGTCACTGTTTTTCTATTTTTTTCTCTTACTCCTTCTTTCTGTCTTTGCTGTCTTTCTCTGTTTTGCTCTGGGTCAAAGTCTGATGATGAAAAACATGTCTTGGTCCTAAACAATGAGTGACAGTACTCCTCATCTGCAACCGCTGGCACAAACTAAGCACTGGGCCTTTTATCATTCTAGTGTGATTGATAGCCTACCATTTAACATCCAAGTAAAGCTTACCTGGACCTAAACTAATTAGCATGTCCTTGTTGGTTCAGGATATGTTTCTCTTTAGATTGCCCATACATCTGACAGAACTGCACCCGTGAAATTCCACTTTTTGAGATTTCCACCTGTAAAACATGTCTGTTTTGTAGGTCAAGAGTGGAAAGGCTAATGGGGGAATAGACTATTTAAGCTTCTTTTTAAGAGGTTCCATCTTGCGTGGACTACTTAATTGAATTTAAGACCCTCTGCCATTGTATTTTTTGTTTACACTTTATATCGTCTCAATGCGTTTGTTTAGTGTAACATGTTCAATACAAATTGTTTGTTTGTATACTGTGTTAAAATCATTATCTACTAAGAATTTCAATTGCCTTGAATTTTCTGTTGGGCACCGTTGCATTGAATTTTCATTGAAAACTTGTGATATATAGTCACATTACCTCCTGGAACCGCTGTGGTTTTTGTATGGTTTAATGGCCCCTGGTGCTGGGTCAGTAAGGCTGCCCCTGTTGTAGATAACACCTAGAATTTAAACAGAGCTCGCCATTGGCAAAGCCAGTGGCCAACTAGAGGTGGCTCAGTCACCATGAGTGGCAGAATCTTGGGTGCGGATTCGAGGAGGGTACCTCATCTGAATTTTTGTCCCACAGAATTGAGTTATTAATAGTATCATAATGGAATAAACCAGTTTTTTTCTGATTATGATAAATTGTAGAATGCACATATATTGAGGTATTTATCATACGGTAACATGGTATGGCATGATTTGTGAAATGTTTTTTGGTGGATATTGTGAGACAACTGTGTAGGACCACGTTTCTGGAAACAGTAGAATTATACATTTATCTTAGTGCAGCATCAGATGTTCCACTTCAAGGATTTTGCGTATTCTGACAAAGCTCCATGGAGGCGAAAATGATTGGTCAGTACTTAATGTTAAGCAGTCGTGTTCTGATTATGAACTCTTGGAGTATTGTAATGCTGTTTGTCACCAGACTCTTCAATGCTTGCTTTCTATGACTTAGACAGTAGACTGGTGGTATCATCAATGACCCACGATTTCAAAAGGTGTATTTACAATTTTTTCTCGCAGAGCTGGCAAGACCACTTAATTAGAGAAACACTTCCACTGTCTGAACAGTCAGAGCAAATACTTTTTTCAAAATGACATACATCTTCCTGATGAGAAATATCAGCCTCTTCCTCATTACAATTTTAAAGGCTAATACGTTTGGACACCTTCCCAAATAGAATTTATTTGCAAGTTTGTCAAACTGTCAATCAGGCAGAAGTACCAGAGATTCATTGTTTCCCAACCTCTGCATAATTTCAGTCCATGTCAGTCTGTGGTAGTAAGCTGCCACTGCTCAAAAGGCCCCAGGGAAGAATTTCAAGAACCGACCATCAACTACCAACAATTGTCACTGCAGTTTAAATTCCAGACACAGCTAAACCTGCAGGTTGTAGAGGGAAGAACCTAGATTAGCATTTAGGGACTACATTCTGATAGAGCGAGACAGTTATGCCATATACAGTAATGATGCATTACTTCTGACCTGATGAGAAGCAAAATCTCCTCCCCTTTAGAAGTGTACCGTCTAATAGACAATCCTTTTCAGAGATAAAATTTAGAAAGCTACCTTGGACCTAATTTTGGTTGACAGCATTTATAACTTGCCATCTTATCAAACCAGCCGGAGCTTGGGGTCCGCTGCAGGGGGCTTTGTTGCACCATTGGTACCACACAGTTTTTGGCACAGCTGTTTCTCAATTGAAGAAGATGCTTGTAGAGCCACTGTTGTTTCAGCAAAGAGCAAATTCAAAATTGAAGGCATGTTTTTTTAACATTTCTCGGATGCATCAAATAAATGAGACACACTTTTAATACAAGAAGTGTAAGTATGGGGGTCTGATTTCTGCAAAATGCAACTTACAGGATCTATTTTACTCTGCGAGGCAGAATGGACAACATTGTGAACAAACACTGGTAAATCCAGCAGGGGCGGCTCCTCCATAAGGGCGAAGGAGCGTCGACCCTCCGTCGGCAGCGGCAGCTGCAAACCTTTTCCCCAAAAACGATAATAAACAGTTTATTATCGTTTTTTGGGGAAAGGGGCGGGGCCACGGGGGTGATGAGCAATCAGGGGGAGTGCACAGCACGTCTTGGGCCGGCCAAACACACATGCGCACAGGGCTCTCTCCAGCCCAGCAACATAGTTGCTGGGCTGGAGAGAACCAGTACATTCTTCCAGTCTGCCTGGGAGCCCCCTGACTGGGTGCTCCCAGCCAATCCTAATGCTGCTCTCAGCTGTGTCAGGACTGGCGCAGGGCATACTGGGAGCCTGTGCCTGCCTGCAGCGAGGATACAGAGGAGCGAAGTGGTGTGCGGTGGTAAGTATTTTTGTTTTTTGTTTTTTATTTTATTTAATTCTCCCACCACTCAGCGCCTCCTTACCCCTTCTGCTAAGCGCGAGCCGCAACTGAAATCCTGTAGGTCTAGCTTGCATTTTGAGTTCTGGCTAAAATATATGTAAAAAGCATATTGTCCTGGGAAAGCAAAACTAAAGCAAATGCTTTCTCTCACACTGCATCTATGAGATAAATAATTTAATGTGTCAAATTTCATTTCCTTTTGAGATGTGAAACATGCTGGGTCTGGTGGTTCAGTGGATTATTGCACTCAAATGGAGTCTCAAGCTTTTATCATTGAAAGTTCGTTTAAGATAAGTAGCATTGAGTTGGGTTACAATATACATTTGTTAATCAGTGGCAAGATGACCCGAAGAGTGAATGAGCATTTTACAAATACACGTTCTGTTACATAAAATGCATTAAAATAACACTACATTGGATTGCAAGCACTCCATAGACAGTGGAATGATACACCAAACAGCGTTAACATACCGTTTTAGAGAAGTATTCCTCTTGGCCGGGCCAAAACCCACTTTATGTTTTTTTAAACAATTGGTAACAGTAGGTCTTGCAGACAGCTTCACTGTCACATCGCACTTAATAAATTGACATTCCTATGCTTCTTGACAAAATTATACATTTATGGATGAACTGATGATGTACTTCTAGCGACACTGCCCGTGAAGTAAAACATTGCTGACTTCCATCCACTGGGCAGTGAATTTTCAGTATGTTGAAACCAGAGTGTAATTTGGAAAACAGAGCTCCTAGGTCTCTAGCCACCAATGCAGATACAACAAATAGCAGAATATCATGCAAACCTACCATCAAATCTTGTATGTATATCCTTTGTCCCTGTCCCACACAAGCCCCCCTGGTGTTTCCTCTGGCCCTCAGTCGCACGCTACACTTCAAATGGCTCTACCCATCCAAGTCATGTTATGTCTATGTTCCTGACAACCCAGCATGTGACAGTCCCCCACACCCCCGAATGGGTTGCTGTCCCTCACAGCCTTGAAAGTGTCTGTCCATCACAGCCTGTGTGGGCTGCTGCCCCTCATAGTGACAGACATAAATGTATTTTTGACCCTCTCATCTCATTATGTGTGTCTCGCACAGTCCAGTTGTGCCTGCTTTTCATAGGCCTGCTTGCAATCTTTCTCACTCAGGCTTATTATTATATATATTGTCACTCACAGCCTTTCAAGTAGGTGAATGGAGGCCGTGTTTTTTGCTGTCCATTAAAATTATTTTCTGAACTTGAATCTGTTTTTTATTGTGCTGGTTTCTGAAACCCATCCTGCTGCTTCTGAGAACGGCCAACTGTATGCAAACCCTGTCTGCCACGCGCTAGTTGAACCTCTGAGCCTCTTCGAAACTGGGACTCCTTCTGAAAAGCTGATGTGGAAGCTACAGTGTGGCGGGTAAATCACACTGGCGGCGTATGAATATGATGAAAGTATGTAAAATACCTTGGCTCACTTTTGATTACTTGCATTTAATCTCAGCAGCAATTTCAACATTCTTGACAATAGCTGCCATGTTTCTCCTTGCACTAGGACATGGGAGGATAGACACTTAGGGCCAGATGTATGACTGATTTTTCCGGTCGGAAATGGCCTATTGGGCGGTTTGAAACCAGTAAAATATATTTCCCCATGTACCAACCCTATTTTGTGTCCGTAGCTGTTACCGACTCACAAAATAGGATTGCGAGTTGCTGTTAGGAAGGGGGCCCCACCCGATTCAACATCTACATGGTTCAGTTTGCCACCATTGTTAAAAGCTGTGGACTCAACATTGTCTCCTACGCTGACGACACCCAGCTGATTCTCTCCCTCACAGATGAACCCACAACTGCCAAGAGCAACTTCCACAATGGAATGAAGGCAGTCGCCACCTTGATGGAGGACAGCTGCCTCAAGCTTAACTCAGGCAAATCCGAAGTCCTCATCTTGGGCTCCGCCCCCTCTGCCTGGGACGACTCCTGGTGGCCCGCAGCGCATACATTCCAACAGACGCGACTTATGTGGAAGAGTCCTAATTTTAGAAGCCAAAAATGCCTTTGTTTTAGCTGTATCCTGCTCTGCTTCAATAAAAGTCAAAGGGGAAATGCGTTCCCCCAATATGATTTTTCAGAATCTCCCACTTTCCTGTTCTAAAGTATCGGCATATATGGGACTATCACTGGGTATGTCTGAGCCTCGATGTCCACTCCCCCATGTGCCTTCTGTCCAGACAATGGGCTACCATTACTGTTTAGATGAGGAAGTTATCCCCCTCCATTGGTCTCTAAGTAGAAAATGCCTGTTCATAGATATCTCACTGTTATTTGGCAGGGGTTGGTTTCTGGCTCTGGATGGCTCGATACCTTGCATTGGTCTTAGTGTTTCAAAACCTGGCAGTGAACTGATTTTTCGTGTATTTCTGATGTGCACTGCCTGCCTGACACTTGCAGGGCTATTCAGAGATGTTCTTTCAGATGTCCCATCTTGGTTGCCATAGAATTCCGGAAGCAGTCGATTGGTGACAACGCAGTTGACAAATATGAATCACAGGAGTTAGTCGATACCTTTGTAATTAAATAAATTTGAATCCTTCAAACTGAGCTCATTGAAATCCTTTGCCTGTAGTGAGATCTAATCATTATAGCTGAAGCAAGAGAAAGGAGCTGTGTTTCAGTGACAGTCGTTTTATGAGGCATGGTGTAGAGTTGATGGTAATCTAAGCATAAGAGTTTATGTGGGTGTGGTTTAGGGTGAAGGGTAGCATTAGGGTCAGGTAATGGGTAAGGATGAGAGGCAGGTTTAGGGATAAGTATACTGTTATGGTTAGAGATAGGTTGACGGTATGGGCCAGAGATTGCACTGAGGTTAGGGATGAGGTAACGTTAAGAGGAGATAATGTTAGCACTAGGATGAAGGATACTGCTATTGTTAAGGATAGGGTGACCACTTGCTTTAAGGTGAGACACAGTGTTAGGATTAAGGTTAGGGAAAGGGATGAGTCAAAATAAAGATTAGTTTTAGGGACTATGGGTTATGGTATTTGTACATCACAGTAAGGTTTTAGTAATGGAGTAAGCAGTAGTTTTGCTGTGGGAAATTTTATGTTATCTGTCTTTATATAGGGCATTATCACCCTTGAGGGCACCCTGGCACTTAGCAGGGGTGTGAGGCTAGCCTGGGGGCCGAGGGACTTACTTGAAGAGCTGGGTCTTCGATTCCTTGTGGAATTCAAGAAGAGAGGAATAGGTTCTAATTTGGAGTGGGAGGCCGTTCCATGCCTTAGGAATGATGTCCAAGAAGGCCCGTCCTCCGGACCTGCTCTTGTGGATGCGTGGGATGTGTTCTAGTAAGAGTGCTGCTGAGAAGAGGTGGCTACAGGGTAGGTGGAAATACATGCAGTAGTTTAGGTAGGCTGGGCCTGGGTTGTGTAGTGCTTTGTATGTAGGGTTGAGAAGCTGTGCACGCTTGTGAATTGTGAGCCAGTGGAGCTCTCTCAGGTGTGGTGTGAGGTGAGCCTGACATGCTAGGTTGAGAACGAGTCTGGCTGTTACGTACTTGATGGTGTGTAGTCACTTTGTGAGTTGCTTGGTGAACCCTGAGTAGGAGTTTCTATAGTCTAGTTTGCTAGTGATGAATGACCGGTTGACAGTTTTTCTGGTGTTGTTCAGTAGCCACTTGTAGATGTTTCTCAGCATCCTCAGAGTGTGGCAACAGGACACAGTGACGGTGTTTACCTGGGTGTACATGTCCAATGTGTAGTCAATTATGGTCCAGAGTCTTCTTGCTTGTTGGCTGGGGGTGGGTCTGAGGTCTGTGGGCCACCAGATGGAGTCCCACAGTGAGGCATTCTTTCCGAAGAGTACCACTTCAATCATGTTGTTGTTCAGCTTCAGACAGTTGGCTTTCATCCAGGTGGCCACTTCAGTCAGGCAGGTGGTGAAGTTGTTCCTCATGTTGGGAGATTTGACTGAGCGGGACAATGTCAGCTGGGTGTCAACTGCGTAGGAATGGATGCTGGTGATGTGTGCGTGGATGACTTTGGCCAGTGGGGCTTGTAGATGTTAAAGAGGGTGGGGCTGAGAGAGCAGGCTTGAGGTACTCCACAGAAGAGTTCTCAGGCTTCTGAGGTGTAAGGCAACAGGTTGACATTTTGGCTTTTTCCAGTTAGGAAAGTGTAAATGTCTGTTGATGGCTTTGGCTCGGTGTGGTAGGAGAGAGATCAGTCTGTAGTGTGCGAGCTTTGCTGGGTCTGCTGAGGGCTTTTTAGGAGAGTGTTGACAGCTGTATGCTTCTAGACCCCTGGGAATAAGGCTGTGTTGATGGAGTTGTTGAGGATGTATGTGAGGGTTTTGCTGAGGTAGTACCCTTGTTGAAGGTGTTGTAGGGGCAGGAGTCCAAGGGGGCCCTGGAGCAGATGGTCTTCATGACTGTGGTGGTTTCATCTGTGGTGATTGTCATTCTATGTGGTCAAGGTGTGTTTTTTTCGCTGAGAACTGCAGGCTGGTTACAAGGTTGCTGGGGTCATTTTGAAGGTCGAAGTTGTAGTAAATGGTTGTGATTTTGCTGCTGAAAAAGTCAGATAAGTCATTACACAGTTCTTGAGATGAGGTCATGTTTCTGATGGTGGTTGTGGAAGTGGTAAAGTCCTTGATAATCGAGGATTTGTTTTTCTGCTGGTGTCAGTGCAGTCCACTAGAGCCTTCCACTTGGTTTCATGGATTTGCTGGTGGTAGGGACTCATGGTGAATTTGTTTCTTCCTGGCTTGCTCTCTACCTCCGTTCCAGCTGCTTGCGGTGCAGTCCACCTGATTTCCAGACGTTTACAATGCTGATTGGTCATTCTGTGTTCCTCAGTGTGCCAATTGGCTTTGGTACGTGTTCTTGCTGATCGCCTTTGTCTGTGGGAGGCCAGGGTGTTGGCGCAAGGGGGGATTCAGGCCCATATTTATACTCGGTTTGCGCTGAATTAGCATAATTGTTTTTACGCTAATTCAGCGCAAACCTAACTCCATTTGTATACTTCGGCGCTAGACACATCTAGCACCAAAGGTATGGAGTTCACATTGTTTTCTAGATGGGAAAACCTACCTTGTGTCAATGAGATGCAAGGTAGGTGTTCCTGTCCAGAAAAGGACGATATGGCCTTTGCGCCATATTTATTCCCCCGTGCTAAAATCCAGCACGGGGGTGGGGCCCTTAAATAATTGTGCTAAGCTTGCTTAGCGCCATTATTTTACGCCTGGTATGGGCAGGCGTAAGGAGACCTGTAAGCATATTTCCATGGTCAGAGACCATGGAAATTACCCACAGGTGCCCTTCCCTGGCCCCAGGGACACCCCCACCCACACCAGGAGGACACCTAAGGATGGGGGACCCATCCCAGGTAGGTCCGGGTAAGTATATATTTTTTTCTCCACCGCTGCTCAGGGGCCCTGACTTGGGGCTCCCTGCACAGCGCTGGCCCCAATGGCCATATCCAGGGGGCATTCGTCCCCTGGGCATGGCCACTGGGGTGGTGGGCATGGCTCCTGTCTTTACTAAGACAGGAGCCATGTCCACGGGGGTTGTGCGCCAGAAAATGACGCTACACTGCTTGCAGGCAAATTTTCTGCCTCTGAACAGTGTAGTGCCATAATTCAGCACACAGGCCCCGGTTTCACCTACTCCTCCCCACCCCTGTTAGTGTCCTTTCCAAGGACGCTGACAGGGCATTAGCGCCGGCTAGTGCCATTCCATAAATATGGTGCCCGGCCGGCGTCTTGGAATGGCGCTAGCCGGCGCTATTTTTTTTCACACAAAACTGCAATAATGGAGTTTTGCATGAAAACATATAAATCTGCTCCTCAGTTGTTGAAGTTCTCTGTGTCATTTGATAGGTTGCTGGTGTGCTTTGGGAGGTTCTGGGAGAGGGCAGAATCCCAATCCTTCTTTGTTATGTTTTTCCACATCACAAGGGTGTAGTCAATCTAGGTGATGGTTGTCGGTTTGTTGATTGTGATGTTTTTGAATGATGTGAACACGAGGTCCAGAATGTGTCCTGCACCATGGGTGGGGCTGCTTACATGTTGATGTAGTCCAGTTTTCCAAGGAATTCGAGGTGTGCAACAGAGCTGTGGTCCGTGAGGTCCTCTAGGTGAAAGTTGAGGTCCCCTTGGAGAGTGCAATTGTTTGAGTCAATGACTAATGGTTGATGAAATCCATGATGCTATTGGGACTGTCGGTGCAGGATCCTTGGGGTCCGTAGATCAGCATGCCCCACAGGGTGAAGTTAACTGTTATTTGCAGCTCTAATGTGAAGTGCTCCATGTAGTTGGTTTTGGTTTCTGTGGCAGTGATGCATCAGATTGCATCCCTGAAAATGATGGCGATTCCTCCGCTGGGACTGTTTTTGCAGTGTCACCTGACAATATTATATCTAGCAGAATGGTCATGGCAATGTCTGACTAGGTATTTTAAAACAAGAGTTAGTTCCTCTAAAATGTACGAGAATAAGCATTAACAAAGCCTATAGATCTCACTTTTGGACCTATTGGATTTGACAATGCTATTTGCATCTGGCTGAGAAAATGACAAAGGAGCCACTTTTTTTATTTGCAGATCCAAGATGAAATGGTTAATTTAAAACAAAATGAAATTTTACTATTGTGAAAATATTTTTTTAAGGTTGAGTGGCCGGTAGCAATATGCTGCATGGTTTTCTAAAAAAACAAAAACGAAAATATATTTAAAAAAGGCCATGGGGTAGGTGGAAAATAGAGAAGAAAGTGGGGGGGAACAACGGGGAGAAGCCAGAGGAAGGAGAAATGCAGCACATGCGGGAGGCAACATCACAGGAGTGGCGCCGTAAGGCGCATGAGAAGCATGAGAAAGCGTGCAGCACAAGGGCAAGAGTGACACAGAGCGTGGTTGGGGTGAGAAGCACATGAGTGCTAGCAGTCATAGAGTGCTTAACCAAAAATAAAATCGTTTCCGACAAGTGAACAGTGGAAGGACACAAGTTGGCTAATCAAAAGGACAGTGAGGAGGCTGGGAATAACACAAGAAAACGGCAAGCCAATGTCTAAGAAGCAATCAAATGAGAGTGACAATAAAGCTCACTAATGTTGAGCAATGAGACAGCTTTATGCTAACTATAAGGTTCTGCTAAGCCGATAAAAGGACTTTTGCAAGCTGTTTGGTAGGTGAAACCTGAAAATTGACAACTTCTCAAACTTTTAGTTACAAACTAAATGCTGAATATGTCGACTGCAGTACAATTCAGAATTTTGTTTTCAGGCTATTATTTTTGAAATGTGGAGATTTCTCCAGTTTCAATTCAAATTTAAACCTAGGTTTGCTGAACTGCCATAAGCTATCATAAACCTTTAGGGGCAGTATAACTTCCTATGCATAATTTAAGTGTTCATGAGGGCCCTGAATTTCAAGTACCAGGTTATCAAAAATTAGATGTGGAGGATAGGACATTCCACATTTTGTGGTCCTGTGTGGCAAAATGCCGGTCACCAAGGTTTCAGTTTGATTAGTGGCCCTGGATCTGCAGCATATTATTAGCTCAACAGACTACTACAGATCCCTGGTTCTGGAGATGTTTCTCTGTAAGTAGAGAGCTACTATGAATAATGCAGAAAGAAAGACATGTAATTCTGCTTTCCACCTTTAAACAACGCAAGTTGCCAATAAATCATAAACATGCTTTCATACTGCCTTGGGCACAAGCATGCTCTGCATCTTAACCAATCTTTAGTCTGCTTTGTAGTTTCTACTCAATGCCGGGTTGGAGGCAGAACCTCTAGAAATATGTCATTTTTTGGTATTAGCTGCATAATTATGGATTTGCCACATTTATCACATAATCCACCATGTGGAACACAATTTAGGGTCTGATTTAGAACTTGGCAGAGGGGAATACTCTATCACAAACGTGATGGATATCCCATCCGCTGTACTACAATCCCATTTTATCCTATGCGGGTTGTAATACGGCAGACGGGATATCTGTCATGTTCTGACAGAGTATTCCATCTGCCAAATTCTAAATCAGGCCCTTAGATTTTAGCAAAACATTGTTTTAGCTTAAAAGGAAAAAATACTAAAAAATGCTGTGTAGTGACAGTCCCTTAGCAAATGTAAACTATTTAAATTTTAGTGGCTGACAGATGTATTCAGGTGTAAAATTGGTGGTGATAAGGTGAAACCTTTCCTCATATAAAGATCAAGAGAGGGAGGAAAGAGGGAAACAGAAGGTTGAGACTCACTCTCCTCTATACAACCTAGCAATCAGAAGAGAGTCAACCTTGCATCATGTGAAGGGAACCCACTCATTCTGTTTCAAAAACATTTTTCTTCAAAGGAACTCTCACTCACGAAATGATATTCAGTGACTTTCTTCATTATCAAGTTCTTCCTGACCCTCTGATGGTCTGGCATGCTACAACCTTTTTTCTTACAAGGGAGCACTTTTTAAGCAAAAGGGTGTGGGATCTTTATGAAGTGATGGATAAAAGTGCCTAGACGGTGCCCATATCAGTGTTTATTCCGGGGTCTGTCTGGCAAGATTACAAACTTGGGAAGACGGGTTAAATGGAATTACTATCACTCCTTAGCCCTCAATATGATCAAGTAGTTTCTGCCACATACCCAAATACAGTAGCTTTTGTGAAGATCTGTGAGTTCCTATTAGTACCCTTTGGGAAGGGGTGGCTGCTTATCTATTGTCATTCATGCGATTCCACACACAGACACACACATACACACACAGTACATTACAGTAATAAAGTGCATAGAAGTGGGTCCACATAAGGATAATAAAACACGTTCAATCAATCAATCAATCAAAAGAATTTATAAAGCGCGCTACTCACCCGTGAGGGTCTCAAGGTGCTTAGGGGGGGGGGGGGGGGTGGTAGGAGGGTCACTGTTCGAACAACCATGTTTTGAGTTTTTTTCTGAAGAGCAGGAGGTCTTTGGTTTTGCGGAGGTTGGTGGGGAGGGAGTTCCAGGTTTTGGGGGCAAGGTAGGAGAAGGACCTGCTTCCTGTGGTGGTGCGTTGGATGCGGGGGACTGTGGCTAGGGCGGTGTTGGCTGATCGGAGGTTGCGGGTGGGAGTGTGAAAGTTCACTCTTTCGTTGAGGTATGTTGGGCCGGTGTTGTGGAGGGATTTGTGTGCGTGGATGAGGATTTTGAATGTGATTCTCTTGTTTATGGGGAGCCAGTGAAGTGTTTTGAGGTGTGGTGAGATTCATTCGTGGTGGGGGAGGCCAAGGACGAGGCGCGCAGCTGTGTTCTGGATTCTCTGGAGTTTGCGTGTGAGTTTGAGTGTGGTGCCGGCGTAGAGGGCGTTACCGTAGTCTAGTCTGCTGCTGATGAGTGCATGGGTGACTGTCTTCCTGGTCTCTGGGGGAATCCATTTGAAGGATTTTTTTAGAGTGCGGAGTGTGAGGAAGCAGGAGGAGTGAGTGCATTGATTTGCTGTGTCATGGAGAGGGCGGGGTGCAGGATGATGCCGAGGTTGCGTGCGTGGTTTGCCGGGGTGGGTGCGTGTCCTAGGGCGCTGGGACACCAGGAGTCGTCCCATTTGGTTTTGTTGGGGCCAAAGATGATGATCTCGGTTTTGTTGGAGTTGAGCTTGAGGTGATTAGTTGTCATCCAGTTGGCGGTGTCGAGGAGAGCTGCGTGTAGGTTGGTTTTGGCAGTGGTGGGGTTGCGGGTGAGGGAGAGGATGAGTTGGGTGTCATCTGCGTAGGAGAGGATAGTGATTCCGTGCGATCGGAGGATGTTGGCTAGGGGGATCATGTAAATGTTGAAGAGTGTGGGGCTGAGAGAGGACCCTTGGGGGACTCCGCAGATGATCTTGGTGGTGGTGGAGTGGAAAGGTGGGAGGCGGACTCCCTGGGTCCGGTCAGTGAGGAAGGAGGTGAGCCAGTCTAAGGCTTTGTGGCAGATTCCTATGTTGTGGAGACGTGTGCGGAATGTGTGGTGGCAGACAGTGTCAAAGGCTGCGGAGAGGTCTAGGAGGATGAGTGCGACGGTCTCGCCTTTGTCGACTTTGGTCCTGATGTCGTCAGTGCATGCGATGAGGGCAGTTTCCGTGCTGTGTTTCTTGCGGAACCTGGATTGTGAGGGGTCAAGAGTGTTGTTTTCTTCGAGGTAGTGGGATAGTTTCTCAGTGACATTGGAGGGGAACGGGAGGAGGGAGATGGGGCGATAGTTGGAGAGGATCTCCGGGTCGGCTTTGTTTTTTTTTAGGAGAGCAGTGATTTCTGCATGCTTCCAGGGGTCTGGGTAGGTGGCGGAGTCGAAGGAGGAGTTGATTATGTCACATAGTATGGGGGCGATGGTTGGGCTGGCTTTGTTGTAGATGCGATGTGGGCAGGGGTCTGAGGGGGATCCGGAGCGGATGGAGTTCATGTTTTTTTTGGTTTCTTTGTGTGTGGTGGGGGCCCAGGTGGTGAGTATGGTGGGGGATCATGAGTGGGGGTTGAGTTGGGTGAGTGGGGTGTGTGTGTGTGGTGGGTGTGTGTTGGTATGAAGCTGTTGTGGATGTCCAGGATTTTGTGGTGGAAGTGGTTGGAGAGGGCGTCACATAGGGGCTGTGTGTGTGAAGGTTCTGTGTTGCTGGCTTTGGGTTTGGCTAGTTCATTAATGATGGTGAAGAGTTCTTTGCTGTTTTGGGAGTTTTTGTCAAGGCGTGTCTTGTAGTGGTCTCCTTTGGCGGTGCGTATGAGTTGGTGATGGGTGCGAATGGTGGCTTTGAGGGTGGAGAAGTTGGTTGTAGAGGGTTCTGGTCCCCATATTTTCTCCGCTTGGCGGCATTTGCGCTTGGAGTCTTGGAGTTCGGGGGTGAACCATGGGGCATTCTTGATGTTGCGGGTGGCGATGTGTTAGCGAACATTATGGGTATAGTCCACGTGGTTAGGTACCTCGACATACCGCAGGTACTTACTCTTTGAGTGTTCTGGTCTTCCTCCCATTGGAAGTTCCTGCCTGTCTTGCATCTTGTTCTCTGTGGTCTGCGGCTGTCCCTAAAAACGGCTGCCTCTTGTTGTTGGTGGAAGCTTGGGGGTCTGTAGGGCATCTGATTATAACTCCCGCTGCCATAGTGTGGATCAGTCATTGGTGGGTTGTGCATGTGGTATGTGTACACTGGAGGTTCTACTGTTGGTCCATAAATGAAGCACGGTTGGCATCTCCTGCCTCTTTTGAAACCCCCGAGGTTTCCTTTTCTCCTCAAATGTGTGCTTGAATAATTTCCTGTTTCGGAGCCAGAAGCCCAATTTGAGGACTTGACTTCATCCTTATTTGTCTTACTGCCTCCTTCTGGAACATAATCATCCCTGGCATACAGGTATACATGCTTATGCAAAAACGTTTGCTCAGGCAGTATTAGTCTGTGTTAAAATGACAAAGTAGAGAAATAATAGTTGCCCAGAATGTGCGACATTATATCACATATTTCCCCTTTTTTCTTGCATAATAGTCAACCCTAATGTCTAATTTCAGTGGCTCTGGTTAAAAGGTTTTTAGTATAGTTGATTTTTTAAATTGACTACTAAGCCCACTGTCCTATGTGTTTTCCTATATATCTCTCCTAATAACGCTATATTATTATTTATGGTATATTTATAGTTATTAGCTCATCAAGGTCTCAGGCCATATAAATCAGTACTTGTTTGCAATTGTTGAGTAGCTCATATATTGTTCTGTTTATTATCCTGTAACAATGTGTGATGCGTTAATATATTCTGTTACTAGGCTTCGAATACATACATCAGTATATTTGTTTGAATGCTTCACACTTAGAGAAAGGCATAAAAGCTTTAACATGAATATGGAAGCAAACCTGCTAACTCACATGGTACCACCATGTGTCACACGATTTTGCCTCCCTTCACACAATCACCCGGTGAAGAGCCAAGAATACACAATGTCAGGTAATGCAAGCTGGAAACAACTTCACAACGTGGTTTTCAGCTCGTTTTTGCAGGCTGTAAGCAGCCAAAGTCCATCAAGAGGTGTTTTTTTATTTTTTTATTATTTTTTATTTAATTTAATTCAGATACACAAATAGTAATTCTGTAAAAATCTTCAAGTGTTGCATGTGCTTAAGGCTCACAAACTAGAGATATCACTGCTTCCCATATGTAGCCTTCTTCAAGGCTGGAATGGGAACCCAAAGCAGCCCTGGCAAATTTTGTCAGACCATCCCCCATAGGGTACATAGCGAGCAAGTCTGACAACTACAATGGTGGTTGGGGGGTTCTCCCCTACCAAGAATACATATTCAATTGTATTCGTTTTTAAAGCATAGTAAATGATGGTATTACAGTGCACCAGGATACATCGTTCTTTATTGAGGTTCTTCAATGATTCCCTCACCACCAACACTCTCTACCAATGCCTCTCATCTATCCATTGACCCTCCCTCACATGTATTTCATTTGCTTGCTAGCGCCTCTCTTACCAGCGTAGGGTGTTAAAGCACTTTGCATCACACACACATACAGAGACAATGAATCATATGTGTGTAAGTCGGTGTATAGAAAACATTGACAAAGAGTAATAAAAGGTGTAGGATTCATGGCATCCATACTAATCGGAGGAAGCATAAACTCTGGATTCAGAATGTAACACAGTGGTTGGGGTTGACTTTACTAATATTTCTACCCAAACAAATCCTTTTTAGCAAAATTAGGATAATCAAAGACTGAGAAAAAACATAACTTTCTAACCTGTACCATGTTGTTTGTATGCAGCTGTTTGATGGCAGCTCATAGCTCAATGTGCTCGATTTTATTGTAACTTATGAACTGCACAGAAGCAGAAAGCAGAATCCCACTGTGCTATGCCAGCTGGGCTTGGCCCCCTTGAAGGCAGGCTGGTGACAGACCAGCTCAAGAACCAAAGAACCTCACAAGTTTATTGCACGCTGTTCATAAATGGCCCTGACATATTTACTGAACTAATACTTTAATTGGGAGAAAGACATAGGTACACTGAGCGATTATATATACCAAGAAGCGAGCATGGGTTCAAGGAATCTGACTATTTCAACAAGGCTACAATTGGAATGTATGTCAGAACAACGCATGCTGGAACCACGCATGCCTGAAAAATGCGGTTGGAACAACAACAGCGTTGTTACCACTAATGCCTTTACCACAAATGCCTTAACAACGATTTTTTATTGTAAAAGCATTCCTGGTAAAGGCATTAGTGAACGGCATGCATGGTTCCAGCATGGGTCCCCCTGGCCCCCGCCGCCACCCCTAAAAATTACCATGACTCCCCACCCCACCCCTAAAACCACCCCAACACCCCCACCCGCCCCAAACCTAAACTATCCCAACTCCCCGCCCTAAAACCACCCCAACCTCCCTCCCCGTCCCTAGAACTAAAACCTAAACTGCCACAAATAAAACACCCCCACTCCTAAAACCTAAAACCACCCCAACCCCCCACCCGTCCCTAAAACTAAAACCTAAACTACCCCAACCCCCCACCCCACTCCTAAAACCTAAAACCACCCCAACCCCCACCCGCCCCTTAAATTATCCTGACCCCCACCTCCGCTCCTAAAACCTAAAACCACCCCAACCCTCCACCCCGCCCCTAAAATTACCATGACCCCCCACCCCGCCCCTAAAACCACCCCAACCCCCCACCCCACCCGTTAAATTACCACAACCCCCACCCCGCCCCTAAAACATAAAACCACCCCAACCCCCCACCCCGCCCCTAAAACCTAAACTACCCCACCCTCAAAAAGTAAAAATACCCTGGACCCCCAACCCCGCTTCTAAAACTAAAAATACCCCAACCCCCTACCCCACCCCTAAAACTATAAATTACCTCACCCCGCCCCTAAAACTAAAAATGCCCCAACCACCCTCCCCCACCCCGTAAACCTAAACCACCCCGATCCCCCACCCCCCAAAACTAAAAATACCCCTAACCCCCACCCGCCCCTAAAACTAAAAATGCCCTGACCCCCCCACCTCGCCCCCTAAACCTAAACCACCCAACCCCCCACCCCCTAAAACTAAAAATACCCTGACCCTTCCACCCGCCCCTAAAACAGCCCCAGTCCCAGCCCCACTTACCTGGTCACGTCGTCCTCCTCAGCCGACTCCCTTCTTCTGTGCCTTAACCATGCATGTGCGTGGTTCAGCACGTGCGTGGTTAAGGCACCGAACAAGGAAGTCGTGGTTAACAAAAGCGTTGTTCCGCTTTCAATGTCCATGACTTTGTTGTTCGGGAGTCGTGGTTCTGGCTGCTTCCACTACAATTGATCTAATTTAAATACATCTATAGGGTATATTATTGCTCATTTCTTGTGGATGGAAGCAGAACTGAACCCATACAATTGATTCGGGCACTCAGCACAAACTGAGGATTTCTTCCATGTAGTGAAGATGTTTCAATCTACACAGATCTGCTGGGAAGGTATACCTTATAAACCAGGATGCAATCATCAGTTGGTTGTCTTGAAAATAACCTTCTGAAACTCGTAGAAGTTTTAGTTGTAGCAGAGTGCTAAACACTTTGGGTTTAATTTACTAAGAAGTCACCAATGCATCGCAGCTAACAAAGTTGCTGTACTGTATCGGGCAACAGGGAGTGCAAGGCAGCACCTATTAAGATATGTGCTGTTCTCTCCCCCTGCGCTGGCCATAAACACCTCAGCCTTATGCAGGATGCCTTTGATGTATTGTTATCTACATTATGCAAAAACAGAACATTCAATTAAACTGGTTTAAAAATATGAGCACTTCAGCCTTAGACACATTGAGCTATAAAACTGCTCCAATGCATCCCTGTTTCAGTGTCATGAATGCTCAACATGACATGAGCATATCAATCTGTGTATCCATCATGTCCAGTGGTAATTTGTGTGTCAACAACAGCCTGTTCTTAGCCTGTTCCAGCAATGTCTTCACATACCTGTTAAACGTGGAGAGTGTGAAGACCTATGTGGAACACCTAAACACATCATTGAGTGGTGCTAGAACAGTAGAGGAGAAGGAGATATGGTCTTTTGGTTAAACTGATAACACTGGTTCAGATTCCAGCCTCTGAACATAGATTGTGTTTCTGAACACCTGTTTGTGCTACATGAATACATACATCCATATACACACATACATATATGAAACCCCCTACTAAAGGCAAGGTGTCCAGTTGGTTAAGAAGAAATTCAACTACTCCAGTGTTATTGCTTCTGTTTTCCTCATCAGGCAAATATGGTTGATCTTAGGTGACTTTATTTTCAGTGAATCTAATGATAGAATGTAATAGCATATCAGTCACAGAGATGTTAAGGTAAAATACCCATCACCTTTTGGGGTAACACTTGATGGCATTATAATGAATGCTCTGCTGTGTTTCGGTTAACTTTAGTTGGCATTCTAAGGCAAATGTCTGATTTGGGAAACACATTGTAATGCACATTTCTGTTTTGGTTAGCACTGGATAGCTTTATATTGCACAGCTGTGTTTTAAATAGCACTCTGTAGTTTTGTAATGCACAGCTTTGTTTTGGGGGAACATTTTGTCTGTGGTGTTGCAATATTCTGAGACCACTTCATAGTGCTATAATTCAAATCTGTGTTATAGGTACATTTTCCAGAGTGTTACAAATGTGCAGCTGTGTTTTGTGGGATACTCAACAGTTGTGTGTTGTCCAGTAATGTTTTGTCTATTCTCTTCTGTGGTGTACTAGACAGCTTTGTTTTATGGCACTCTCAAAAGTGTTGTGATCCACAGCTGTGTTTTTATGAGTTCCCATCCTTAGTGTTTACCATAACTTTGTTTTTTCTCTACACTCAACAGGGGTGTGTTGCGCAGCTCTGTTTTTGGGAACACTTTGCAACAGTTGAACAAAAAGAAAGTGGCGGCGGCCACAAACCTCAAGTAGAGGGGTGGGCAGGGTACAGGGGGATATAAATATAAAATAATAGATATATTTTTCAAACGTACCTGTTTCTTCTGCCGCTGCCAGTCGCCTCGATCCTCTTCCCTCTATGGTGTTGGTGTCCCAGAAGTCCTTGAGACACCAACACAGGCTCCCCATGCAATTTTGGCACTGCTCTTATGCTATTCCTAGCATAAGAGCAGCGCCAGGATTGGTCTGAGTGGATTGGTCTGCTTTCAGACAGTGCACTGGGGTCTGTGCAGTTTCTCTAACCCTGGTGTGTTGCACAGCCGGGTTGGAGAAATTTAAGTGCGCATGTAAGTTTGGCTGACCTAAGATGGCAGACATAGGGCCTGATTTAAGAGGCCCTAGCACCACCCTAGTGGCGCTATGGTATAATCTTTTACGTTAAGGAGGCGCTAAAGTGGCTTTTTACACATGCCATATTTACAAAGTGGGCAACGCATGTACTGCGCCACTTTGTAAACCCTTTGCTCCACATTATGCCTTTGTCAGACATAATGTATGCAAGGAGTGTGCCCCCACTTTAGAGGGGGAGATAAATGCTGCAAAGAAATCTAAGGGATTTCCTTGCACCATTTTTTTTGCACTTTTGAATACAATGGTCCCCTATGTACTCTGCAGGAGTAGCTCCAAAATTTTGGCGCTTCTCCTGCAGGGTACATCAATAGTGCCAGGAATACTGATGCTATTGCCCCCTACACTGTGCCATAGAGCACCATATTTTAAATACGGCGCAGACATGGGCTCACTGGTTGCAGCACCACTTTTCTGAAATCAACCCCTTAGCACACTGACTCAACTCCTCCGCCCCCTCCCTCCTATGGATGAATGCCACCCCTCCCTGCACATGCTGTATGCATATATATAATATTGTTTTCTTTTTCAGCTGCTGGCTCAGCCAGTGGGGCAACACTCCTTCACCATTGCGAAGGAGCCTTCCTCGCGTAAAGATCTGTTTTGGGTGTTCACTGGAGCTGCATCATGTTCAGTTCTCTTTTTGAATGCACTTTGCTGCAGTGTGGCTCAGAGACCTTTTGGGAGCACTCTTCAGTGGTGTGACTTCCTGATATGTTTAGAAGAGCAGTCTGCATTTGTAGTACAAAGACCTCAGTTTTGAGAAGTACCCTGTAAGGGCATGATTTACCAACCTGGTTTGAGAACACTGCAGTTGACAGCTGTATGAGGAGCACTGCACATTGGCACAACTCTCTTTTTGTGTGGAGTTCGCTGCAGTTGTAAGATGCACAGCTGTGTTGTGGGACCACTCTAGTTGTATGATGCATAGCTATGTTTTGTGTAGTATTCCCCAATGAGGCACTGGGGGACTTTTTTGAGAATTGTCTGCTGTTATATGGTGCACACTTGTGTTTTATAAACAATATGCAGTTGGATTCAAACCTATCTTTGGTATACTACATGTCAACAAGGCCACAAAAGGCACCTTCTACACAGTTAAAACACTTCAGTCCATCTTTCCATACCTTTGATGTCAACAAAAGCTACAATCCTGATACTTGTGATCTCCATGATCGACTATACCACAACGCCCATGGTTTCATCATATGGAAAATGCAATATGTGGCCTCAAGTCTTCTTCTCTACCTTCAGGTCAGAGAATGCATGTCACTTGTCCTACAGGCACTCCACTGGCTGCATGTAGCAGGAGAAGCAATGTTCAAAGCACTTTACAACGTCCACTGAGCTTCCTTAAAAAAGGACTACTATACATACAAATTAAATTCAAGCAATGCAAACAAAATAGAATATTGTGGTTCAGGCTTGCACCACAGATTGCTGTAGCGTCTCAGTATCAGAGTGAGGCACTGCTTTACTGCTTTCTCAGTACAAGCTGCCAAGCTCCGGACCTCAATACCAGCCAAGAACAAAAACATTGGGAATCATTTACAGTTCAGAAAAGAAGTGAAACCATAGCTGTTTCCACCCCGGAAACTCTATCCCTTGGGGACCAGCCAAATTATGAATTTTTTTGGGGGGAAGGGGGCATCTGGCCACCCCTTCCCAGGGCCCATCTTTACCCCGGGACCCCATCCCCCAAGGCCCGGCCTAAACATTAATATTTTTTTGAGAAGGCAGGCAGCGCAGCCCCCCCCCCGCCCCAGGCCAATTTTGGCCCCAGGGACCCCATCCCTTAAGTCCTGCCCCTCCTCCAAGTCCGATCTCTGGCCCGGGGACCCCATCCCTGGGGCCCAGCCTACATTTTTTTTAGGGAGGGGGGCCATGTGTCTCCCCTTCCAAGGCCAATCTCGGCCACGTCACAATGTTGGGGGAGCCTGAAAGTCCCCATGGTCCCAGCTGACTCCCCATCTCCTGTGGGAGTCAGCATTGCTATCACAGCGGGCTCCCTCTCCGTGAGAGCAGTTTCCTCTATGTGCCTGCCCTCAACTCCATGGGCAGACAGTCAGAGGAAAGCGTGCTACAATGAAGGGAGAGCTGTCAAAACGGACCGGACAGGACCGGAGTGTTTGCTGTGACGTGGCGATAGCTATAAAGTTTCTGCCAAGCCACAGCAAACAGCTGTGTCCTGGGGGTGGGCACTGTGAGACATAGCAGGAGCCGTCCTTGGGGTTGCAGTCCCTAGGACCATCAGAGGCTTCTCAAGGGGGCAACATGGCCCCTTCCTACGAATATAGCCCTGGCGAGATGGTGATCCCCAAGGCTGCAGGGAGACCGAAATGGGACCCCTTTCTATTTTTTGGTGTTTGCTCTGGGGAGGTGGTGGTCCCCTAGGCTGCGGGGGGCTGCACGACCCCCTCGCAAACAATTTGTTAAAAGCCGTGGGGAGGTGGTTGTCCCTAGGACTGTGAGGGGGTGCAGCCCACGCATAACATTTCTTAATAGCCCCGGGGAGATGGTGTTGCCTGTGGTGGCAAGGAGGCTGCGCGGCCCCGCATCATAAAAAATTAAAGCCCCGGGGGGTGGTGGTCCTCAGGCTGTGGGATTGGGGCAGCACCCTGCACTAGAATAGATAATGTCCTGGGACTTGGTCCACCCGAGGGCTTCAAATAATGAAGCGCAGGAGTGAATCGTGGTGATCCACCATCCCATCCGCCAGGGCCCAGCCTAAACATTATTTTTTTCTTGAGGAGGGGGCCCACGCGCCACCCCTTCCCCAGGCTGACCTCAGCCCCCAGGACCACATCCCATAGGGCCCAAACATGTAATTTCTTTGGGGGTAAGTGCTGCACATCCCCCCTTCCCAGGCCGATCTCCAGCCCGGGCCCCATCCCTCAGGGCCCAGCCTAATTACTAATTATTTTGGGGAGTGAGGACCATATTACCACCCTCCCCAGCGCCCATCTTGGCCACTGGGACCCCATCCCACAGGGCCCGGCCTAAACATTAATATTTTTGGGAGGGAGTGGCGCGGCTCCTCATCCCCTGAGTCCACGCCTTCTAAAATGTACTTTTTGGGTCCGATCTCTGACCTGGGGGACCCCATCCCCAAGGGCCTGGCCTAAATATTTTTATCTTTTTTTAGGGAGGGGGGACCATGTGGCCCATCTCCCAGGGCCGATCTGGACCCCCGGGACCCCATACCACAGGGCCCGGCCATGAGATCTGGGTGCCCTCCAGGGCACCCAGTCACACTGTTGGGTGACCGTGGGGGGAGAGTGAAAGTCCCCATGGTCCCAGCTGGCTCCCCATCTGCTGTGGGAGCTAGAATTGCTGTCACAGAGAGGGAGCTGCTTAGCAACTCCTTTTCTGTGAGAGCAGTTTCCTCTGTGTGCCTGATCGCATCTAAGGGGGCAGGCAGACAGAGGAAACTCTGCTCCGATGAAGGGAGAGTTGTTTGACAGCTCTCCCTTCATCAGACCGGAGTGTTTGCTGTGACTTGGTGGCAACTATAATGTGCCCACCAAGCCACAGCAAACAAGGACATAGCAGGAGCCGACCCTGGGGGTGGGGGTCCCCAGGGCCATCAGTGACTCCTCGAGGGGGCAGCAGGGCCCCCTTTCCCAAGAATATAGCCCTGCGAAGGTGTTGGTCCCCGGGGCTGCAGTGGGACCGAAACTGACCCCCTTTCTATTTTTTGGTGTTTGCCCCGGAGAGGTGGTGTTCTCCCGGGCTACAGGAGGCCATGCGGCCCCTCCTCACACAATTTGTTAAAAGCCCCAGGGATGTAATAATCCCTGGGTCTGTGGGGGGGCGCGCAACCCCCCCATCATAATAAATTAAAGCCACAGAGAGGTAGTGGTCTCCGGGTATGCAATGCCCCTGCACTACACTAAACTGAATAATTCATAGGGACTTGGCTCAACTGGGGGCTTCAAGTAATGAAGCGCGGGAGCTAATTGTGGTGAAATCTTTTTCTAAAAATGTTTTTTAGGCTTTGGTGTGGGGGTGTCCCCTTGGGAACCCAGCACCAGAGCTAAGGGGTCAGGGTGACTGTACCCTGCCCCTTTTCTTATTTTTTTACTTTTTTTATGGAATTCTGCTAAAGCCAAGTCCCAACATGGCTGCCAACAATTCCTTTTTGAAGTGTTGGCAGTCAATTATATCTCAGCACGAGATTGGAAGGGATCACAAATCCTTCACAGCTCTATATATACAAATTTGGATTTTCTTTAATTTCTCAAAAACTACTGAATGGATTTACACTAAATAACAAAAAGGGGTCTTTCTGGACCAAGAGCTACCTTTCTGCCAAATTTGGTGTAGTTCAGTTCAGTGGTTTGGGCGCAATTTCTGTTCAAAATCCCAATGGAAAAATAAATGGGGAAAACGTGTTTTGGTACACCCCCACCCTTTTTCTCTGGCCCGCTTGATGGATCACCCTGAAACTTTCCGGACAGCAGCTGAAGAGAGCGTCGTATTTTATTGGAACATTTCCTGAAGTTTCATCAAATGTCCCCAAAGTTATTAGCAAAACAACACTATTTCTATAGAAACTACGTCCTAACTATAATTAACTACCTAGTGGTGACCACTAGATTTTATATATATATATATATATATATATATATATATATAGTATTTTTTTTGCTTTCTGCCCACAGCCACAACACTGCAGATCACAGCGGGCTAGAGACTGCCCATAATTTCCAAATTTACTTTCCCCTAGTCCCCCACAGCCATAATCAAATTGATAGGAGGAAGATAGCGACGATCACTTCTCCTCCAACATAGAAAGGACCATCCCTTCCTAAGTAACAAAGCTTTACGCCAATGATATTGAATGAGGCCGTATTAAAATGTATGATTTTGAGTTAGCTCACTGAAGCAGTGAGAATGCATTAAAAAAAAGAATGGTATGATAGAAAAATAGTGAGAAAAATGAAATTTGTAGATACAAATTTAAAGTATAACCTATGGAGATTGAAATATATTATGACTAACAGATAATAAGATTAATATGAAAACTCGATTTAAGATGGCCACCATATTGACGTAAAGCTTTGTTACTTATGAAGGAACGCTCCTTTCTCTATGTTAATGTAATTTGCAAGTGCACATGGGTATTTATGTTGTAAAAGTGGATTGGATTTTATCTGTGATCAAGGAGAAGGTATCTCCGAAATGCATTAGATGCTGCCATAAACTTTATTAATAAAGGATTTGAATATCGGAAGAGAAGTGATTGTGGCATTCTTCTTCATAGCAACATGGCTATGTCTGCGGAGGACTAAGGGAAGGTCAATTTGTGTATATATATATATATATATATATATATATATATATATATATATTTAGCACAGTGTGAAAGACACAGTTGTTGGTACACAGATTCTATGGAGTTTCTATTAAGAGTAACTCAGTGTGTCTGCAAGGAATATGGTGCCCACCATCCCATTTATAAATAAATATGTCTGCCAGTCCTATAATGAAGTATATTCTCTAGTAAATTTGAGGGTGTCGATGGGACAACTGCACTAATAAAATAATTATAAATCGTTGGTTCAAGTTGTTATGACATAGAATCATAGTGTATATTGGGTCTTTGCGTACAACTGAAGTTGATACTTCTTTCTAGATCAAAGATAGTGATTTTGTATGAACATGGATATCTAGAGAAAGGATTCTCTTACTAAAATGGCTTTGTGGGACTTTGAAAATCACACAGACATGATTTTCACAGCATTCTATCCTTAATTATTGGTAATTTTATCACAGAAACTCGATATGATCTACCTAAATTCTTTATTCATAAGCATTTCTCTTCAATTAGATATGAAGAAGTTCAGGATTCTTGTATATCATAGCATGTTCCAACACAACCCACCTTTCACAGAAATATATGTCATACTAGCATAGACTGCATAACTGTGAATGAACCTTCTTGGACTTTTGCAAGATGTTTAGGTTTCTAGAGTTCAAAGACAATGATCATAATGCAGATAATTCCACGTTCAGTGTAATAGTGAAATTAATATTGTGTCTTCTTGTGACGCTGATTCATATCTATTCAGAGCAGATAAAAAACTAAAAGGGATGTCAAAAACGGAGAAATGGCTGGCAAACATTTTTGAAAGTGATGAATTGTGTACATTTACTGAAGGAATTGAATGTATTTGAAGAAAAAGCATAGTAATCATTCCATTTCGAGAAGTTGATGTGCAAAATCAATGCTGATGTAGGATGATTGTGTAAAGATACAATATGATGTCAGGGTTTGATAGAGGTTGCGTATAGCTGAAAAGTAATTTGAGAACGCAAAGAAAAACTGTGAAAGAAATTACAATATGGTCCATATGAATTGCTTAGGAAAAAGTAGTTAGAAAATAATTGGAGGTGGGTGAAATTTTAAGCACTGTTCATCGAGTTGGGTGAAATAGGCAAGCTCCCCCCTTCTTACAGACTTTGCTTGCAGGGGACAGTCTTTAGCGAGCTATTCCTGGTAAAAGTGTAGTTTCTGCAGGTCAACTGACGTTTAATAAATACTTTTCCAAGATGTTTGTTTTTCACCATTTACAACTCTTTGTAAAATGCCCAAAAGTTGCACAATTTAAAGCCGCACATTTGGGACTTTCTGCTACCCTAAAATTAATAATTTCATAGAAAAAGAAACGAGAATGCTACACAGTGGGAAATGGTAAAAGGTCGAAAATGCAAAATGGTACAACACATTTCTGACATTCTGGTAGCTGCGGAACTGCATAATTCAAAGCATATCAGTATTCATAATAACAGAAGCAAGTGGGAAAATGTTTGAGCCACGATTTTGAGAATGAACCTGAATGAATTATAAAATCACATATCACTCTTCCACCTCTACTTCTCATGACAAAGCCATAACAGTAAAGGAACGCCACATGAACACTGTGATGGGAGATTCATTGAGTGCTGTATGAAAAGTAGTAGTTAGCTTGCTTAACACAAAGTTCAGTCATCTGTTTATTTCAAGATCTATTCGAGTTTCACACGAAGGTAGTGAAACTATTCCTGAATTCAAGAAAAGGGGTGGAGATAACCCATAAACCTATTAACGAAATGATAACATATTTGCCCATGTTGTCCTGTGGTATCCAACAGCTGAGGTCATGGTTAAAATTCTCCTACCATATGAACAGGTGGGTTTCAAATGTATTATTCAATTTTATCTAGCAGAAGTGGTATATTATGTGGTAGGTATTTTATTGTCTGCTGTTTATCGGGTCTTCAATAACGATTGACTATGTACACTAGGGAACTAAAGACGCATTATTATTTTTAACAATCTGCAATTGCTCATGCATGGTTACACCAAGAATTATAAGGCACTTAAGCAAATATACAGCGATCCTAAATGTATTATTAACTGTTCTTTCATAAATATTACATATTTAGGTTCTAAGTAAAAAAGAACATGTGAATTTCTATTTTGTTATTATTTCTCAGAAAACTTGACCTCAGATCCTTATTACAGTTTAGAGTTGTAAAAATCAAAAAAATGTAATCTCTGCTAAAGTAAATTTAAGTTACGGAGAATAACACCGATCCCCTGGAGGCTAAGGTGACTCCTCTCTTGTGCCTTGGTCTAGCCCTAAAGATTCGAAAAAAAATAGTAAGTGTGGACATTAACGTACTTTATTTGTTACATAAAGCCAGGTGTTTTTTTTTAACTATTGTTAAACAACCAGTCCCACATTTTATACTACTGGATATTAAACTGATTGAACTTTAATTAAAAAAAGGACAAATTAATGTAGATATACTTTAGATGGCGACTGAGGGATTTACAGGCAGGATAATGAGGGTCAGTACACTTCCCTTTCATTTTTGTGTTGTGCATAAAAATGAATTTCAATTCAATGAGTCCTCCTATCACAAAGAAATGAATTAGTGTCTTCCAGAAATCTACGTAATACATGATGTAAAAATACTACCGTACAACTCTATTATTCTAATATAACCACTGTGGTTTATGATCTTTATTAAATCACATTATTGAGTATCATTAGGAATGTTTCCTTTAATGAATGCTGTAAAATTTGAGCAGAGACAACGTATACATCTTGTATTCTAAATCGAAAAGCATGTTTACCCAGGGATGGCAGATATTATGAATGGTTAAGTGTTGCTGCTTTGTTAGATGACTTGTTATGAATTTGGCCCTAGGTCGATTTGCTCAGCTATGGGGCAGCTAAAGAAAAATATTTTTCATCTTTTTTGAACCATGGGCCCTTTTCATCGATATTCACGTGTTACAGACACAAATGCCTATATTTTAGAATACTAAACAAATATGTAACAAACATTGTTAGAATGTTAGAATAAATACACTTCCTATTGTTTCGAATTTTTTTTTTTTAGAGATGTATATGTAATTTAAATACACGTGATGGCTTGAACACTAGACAGCTATAACACCGGGGTGTTTCATAAAGGAAATATGACTGACATCTGTCAAACTGAATAGGCATCTCTCATAATCACCAAACAGCACTAAAAGTGAATGTCATTGGTACAGTTGTGGACTAGGTCTTTCATTTTCTCCTGATTAAATGGACGACGGTCAATATAAATGAAAATGCCCTTTTTGTTGCCTTTGTTGACCTTCGAGCAGTTTTCTTCAAACAGTCTCTGATTGACCTAGGTATGAGCAATTGTTGGTACAACCCTCATCTAGCAGACCTGTTCTGACTGCTTCTGCCAAAAAAGCCGCTGGTCTCTATTAATTGAATAAAGTGAATATTCTGACGCCCTCTGTAGTCAGTTAAAAAATGTCTTGGTCCATAAACATGTGTTCAGGTCCGGGGGTTTTCTTGAATAAGTCAAACATGTGTATGCAAGATCGCTTTTTATGAAGGTTAGTTAGGTGTCTTGCCAATGGCCACTTTTCATCGTCCTGGCCGGCCCTGTCGATATGTAAGATCTGTTTCCAGTCTGCTGTTACTTTGAAAAAACAGAGGAACACTTGCTGTCTTTCTCCCTCTCTACCATAAACCTAGAGCCAGATGGATAGTGCCTATGTGTCGGTCTCGAGATTTATGGGATCGAGTGAATGCTTTAAGAATTTGCAAAAGTGATACCAGCCAGCTGGTGGTTGCTATGGTTTCCAAGTTTCTGTAGCTGCCTGGCTGACAAGATCACAAACGTTTTTAAAGATATCCTGTCGTTCGCATAGCAATTTTAGATATTGTGGCACTACATACAGATGTTTATCTCTGTTTTAAAGACTATTTATTGTGGTACCGTATTGTATTAAAATCTGTGTGCATTATGTTGATTCATTTTTACTATTTGATCTGGCAATAGACGTGAACTTGGACCTACATTGCTCAAACTGTGGCAACACATATCTGGAGCTGCTAACGAGGAATCAGGCATGTATATAAGAAGCCAAAAAAGGGCTAAGCATATCTGACAGCTGCCAGTTCGGAAAAAGGCATGTCTCACTGTCAACCTGGAAGGAAGCAACATCCAGAAACTAGTGATCATCCACCAAACCAATGGAGCACACACAACTCAACAATAATCACATTCAATGGATAATTTTCGACTTCTTCACTAATTACAACCAGTAAACCTTAACACAGCATACTAAATAAAATAATCCACTATGATCTATGCTCTGTTCTTAAAGAAAGCGTCCTGCGAGGTGGACATGCACACTCAAGGAAGCTAACACATATGAGATCATACCAATGTCAGATGTTACCTTAATACATTTTGATAGTATATCACAACAGGGTAAAACAAAAGAAAGGTAGCTATCAAACAAGTTAGTGAATCAAACAGCTTTATATATATCTACCCCTAGCAATAGTCTCAGATTGCCCAAAAACAGACCAAGGGCCTGATTCTAACTTTGGAGGACGGTGTTAAACCGTCCCAAAAGTGGCGGATATACCACCTACCATATTACGAGTTCCATAGGATATAATGGACTCGTAATACGGTAGGTGGTATATCCGCCACTTTTGGGACGGTTTAACACCGTCCTCCAAAGTTAGAATCAGGCCCCAAGTCTCTAACTTACAAGAAAACCCAGGGCAAACATTATAGATCTAAGGACTGCAATTAAAAACTGGTAGTAATTTACAGTTAAAGTTTTTGCAACCAGTATATCATTTTACAAACCAACCTATGTAATAATAGGTCGGTTTGTAAAACTCTGATTCGGAGTGGGTCTAATCCAACCTATCTCCATTAATATTAATAAGATAGGCTGCAAAATGCAACTCACTCTTGTTCGGTGTGGGTATAATCCAACCTATCTCATGAATATTAATAAGGTAGGCTGCAAAATGTGACTCACTCCTGTTTGTGGCCATTAAAAGAAAAGGTAGTACATTTAAAAAAATCAGTTTACTGTTTTAAACTTTCTTTGACAGTTGCCAGTTGTTCTCTGGACCACTGCCTATTTGTCAACAAACCTTTATTTTTATACTAACAAAGTTGTAGAAGCTGAAAAGGACCCCAGTTCAAACGCTTTATTGAAGATGAGAATCTTTTTGATCATCTTCAATCAGGCTTCAGATCAAACAGCAGCACTGAGTTTGCAATATCTGATGCTATGGATCAGGAACTGGCCTAATCCTATGAAACACAGCAACATGTCTCGTTAATTTTCTCAGGTCAGTGGGGCTGACCGATGTGTGGCTCAACGTCTGCCCTGATCACAGGGAATTTGGATTGTACTCCCACAAATCCTATGTTAGACTGTATTATTGTCTGATGCCTAACATTGATTTTGCTGTTTGCTGCCAGTCAAACCTTTCGATGGAGCATAACTGGGGGAAGAAAAGCCCGGCTTGCCTCACAAAGTAGTTTCTGCTCATGGGGCAATAAGGCCAGCAAAATGCTATATCTACTCTGTCAAAAGAAGAACACCTGTGGACACATCACCTTTAAAAGACACTTAGCAGGTCATAAAGTCACAGGCAGTCATCCTATTGGACAGGCCTTTGCTACTTATTATCAACAACTGTACATGGACAGAGAGTCCCCAGATCCTAAGGTGTTGTAGGAGTTCTTCTGGGACCTCCAGGCATGTTGTATCATGTTGTATTGAATGAGGAGACGAGGCTGATGAGGATGAGTTATGTCTGCTCTCCTTTCACTCCAGGAAAGATAGAGGCCTATGTGTACTTGGTACATTGTCTAAATTGAAGGTTAATTTGAGTATGTTTAAGATCTATATATATTTATATATATAGTTGTTTGCTCTGACTTGGCAGGAGCTTTGACAGCTCCTGCCAAGTCAGAGCAAACACAACTCCGTTCCCAGCAAGCGAGAGCTTGGGTTGGGTGGTTGGCCACATGCAATGAAAATTACTTTGGGTTCAAAACATAGAAATTCACTGAAAAAACAAAAGGTTACAGGGATGTTACAGTTAGGTTCTTAATTTGCTTGCACAAAACCAGAGAAATTCAGCAGTTATAGTTAGAGTCATTTCAATGAACTATAACTCGCACCCCTGCCATGCAAAGTTTTTTATGAATAATTTTACAACAGGTGTTACAGTGATATTATCAATGATGTTATCAAAATAAATAACTTTAACTATAACTGGTGAATTTCTATGGCCTGTGGCGTTGGTTCCCGAATCTCTTGTGGCTAATAATGGCCGTTATCTCTTATGGCCAGCAGTTATGTCCAACCAAAAACTGTATTCCGAGATCCAGGGTCTCTTTGCATCTTATTTATCTAAGTTCGCTGGTAATTCCCTTTTAAAGATATCTCTATTCTGGATGTACATAATCAGTTATTCAAAGGATTGCAGGAACTTTTTATAAGGAAAATCAAATTAAGGAGGGGAAGAGTAAAGCAGCCATATGGTTTGTAAAGCTGCCAAAGTTCACTTCAGGCATGCCATTAAGGAGGGGAATAGAGGGGGAATAGTGGATGCTTCACAGAATTATAGCAGAGCAAAAAGAGAGTGGGAGGATTTGATGTGGTGGGATATGTTATTGGTGGCATATAGGAAAGACACCGGGTTATTTTGAAAGTTGGTGTCCGCAGTAGGCGCTGAGAGTGTGAGTGTGTCTCACTACCACATCTATCCTGACAGCTGGGTCTCTCATTTTACCAGTTTGTATGCCCCTGAAGGTGCTCATACGTCTGTATGTAGCGAAGATGAGACGTCTATTGAGGACTTTCTGTTTGGTATTGGAGGAGGGTGTACGGGAGGTACAGTTTCTTTTAAATCTGCTATCTAATGCTATCTCAAAGGGAGGGGACATACCTGAGACCTGGAGATAATCCCGATGTATGAAAAGGGTGATGCTAACCGCCTTCCAAATATAGACCTATAAGTCTGATTGATAACCTCCAGAACATTTTTGCTAGGTAAATCTTGAATAAATTACGGTCTTGGTTAGAAGAAGTGAAAATGTTGTCACCCCTCCAGGTGGAGACCTGTACTTCCCACTAAGTTTTTAGGTTAGCCAGTCTCTACTGGAAATATGTTTTACTAGAAAAACAAAGGCCTTATGTAGCCTTTATAGGTCTCAAACCTACGTTTAATCTCATCCCACGTAACATCTTGTCGTGCGTACTGGTGGGCATGGGAGTACCTTCAATTTTGCTTGGGTTAATCATTAAGCTCTATTTGAAGAATTATGACCAGGTATGCTGGGGTTGTGAGGGAGAATTAACAGACTGGATTGCTATTAGGTACTGTGTGCGACAAGAGTGCATGCTTGCACCCACATAATTCACTTTTTACATGAATGATGTGGTGAAGGAAGTCTTGACTACAAGAATCACTCTCCCATTGTTAACAATGTAAAAATTTCCATCTTACATTTCGCAGATGACTCATTATATCTAAAACACCGATGGGGCTGCAGGTTCACATTGATACATTTGTGAATTTCTATATGTAAGGAGGACTGGAGCAGAATGCAGGGCAGACTAAGGCCCTCATTCTGACCTTGGCGGTCTTTTCGCAAGACCGCCGAGTTACCGCCGCGGTGAAGACCGCCGACCGCGGCGGTATGCCGCTGTGCGCATTCTGACCGCTGGGAGCGTTCCGCCGGAAAACCGCCAGCAGCCACACTGGCGGTCGGCGGGAAAGTGGAGACTGGTCAACCTCCACCGCCACGCCAGCAGAACACCGCCCACAGAATTACGACCCACATTTCTGTGTGGCGGTCTTCTGTTGGCGGTCTTCTGTTGGCGGTCACCTCCCCATGGCTCCCGTCGCCTCCCGGAGGACCAACGCACAAGGTAAGTTGACCGTCCGTGAGGGGAGGGGGTGGGGGGGTGTTGTGTGATGTGGGCGTGCATGGGGGTGTGCGTGTGAGTGTGTAGAGGGGGTGTGTGAGTGCGTGTATGCGGGTGGGGGGTGCTGCTGTGTCTATGGGTAATGTGTGCTGTTCGGCAGGTGCGCATGTCTGCATGTATGTGTGCGGGTATGTGTCCCCGTTGTGTATGTGTGTGTAGGGGGTGTGTATATGTGCATGTTGGGGGTGTGTGCATGTCGGGGTGCATGTATGTGCATGTCGGGGTGGGGGTGGGGAGGGGGTTCGTACCACCTCTGGGGGGTGGCAGGGGGGTGGAGGGTGTGGGGGGAGGACTCGGGTGGGTAGTGGGGGGTGGGGGAGACCCCTATCAGTGCCAGGGAAGGAATTCCCTGGCCCCGATAGTGCTTACCGCCATGGTTCGCACGGCGGTTCCCGCCCGCAAGAAACCGCGGCGGTAGGCAGGGTCATAATACCCTTGGCGGTCTTGGGACGACCGCCGGGCCGGAGTGCGCAAACTCCAGCCCCGCGGTCATGACCGCCGTGGCGGTCGGAGTGGAGAAGTGGCGGTCGGTCGCGGCGGGGACCGCCGCGGTCAGAATGCCATTTTTAATACCGCCGGTCTGTTCGCGGTCCGACCGCCGTCTCTCCGCCGACCGCCAGGGTCAGAATGAGGGCCTAAGTATATAGTTTTTGGTCAGAGGGGAGTTAGGAGTATGCCAATTTGAGGGGACAGTGAAGTACTGGAAGGGTTTAACTGTTTTGATTACCATGGGGTCAAATTACCTAGCAACCTTAAATGGCAGTCTCAGTTAACTAAGTCCTCTCTAACTTTGGAGCATAGATCCAATGCCATCATTAGGTTGTACAAGAATACAAACTGTTGCTCTGTTACACCAGCTTTAGCAGTATAGCGGGCCAAAGCACAAAGTGCTGCTTTATTTGGTGCAAAGATTTAGGCTCATGGTAACACGAGTTGTTTAGCTGTTGCAGAAAAATGTGTAAGAAATCTGCTATTAGTCTCTGGGAGCACCCCATTGTCCCCTCTTTATTTAGATCTTGACTTGCGGAGAGTAACTGATCTGGATGTCCTAAAGCCTTTGGTGTATTCGGTCCGTCTGTGCCCCACCAATGAACTGAGCCATTATAGGGACTCCTTAAGGGATCTGATATCCATGGCCAATTCTAGATGCATTCCTTGGGTGAACTCTGTGCATGATTGGCTATGTAGACTGGGCCTAGGGAGGTTTTGGGATGAGCCAGATTTACTTTGCAAAGCTGATCTCAATGTGCTAAAGAATTGATATTGTGAATATATCGATGAGCAGCATGTTTTGGCTAGTGATAACAGTTCTTTGTTGTACACATTTCTGGAGATCAAGCTCTTCCCAAGCCTTGAACCATTTCTTGATGAGGTTACTCCTGCTCTTGCTAAAAGCACGTACATTCGCTTTAGGCTTTGCTCATTAGCATTGAGATCCTTTACTAGCAAATGGTGCAGGGATACAGGATTGAGTGTTTGTCCCGCATCTGACTAGAGAATGAGACTGAGGGACATGTTCTGTTCTTTTGCCCCGAGTACTGCGGGCCTTCAAAAATTGGATTCGCCCAATCTGCCTTCTTTTAGAGGAATTTCGATACACACAAGCTTTAGGAATTTTGAAAAGTGACACGGCGGAACCCATTGTTTTACATTCAGTGGATTTTTAGTGAATATTTGACACAAAAGACAAAAAGAATTATTAACAGACGACTTTTAATGATTCTCACAACTTTTTACTGTATTTCTACATGTTATTTAGTTGTAAAGCTTCATAATTATCTAGTCGATCTGTGATAATTTATTTTGATGGCTGTTGGCAACAGAATACGTTTGCATTTTAGTCAGCCAGAGGATTTCAGACACTCTAAAAGTATGAGATTCATGAAAAGTGTAATGATGGAACTAATTGTTTACGAAGTTATCAGATTTTCGTAGACTACTTCATATAGTTGAGAAGTTTTTATTAACTTTTTGATTGTTAATGATTGTTGTGATTTTATATAGTATTCATTTTTTTCTTTTTGCAATTGCAATTTTGTACATAATGAAATGTTGTTTGATAATTTACTTTGATGCTTGTTGATAACCGAATAAGGTATCTCTACTATATATATTTCTATGGTCACCACTAGGTAGTTATAGTTAGGACCAAGTTCCCATAGAAAAAGCATCTTTTGACTTGCCTATATCTTTGACACCGTTTGAAGAATCTTCACAAAACTTTTCCAAAAAACAAAAAAGTGCCCTGGCGATTCTTGTTGCACACGGACAGCTTCGGTGTGAAACATATAGTGGGAGCCTAAAAAAAATGGGGGTGGGGGAGTCAAAAAAGTAGTGTTTCCCATGTAAATTCCCATAGGAGCTTTAAACAAGGCTGCAGCCCAAGCCACTGGACAGAATTGCACCAAATTCAGCAGAAAGCTAGCTGTCGGTACGCAGGTTGTGCTTTCCCTTATTTAGTGTAAATCTGTTCCATACTTTTGGAGATATTAAAGGGAAAATACATTTGTATATCTCTTGCCGTGATGGCTTGGCAAAAAAGACGAGCTTATGCATAGAAATCCACAGCTCTGATTGGCTGGCAACACTTCAAACCAGGAAGTGTCGGCAGCCATCTTAGGACTCAGCTGCAGCTAAGTCCCACCAAAAAAGTTTAAAAAAAACCAAAGGCCCAGGGTAACGACAACCTGAACCCTTAGCTCTGGTGCTGAGGTCCCAGATGGCCCCCCACCACACAGCTAACAAGCATTTGTAAAAATGTTGCCACCAAATTGCGATTTCAGTCATGACATCTTTTATGACATCTCTGATAATATCATTGCAACATTTGTAAAACAATTATTAAGAAGAAAACTGTGCATGGCAGGGGAGTGATTTATAGTTGTATAAAGGTTTGTTGAACCTGATAATAGCCAGAGAGTCATTAAATGATTTGTGTCTTAATATTGAGAGAGGACCATGGTCTGGCAATACAACCTAATGACTCAGATGAACAGGCTAAGTGCTGACCTTGCATACTGGCACCCTCTGCCTCTGTCCTTGATGGGAAGAGCAGCCATCTTCAAAAAAGCATCCCTTCCACGTTCCCTAAATCAACTAAAGGACTACTCATATAAGAGTTCAGGTGACTTGCCTCTCTTGACTACTCTGGGGCTGTAATTATTTATGTGAAAGGAGAGGAACCCACATGTTGCCATGGCAAAACGCTACAAATCTCCATATTATAGTGGAATAGGGCCCACAGGCATAAAATCATATTTTTCTAGATCCAACTTAATCATAATGAATGGTAACATTATACTGCTTGTGAGACTACATATGATACAGAGAGGTTGAGTATACCCTCTGCATCACCTTTATGGTGAGATGGAAGGTTAAATCCGACTTTCCCCTGGGCATGGTTGCGGTGCTGAGTGTGTGGTGAGACTCCGTGCAAGATACTGGGTTGTACAGGAAATTAACACAAGAAATTCTGTTGTGGATGGGAATGTGTTACAGGGCTTCAGAACATGAGACACCATAAGTGTGTTAAAGCTGGAAGATGTGATGGAAGGTACAAACCTACTTACAAACAAACAAGTTTGTACGGAGTTACTATCACACTTTGACATGTATGAGAGACATTTCTTCAGGTATCTACAGCTTAGGCATGTCCTACTTACGCCCATTAATAATCTTGAGGAGCTCAGTGACTTCCGCCTACTAGGACATTGATGATGGGAGATATGGGTAGGTAGAAGATTTTCACCCTATACAGATTACTTATAATTCATTTTCCTCATACATTTAGTACTTTTAGTAGTTTTGGTGGGGGATATTGGGAGGCTCACAGTTGAGGACTGGCAGAAAGCCTTTATGGCCCCATGGGAAGTCATGATCCCCAACCAATTTCAAATCATTCAAATGAAATACCTACATAGTGTAGGCATTACCCATCATAGGCTATGGCTCTTTGGGGCATATTTATACTCTGTTTGCGCCAGATTTGCCTCATTTATTTTGACGCAAATCCAGCACAAACTTAACTCCATATTTACATTTTGATGCTAGACCCGTCTAGCGTCAAAATATTGGAGTTAACATCATTATTTGCCTGCGGAAAACTACCTTGTGTCAATGAGATGCAAGGTAGGCATTCCGGGGCAAAAAATTGCTCTAATGCCTTTGCTCCTCATTTATCAAAAATCACGCACGGAAGGAGGAGGGCCTTAAATAATGGTGCTAAACTTGCTTAGCGCCATTATTTAACACATGGGTCAGGGTAGGCGTTCGGGGACCTGTGGGCTAATTTCCATGGTCGGAGACCATGGAAGCAGCCCACAGGTGCCCTTCTCTGCCCACAAGGAAACCCTCACCCACACCTGGAGGACACCTAAGTATGTTCCCTGGGCATGGCCATTGGGTTGGGAGGCATGGCTCCTGTCTTTACTAAGGCAGGAGTCATGTCCAAGGGGGTTGTGCGTCAAAAAAATTACGCTAGTGAGGTTAGAGTCATTTGTTTTACTCTAACCTGACTAGTGCCATTATTTGATGCAGAACTTCCTGTTTCCCCTACGTCTCCCCCAAACAGTTAGCGTCATTTATTTTGACGCTAATCAGGCCGTAACGCCAGCTAGCATCATTCCTTAAATTTGACACCCTGCTGGCGTCCAGGAATGGCACTAGCTGGCGGTAAACTTTTTGACGCAAAACGCAGGTTTGCGTCAAAAAGTATAAATGAGGGCCTTTGTTCTTTAAGATGTGGTGAACCGATGTAGACTTGATCTATACTGTCTGGGTTTGCCCACAAACAGAATCATATTGGAAATGAATTCATTCAACTCTAAGAAATGTCACCAACTAGGCAGCAGATATCAGTCCTAAGTTTACACTTCTCCAAATAGGAACTGACAAGGGTACAATAAATATAAACTGGAATTGATACGCTTAGGACTGCTCCTTGGAAAGCGAGAATTAGTTTGACACTTGCGAGACAGAAATGCTTTGAGTACCAAGAAATGGGCCGGAGGGTAGTAACGTTGCTAGATCTTGAAAATCCCACATATAAAGGCAGAGGATGTCAGAAAAAGAATGTACCATGATTTAGGGTGACTGGATGGATTTTTGGGGACTCTGAAATACGTTTTAGTGGTATAATCGACATTTCAGGTGCAAATGGAACAATGACACATGATTAGGGCTCAATAAGGATTTTTCATGATGTGTGGCCAATAGGATTTTTTCTTTGATGTGTTCCCTTCGCTCAAGGTGGGATAAATATATTGGTCTGAAGTGCATTTTGGAGTTGAAATTAAACACTTCAATTACAATTGTTTTAAAAAAAATATTATGCTCTCAGATCCTATAGAAATATGACTCCGGTCTCCTTATACTTCTGGAATTGTTAGCTACCTTTGACATAGTGGACCAGGCCACTATCTAGAAAATCTTCAAAGGAAAAATGGAAAAAACGCATTTGTGTGGCAGAGACCACATCTGGTTCTCATGATACTTGAAAAACTGTAATCATTGCATAATAAACATGGCAAGCTTCCTCTTTGACGCTGTGCTGATCCAGCAATGGATTCCCCATGGATCTATTCTCTATCCTTTTACACAGGACCTCTAACCTTTACTCTTTCTTCTTGTAAGGTCTCATATCACTTCAAAGCAGATGACACCCAGCTCAATCTGAAAGTGTCTCTTCTTTCCAGTCGTCGTTGAATTAATGGCTAACATGCTCCAGTATATGTAGGCTTGCATGTTAGTTCACCACCTAAAACCGACCCTGACGAAAACAGTGTTGTTGCTGCTTTCCACACCAGCTGCTGGACATGCATTCACACATGTCTCAACTCAATGACCTTGTTTAACCCCCTCAGTCGTGGAGCGCCCCAAATCTCTTGGCTTCCGCTTCAACAAAAATCCACGTTGCAAAGCTACGTGTGTGTGTCTGGGTGTTCGCTGATTAAAAAAAACAGAATAATTGTGCAGCGAGTACAGATGGGAGCCCGGGCCCTTTCCTATAATTCCCTTTTTCACATTTACACCGGCCGTTTGTCTGAGCAGAGACATTTACACGGGGTTGATGCATTCTAATCCATTTTATAAAAAAATATGTACACAATCACATGCTGAATGATACATCTCATATATGAAAAAGCGAACAAAGTAAACCAATGTGCTGTGTGTAGGAGGCTGGCCTGGCTTATAGTGGGTCCTTTGTTGTACTTACACCCTGTGCCAGGTCCAGTTATCCCTTATTAGTAGAATAGAGGTGTTTCTAGCAGCTTAGGCTGATAGAAGGTAGCTATGGCAAAGCAGCTTAGGCTGAACTAGGAGACACACAAAGCTCCTACTATACCACTTATATCATATAGCACAATATCATAAGAAAACACAATACTCAGAGTTACTAAAAATAAAGGTACTTTATTTTTATGACAATATGCCACAAGTATCTCAGTGAGTACCCTCAGTTAGAAGGCAAGGAATATACACAAGTTATATGTGCACAAACCCAAAACAGGTAAGTAATAGTAAGAAAAGTAATGCAAACAGTGTAGAATTACAATAGGAAGCAATAGGTGAACATAGGTCTAGGGGCAACGCAAACCATATACTCCAAAAGTGGAATGCGAATCACGAATGGACCCCGGACCTATGGGAGCTTGTAGAGGGTCGCTGGGACTGTAAGAAAACAGTCAGGGTGTCCAAAATACCCCACCCCAAGACACTGAAAAGTAGGAGTAAAGTATCCCTACTACCCCAAAAGGGCACAATAGCCGTGATAGGGGGATTCTGCAAGAACCACAAACACCAGAAAAGCACTGAAGACAGATTCCTGGACCTGAGGACCTGCAAGGCAAGGAGACCAAGTCCAAGAGTCGCGATAGTGTCCGGGGGGCAGGAGCCCAGGAAACCCCAGATGAAGGTGCAAGAAGGCTGCCTCCAGATGGAAGAAGCCTAGGATTCTGCAACAACGAAGAGAGCTACAAACTTCTCCTTTGGATGGAAGATGTCCCAAGGCGTGCTGGAGGTTGCAGAAGTGTTTCCACGCAGAAATACTGCAAACTAGCCTTGCTAGTTGCAAGGGTTGCAGTAGAGGTTTTTGGGTGCTGCTGGGGACCAGGAAGGACCAGGATGTTGCCCCTTGGAGGAGGAGGCAGAGGGGGTGCTCAGCAACTCAGAGAGCCCCCACAGAAGCAGGCAGCACCCGCAGAAGTACCGGAGCAGGCACTTAGAAGATTTGTGAACCGGAGCTGGCTCAGAGTCACAAAGGAGGGTCCCACGACGTCGGAGTCCAACTCAGAGGGTTGAGCACTGCAGGATGGAGTGCTGGGGACCCAGGCTAGGCTGTGCACAAAGGAATCCTTGGAGAAGTGCACAGAAGCCTGAGCAGCTGCAAATCACGCAGTACACAGGTTTGTAGTCTAGCGTGGGGAGGCAAGGACTTACCTCCACCAAACTTGGACTGAAGGATTACTGGACAGTGGGGGTCACTTGGATATTGCTCCTGTGTTCCAGGGACCACGCTCGTCAGGATGAGAGGGGACCCAGAGGACCAGTGATGCAGTCTTATGGTGCCTGCGTTAGCAGGGCGAAGATTCTGTCGACCCACGGGAGATTTCTTCCTGGCTTCCAGTGCTGGGTGAAGGGAGACAGCCCCCAGAGCATGCACCACCAGGAAACAGTTGAGAAAGCCGGCAGCATTAGGCGCTACAATGTTGCTGGTAGTCATCTTGCTACTGTGTTGCGGTTTTGCAGGCGTCCTGGAGCAGTCAGCGGTCGATCCTTGGCAGAAGTCGAAGAGGGAAGTGCAGAGGAACTCTGATGAGCTCTTGCATTCGTTATCTGACTAATACCCCAGAGGAGAGACCCTAAATAGCCAGAAAAGGAGGTTTGGCTACCAAGAAAGGATTGGCTACCAAAAGAGGTAAGAGCCTATCAGAGGGGATCTCTGACGTCACCTACTGGCACTGGCCACTCAGAGCAGGCCAGTGTGCCCCCAACACCTCTCAATCCAAGATGGCAGAGGTCTGGGACACACTGGAGGAGCTCTGGGCACCTCCCCTGGGAGGTACTGGTCAGGGGAGTGGTCACTCCCCTTTCCTTTGTCCAGTTTCGTGCCAGAGCAGGGCTGGGGGATCCCTGAACCAGTGTAGACTGGCTTATGCAGAGATGACATCAAAGCATTTCCAGAGGCTGGGGGAGGCTACTCCTCCCCAGCCCTTCACACCTATTTCCAAAGGGAGAGGGTGTAACACCCTCTCTCAGAGGAATTCCTTTGTTCTGCCTTCCTGGGCTGGGGCTGCCCAGACCCCAGGAGGGCAGAATCCTATCTGAGGGGTTGGCAGCAGCTGCAGTGGAAACCACAGAAAGGCAGTTTGGCAGTACCCGGGTTCTGTGCTAGAGACCCGGGGGATCATGGAATTGTCACCCCAATACCAGAATGGTATTGGGGTGACAATTCCATGATCTTAGACATGTTACATAGCCATGTTAGGAGTTAACATTGTTACGCTATACATAGGTAGTGACCTATGTATAGTGCACGCGTGTAATGGTGTCCCTACACTCACAAAGTCCGGGAAATTCGCCCTGAACAATGTGGGGGCACCTTGGCTAGTGCCAGGGTGCCCACACACTAAGTAACTTGGCACCTAACCTTCACCAAGTGAGGGTTAGACATATGGGTGACTTATAAGTTACTTATGTGCAGTGAAAAATGGCTGTGAAATAACGTGGACGTTATTTCACTCAGGCTGCAGTGGCAGTCCTGTGTAAGAATTGACTGAGCTCCTTATGGGTGGCAAAAGAAATGCTGCAGCCTAAAGGGATCTCCTGGAACTCCAATACCCTGGGTACCTAGGTACCATATACAAGGGAATTATATGGGTGTACCAGTGTGCCAATGAGAATTGGTAAAATTAGTCACTAGCCTGCAGTGACAAATTTAGAAAGCAGAGATAGCATAAACACTGAGGTTCTGGTTAGCAGAGCCTCAGTGATACAGTTAGGCACCACACAGGGAACACATATAGGCCACAAACATATGAGCCCTCGGGTCCTGGCTAGCAGGATCCCAGTGACACATATCAAACAAACTGACAACATAGGGTTTTCACTATGAGCACTGGACCCTGGCTAGCAGGATCCCAGTGAGGCAGTAAAAACACTCTGACACATACTCACAAACAGGCCAAAAGTGGGGGTAACAAGGCTAGAAAGAGGCTACCTTCCTACACCCCCCCGCCCCAAACGAAGGAAAATAAGGCTAGCCTTGGCCAGTTGAGTCTTTATTGTCTAAGTGGTGATAAGTGGAGAGTAGCTCTGAAATATAATGGTTACTCCCTTTATCATCCACTATATGGTTACTTCCCTGTGGGGATGTAAACCACCCTGTTTGAAGTTGTTTAGCTAGCCAACAATGTGAAGTCATATTTTCAGAGTTCCTATTAGTATGTTTAAGTTTTGAGCAGTGGGAATTGTCCACTGGACCTATATCAAGTGATGAGAATGCCAGACAGGGATGCTGTCTCAATAAAGCCATAGCTGGGCAAAAACCTTGTCCATATGACTGCAAGAGAGAACAGGGATGCTGTTTCTCTTGAGTTGGAGCAGGGCAGGGATGCTGTCCTATGAGCTCCAGACTAGGGCAGGGCTGCTGTCCTACGTGTTGTGAGGCAGTGCAGGGTTGCTGCACTAAAGTTTCTCTGGGAGGGCTGGAGGGATGCTCCATGTTAACTAAAATGGTGCACTTTTTCTCACCAATATTAGTTATCCCACAGAGAGGTACTTCTACCTCAGGGAGTACAGCTGCGTTAGCTGATGTTTCCCTTGGTACAGGTGCCACCCCAGGAGAGGTTTCTCCTACCACAGGAATGGTATCCTGAATGGCAGGGTGGGTGGGGGATACTGTGATGCCCTTTTTAGCTGTTGTTGGAGAAGGATCCTGAGTTTTCAGGCCTTTTTCTCTCCTTTGCTTTTTCATTTCAGCTGAAATGAGAGGAAGCAATTCCTCAGGGATACCCAGCATGGCTGCATGGGTATTAAACTCTACCTCAGCCCAACCTGAGGCCTCTAGGTCATTACCTAAGAGACAGTCTACAGGTAAGCTAGGTGAAACTACCACCTGCTTAGGGCAAGCAACTCCACCCCAACTAAACTGAATTATAGCCAAGGGAAGGAACTTAGTGGAGTTATGGACATCAATAATCTTGTACTGTTGTCCAATGATGTGTTGTTCAGGAGACACTAGGTTTTCAGTCACCAAAGTGATACTGGCACCTGTGTCCCTGTAGGCCTGAGCCTCAACACCATTTATTGAAACTGTCTGCCTATACTTATCCATTGTAAGGGGACAAGCAGCCAGTGTGGCAAGGCCAATGCCACCAGGTGTGACAGAAACTGTCTGGGACTGACTACCCCAGTTTCTATGATGGACCCATAAGTGAACCCAACTACACCCTTATTTTGACTGTTGCCAGCAGTCCCACCACTATTAACACTACTGCTAGGGGCACTAGAGTTTGATGTATTAGTGGTGGTAGGCTCAGGGTGTTTACCTGGACAGGACTTATCCCCTCGCCTATGGCCTTTATTTTTACACACATAGCACCAAGGCCTTTTAAAGTGTGTGTGTTGTGAAGAAGAGGAAGAATTTGATTTATCCCCACCCCCTGAAGAGTGTTTAGGATTTGAAGAAGGATCTTTAGTTTTACCTTTATCCCCATGCTTATCTTGAGATTTCTCAAAATCTTTCTTCTTGCCATCCTTGTCACCTCCTGTATGAACTTTTCTGTTCACTCTTGTTCTGACCCATTTGTCTGCCTTCTTTCCCAATTCTTGGGGAGAGGTCAGATCTGAGTCTACCAAGTAGTGGTGCAACAAATCAGACACACAATTGTTAAGAATATGCTCTCTCAGAATAAGATTATACAGGCTTTCATAGTCAGAAACTTTACTGCCATGTAACCAACCTCCCAAGGCCTTCACTGAACAGTCAACAAAATCTTTCCAGTCTTGAGAGGACTCTTTTCTGGTGTCTCTGAACTTACTCCTGTATTGTTCAGTGGTTAAACCAACTCCATCCAAGAGTGTATCTTTCAAAACTTTGTAATTATTGGCATCACTTTCTCTGACAGTAGGGAGCCTATCCCTACCCTTTCCAGTGAAAGATAGCCACAAAATAGCAGCCCACTGCCTTTGAGGGACCAACAGTACCATACAGGCCCTCTCAAGTGCAGCAAACCACGTATTAATGTCATCCCCCTCCTTGTAAGGGGGGCTATCTTGTGCAGATTCCTGGAATCTTGCTCTCTAACAGGATTACTATCAGAAATACTGCTGCTGCCACCATGTGGAACTAACCCCAGCCTCTGTATTTCCCTCTCTATGTCTAGGGATTCCCTATCTAAGGCCAGCTGCTGCTGTTTAAGCTTCAGTCTGGTCTCTTCTACCCTCAGCTTTCTGAGTTCCCTTTCCATCAAGTTATCCTCGGGGTGGGTGGGTTGGGAATGTTTAGACACAGAGGAAATGTGGGAAGTTTCAGAGGGAGACCTGTCCCTATCTGTCTGGACCCTAGTAACCTGGCCTCTAGGGGTGAAAGATGCCCTACTGGTGTGGGATCCTCTAACACTACCAGTGTCACTAGGTGCCCTGCTAGGGGGCAGGACTTTGTAAGAATCCTCCCCAGCTTCTTCAGGGCACTCCTCTGAGTCTGGCTGGTAAGCTTCCCCATTTTCAAACCTCTCCTGAGATGGGCCAGACTGGTTCTGGTCATCTACAATGAGCATGTTAAAGAGAAACTCTTTTGTATGATTCTTACCTATACTCAAACCTCTATCCAGGCAGAGACCCCTCAAACGTTTATAGTTCAAACTCTCATATGTTGCATTAACAGTTTTTGGAGTGGGCTCTACAACAGACATGATAGAAAAAGGTTTAAGGATAGAGAGAGAAAAAGTTTTAGAACTTTAGAAAGCACAGAGAACAAACTTTTTCAAACTTTTGGAAAACTTTTATAAGTTTTCAAAACTTTTCAGAAACTTTGTTAAAAGTTTTAGAATAGAAAATAAACTTTTTTGGTTAAGTGTACATATACTGAACTATTTGGTATATGATTCTCTTATGAAAAGTACCAAATGGCAAAGTGGTAAACCAGTTGCAAGTACTTATCCCACCGCTGCACCACCAATGTAGGAGGCTGGCCTGGCTTATACTGGGTACTTTGTGGTACTTACACCCTGTGCCAGGTCCAGTTATCCCTTATTAGTAGAATAGAGGTGTTTCTAGCAGCTTAGGCTGATAGAAGGTAGCTATGGCAGAGCAGCTTAGGCTGAACTAGGAGACATGCAAAGCTCCTACTATACCACATACCTCATATAGCACAATATCATAAGAAAAAACAATACTCAGAGTTACTAAAAATAAAGGTACTTTATTTTTATGACAATATGCCACAAGTATCTCAGTGAGTACCCTCAGTTAGGAGGTAAGTAATATACACAAGTTATATGTACACAAACCCAAAACAGGTAAGTAATAGTAAGAAAAGTAATGCAAACAGTGTAGAATTACAATAGGATGCAATAGGTGAACATAGGTCTAGGGGCAACACAAACCATATACTCCAAAAGTGGAATGCGAATCACGAATGGACCCCGGACCTATGGGAGCTTGTAGAGGGTCGCTGGGACTGTAAGAAAACAGTCAGGGTGTCCAAAATACCCCACCCCAAGACACTGAAAAGTAGGAGTAAAGTACCCCTACTACCCCAAAAGGACACAATAGTCGTGATAGGGGGATTCTGCAAGAGCCACAAACACCAGCAAAGCACTGAAGACGGATTCCTGGACCTGAGAACCTGCAAGGCAAGGGGACCAAGAGTCGCAATAGTGTCCGGGGGGGCAGGAGCCCAGGAAACCCCGGATGAAGGTGCAAGAAGGCTGCCTCTGGATGGAAGAAGCCTAGGATTCTGCAACAACAAAGAGAGCTAGGAACTTTTCCTTTGGATAGAAGATGTCCCACGGCGTGCTGGAGGTTGCAAAAGTGTTTCCACATAGAAATACCACAAACAAGCCTTGCTAGCTGCAAGGGTTGCGGTAGAGGTTTTTGGGTGCTGCTGGGGACTAGGAAGGACCAGGATGTCGCCCCTTGGAGGAGGAGACAGAGGAGGCACCCAGCAACTCAGAGAGCCCCCACAGAAGCAGGCAGCACCCACAGAAGTACCAGAGCAGGCACTTAGAAGATTTGTGAACCGGAGCTGGCTCAGAGTCACAAAGGAGGGTCCCACGACGTCGGAGTCCCACTCAGAGGGTTGAGCACTGCAGGACGGAGTGCTGGGGACCCAGGCTAGGCTGTGCACAAAGGAATCCTTGGAGAAGTGCACTGAAGCCGGAGCAGCTGCAAATCACGCAGTACACAGGTTTGCAGTTCAGCGTGGGGAGGCAAGGACTTACCTCCACCAAACTTGGACTGAAGGATCACTGGACTGTGGGAGTCACTTGGATATAGCTCCTGTGTTCCAGGGACCACGCTCGTCAGGATGAGAGGGGAACCAGAGGACCGGTGATGCAGCCTTTTGGTGCCTGCGTTAGCAAGGGGAAGATTCCGTCGACCCACAGGAGATTTCTTCTTGGCTTCCAGTGCAGGTTGAAGGGAGACAGCCCCCAGAGCATGCACCCCCAGGAAACAGTCAAGAAAGCCGGCAGGATTAGGCGCTACAATGTTGCTGGTAGTTGTCTTGCTACTTTGTTGCGGTTTTGCAGGCGTCCTGGAGCAGTCGGCGGTCGATCCTTGGCAGAATTCAAAGAGGGAAGTGCAGAGGAACTCTGGTGAGCTCTTGCATTCGTTATCTGATGAATACCCCAGAGGAGAGACCCTAAATAGCCAGAAAAGGAGGTTTGGCTACCATGAAAGGATTGGCTACCAAAAGAGGTAAGAGCCTATCAGAGGGGGTCTCTGACGTCACCTACTGGCACTGGCCACTCAGAGCAGGCCAGTGTGCCCCCAACACCTCTCAATCCAAGATGGCAGAGGTCTGGGACACACTGGAGGAGCTCTGGGCACCTCCCCTGGGAGGTACTGGTCAGGGGAGTGGTCACTCCCCTTTCCTTTGTCCAGTTTCGCGCCAGAGCAGGGCTGGGGGATCCCTGAACCGGTGTAGACTGGCTTATGCAGAGATGACCATCAAAGCATTTCCAGAGGCTGGGGGAGGCTACTCCTCCCCAGTCCTTCACACCTATTTCCAAAGGGAGAGGGTGTAACACCCTCTCTCAGAGGAAATCCTTTGTTCTGCCTTCCTGGGCTGGGGCTGCCCACACCCCAGGAGGGCAGAATCCTGTCTGAGGGGTTGGCAGCAGCTGCAGTGGAAACCACGGAAAGGCAGTTTGGCAGTACCCGGGTTCTGTGCTAGAGACCCGGGGGATCATGGAATTGTCACCCCAATTGGGGTGACAATTCCATGATCTTAGACATGTTACATGGCCATGTTCGGAGTTAACATTGTGACGCTATACATAGGTTGTGACCTATGTATAGTGCACTCGTGTAATTGTGTCCCCCCACTCACAAAGTTCGGGGAATTTGCCCTGAACGATGTGGGGGCACCTTGGCTAGTGCCAGGGTGCCCACACACTAAGTAACTTGGCACCTAACCTTCACCAAGTGAGGGTTAGACATATAGGCGACTTATAAGTTACTTATGTGCAGTGAAAAATGGCTGTGAAATAACGTCAACGTTATTTCACTCTGGCTGCAGTGGCAGACCTGTGTAAGAATTGTCTGAGCTCCCTATGGGTAGGAAAAGAAATGCTGCAGCCCATAGGGATCTCCTGGAACCCCAATACCCTGGGTACCTAGGTACCGTATACAAGGGAATTATATGGGTGTACCAGTGTGCCAATGAGAATTTGTAAAATTAGTCAAATGACAAATTTAGAAAGCAGAGAGAGCATAAACACTGAGGTTCTGGTTAGCAGAGCCTCAGTGATACAGTTAGGCACCACACAGGGAACACATATAGGCCACAAACGTATGAGCACTGGGGTCCTGGCTAGGAGGATCCCAGTGACACATATCAAACAAACTGACAACATAGGGTTTTCACTATGACCACTGTGCCGTGGCTAGCAGGATCCCAGTGAGACAGTAAAAACACCCTGACATATACTCACAAACAGGCCAAAAATGGGGGTAACAACGCTAGAAAGAGGCTACGTTCCTACACTGTGTAGTTTGCTATAGGGCACATCCAAACAGACACAAAGTCATTTGTACAATTGTTTTAGAGGGAAAGGATGTTTAAATCGAAACCTTTGATTCTTTTTCTAGGTTTCAATCCGAAAACAATGACAACATTTAAGTACACTACAACTTTTATTTAGAAGACGTAGTTACACAAGGAGGCAGTCTTTCATAGCTTTGCTGACGGATCGTGGTTCTATACATTCATGTAATTTTAGAAATTATGTACATTCATTTTATAGAAAAAAACGTGTAATGAAAAAATGAACCTATATTTATTATCCTGCAACATAAAACCCGTACAAAAAACTAGTAAATACTATTATTTGCAAAGATTTCTTGTAGATGGGAGCGGGAACCATAAAAGCACGCATGCCCTGTGAACTGATTTTCTTTGTTGCCCATGAAAGCCTCGTTTCAACCCTGTGCAGCAGATGGACTGGAACGTGTCACGTTCCTTCCGTAAAGGACAGAGGTGGGATGCTGAGGCCCATTCCGTTGCTGTAGCCCTCACAGTTATTCCTCGGTACTCAATTTGTGCCCTAGAGGCAACAGACTTCGTTGCCAGTGCTTAATCGGACGTGGGGGTTACAGGTGCAGCCCACAACCACCAGCACTGAGTTTTGGGGGCTGACATTTATTTTACCTCAACAAACTTTGAACCAGAGCCACAGAGAGAAAAAAAACAAAAGGGGAACGAACGAGGAAGAGAAAAACAGAAAAACAATGATAAAAAAGGGAGAGAGAGAGTAGGGATGAAAAGGAACCTGCATGAGAGAGATACAGAGGCAGGGAGTGTCTGGTGATGGATTAAAGAGGCTTGAGGTGGAATCAAGACTATGCAGCCTTTGTATTTAGCACCCCAATGTTTCATCGTTCCTGCTGCGTTCTTCTGAGCTAAAGTTTGAGCCCCGGAACTTAAAGGCAGATTTATGAAAAGTGGGGCTGCACCTAGTGCAGCCCCACTTTTCTTGCAACCCTCTAACGCCACCATGTGTGTGCAGTATTTAATATACGGCACACCATGGCAGTAGTTAGAGAACTTGGGTCATAATTTGTTACGCTAGTTCGGCGCTTTGCAGGATTAGCATAAACAATGTTGACGCTAATCCTGCAAAGCACCCAGAGGCCCATTGAAAACAATGAGAGCCTCCTTTTAACGACTGCTCTGAGCAGGCATTAAAAATGCAGATAAAAATGACACAAAGAAATCTCTTAGATTTCTTTGTGCCATTTTCAGCCCCCCTAGCGGAGGAATGCCCCCCTTGCATTCATTATGCCTGGCACAGGCATAATGTGGTGCAAGAGTTTACAAAGTGGTGTAATGCAAGCATTGTACTTTGTAAATATGGCGCACTGTTTTTGGCCATCTAATGCCACATTAGTGTCAACAAAAATTACACTGATGTTTTGATGGTGCTAGGCCCTGTTAAATCTTGCCCTTAATCTTTTACAAATTAAGCACTGATGATTCTCAACCATTCTCCAACACAGGTGAGGGGCATCTTTAAGCCAGACTGAATCAAACATAAAGGCATATTATTGGAACCACCCACACTACCTTGCCCAAAACACCAGTTTTTAAGGCGGCAAAAATTCTAAGCCACTTTTTCTCAGAAAGTGAACCTAGAGTCCATAAATCCATAATACCGGACATTAGGAAAGTTCCGCCCTATGATACAGTTTAAGAAATGCTATTAAGCCTGCATTTCGTTGCCACATTGAACTATGAAATACATTTGGTTCTATGTAGTAGATTTGAAATCAGTGCTGTACTTGGAAATATTTTTCCCACTGTATGTACTCTCAGTCATGATTTAGTCAGTCTATAATTGCTTTATGTTACTGTAGTATATATTTCACTGTATTACTATATTATATATTTAATAATACATAATGCCATAGGTCTTGCTTGTGCAATATTGTTTAATCAATGAATAAAGAAACAAATAAACGCATAAAAGCCTGACTGACCTCAGTTAAAGAAGAAAAGCATGTTTGGCAGCTCTAAACACAAAAAAAAACATTGGCAGCTTCCAATGACGGCAGAAACATGCTTGCCAGCTACCACACAGAATAAATATGGTCCATGACAGCTGACAAAGGGGGTCATTCTAACCCTGGCGGTCCAAGACCGCCAGGGCTAAAATGACGGGGGCACCGCCAACAGGCTGGCGGTGCCCCGCTGGGCATTCTGACAGCGGCGGTTCGGCCGCGGTCAGAAGTGGAAAACCGGCGGTCTCCCGCCGGTTTTCCGCTGCCCAAATGAATCCTCCACGGCGGCGCAGCTTGATTCTGACACCCCATACCGCCATCCTGTTCCTGGCGGTTCTCCCGCCAGGAACAGGATGGCGGTATGGGGTGTCGCGGGGCCCCTGGGGGCCCCTGCAGTGACCATGCCAATGGCATGGGCACTTCAGGGGCCCCCGTAAGAGGGCCCCAATAAGAATTTCAGTGTCTGCTTTGCAGACACTGAAATTCGTGACGGGTGCAACTGCACCCGTCGCACCTTCCCACTCCGCCGGCTCAATTCTGAGCCGGCGTCCTCGTGGGAAGGGTGTTTTGCACTGGGCTGGCGGGCGGCCTTTTGGCGGTCGCCCGCCAGCCCAGTGCAAAACCCAAAATACCCTCAGCGGTCCTTCGACCGCAGAGCGGTATTTTGGAGGGGGGAACTCTGGCGGGCGGCCTCCGCCACCCGCCAGGGTGAGAATCACCCCCAAAGTGCCTTACAGCGTGTCCATAAGCTCTCACAGTTGTGAAACGCCATCAAATGCTTAATATGTAAAAGACAAAAAAAATAAGTGAAACAATGGGAGGGACTCAGAATCTCTCTTATAAACCCAGCACTGGTGCTGCTGAGGTGATACCACCTCATGTCTCTTTCTTTCATCACTCTTTACTTCTTAATATCTTTCAATTACCCTGGCAGTTTCTTTTTCATCCAGGCTTTCTCCCTTTGTCACTGTTTTCATATTTTCATTTCTGCTTTCGTTTTCACTTTTATTCATTTCTCTCTCTTACTCAGGATCAAAATCTGATGATAATTCTCAGAACCCCAAAAAAGAGTGCTGATACCCACACCTGCAGCCACGGGCATAAATTAAGCACTGCAGCTGTCAAGGAAGTTGACAATAATGCACTGCATCCACTCCCATTTGCATAGTGAATGTATCTAACCACTGAACATTAACTGAATATTCAACTATTACTGTCAATATATCTGTCTCTGAAACAAACTGGAATTATTCTCTGACTAACTATTTGTTTTCTATTTTCTCTGTCATAGTTTTGGGTTGAGACGGGCAAATCACTTCCCAGCAACCCCATACTGCAAGGCAACATCTGCACAAGACTACAAGAAGGATCTTTACACCTTTCTGCAGCATGCATCACCATCACGCAACTCACATCTGCCCACCAAAGGAAAGAGCAGGAGAATGGATAAAGTGAGCATGGACGAGAAACGACATGGAATCCACCCATATTTACTTTTTAACGCAGATCATTTCACAACTTTGTCCCTCCTTAACGTGATAACATTAAGCACCAGGGCGGATGTGGACCCATTCCAATAGTTTCTATGACTGGAGTTCTGCTCTTTCATACAGTCTCATTCAGGAGTAATTGAGGAAGAAAGACAGACAACCGCATTCGAGGGCACCCTTCAAATGCCTCCTTTGCCCACATTTATTATATTTAAAGATTTCTGAACACCACATTTCTTTTTCTTGAAAGGATGTAAAATACCACAAACTCTGAACTACAAGTAACTCCGGTGTTTGAAGAAAGCAAAAAACTAAAACAGTGGGAAATATATATACAGGGAGGTGGAAAAGTAATTAAAAAAGTTATAAAAAAAAACACAAGAAAGAAAAAACAATAAAACAAGCATCGACCTGAAAGTGGCATGTTTACATATTTAAATGACTGTTCTGAGCCTCAAAAAACACAACGGAAAGGGTAAAAACAAAGTGCACCTCACTGCACAAGAATATTGCCCTCCCAAAAACATTGAAGCAAGAGAGATTGTGGAATAAGTCGGAAACAGACTATTTTTTCAGCAGTTTTTGTATTTACATTTTGGGCTCATTCTTTCTTGACACAGAGCATATGTTAAACATTTGGGAGAGATTTTCGGAACCAGGAATTAAAAAATATAGCCCCGTACATACTGGGCATTTGACCATTTTTTCTGTAAAACAAATTCTGAACTTTTTGGTCTTTTTTGTGTTTTCACTTTCGTTCAACTTTTATAAATTGGTTTGTTTTTCCCCAGGGTGAGAGTATTGTGGCTACGGCCAAACACAGGTTGCTTGGGAAATTTGGCAAACAAAAACTAATTGTTTACATCTTTTCACCGCTTGATTTTTTTTATCCATCTCACCACACAAGGAATTCTGTTTACGACTGAAAAAAGAAGGTGGGAGTTGGAGATCAGGCTCTCAAAATGTATCAACACCCTCTTTGGAAAGTTCTACAGAGAAAGAAATAGTGGAGCAGGGTGGGGAGGATTATGAGAAAAGAGGGGAGTGTACAGAAAAAGAAATTGGGAGGATTCTGCAAATAAAGGAGAGGGGGAAAATAATTTTTTTCGGAGAAGGAACTGTTACAGAAAATAAAACTTGCCAGAGTAAAAGGAGGGGCACGATGCCACGGATGGAGGCACTCAAGTGCTGTTGACTCACTTGTTGTACTTATCTTTGCATGCCTTATGAGTTCACCACCGACCGGAGATGCAGGGAACAAGATGGTGTGGGGGTGGGTGGGGGCGGTTCACGGGTCAGGAGGGTATAGGGGTGAGGCTCATTGTAAAAGACACGCTGACCTTGATGGGAGTTACAAGAGGGTAGTAAAACTTCAGCCTTCATTTGGGTGCTTTGGCTAATATCACATGTCCTGGCATTCCAGTTCTACAAGTTTACCATGAGAAAAGCACTTCCTACCGGGACAACTTTGTCCTAGCCTATAACATTCACTTAATATTAATGACCGTTTATATAGCACATACCAGAAACTGCATTGTCTCTTGCCGCTTGTAGGTGTTAGCGTGTCCCAACTCAACTGAGCTTGTTTCTTCAATCTATAACAAATTGAATAGTTACTGTCACTGGTATGCTGTAGAGGGTGGTGCGCCACAACCCGCTCTTTGTGTAATAGGGTCAGTATGAAAAGGAGGTTGGGGCAGGATCATAATCGGGTTTATCTCCTAGATTAAAAGCACACCTAGCTAAGTAAAATACAATGCTAAAGCTAAGAGAAGACACAGGAAGCATTTGATATATATATCTGTCCAGGATCTTATGCTCCCTTCAAATGAGCCACAAGACTGGGTAAAGCCAATGCACCCACTCTTAGGCACCCATCATGGTGTAGTCAATTCATTCAATATAGGAGCCTTGCACAGGATGCACCACCCTCTTCAGATATCAATGTATAGTCTAAAGATGTCATTGTAAATTCCATAGTTGTGACTGTATAGTCTGCTTCACCCCTATGATATTGATGTTCTTCACCTATAGGTCAAAGCAACCCCTCCTCTGTACTTTCTGGACCCTTGCATGTAAAGATGAGAACCTTGACAATCTTATCCCTTTTCAGCTTATAGCAAATTTGTGTTTAGATGTTCTCTGTAGCCCCCACAGTGTAGTTCATACTTACAAAATATTGCAAAGATATTATGAGCTTGTGACCACTGCCTGTGGATTACGGTGGAGTGGGTGCCTTCACCAAGAGTTCTCAGGTGGTGCTAAAGTTCTTTTACAGGGTCTGGTACACCTTCCCAGTAAATATGTAGGCCACCTCTCCTCCATACGTATCCTGGTGATGTTCATTACACCCAATGCAGCTCTGAAGGAGCCACTTATGGCCTTATGTATGACAGGTGAAGGTGTGTCTGCCCTGTAGAGCAGCACAATATTTGCCTCCAACAAACTGATACCATATAAGGTTTACCGTGATGAAGAGAGTGGGGATTCGGTGACCATTTTCCAAATGACAACACAATGAGGCCTTTACATTCCCTATGCCAGTGTTCAATTTGTTATCAAATCAGTACCATAACTGGTTACCATGGATAAAATACCCAAATAGTCTTGAATCCACCTCATCTCTCTTTCTTCCACCAGCCCAAGGTCCCTTTTCCTTATTGTACTCTTACGGGTTTGTTTTCTTCCCATCTTTCTCCCTTTGTCAGTGTTTATCTATCTTTTTATTCCCCCTTCTTTCTACCTCTTCTGCCTTTCTCTCTTGCTTTGGGTCAGTGTCTAGTGATGATAAGCAAGTCTTGGTCCCCAAAAAACAATGCCGCTGCCCACCACCAGCAACCACCAGCAGAAGTTAAACACTGCCCTATATACAGCACAGTGAAAGAATACATGAGGACTGTCTACTACTTGTATTTTCAACCATCCTACCCCTCAGCCCTTGCCTGCTCCAAAGATTCCTTCTAACAACTCCTTTTCAACCAAAGTCTTGTCGTCAATTTCAAGCCAAACCACACTCCCAAAATCACACCCTTTTGTAGCAGTACCCTTTTTGGAAAGAATGAGATGTACGTTGGGTTGTTGCTTTTGTAAATTCAACGTCAGGTCTAATCTCAAGCCAAGAAGCCTCAGTGTAACCAACTTTTTGTCAAATTAACACCTTTCCTGAATGAATCTGGAGTCATGCAGCTCAACAAATCCAAAATCCTATTCAAAGAGCTGGAAGAGAGATACATGATAGGAAGGATAGCAGCCTTAAAGTAGTCCCTTTTCAACCAAAAACAAGGAAGTACCACTCTAAAACCTAAGAAAAGAGACCTCCATTCCATTGTTGGGGTTCTGCCAAGGCCGCCCTTAGGCTCAAGTCACTCCTGCATCTCCGCTTTTGGACTCTGCTGCGTGTTCTCCGTGTGGGCTTTTGTAATGTAACAAAGCCTTATTTGTTCATATACTGATGCATGAATATATGGGAGTGGTGGGAGGGAGTTGGGTTTAAAGCACTTTGCACAATTTCCCTGAGAATACATGTGCTTTCACCTTTCTTAACAGAGAATGCCTTGTAACAAAATACTTAACAGGACGTGTGAGTGTGAACATGAAAGAGGAAGGGGTGGCCACAGAACAGACACAGATGAAAACGTCTGCTTTTACTACATTGTTTGGTGAAATAACAATATAAACCTATAAATCAGAATAATTTGCAAATTTTCGACCATTAGCTCATTGCAAACCTTCTGCCCAAACATTTCTGTTCTCTTTCCTAGGTAAATAACCTAACTCAAACTTTCCCCTGAAAACAGAGGATTATAGCAACACTTCCATTGGAAAGTATAAGTTACACAGAATATGACATCATTTGCTGAAGTACATATAAGAGTGACATCACTTACCGAATTGATCACACTTATGGCCTCACATCTATAAAGAAGTATTTCAAATGAAGGTAACATCACTTGGTATTGCAAATAATCCTGTAAGACCATTTATGATGACTAACAGGGTTATGACATAGCCTCTACAAACCGACATCATAAGCATCACAAAAAAAAAGCAATGTTAGCTGTAAGATTATAATGACATCATTTCCTACAAAGAGCTTGCATCAAAAGACTAGCAAATCAATTATTCCTACAGACTATACCATCTACCATCTTCTCATGACACCAATAATCTTACAATGTCACTTCAGGATAAGAATACGATCAATATCACATCATCTCTTTGTACAGATGTGTACATTTAGAATTTTAAGGCGATCTCTTGGAACCATTCATTTCACGTTCCTTACTAGAAAAAATTGATTGGTTTCAAATATTCTTACGTTATCAAGAAATAATGCTCAATCAAAGGTGCCATGATATATTGTTAAGGCAAGTTTTTTTCCATGATACCAAACATATCAGATGAACATAAAATTAAAAGACCCAGTGTGGAGTATTATCATTACAGCTTTACTTCATGTTTTGAACATTTAAATGGGTCTCTTATGGTTAATTTGATCATGACATCACTTCCTGTGACTAGTAAAAATCTGGTGTATTCCTATGACCAATGCAAACCACTTCTTATCAGAAGTAGAAATGAATGCTTCACATTTGGTTTTATTGTAAAAGCTTTGCATCTTTTGGTGCTGGTGGGGGTTGGGGGGATGCTGGTAAAACATCCCTTTTTGTAAAAGATAAAGAAATATCACTACTTGCAATGAGTTTGCTTTGTGTCATCACTTCCTGTGACAAGCTTACATACTTATGTCACTTTCTGCAGCAAATGCTTTAGACAACTTTACTTTCTGCGACCTCTGCAAATTACATAACTTTCCGTGAGAATTACAAATGAAGTCACTTCTTATGATGCACTCACATTCTTTGGTCAATGCAAAATCGCGCAGCCTCGAGGCCTCCCGGCACCCAATGGTTTTGTTCTGTGATAAGGTCCCGGCGGGGCGCCCCTTCCTCCCTCCTAACTTTCACCACACTTCTGTTATGCGAATTTTGGGGGAATTGTTCTTTTTGTATTGTAGTCTGGTTTTCGGGGAGGGTGCTGTTTTAGGTGTCTGAAGCATGTTGTGGGTTGGGCAGGGAGGGAATACTTGAAAAGGGAGACTGTTTTAAATTCTGCACATCTTTTTGTATTGAAGAAGCATGAAAAAGAAATAAATATATACTGTTTACGCATGATCACTGTTGCAGGAGCCTCTGTTAATAATACTTAGTTAATATCTACTTTAATATTGACCATGTATAGAGTGATCGCTAGAAGCTTAATTGTGCTTTGGACTTTAATGAACAAGTGCTGTTTTGTCCAATGTCATTGATACTCATTTGATCAGCTTGTGGTACATAAACGACGGAGAATTCCTGTTCGCATTCCAACCTGTAGGGCAAGTAATGCACAGATTTGTGCATCAGGAGGTTGACAGATTGAGCGATGTCGGTGTGACCATAGCGTGAAACTGGCACTTAAGGCACATATCTCTGCAGCAGGCACATTGACCCGCCTAATTATCTTTAATGGTATATTTAGGTGTGACCATAACAAGCGTGAAACTGGCACTTAAGGCACATGTCTCTGCAGCAGGCACATGGACCCACCTAGTTATCTTTGTGATATTATAACACGTTATGATTAATACAATTTCCTTTAGCAGATGTGCTATAACCCTTTCGGCCAGATGCACAAGACGTTTTAGTGTCCACAAACCTTTGGAAACAGTAAATCAGAGTGTTTGTAAATGCTAAAACCCTTTTTCCTATCTACTGATTGCACTTAGAGATTCGGAATAGTGTTTTTAAATCACTAAAAATTTCTGAAAAAGGATGACGATTTGGTATCAAGAAGGGGCATGAAGTTGGAGTCCTTTCCAAATGCTCAATCAGTATGCTATGTATCAATGTTTTGCCACCAAAATCAGGTTGCAAAACAGTGACATTTCACCTACATCTCAAAGGAGGTGGTAGCCTATTTGAAAAACGGATGGTGTCCTCTCTGGACTACTTTCTCTTTGTGAATGTAAAAAAAAAAACTTTAAGAGGAGGTAGTAATCCACAAAACAACTGCACCCTCTTAAAAAAACAAAAAAAGTAAACTACATTTTAAATCCAGTGCCATTCCTTTTAAGGGAAATGGACAGCATTCTAAAAAAATGATTTCTTTAATTAAAAGCAATCATGGACATAATGATCTGCGGACCCCAGCAGGCTACCATCTCTGTGATGGCAGCGAATGGTAGTGTGTCGCAATTTGCAAACTACCTCTTAAGTATTCAGGAGGTAGGTTGATTTGCGACCCACTATGATTTTGTATTTTGTGAATGAACTTTCAGTACCTAGGTCGGTTTGCAAAATACCACACTAGTCACAACAATACTGATCACAGTATTTAGTACATTAGGCCCTTAGCTCGATTTTATCCCTGGAAGGCATTTTTGACTTGCGCACTCAAGTCCAATCAGTTATTATTAACTTGCTAGAGAGCTCAAAACAGTATTTTAACAATTATGGCCGGAATTCTGACTGGGTGTGTTATATACCTCACCCTTCTTTAAATTTCTTTAGGTCAACCTTCCAAAATCTAACAGGAGAAAACCATACGGTATTTACAGTGTCATGCAGATTTTTATGTAGTAAGCATCAAAATCCATGTTATTCCTGAAAAACGTTAAATAGCTTCTATTTATAGCACTTGATAAATTCAGAATCCCGGACAGTGTGATTTTATCGGGTGCGACAAATAAATAGCACCTATTCCTCCTGCCTGTGGCGATGTCCCGGAGACTGCTGGGATACCAGGAGAGCAGAGGAGCGAGGCGGCAGGCTGTGGTGGCGGCTCAAGAAGCACATCACTAAAGTTATAAATTCTACAATTAGTGCAACATTATTAAGAGATATACCATACATACTTTATCATATAATTCAATGTCTCTTCCATTCCCCATCTTTACCTTGTGCAGCTCTGTCTCAGGGTCCCTCTCACCTCCATGGCAGCTAACTTCTTATGGCCTTCCTTCCCCATCACCCTCTTACCTTCAACTTTTCAAGTCATGCTCATCACTTTAACAGTTTTTTCTACATCACTCTGTGATGTGTTCCCCTCTCCCAGTTCACCTCTTAACCACACCTTTATAACCAAATCTCTCACTCTTATTCTCACAGTTCTATTACCACTACCAATTCTCATTACTATTATTTACATATTTCCCCTCATATCTCCAACGTATTCTCTCATCTTTGTATCAGATGGGTTCCCTCTCTTCCTTCTACTTTCTCTGCACACCCTTCGCTCTGATTTGGATTCAGTATTTGACTGTTACTTCCAACTTCAACACTGTAAGTTGCTCAGATTTCTCTCTCTGTATTGCACGTTCACCTACAATTTCCCATTTTCCCTCCCTGCTCCACCTCCCTGATTATCACCACCATCCCCTGCTCCGTTAGACCAACTGTCTTGAGTTCTCTCACTCCGCTCCCATACAATCTTCACCCTTATCTTCAAGAACTAATTGTAGCTATCTCTTGATTCGCCCTCTCTCTGTTATACCTCCCCCACCTTCCTTCCTACTTCAAACATTCTCTGTCAGTTGTATGACTTACCAGCGCATGCATTTATCACAGACCTTTACCATGCAATGTCTTTATCATGCATTGCCTTTTCCGTACATATGCCTTCACACGACAAAGTAAGTATACATAAGGAAACCCCTAAATACCCTATATATATGTGTGTGTGTATTTGTGTATACATATATATATATATATATATATATATATATATATATATATATATATATATAAATATATATATTTTTAAGTATGCATATATATGTAGATACATGTATATGTATATAGATATACACACACATATACACACACATATACATATCAATATATAAGTATGTACACACACACACGTGTATGTATATATATATATGTATATATACATATTCACTGGAAAAAAACAATGGTTACATGGACGTTATAGTTAGGTTGATGCTTTACCCATGCAAAACCATAGGAATTCAGCTGTTACAGTTATACTTATAGTTAAGAAGCCATAATTGCTGCATGTTATTACAACCACCACTGTGCACAGTGGCAGGGGTTGGCTGTGGCCAGGCTCTGCAGCCAGCTCCCTCACATGAATCCAACCCCACACCATGCACGACCTTTGGCAGCATGCAGTAGGTTTTGGAGCGTTACTGGGTGTTTTTTTTTTTTATCTGCTGATCCTTCAAGAGTTAACACTGGGGGCCCTGCTGAGCACCGGGGTGGATCCGCGGTTGGGGAATAAAACAATTGGGCAATTTCTGCCCATGATGGGTCCCTCTGGGACCCGTTCATCTCTCCTGTGGAGTCAGGATTCCTGTATCCTGACCCCTTACACTAGTTTTTCATTATTTTGCCCTTCACCCGGCCCGATGCGAGACAGAAAATGATGGCCCCAACTTTCCTCTGAGGTTGCTGCCAGCCAATTATGGCCTTTCTTTTCTCCTGGATCCGCGGGTCCTCCACAAGTGGATCCACGAAGGGTCCACGTCTCTAGATACACAATTTTGTTTTTCCTTTACCAACTCCAAAACTACTGAAGGGATTCACAATCAATCACAAAAAGAGATCTTTCTGGACCAAGATCTAGCTTTCTGTCAAATTTGGTGTAATTCCGTTCAGCAGTTCGGGCTGCAGTCATGTCTAAAATCCAATGTGGAAACTGCAGGGGGAAAACGTGTTTTGGGACCCCCCCCCCTTTTTGTCTTGCCCCTGGTTGACAGATGACCCCAAAACATTTCAGACAGCACTTGAAGTGACCAGGACACCAGTTTTGAAAATTTCATGAAGATTCGTCAAAAAGCACTAAAGTTACAGGCAAAACAAAACATGTTTTTCCTATGGAAACTAGGTCCCAACTATCCATAGAAAAAGTGTTTTTTGACTTGCCTATGTCTTTGGCACATTTAAAGAATCTTCACGAAATTTTCCTAAAAAAGTGTTGCAGTAATTCTTGAGGCACCTGGAACGTTTCGGGGTCATCTGTCTGGTGGGGGCCAAGAAAAAGGGGGGCTCCAAAAATGATGTGTTTCCCATCTTAATTCCCATAAGATTCTTTAGACACCTCTACATCCCGACCCACTGGATGGAATTACACCAAATTTGACAGAAAACTAGCTGTCAGTACGCATATTACACTTTTTGCTTATTTGGAGTAAATCTGTTCAGTAGCTTCTGAGAAATTCAGGGAAATTCAAATTTGGATATCTCTGGCCGCAAGCATTCGCGAAGAAACACACACTCATACAGGGAAGTGAACAGCTCTGATTGGCTGCCACCACTTCAAACCAGGAAGTGTTGGTAGCCATCTTGGGACTCGACTTCAGGCAGCATAATAGGTTTTTTTCAGAGTTTAATGTACCATGGTACTGTCTTTGGAGTACTGTTACAAAGATTCTGATAGGCTGGAAATATTTATTTCCAGCCAATAGTAATGATAGTTTGTATTTTGGCTTATTTCTGTTATGGTTTTGAGCTGATCAGAACTTACATAGGGCTGCTACAGCTTCTGCTTTATTGGTGGAGATTTTACTGACATGGCTGAAGGAGGTGAACCTGCTGCTACTCCACATGCATTAGAGGAGGCTATTGCAATGGAGGAACAGGAGTTGGAGCACCCGAAAAAGCTGAAGGAGTCAGTTGTGTGACAATTCTTTTCTATTCCACCAGAGGAGAAGAAAGTAACTTGTTCCTTGTGCAATAAATTAATCTCACGTGAAACAGGACAGCAGTACCCCCTAGGTCAACGGGTATGAGGAAGCACCTGAGCGCCCTGCTCCCACCCATTTGGTGCGGGAGAAAAGGGACAACATCTGTACTTAGCTCAGCTTGCAGACGGAACCTCTGCGACCCCTGGGGACAGTCCACTGCCTGTTGTACCTTCCAGTTCCAGAGTGCCCACTCAACCACGACCACAAGGTAGTACTTCAACTCCACCCACCATTCCAGCACCTGAGTCACAAGTTGTCAACCGGCTCCAGCATCAGTGCAATATTGTAGAGCCATATGCAGGGACTGTGACTTACTATCCTTACTGCCAAACAGTTATCGTCGCAGGGAAGAGTGACTTAAATATCCATCTCAAGCTGGTCATTGCTCACTGCTGTCCTTCCAAAAATAGTAAAGGAGAAGGTAATTGAACGGTAAGTCTCAGAAAGTATGTACAACATATATATTAATGCTAATACTATTCTTGCTTTCTAATGCAACAAATTGTTGTTTTCAATTGAAGTTAAATTAAATTAAAACACTGCGTTACAACCCATATAATATACATGATTTAACATACACAGATATAAAAATCAACTTGTTTTATTTAGTGTGGTTCAGACGGTAGTAACTGGAAAGTTACTAATCTATGCTGTCTTTTGTCACCCACAAGTGTTTCAGAATAGCATTACATGTTCCTCATGAAACACTGAGGAAAATCACAAACCAAATGGATTGTCAAAAAAAAAAAAATACATTAATGTGCTTATACAACTGTGAGTTACACTATATTTGGGAACAGTGTTCCGAATAACTGGCTACATTTCTTACCTAAAACAGTAGATTTCCTCACAAGTCATCAACCATGCTAGGCCACATAATGGCGTATCTACTATAGGTAGTATGTAGTGTATATAGTCGATAATTCACAAAGGTTCTGTTTTTTACCTACAATTAAATTGTAAGAGTTAGAATGAGAAGGTAATAGTTTAATAAATGTTTGGGCAATCTGTGTTTAAAGGTTAACTTAGTGTCATCACATTCAGTCCATCCTGTATCATTTCTTAAATATATGGGGCAATGGCCACAATTAGGCCCATATTTTTGGATGGTTAGCGTCGCTTTAGCGCCATTTATTTTGGCGCTAACCTAACTCCATATTTATATTTTGACGCTAGACCCGTCTAGCGTCAAAATATTGGGGTTAATGCCATTTCTAGGATGCACAAAACTACCTTGCGTCAATGAGATGCAAGGTAGGCATTCCCGTCCTAAACACAACTCTAACCCCCTAGCGCCATATTTAACTCCTGATGCAAAAATTATGCTAACTGAGGAAGCAGTCTCAAAAAATGGCACTAAGTCCAATTAGTGACAACATTTAATGCCCTGTCAGACCAGGCATTAAAAAGAGTTTCACACACCACCACTCAAGGAAAACACACAGAAGGAGCTTTGAAAAAATCCAGGACAACATGGACGGTGTACTGCTCCAGCTGGGTACACGCCGCAGACGTCTGCGAAGACAACAGATCCCTCAACCACCACCGCTGCAACCCCAAACACCACCACAGCAGCCACAATGTCAGCGCAGATGAGGGAGAGGATATTCAGACAGAGGACAACCATCCTTGGAATGAGGGAACAAGATGTGGTCTGGATGTACAGACTCAACCGGAGTCCATTGTACGCCTGCTGCACCATATTGTGCCACACATCACGGCAAGGGTGCAAACTCCCCATAACTTTCCACCCATGACAAAACTCCTCACAGTCCTCCATATGATGGCTTTAGGATCATTCCAGATAACGGGGCACAAGCAGCTGGCATCTCCCAGTCATCCTTCTCTTTCTTCCTCCCAAAGGTCCTGGACCCAATCCTAAGCCTCACACCCCACCACATCTGCTTCCCAAACACCCAGCATCTGCAGCAGGAGACCAAGCAAGGGTTCTATCAAATTGCTGGGTGCTGGGTGCAATGGACTGTACCTATGTCCAACTGATGCCACCTGCAGCAACAGAACACCTCTATAGGGACCGCAAGCACACACATTCCATCAACGTGCAGGCCATTGTGGATCACCATCGGCTCTTCAGCAACATCCTGGCAGTGTCCATGACGCATACATCTTTCGTCATTGCACCATCAACCAGAAGTTCCAGGATGGCCAATATGGCAATGGGCTACTCATAGGTAAGCCACCATACCAATCATTACACACAACACACCAACCATCTAGGACAAACAAGACAAACACCACACTAAATACACATGGGCAGGGCCACAGAGATATACAGGCAACAACACATATGCAACATGTCACACTACACTGCATACATTGCATGTCACAAACAGAAACATCCAAATGTTCATAACACAGCCACACCCTGACTGGCACATCACGTGTAGACAGGTGGAGCCAAGTTCCCTTTGCATACAGAAGCTGCACACAAACCACTGGATTGACAGATTGACAACTACCCACAGATCTCACACACACATTATACTAAATAAAGAAGCACACAAGCATGTCAATGGCAGAAGCTATGGTCATTTTGAGGAAGTCCCACGTAAACCATTGTGTGCAAGCCACTGGCAGAAACTAAATCAAATGCCACACAAGTTGTGCCATAACCAAATATGTATGTCAGCTACACATACCTCACATACCTGTAGTGTGCACATACACCTGTCTGCTGCATTGTGTCACACACATACAAATACAAAATTATCTGTATTAAAGACCATGGGGCTAAATCACGAGAAATGGGGAAGCACCTACTCCAGTGCCACCTCACGTGCTCCTGTAGTTCCCCCTAACAACACCATGTTCCATTGTAAATACCCGAAACGGTCCACCATGGTGCTGAGTCACAATCATGGATGTCATAGTAGGACTCGTTAGGAGTATAGAGGACATACCTGACTTTACATGCACCGTACCAAGGAACTCATGTTACAAATAGCTGTGCCCCCTCCCTAAGCCTGCACTGTGCATGTGTAGAAAGTGTCAGAAATCATGTATTGGAAGCTAAGAGATACTACTGCACCAAATTACATCATCCTACGAATGTGTGATACACACCCTCGTACACTTGATGGCTGGCACAACCATTATCTGCCACAAAGGGTCACAAAGTGTCAGACTGCATGGGGGGCTTGGCTTGGCCATCCCACAAGATGCCTGCCACTCTGTGAGGCTCCGCCGGTGGGGGACCAAGAACACATTTCTCCTGTTGCGAGTTCCTCCCGGCTGGCCTCCAATGCCTGAGTCGGGCAGGTGCTTCTCTTTCTCCCCATTTGACGGAGATGCGCGTCTGCCGCCGAGCCTACGCTGAGGCCTAGTTGGCACGTGGGGAAGGTGCGAGGCTCGGCGGACCCGGCCGGCAGTGAGGTTCAGTGATGCCTGGGTTAGGGTTGTGTGCGCATCCTCCCCCGTGTACCGGGGCTGAGGCAACGAGTGGGTCTTGAAGGCCCCAGCGGCCGGCTCTGCGTTGCCATCACCCACGGGGCATCCCAGCAGTTGGTCCAAGCTGCGGGCTCGCACGGGGCCGCAGCTCTGTGCTGGCGCGGATGGGAGAGGTGGCTCCCCCCTCCGGTTGTAGGCGGTCTCCTGCCTTTTGTGCAATGTTGTTTTTTGCCGGGGGCCTGAAAACTGTGGTGGCCCCCTGGTCTTCTCATCGGTGGTGCTGTGTTGCCACTCTGCGGGGCCCGGTCGGCAGCTGGATCGGGCCGCGGTCCCCCGCGGCGGCGTTGGGGTGCAGCAACTTGCTGACCCATTGCATTACTTTTTGGTAGGCCGGTGCTCTGGGGCACCTGTTGGCCCCCTCCTCTAGGTGGGCCCCTATACGACAGCTGGGGAGGCACCTTTCTTCTTTTACGTGCCTCCATTTATCTCTCTTTTTTGTCTGCCACTTTTATTGCCCCTTCGCCCTCTCACAGCTGTCCCGCGGGGCAGCTGGCGGTGTTGGTTGGGCCGGAGGGGCCCTGGGCTCCTACAGATTGCTCTTGTTGGTGGCTGGGCTACCTTCTGTGACTGTGCCTTGCTGGGCATTGTTTGTTGCTGGCTTGCCTTTGAGGCCTGTCATGGCTCCACTTCCCTCCTGCCGGGCTCTGCGGTGGGTGCCCGGTGAGTGCGTTCGCTAGGTGGCATGCACCGTTTTTTGCGGCCTTGCCGGTCGGTTGCCAGTTGGAGAGGTGAGGCGGGGCACCGTTGCTCGTCTGCCTGCCCAGTTGTGCAAGGGATGGGGAAGGCGGAGCGGAGACAGGCTAAGCTCTATTTTGAGAGTGGTAAGAAGAAGAATGGTCCGGCTGGCCAGCTGATGGACAGCGTGCTGTCTGAGGAGGAGACTTCTGAGTCCTACGTGAAGGCTATGTTATTGGACCTCAAACACATCCTGGCTGGTATCTATGCTAAACTTGACCATTTGACAGAGCAGATGGACCGCTTGAAAGAAAGAGTGGACGGTTATGACTTCCGTTTTGAACAGCTGGAGTTCTGTACCTCGGACGATGGTTGGCGTGAAGACGGTGAACAGCTGCTGCACATGGAACGCATCCTGGAGGTGATTAGGAATCAGAATGAAGATCTTGAGGCCCCGTCCCGTCATAATAACATTCGCATTTTGGGTGTCCCGGAACCGATGGCTATGGGGCATATGGAGGACTATGTTGAGACCATGCTCTCCACGCTATTCCCGGGAGAGCTCTCTCAGGTGCTGGTAGTGGAGAGGGCGCATAGATCTCTGGGAATGCGGCCTCCCCGGTGCCCCTGCGCGCCCTATCATTGTGTGTTTGCTGAATTGTAGAGACAGGGACACTGTTTCTTCGTCTGGTCAGGGAGCTCAGGTCTGTGATGTACAATGGGGTGGAACTGCATATCCTCCCAGACTATAGTCCTGGGGTGCAGGTGGCTCACAAGGCCTTTTTGCTGGTTAAGCGTGCACTTAGCCAGACGGTAGCAAAATACTCCCTCATCTGCCCAGCTAAGCCACAAGTCCCACGGGTCCCTGTTATGGGGGGGTGACTTCAATGTGGTGTTGGACTTTGAGTTGGATCGTGAGAGGCGTGCCAGATCTCAGCATTTGGTGGCTGCTAGAGCTTTGATGCGGGTGATGGAGGAGGGTGCCTTTGGGGATTTATGGAGGAGAAAACATGGGTCTGCCAGAGAGGGCACCTGCGTCAATTATGTGCATAGCATCTGGTCCCGCTTAGATAGGTGGCTACCAGGGATGTGGAGCTCTGGACGACGGCCATTGAACATAAGGCCCGTACATTGTCGGACCATTCACCAGTTATGTTGGAGTTGGCCGTTCCGGGTGGGCCTCGCAGTCCTTTTCTGTGGCGCCTTCCTCGTGGAGCATTCTGAGATCCGGTGTTTAGGGATGAGATCTGTGATGCTATACTTCGTTACTTTGATGAGAATCGAGGGTCAGTGGCTTCAGTCAGCACTGTTTGGGAGGCCTTTAAGGTAGTGATACGTGGGATTTTCCTCTCTAAGCAGCACAGTGTGCTGAGGCTGTTGTGGCACGAGCTGGCTGAACTGGAGGTCCAAATTGTTGATCTTGAAAAACGATTAGCTTTAAACTGGTTGGAGGACCTGTTGGCGGTCTTGAGAGAGAAGATGTCACAGTTTGAGGAGGCTGCCCAATGGCAGGCATGCTTCTTGGGGAAGCACGCTGCGGCAAGGCGATATGGTGAGGGGGACAGAGCTGGTCGCATGTTGGCTTCGATGCTCCGTAGGCCGTGGGCTAGTGATTATATTGTGGAGCTGTGTGATGCGTCACACTGGCCCGAGCGCGATCGCCCTCATCTTTACTGATTTTTACTCCACTTTATATGCTGAAGCCCCGGAGGTGCTCGCGGAGGTTGCTACTGACTATTTTGAGGATATAAGCCTTCTGTGGCTTGAGGAGGCGCATAGGCAGTATTTAGATGTCCCCTTCTCGGTGGACAATGTTATCCAGGCAATACGCAGCTTGCCTGGAAATAAAGCACTAGGGCTGGATGCTCTTGCTTCGGCCTTCTACAAGGAATATGCTGATATATTGGCTCCTCACATCTTAGAGGCCTATGCGTGAGGCTCTCCTTGTGACAATTTTGAAGCCCGGGAAGGATCCGTGCAGCTGTGATTCCTATAGGCCTCTCTCATTGATCAATGTCGATAATAAGATCCTGGCGAAGCTCCTTGCTGATGTTTGCAGCCTCTGCTTCCTACTATGGTGCTGCCGGATCAGTCGGGCTTCGTGCCGGGGCACTCCACCCTCTATAACCTTTGCATGTTTTTTGCGATTCTAAGTGGGATTCGTCAGGACGATAGCGCGGCGACGGTGTTTTTAGACGCCACAAAGGCTTTCGACTCTCTGACATGGAATTACATGTTTGTGTTGCTTGCTAGGATGGGACTGAGCTCTCATTTTCTTCGGCTGATTTGTCTGCTGTACTCGCGGCTGTCTGCCAGGTTGAGGGTCAATGGTGTTGTCTCCGACCCTATTACGATTGCTAGAGGTACTTGTCAGGGGTGCCCGCTTTCTCCATTACTATTTACCATTGTAATGGAGCTGCTTGCGGCTCGCTTGCGTCAGCATCACAATCAGAGGGGATTAGCTTTCCGGCAGCGCCCAATATTGGTCTCCATGTATGCAGACAATGTCGTCCTATAAATTCGTGATCCACAGTTACTTCTGGATGTGTTACTGGATGAGATTGTGGGCTTCAGCCAGGTACTGGGATTATCATCAACTGGTCTAAATCGGTGGTGTTGCCCTTGTCTGAGGTCACCATACAGTTCTCCTCTAGATACCCCCTTTGTTGGGCTGATGGTCTGGTGCGATATCTTGGTATATGGCTCAGCAGAGATGTGGACACGCTGTGGTCAGCCAATTATGGAAGAGCCATGACGTGGCTGAAAGAAAAGGTTGAAGGGTGGCGTTCGCTTCCGCTTTCGCTGACGGGGTGCATTGCTATAGCGAAGATAGTTGTTCTTTGAAGATTTTTATATCTATTTCTTAATTTGCCTCTGGTTCTTACCATTGGATTTCTGAAACGGCTTTGTTCCGCCCTTGTGACTCTGGCTTGGGCGGGCTGGCGACCCCGAATATCGTGGGAACAATTGACACTTCCGTTTGATCGTGGTGGGCTGGCGCTCCGGATCTCGCGTTGTACTATCAGTGCGTTCAGGCGCATTTTGCGTATTTTTGGCTTCATCCTATTCGTTACCTACCACACTTAGCCCCTGAGAGCAATGCTGTGTGGCCGGACAGCTTGCCGAGGTTGCTGGTTGGATCGCCTCGGGCAGCCAGGGGGGGTCAACACTGTGACGTGCACGGCGAGAGCCTGGATGGTGCTGTTGAAGCGCGCGAATAGGGAGAGTTCTTTGCTCCTTCGATACCGATCTTGGACATGGGCGGCTTGCCGCTGGCAGAGGAAGCACGAATGGGTGAGTTTTTTTGTAAATCTGGATTGCTTACCTTGGAGTCTTGGTTCCCTTTTGAGGGATTGATTACACCCATTGCTGCGATTGGTGTCACACGTGATACTGCGCTGCATCAGCTATTCGAGCTTAGAATCCGTGCTATGGTACATGTGCGGTACCCTTGTTTCCAGAAAGTCCTGTGGTGTGAGGAGCGCTGGAGCTTATGTATCAGGCGCAGTCCCCGCACAGACTCATAACTAAGTTCTATGTATGTGTGCAGCGTGAGATGGACGGGGTGGAGGCTATCGCGAGAGCCCAGTGGGAGGTGGACTTGGGTGGGCCAATATCTGGCGCAGAGTGGCGACAATGCTGCACGTGTATGCGAGCCCTGTCCCCTAATTAGAGATTGCAACTCATTCATTAAATTTTTTTGTTTCGTCTGTAATATACGTCTCTTTGGCTGAAGAAGATGGGTCTCCGGGCTGAGGTGCGTTGTGAGAGGTGCGTGATCCCTGATGCAGACTTTATACATCTGGCTTGGAGCTGTTCGATGCTGAGTTCGTACTGCTGGAGGTGCTGCAGGCGTACCCCCGACTTGCCCTCTTGGGGAGTGTTGAGGGACTCCCCACTGCGCACAAGCAGATAATCGGATTGTTGCTGTTGCTGACAAAGCGCAGGGTTGCGATGTGCTGTGTGAGGCGACGGGCTCCCCACTGTACGGACTGGTTGCAAGATGCTTTGTATTGTCAGGACCAGTTGATGATCTACTGGGACCTAATGCCGGAGGGATCGTGGCCGCAAGATATTTGGGCCCCTTTGTGCTCCTTTTTAGAGACCTGTGCACCGTGGGCTTCACAATCTTAGCGCATTCTGGGGTTGCGTAGTGGCTATTCCCCTGGTCGTGCTTTTTTCAGCATTAGTTGAATTTGTATGATGCTCTGAAAACTCTGCGTTCTCTCTTCTTTCTCATTTCTGCTTCTGCCTTCTCTCTTTTCTTTCTTTCTGACTCTCTTCTTCCTGGTATGCACTCCCTGTTGTGGAGGCCGTCTGTTTGTTGTTTCTCATGTACATCGAGGGGCTGTATTGATGCGTTTTTGGACAAAAATTGGGACTTCCGACGTTCCTAACCATCTCAGTTCCTATGAGCTGGTTGGCTGTATGATTTCAATTGGGAACTATTTGGATTTGGTCCTGCTTCATGTTTTTGTTTGTTGTTGTCTTACATAAATGCCCTAAATAAATACATTTAAGAAAAGTGTCACACTGCATGCGTAGTGCCACATGGTAACATGGAGGGCACAGTCTGGCCTTGTAGGTTAACTATGGTGTTTCAACATCTGACACCATTGTAGTGCTAGGAGGTGGTAGGTTCCATCTAACAATAGAACACAGCTTCAAATATGGACCACACAACACATATACCTAAATCATTACCATCATTTTGGGATCAACATAAATGTACCCAGCCCTTGAGCCACTACCCAAGATTGCCATGTCCATCAACACAGTCCAATGAAATTATCACAAGAACAGGAACATACACTATAGCACAAGCAAGTCTGTGTCACCAATCCAACTAAAAAGTACAACTGCAATGGAATGTTCCAAACCACTATCAACACTTAACAACACATCTTCTCTCGATCCTTTGCAGTGGATCAAGAGTATGGCATACAGTTGTGGGTGATGATGCCATTTGCCAATCCCACAATGGTGCAAGAGCGGGCCTACAATGAGGGACACAGGAAAACTTGCAATGTGATGGAGAGGACCTTTGGGCTCCTGAAATCCAGGTTCAGGTGCCTGGCCCTGACAGGGAGAAGCCTCTTATATGCTCCACAACTTGCTTGCAAGATCATTCTGGCATGTGCAATCCTACACAACATTTGTGTCCGGACAAATATCCCCTGGGATCAACAGGTTGATGTTCCCAGAGACGAGGAGGATGACAATGGAGCAAATAATGTGGAGGGTGAACAAATGAACACTGCTGCAGGAGCTCATAGGAGACTCTATTCTACACATAATCATTATACTATAAACATCACATTATAAATAGCACAAATAAATCACTTTGCACCTGAATCTCCTTGGCCTACTCATTCTCAACTACATACACCATTGGAATGTGACTCAAACCCCAATGAGCAGGTAAGTAACACAAAGGTGACCAGTGTGGTAGCAACATTGCTTTGTGATGTAAGAGGGTCTACTGCCACCATCTTACATATCAGTGACACGCAATTTGAGGCCGGGTGACTCCTGAAGGTCTAGGTCCATGCATCACTACATATCTTGTTCTGTCAAGTGGGCAAGGTGCAAAAACCTAGTCCATTTATCACAACAACACCATACATAACAGGATGCCTGCAAGGGGGGGTACACATAAGGTAGGGTCTGTCATCAAATGCATATCAAGTTACGTAGCAACTGAACACTCTCACAACTCATGGTGACAGTACCTTTACCTGAATGGTACATGTGTGACAAGGGTGGAACATCATTGCTAACTGTGGTCCTTCAGTAAATGTCCAGGGATTGTAACCAATGTCCGATGCTGAGCCTGCACAGGATATCCATGGGAATGTGTTCTGGCACTGCCATTGGGCACAACTCTGGCACATGGTGGACTGTACCTCACTTATGGCACACACACGTTGGCTGTGCAGTGCGCAATGGGTTGACTGACTAAATTATCAGCTATGGGTGCAGAATCACTATCCAAACATATGACCCATTGTCATAATCCATGAAGTTATTGGGACAATGCACCCCCAAAATGTTATCTTTGTCAAATGTAGGCAGATTGTCAAATTTTCTCTATGTACATGAGGTCCATACTTGGCACACAAATCTGCTGTCTTGGCACATGCCTAGAGCAAATCCAGGCAAACATGTAAAGACTGATGTCCGGGTGTTTGTCCTAGGTAGCAATGGGTTTGCCAGTATCAACATTTCATGACGTGTCTGCATGTATACCTAGAAAGCTGTGGATAAATACATCACAGAGTACAAAGCAATACACACCACTCATTGTCACTCACATGACAGAACAAGTGCATGATAGCAACAGTAACAAATTGTCCCATTCATGTTGTGGCCTCCAACATCACAATCAGGTGTGGGATGTTCAACTATGTTCAGCATTTTTTGAAAATGTCTGAGACATAACCCCAATCTGAGTGTGAGTAGACCTAACCATATATGTAGCAATTGGCATATGTACTGTACAGCACTGAGATGATTTCACTCCTCAATATAATTCAGTCATGGTATGAGTTACCTAGGTTGTGGCATGCTGGAAGAAATGCATACCCATGTTCAATGGAGGTTGTGGATGGACAGCTTCGAGACACCCACAGATACTTGTAAATACAACATGGGAGGTGAGACGGAGACAACACAAGTGCTGTGGCAGGAGTAATGTCATGTGTGTGTGTAACTTATGACATCTCACAAATACCGTCAATGGAACCATAACTATCAAGCAGCCAAAAGAAGGAGATGTGTACATCTTCCAATTACACAAGTCACATGTTGCATCCTGTCCATGTATGATCAAACAATGTTGCTGTAGAAGATGTGTACAAAGTGCAAGCAGCCTAAAGAATGGGAGCAGTCTAGGTGATAATACATGTGTTATGAGTAGCGCAGGACTACATGGAGAAGGGACACACATAGACCAAAACTAACTGTACAATATATCAATATATACATGTCAACGTTTCACATAGGTACAGAGAGGTTGGACAGGTCAGTACAAAACCCAGTCATGCTGGGCGGTAGCATACTATGGTATTTGCCCATCGCATGCCACCATGACAGGAGTCTGTGACAGGCAACACCATCTGTGCCCTGGCACGTTTCCAATATTGAAGTCAGAACAGATATACAAGCCCAAAAAGCTGCCGAAAGAAACAACTAAGGATCAAATAATGGCACATGTCCCACATGTGCAAGCACCTGAGCTCTGTACATGAGAGTGGAAAGCTTACATCAAGTACCGCAGAGGAAAATGTGATATCCTGGTCTGTATGACCACAACTGTGCATGTGTCTGTCTGCTGGAGAGTGTGCATAGTTCTGCTGAGTAGCAGTCATGAAGAGGCTAGGTCCCTTCTCTGTAAATCCACACACCACTGCCCCCCCTACACAAACAAATTACATTGTCAGGGGCCTGATGCATGTGCACATGGGGCTGAGTAAACTGGAGCTCCATCAACTTGCCCCTTCACATGCAACCATGGGTTTGTATTGCCATACAAACTCACACAGTTGTGATGATGAGTAGGCTGCCATCTATGCCAGACTGCAAGACTGTTATACAGTGGTATGCCATTTTTTGTGACTGTCATAACAAACATGATGTGGACAAATGTGAGTGCCTAATTGATGGCATGCACACATATGCCACATTTCACATCACACATGTACCACTGTAATGGCTCAGACATGGCAATTTGCTTGGATTCTGAGCAAAAAGCAACCTAGCACTATAGTAAGCGCATAGGTGTCACAAGATAAGTGACTGCTAGAAATGACCTTCACCTGTGTTCTGACGTACGGAAACAGAGGTGGCACTAATGTGACAAGGCATGCATTTGTCAAATGCCAACATGTTTCCATGCAGGATAGTAATATGAGGTTTCTCATTCCATGAACACACCACTGTCGTCATATGCTACAGATATTTCAAAACACATGTCAATGCATACACACAGCATATACCAATCTTTACCAACACATGTGTACAGTGCATCTGCAATTAAGATGCATGGGGGACCAAATAGCACACGTGTAATAGAACAACACAAAGTAAAATTAAACAACACACCACAGAGTGGACACACAAGCACATGCAAATTGGCAAGGTTTATGTGATGTAATTGCAGTCCAAGTCCACTGAATACTGTGAGTGGAAACTGTCATGGTTGTCACATGCTTTACCATGTGTTGGATATAGGCCACCATTTATATTGTGTTGTAGGTATGTGTACATTTGTATTGCCAACATAACAATGTAGTCCACCCACAAATTAATATACATACACATGTGTACACACTTAGCACACATGTGCCAACATGTATGTGGACACAGTGTAGCTACACATGCACACATGCACAAGGTATGAGTAGTCCCATCCAGCAGACACATAAACAAACCTATAGATTACACATACCATTGTCACCGCAATGATAGTACTGGATATACACGCACTTGTTACCATAACACATATTAAACATTCTTGCACAGCCCATGTAACATGTTAATTTAATCAGGGTGCACTCAAGGCCTACAACGCAAAAAGCCATGCAAATTCGTCATGCGTCAAACATTTTTTACGCAAACAAATTAAACCACACATTGCAACATTTGTAAAATGATGCCTGGGCCCTGAGCGGCAATTACATATACACATGCCTCTGAATACACCATGGTGTATAATCTACGTGTGACAGTCATGCATCAAAAATGTTCACGCATACGCATATAACATACAATACCTCTAAAGCTAAAAGACGCCTAGTCCCTGAGCATCTATCGCAAGTCCACAGGCTTTTTCACGGTAATGGTGAGAAAAATGACGCATGACCGCCATGCGTCAAAAAAAATGATACATGACTGGAAACGTGATGCACACATGCAGGAAGTGATGAAACAGGACATCCTGCCTCCAAAAATGGTACAGTGAGTTCACTTTCACGTCACAGTCTTATTGTCTGTGACTGAGTGAGGGTCTGTGGAGGTGTTGTTGGAGTTGGATTGGTGCTTTTTAGAGTGCTTGTAGTGTTTCTTGTGTTGTGTCTTTAAGGTGCTGTCCTTAGTAGTCTTTAAACTTGTATTTTGTAGTTTAATTGTACTGTATTTTGTCTCTGTATTGTGGGGTGCTTGTCTGGGGTACAATAGTTGTTGGGGTAGTTGGGTTAGAGGTTAGGTTTACTTTCATTTTTTGTTTAGGGTGAACTGCAATTGTAGTATGTCTGGAAAGGGGAGGATGTGGCGGATGTCTGCGGATGAGCTGGGGGGTTTCTCTGGCTCGTACAACACTACCTCCCTTTGATGCTGTGATTGGGTGGCCGGGTAATCCTTGGATATCCAATAGAGGCACGGCGGCTGCGGTTGAGCAAAGTGTTCCACCACTTCACCAGGATATTCAGCAGTGGAAGGATCACCACCAACTAAAACATCAATCAGCAGATCTGGTGACAAGGGAGCAGGACCTGCTGGACCATCTTGGAAATGAGATTGCTGGAGCAGTTGGTAAGTCTCACATTTCCATACAAAGTCCTTACTTTTGCATGTGCATGACAGTTGCAGATACGTTTGAGTGCTGCATGTCATGCCTGTGGATGTGGACATGTCCTATGCTACCTGTATGATGAGTCCCAGCGCCACCTTAGGCCTGCAAGTCAGATGTACAATGATGGCACACACACACACCACACATTACTAACTTCACTGAAGGATGTATCACATCATTCCTCTACACCTTGGAAGACACACACAAGCCCTGGGCAATAGTTTGTCAGTTTGCTGTGACAATGAAGTAGATGTCTACGACATCTGAGACAGCCCCAACTGCTATGGGTGTCACAATGGGACGGCCACTGCAACAACCATTGCATGCCCCTCAGATGCAACATACAGTGTCAAGCAGTCCCATGTGGTCATGGAGGTGTAGAGTTAACAGACACCTGCATGACAATGCCATGTATAAATGGTGCAGTGAGAAGCACCACAGGAGTTTCAGAGACAGTGATGGTTTGTAGGTATGTGGGTCTACATTATCTGAGACTATGTGTGATTGAGTGATCACAGATGTTTGTTAGTTGCTCTGCCCTACCACTAGGATGACGTGCTCACTCAGCCTAACAAGTTAACAGTATATAATGTCATCCATTTACTGAAATGCACAAATCACACTAACCAATGTTTTCCATCCATGTCTTGCAGGTGTACCTGCACCCTACACCATGGGAGAGGTTGCGCAATTCAAAGACCCTAATGCATCCAGTAAGTGTCATCTTGTGCGTCATGGGTGCTTATCCAGGATTTGGTGTGAGTCAGTCTTTAGTGTGGAATGCCATGAAAAATGGTTTTGCCTGACCAATGATCTGATATCATTGGAGAGTGGATGGTGACATCATGTATGTTGGAATGTTGTGCAATGAGAATGGCTTGCATGTAGTTCAAGGGGCAATGTGTGCTGCCATGGAATTTTGTGAAATGGAAATTGTCATGGCTGGTCAGTTAGTCATTGGTGACTACCATGATAGGTCTCAGGGCAGCTGTCCATGTACATAGCATGCCTGTTTACAGCCATTTTGTCACAGCACTATTGTCAGCTCAGTGTCCCAAATTAAGCTACACTTACTGACAAGACGGTACAGATGTGGATGACATCTGCAGAGGTCTCTAGGGGGCTTATGTAGGAGACATATACACTACAGGTGCCTCAGTACCCTTCAGATATAATGAGTCTGTAGTACTGCAAGGAGATATATTGTGATGTACAACAATAAGTAGTGTACACATTTAGTAAACAACTAACCTCCAGATGGTTGTGTGAAAAGTCTATGGTTCTTCCCACGCCAGATCTCAAGCAGTTTTCACAACATGGTCCTGCCACCATGATTTTTGTGAGTGATGTAGGTCACATCACAGATGCATATCATATGAATGCGGTGTATAATATGAATGCGGTGTGCGTACCTGGTACTTTGATGATGTCTGACATGCATGTGTAAATGTTGCACAATGCTACTGGCTACTGTTGTAGCACCCACTACAGTGCCAAACTCACCGTGGGCCTAAGGGCACCCATACAGGAACCATGTATGTGCCGTTTGTCGCATGTAGCACTACATTGCACAGAGTAGGAGGCTTCTGTTCTGGAATGTGTTTACAACTCTGATGTGCAGCTCAGGCTTAAAGCCAAACTTTCTGGGAAGTTTCAATCAGTTGTACATGTGGGCACATCATGGGCAATGGCGAGCCCCCTTGTTGCATATGATCAGGTCAGGTCTTAGAACAGGACACATTAGTGTTGATTAACCAAACTTTTGAATAGCAGTTGGAAAGTTACCTGACCCCCTATCATATAGCCCTCACCTTGCCTCCATGATGACTGGGCAAGCATTGATGTTTCACCAGGTGTGTCAAGGTAATGCATTGCATGCACAACCCCCCTTATGCACAGGGACACAGGAAATCCAGACTTATAAGTGCACGTGATCCTCACAAGTTAGAAGACACAAATGTAGACCATGGACAATTTTGTCCACTCAGCTCTGGGCCCTGTTTTTTCAAGTACATTTCCGTCATCCCAGTGATGTGCATGATATTGATGATGGCTGGTAGGAAATAGTCATAGATGAGGAGTATGTCATTTTTGAGGAATGTGTGTTGGACTGTATGTGTTATCTGGAGTTGCAGTGTACATGAGAATATGTACATAAAGTTAATCATACACCATAGCTGCTAGGCATCTGTTTATCTTTATTATGTTGCCATGTGCTCGACAAACCTCCTGAACTTTGATGATTGACCTTGTGCTCGCAGCCTTGGGCTGCAATCTGCTTATCGCTGCCATATTACTTTTTCCAATTACAGTTCAGAGAATTGTCGTGCTTAATCAGTAACTGCCAGAACAAGTTTGTACAGGTCGTTGCCACCTCCTGCCAGCTGCATCTGTACCTTCTCCCACCACACGTGTATCCCTGAAATATTCTGAAGACCGCAGAGGACCTTGAATACGATAGGGGTGGAGTTGTCCTCTGACTAAGCAGTTTTGTGTGTATATAAGGTTGGGTGCCCCAGAGTGAAGGGGCAGCCTCCGTAGGATAGTCACTTGACTGTCCTGGGACTCTGTATTAGCTCGAGCTATTATCCAGGTAATAAACGTCTCTTTATTCCTCCAGTTGGTGACTCCGTCTGATTTGTGAACTCTCTGCTAAATTGACCCTGAGGACATAAAGGGTGTCCCTCCACTGCTGGGAAGGAGACCCCGGGTGGGGGTCAAATCTTTCCTGGTTCCTCAGTTGGCGCCCGAACAGGGACCTGAGTCAGGCATCCAGGGGACCGACCAGGTGACGGAGGACTCACTATTGGATTTCCAAGGGAGGCGCCCCACACCAGATTCTGAGCTTTGTTCTCTGTCGTGGACCTGCGGATCTCCATTGTGTGTCTTCCAGCCGGCTCGACTTCTCCTGGCGCTGTCTGAATTCGGGTCTCTGTTTTCCGTGAACTACTGGAGTCCCCAACTGTTGGACTATAACAGAAGTGTCAGGTAAGGACGGGAGTTGAAAGATTCCTGTCTAAAAATAGGTCTATGAGTATTGTACGGTTTCTATCGCTCTTTGCAAAGACCGACGTCAGTGGTAAGACTGACCTCAGTTGCCATTTAAGTATATAGGAAGCAAAAGGCATATTTACCACTTATTTGGTGTATTCAAACCACTGATGTAAGATTTTTTTTTTTTAAATATACTGGAAGAATGCCAGCGTTCAGTTGTTTCAGGAAATTGTGTTGTTGTCTTTGCAGTAGGGACTCACGCCTGGAGGAAACATGCCCCGCTCCTCCGGCCGGGACTCCGAATCATGATATATATGTTAAATATGGCATAGGTCTGATTATTTGGTCTGATATATGGAGAAAAAGAACCAAAGGTAGTTCTGATTTACAATGGCCTATTCACGGGACATTTGATAAAGATAAATTAGACTATTTACAGGAACGTTTGTTTGTGACAAAAAGTAGACCAGGGATGTTTGATTCACTATGGACTTGGCAGAAAGAAGCAGACCAAAGACGTAGGAAGGCAGAGAAAGAATTACAGAGACATAAGACCAGGACGGTGACTGAAAAGGTATATGACTCTGACGTAGCTGAACATCAACAGAAAATTTTAGAACATGAACGAAGGCTTCACTTACAAACTGATAAGTGTTACCCTTCCAGGACAGTAGTGGATAAGCCACAAGAGGAAGACCCCCTTTTAAACGATATGTTAGATAAGCCCCTGTTATATACTCCACCAATATATCCTACACTACATCCTCAACCTGCACCAGGTGACCCTATTGTGCCACCCCCGGTTGGATCTCAGGTGAGTGCTCCGCCACCCACCACCACCCCTCCTGTCACCAGACCTATAGAGGATACCTCCCGCCCGACTGTACCCACCCCTCGACTGGCCCCCGTTTGGCCCACCCCTGACTCCTGTTTAGACACCAAACATACCCCCCGCCCCATGACCCCGCGAAAGCGCACCCTGCGCGGACATTTGTTCTCTAATTCACAAGAGGAAAATGTCATTGAAGAAATTACACGGAGGTGGATGACTAATTGGAATGACTATGGGGTCAGGGACATTGTCCACACTATGAAACAATGGGATAGTTTAGTTCAGTTACATACAGCCACCCTTATGTGCAACATTATAATACAAGAATATGAGGATGATGGTTCCTCAGCTCCCCCGGGACTGGTGGACCTCCGAAAACGCGCCTCTACTGGGCTGCCGTTTGGTTCTGGTCTACATGATTATGTTGTTACTCTTCTTGTATATAGGGACGGAGGATGAAACAAGAGGGAGAGTGGACTTACAGGACACTCCACTGAGAGACCCTGATGGCAAATTATACGTAGATGGCTCATGCATCAAGCTACCCGATGGCACTACCTCTGCAGCCTATGCAGTTACAATAGCTACCACTGTAGTTGAAACAGCTAGAATACCACATAACTCTGCTCAGGCCGCAGAATTAATAGCTCTAACACAAGCCTGTGAGTTAAGTAAAGGACTTAGGGCCAGATGTAGCAAAGGGTTTTTCCCATTCTGTGTCAATGGGAAAATGTGTTCGTACATATGGCCCTTAATGTGAATGTTTACACAGACAGTCAGTATGCATTTGGCGTAGAACACAATTTTGGTCGCTTGTGGGCAGAACGAGGATTCCTCACTTCACATGGGACACGTATTTAATATGGGACCCTTATAACTAACTTACTTTCTGCCCTGGCGTTGCACAAAACAATGGCTATCATGAAGTGTAGTGCACACAAAAAGGTGACAGATGAAACTGGACGGGGCAACGCCCTAGCCTATCAGACAGCAAAAGATACAGCGTATGCAAAGACAGGACACATGTATGTGGTAGATAGTACAGAGAAGGTTCGTCCCCATGAAATATTTGGGAACACGGTAGAGAGTGTCAGGAAGATACAGGATGAGGCAACTAAACAGGAGAGAAAGGAATGGGAAGAAGGGAATGCCAAGTTAGATGAAAATACGCTGTGCTGGACAGATCTGTCACAGAGGGAAAGATGGATGTTACCCGATGCATTCGTGCTGCCAGTAGTGACTATGGCCCATGGTCCTTCACACGTTAGTGTGGAAAGCATCTGTGATTTGCTTGATCCGGTTTGGTCTAATAAAAATATCAGAAGAGTAGCTGACCAACTGGTTCAATCCTGCATGATTTGTTTACAAAATAATATAGGGAAGGGTGCCTCAGTCCCCGCTGGGCATTTTTCCCCACCAATGTATCCCTTTGAAGTACTACAAATGGATTATATTGAGATGGAAAGGTGTAATAACTTGAAATATGTTCTAGTTGTGGTCTGTATGTTTAGTAAGTGGGTAGAAGCTTACCCTACTAAAGATACAACAGCCCTTACCACCGCAAAGGTATTTCTGAAGGAGTTCTTCCCACGGTTTGGGGTCCCAAGGTGTGTCTGGTCAGATAATGGGAGTCATTTTGTAGGGCAGGTGATGAAAAGGGTGTGTGAAGGGTTGGGCCTCCGCCAGAAGTTTCATGCAGCTAACCACCCCCAGTCAGCAGGACTAGTTGAAAAATATAATATAATGGCACACTTAAATTGAAGATGTCAAAAATATGCGCAGAACGCGGTATACGGTGGCCGGACGCGTTGCCCCTGGCTTTAATGTCTGTCAGGATGACGCCTCACTCTAGATCAGGGTTGTCACCCCATGAGATAGTGATGGGTAGGCCAGCAAATGTCTGGGGGGTCCCTCGACCTCACAAGTACTCAGAACTAGAACATCCTGTTTTGATGGACTATTTAACTGAACTCACTAATTCTTTGCGTTCTATTCACCAACAGGTGCGTGAAGCACTCCCATCTGTATCCACTGATCCAGGCCACTAGATACTACCTGGAGACTGGGTCCTCACAAAGAATTTCCAGCGGAAACAGAGTCTCGAACCTCGATGGAAAGGTCCGCCACAAGTCCTCCTTGCTACTCCAACAGCAGTTAAAGTCGAGGGAGCTAAGAATTGGATACATGCATCCCACTGTAAGAAAGTACCCCTACTCGTACCCTCTGATGAAATAAAAAGTGGTGACCACCAGACGACTGAGGACCATTTCAGCAACACTACGCGGAGTGATAAAAAACAGAACGATAGTGCACTGCAGGAGGTTCCCTCAGATTTTGGTCACACTGAACAATTGTTTCCTGACCATACCATACCACAGTCCACAAGATACAATTTCCGCCCATGAAAATAAGAAAATTAACAAGGAACTGATTGCTTGTCCCCTGTATTAAGTCTGACGATAGCTGCAGGGCTGTGATTTTGACTGTCGGGGCGGACCAGAGTGTGTCAGTAGGATTGCTGGAATCACCCCACAGTGAAGCAACCACCAGTCACGGGCAGCACCTAGGTTGGACTGAACTGCTAGTGGGACAAGCAATAAAGAGAAATGGGTGTTATAGAAGAAGACAAGAGGAAAAAGAAGAAAATAAGTAATTTAAAAAGTCTATTAGGCCCACGTATCGCTTGCCTCACCATAACAATACTATTTTTGGTACTTCTGTCCTGCATTGGGTGGGTAATACATGATTCTGACTCAGAGGTCTCACCAACTACGCCACTGCCTCCAGAACACAGCCATGTTTCCTTACCACCCCATGAGGAAGGACGACGTAAGGAATATGAAAACAATACCTTCATATCTATGTTACATCAACATCAGCTGGCTGTAAATAGAACAAATTGTTGGATATGTGGCTTGCTGCCGAGTTCCGTGCAAAGAACGTTGCCATATATTGCATTCCCTTTTTCTTTTGATGGCTCCTGCAGCGCCTAGTATGAACTATCAGCCATTTGGGCTACCTCAATGGATGCTACTAATTCCGGACTATTGGTCACCCACCGGTTATGCTGGCCCACTGGAACAAGAGTTTATGGAACAAAGGAAGAAAAGTATGACGTTCAAACTTGCCTCACAATGGCAAAAGGAGGGATTGAGAGAATGTACATAAAGTTAATCATACACCATAGCTGCTAGGCATCTGTTTATCTTTATTATGTTGCCATGTGCTCGACAAACCTCCTGAACTTTGATGATTGACCTTGTGCACGCAGCCTTGGGCTGCCATATTACTTTTTCCAATTACAGTTCAGAGAATTGTCGTGCTTAATCAGTAACTGCCAGAACAAGTTTGTACAGGTCGTTGCCACCTCCTGCCAGCTGCATCTGTACCTTCTCCCACCACACGTGTATCCCTGAAATATTCTGAAGACCGCAGAGGACCTTGAATACGATAGGGGTGGAGTTGTCCTCTGACTAAGCAGTTTTGTGTGTATATAAGGTTGGGTGCCCCAGAGTGAAGGGGCAGCCTCCGTAGGATAGTCACTTGACTGTCCTGGGACTCTGTATTAGCTCGAGCTATTATCCAGGTAATAAACGTCTCTTTATTCCTCCAGTTGGTGACTCCGTCTGATTTGTGAACTCTCTGCTAAACTGACCCTGAGGACATAAAGGGTGTCCCTCCACTGCTGGGAAGGAGACCCCGGGTGGGAGTCAAATCTTTCCTGGTTCCTCAGTTGGCGCCCGAACAGGGACCTGAGTCAGGCATCCAGGGGACCGACCAGGTGACGGAGGACTCACTATTGGATTTCCAAGGGAGGCGCCCCACACCAGATTCTGAGCTTCGTTCTCTGTCGTGGACCTGCGGATCTCCATTGTGTGTCTTCCAGCCGGCTCGACTTCTCCTGGCGCTGTCTGAATTCGGGTCTCTGTTTTCCGTGAACTACTGGAGTCCCCAACTGTTGGACTATAACAGAAGTGTCAGGTAAGGACGGGAGTTGAAAGATTCCTGTCTAAAAATAGGTCTATGAGTATTGTACGGTTTCTATCGCTCTTTGCAAAGACCGACGTCAGTGGTAAGACTGACCACAGTTGCCATTTAAGTATATAGGAAGCAAAAGGCATATTTGCCACTTATTTGGTGTATTCAAACCACTGATGTAAGATTTTTTTTTTTTAAATATACTGGAAGAATGCCAGCGTTCAGTTGTTTCAGGAAATTGTGTTGTTGTCTTTGCAGTAGGGACTCACGCCTGGAGGAAACATGCCCCGATCCTCCGGCCGGGACTCCGAATCATGATATATATGTTAAATATGGCATAGGTCTGATTATTTGGTCTGATATATGGAGAAAAAGAACCAAAGGTAGTTCTGATTTACAATGGCCTATTCACGGGACATTTGATAAAGATAAATTAGACTATTTACAGGAACGTTTGTTTGTGACAAAAAGTAGACCAGGGATGTTTGATTCACTATGGACTTGGCAGAAAGAAGCAGACCAAAGACGTAGGAAGGCAGAGAAAGAATTACAGAGACATAAGACCAGGACGGTGACTGAAAAGGTATATGACTCTGACGTAGCTGAACATCAACAGAAAATTTTAGAACATGAACGAAGGCTTCACTTACAAACTGATAAGTGTTACCCTTCCAGGACAGTAGTGGATAAGCCAAAAGAGGAAGACCCCCTTTTAAACGATATGTTAGATAAGCCCCTGTTATATACTCCACCAATATATCCTACACTACATCCTCAACCTGCACCAGGTGACCCTATTGTGCCACCCCCGGTTGGATCTCAGGTGAGTGCTCCGCCACCCACCACCACCCCTCCTGTCACCAGACCTATAGAGGATACCTCCCGCCCGACTGTACCCACCCCTCGACTGGCCCCCGTTTGGCCCACCCCTGACTCCTGTTTAGACACCAAACATACCCCCCGCCCCATGACCCCGCGAAAGCGCACCCTGCGCGGACATTTGTTCTCTAATTCACAAGAGGAAAATGTCATTGAAGAAATGACACGGAGGTGGATGACTAATTGGAATGACTATGGGGTCAGGGACATTGTCCACACTATGAAACAATGGGATAGTTTAGTTCAGTTACATACAGCCACCCTTATGTGCAACATTATAATACAAGAATATGAGGATGATGGTTCCTCAGCTCCCCCGGGACTGGTGGACCTCCGAAAACGCGCCTCTACTGGGCTGCCGTTTGGTTCTGGTCTACATGATTATGTTGTTACTCTTCTTGTATATAGGGACGGAGGATGAAACAAGAGGGAGAGTGGACTTACAGGACACTCCACTGAGAGACCCTGATGGCAAATTATACGTAGATGGCTCATGCATCAAGCTACCCAATGGCACTACCTCTGCAGCCTATGCAGTTACAATAGCTACCACTGTAGTTGAAACAGCTAGAATACCACATAACTCTGCTCAGGCTGCAGAATTAATAGCTCTAACACGAGCCTGTGAGTTATGTAAAGGACTTAGGGCCAGATGTAGCAAAGGGTTTTTCCCATTCTGTGTCAATGGGAAAATGTGTTCGTACATATGGCCCTTAATGTGAATGTTTACACAGACAGTCAGTATGCATTTGGCGTAGCACACAATTTTGGTCGCTTGTGGGCAGAACGAGGATTCCTCACTTCACATGGGACACGTATTTAACATGGGACCCTTATAACTAACTTACTTTCTGCCCTGGCGTTGCACAAAACAATGGCTATCATGAAGTGTAGTGCACACAAAAAGGTGACAGATGAAACTGGACGGGGCAACGCCCTAGCCTATCAGACAGCAAAAGATACAGCGTATGCAAAGACAGGACACATGTATGTGGTAGATAGTACAGAGAAGGTTCGTCCCCATGAAATATTTGGGAACACGGTAGAGAGTGTCAGGAAGATACAGGATGAGGCAACTAAACAGGAGAGAAAGGAATGGGAAGAAGGGAATGCCAAGTTAGATGAAAATACGCTGTGCTGGACAGATCTGTCACAGAGGGAAAGATGGATGTTACCCGATGCATTCGTGCTGCCAGTAGTGACTATGGCCCATGGTCCTTCACACGTTAGTGTGGAAAGCATCTGTGATTTGCTTGATCCGGTTTGGTCTAATAAAAATATCAGAAGAGTAGCTGACCAACTGGTTCAATCCTGCATGATTTGTTTACAAAATAATATAGGGAAGGGTGCCTCAGTCCCCGCTGGGCATTTTTCCCCACCAATGTATCCCTTTGAAGTACTACAAATGGATTATATTGAGATGGAAAGGTGTAATAACTTGAAATATGTTCTAGTTGTGGTCTGTATGTTTAGTAAGTGGGTAGAAGCTTACCCTACTAAAGATAAAACAGCCCTTACCACCGCAAAGGTACTTCTGAAGGAGTTCTTCCCACGGTTTGGGGTCCCAAGGTGTGTCTGGTCAGATAATGGGAGTCATTTTGTAGGGCAGGTGATGAAAAGGGTGTGTGAAGGGTTGGGCCTCCGCCAGAAGTTTCATGCAGCTAACCACCCCCAGTCAGCAGGACTAGTTGAAAAATATAATATAATGGCACGCTTAAATTGAAGATGTCAAAAATATGCGCAGAACGCGGTATACGGTGGCCGGACGCGTTGCCCCTGGCTTTAATGTCTGTCAGGATGACGCCTCACTCTAGATCAGGGTTGTCACCCCATGAGATAGTGATGGGTAGGCCAGCAAATGTCTGGGGGGTCCCTCGACCTCACAAGTACTCAGAACTAGAACATCCTGTTTTGATGGACTATTTAACTGAACTCACTAATTCTTTGCGTTCTATTCACCAACAGGTGCGTGAAGCACTCCCATCTGTATCCACTGATCCAGGCCACTAGATACTACCTGGAGACTGGGTCCTCACAAAGAATTTCCAGCGGAAAAAGAGTCTCGAACCTCGATGGAAAGGTCCGCCACAAGTCCTCCTTGCTACTCCAACAGCAGTTAAAGTCGAGGGAGCTAAGAATTGGATACATGCATCCCACTGTAAGAAAGTACCCCTACTCGTACCCTCTGATGAAATAAAAAGTGGTGACCACCAGACGACTGAGGACCATTTCAGCAACACTACGCGGAGTGATAAAAAACAGAACGATAGTGCACTGCAGGAGGTTCCCTCAGATTTTGGTCACACTGAACAATTGTTTCCTGACCATACCATACCACAGTCCACAAGATACAATTTCCGCCCATGAAAATAAGAAAATTAACAATGAACTGATTGCTTGTCCCCTGTATTAAGTCTGACGATAGCTGCAGGGCTGTGATTTTGACTGTCGGGGCGGACCAGAGTGTGTCAGTAGGACTGCTGGAATCACCCCACAGTGAAGCAACCACCAGTCACGGGCAGCACCTAGGTTGGACTGAACTGCTAGTGGGACAAGCAATAAAGAGAAATGGGTGTTATAGAAGAAGACAAGAGGAAAAAGAAGAAAATAAGTAATTTAAAAAGTCTATTAGGCCCACGTATCGCTTGCCTCACCATAACAATACTATTTTTGGTACTTCTGTCCTGCATTGGGTGGGTAATACATGATTCTGACTCAGAGGTCTAACCAACTACGCCACTGCCTCCAGAACACAGCCATGTTTCCTTACCACCCCATGAGGAAGGACGACGTAAGGAATATGAAAACAATACCTTCATATCTATGTTACATCAACATCAGCTGGCTGTAAATAGAACAAATTGTTGGATATGTGGCTTGCTGCCGAGTTCCGTGCAAAGAACGTTGCCATATATTGCATTCCCTTTTTCTTTTGATGGCTCCTGCAGCGCCTAGTATGAACTATCAGCCATTTGGGCTACCTCAATGGATGCTACTAATTCCGGACTATTGGTCACCCACCGGTTATGCTGGCCCACTGGAACAAGAGTTTATGGAACAAAGGAAGAAAAGTATGACGTTCAAACTTGCCTCACAATGGCAAAAGGAGGGATTGAGAAAATGTACATAAAGTTAATCATACACCATAGCTGCTAGGCATCTGTTTATCTTTATTATGTTGCCATGTGCTCGACAAACCTCCTGAACTTTGATGATTGACCTTGTGCACGCAGCCTTGGGCTGCCATATTACTTTTTCCAATTACAGTTCAGAGAATTGTCGTGCTTAATCAGTAACTGCCAGAACAAGTTTGTACAGGTCGTTGCCACCTCCTGCCAGCTGCATCTGTACCTTCTCCCACCACACGTGTATCCCTAAAATATTCTGAAGACCGCAGAGGACCTTGAATACGATAGGGGTGGAGTTGTCCTCTGACTAAGCAGTTTTGTGTGTATATAAGGTTGGGTGCCCCAGAGTGAAGGGGCAGCCTCCGTAGGATAGTCACTTGACTGTCCTGGGACTCTGTATTAGCTCGAGCTATTATCCAGGTAATAAACGTCTCTTTATTCCTCCAGTTGGTGACTCCGTCTGATTTGTGAACTCTCTGCTAAATTGACACTGAGGACATAAAGGGTGTCCCTCCACTGCTGGGAAGGAGACCCCGGGTGGGGGTCAAATCTTTCCTGGTTCCTCAGTTGGCGCCCGAACAGGGACCTGAGTCAGGCATCCAGGGGACCGACCAGGTGACGGAGGACTCACGATTGGATTTCCAAGGGAGGCGCCCGACACCAGATTCTGAGCTTCGTTCTCTGTCGTGGACCTGCGGATCTCCATTGTGTGTCTTCCAGCCGGCTCGACTTCTCCTGGCGCTGTCTGAATTCGGGTCTCTGTTTTCCGTGAACTACTGGAGTCCCCAACTGTTGGACTATAACAGAAGTGTCAGGTAAGGACGGGAGTTGAAAGATTCCTGTCTAAAAATAGGTCTATGAGTATTGTACGGTTTCTATCGCTCTTTGCAAAGACCGACGTCAGTGGTAAGACTGACCTCAGTTGCCATTTAAGTATATAGGAAGCAAAAGGCATATTTGCCACTTATTTGGTGTATTCAAACCACTGATGTAAGATTTTCTTTTTTAAATATACTGGAAGAATGCCAGCGTTCAGTTGTTTCAGGAAATTGTGTTGTTGTCTTTGCAGTAGGGACTCACGCCTGGAGGAAACATGCCCCGCTCCTCCGGCCGGGACTCCGAATCATGATATATATGTTAAATATGGCATAGGTCTGATTATTTGGTCTGATATATGGAGAAAAAGAACCAAAGGTAGTTCTGATTTACAATGGCCTATTCACGGGACATTTGATAAAGATAAATTAGACTATTTACAGGAACGTTTGTTTGTGACAAAAAGTAGACCAGGGATGTTTGATTCACTACGGACTTGGCAGAAAGAAGCAGACCAAAGACGTAGGAAGGCAGAGAAAGAATTACAGAGACATAAGACCAGGACGGTGACTGAAAAGGTATATGACTCTGACGTAGCTGAACATCAACAGAAAATTTTAGAACATGAACGAAGGCTTCACTTACAAACTGATAAGTGTTACCCTTCCAGGACAGTAGTGGATAAGCCACAAGAGGAAGACCCCCTTTTAAACGATATGTTAGATAAGCCCCTGTTATATACTCCACCAATTTATCCTACACTACATCCTCAACCTGCACCAGGTGACCCTATTGTGCCACCCCCGGTTGGATCTCAGGCGAGTGCTCCGCCACCCACCACCACCCCTCCTGTCACCAGACCTATAGAGGATACCTCCCGCCCGACTGTACCCACCCCTCGACTGGCCCCCGTTTGGCCCACCCCTGACTCCTGTTTAGACACCAAACATACCCCCCGCCCCATGACCCCGCGAAAGCGCACCCTGCGCGGACATTTGTTCTCTAATTCACAAGAGGAAAATGTCATTGAAGAAATGACACGGAGGTGGATGACTAATTGGAATGACTATGGGGTCAGGGACATTGTCCACACTATGAAACAATGGGATAGTTTAGTTCAGTTACATACAGCCACACTTATGTGCAACATTATAATACAAGAATATGAGGATGATGGTTCCTCAGCTCCCCCGGGACTGGTGGACCTCCGAAAACGCGCCTCTACTGGGCTGCCGTTTGGTTCTGGTCTACATGATTATGTTGTTACTCTTCTTGTATATAGGGACGGAGGATGAAACAAGAGGGAGAGTGGACTTACAGGACACTCCACTGAGAGACCCTGATGGCAAATTATACGTAGATGGCTCATGCATCAAGCTACCCGATGGCACTACCTCTGCAGCCTATGCAGTTACAATAGCTACCACTGTAGTTGAAACAGCTAGAATACCACATAACTCTGCTCAGGCTGCAGAATTAATAGCTCTAACACGAGCCTGTGAGTTATGTAAAGGACTTAGGGCCAGATGTAGCAAAGGGTTTTTCCCATTCTGTGTCAATGGGAAAATGTGTTCGTACATATGGCCCTTAATGTGAATGTTTACACAGACAGTCAGTATGCATTTGGCGTAGCACACAATTTTGGTCGCTTGTGGGCAGAACGAGGATTCCTCACTTCACATGGGACACGTATTTAACATGGGACCCTTATAACTAACTTACTTTCTGCCCTGGCGTTGCACAAAACAATGGCTATCATGAAGTGTAGTGCACACAAAAAGGTGACAGATGAAACTGGACGGGGCAACGCCCTAGCCTATCAGACAGCAAAAGATACAGCGTATGCAAAGACAGGACACATGTATGTGGTAGATAGTACAGAGAAGGTTCGTCCCCATGAAATATTTGGGAACACGGTAGAGAGTGTCAGGAAGATACAGGATGAGGCAACTAAACAGGAGAGAAAGGAATGGGAAGAAGGGAATGCCAAGTTAGATGAAAATACGCTGTGCTGGACAGATCTGTCACAGAGGGAAAGATGGATGTTACCCGATGCATTCGTGCTGCCAGTAGTGACTATGGCCCATGGTCCTTCACACGTTAGTGTGGAAAGCATCTGTGATTTGCTTGATCCGGTTTGGTCTAATAAAAATATCAGAAGAGTAGCTGACCAACTGGTTCAATCCTGCATGATTTGTTTACAAAATAATATAGGGAAGGGTGCCTCAGTCCCCGCTGGGCATTTTTCCCCACCAATGTATCCCTTTGAAGTACTACAAATGGATTATATTGAGATGGAAAGGTGTAATAACTTGAAATATGTTCTAGTTGTGGTCTGTATGTTTAGTAAGTGGGTAGAAGCTTACCCTACTAAAGATAAAACAGCCCTTACCACCGCAAAGGTACTTCTGAAGGAGTTCTTCCCACGGTTTGGGGTCCCAAGGTGTGTCTGGTCAGATAATGGGAGTCATTTTGTAGGGCAGGTGATGAAAAGGGTGTGTGAAGGGTTGGGCCTCCGCCAGAAGTTTCATGCAGCTAACCACCCCCAGTCAGCAGGACTAGTTGAAAAATATAATATAATGGCACGCTTAAATTGAAGATGTCAAAAATATGCGCAGAACGCGGTATACGGTGGCCGGACGCGTTGCCCCTGGCTTTAATGTCTGTCAGGATGACGCCTCACTCTAGATCAGGGTTGTCACCCCATGAGATAGTGATGGGTAGGCCAGCAAATGTCTGGGGGGTCCCTCGACCTCACAAGTACTCAGAACTAGAACATCCTGTTTTGATGGACTATTTAACTGAACTCACTAATTCTTTGCGTTCTATTCACCAACAGGTGCGTGAAGCACTCCCATCTGTATCCACTGATCCAGGCCACTAGATACTACCTGGAGACTGGGTCCTCACAAAGAATTTCCAGCGGAAAAAGAGTCTCGAACCTCGATGGAAAGGTCCGCCACAAGTCCTCCTTGCTACTCCAACAGCAGTTAAAGTCGAGGGAGCTAAGAATTGGATACATGCATCCCACTGTAAGAAAGTACCCCTACTCGTACCCTCTGATGAAATAAAAAGTGGTGACCACCAGACGACTGAGGACCATTTCAGCAACACTACGCGGAGTGATAAAAAACAGAACGATAGTGCACTGCAGGAGGTTCCCTCAGATTTTGGTCACACTGAACAATTGTTTCCTGACCATACCATACCACAGTCCACAAGATACAATTTCCGCCCATGAAAATAAGAAAATTAACAATGAACTGATTGCTTGTCCCCTGTATTAAGTCTGACGATAGCTGCAGGGCTGTGATTTTGACTGTCGGGGCGGACCAGAGTGTGTCAGTAGGACTGCTGGAATCACCCCACAGTGAAGCAACCACCAGTCACGGGCAGCACCTAGGTTGGACTGAACTGCTAGTGGGACAAGCAATAAAGAGAAATGGGTGTTATAGAAGAAGACAAGAGGAAAAAGAAGAAAATAAGTAATTTAAAAAGTCTATTAGGCCCACGTATCGCTTGCCTCACCATAACAATACTATTTTTGGTACTTCTGTCCTGCATTGGGTGGGTAATACATGATTCTGACTCAGAGGTCTCACCAACTACGCCACTGCCTCCAGAACACAGCCATGTTTCCTTACCACCCCATGAGGAAGGACGACGTAAGGAATATGAAAACAATACCTTCATATCTATGTTACATCAACATCAGCTGGCTGTAAATAGAACAAATTGTTGGATATGTGGCTTGCTGCCGAGTTCCGTGCAAAGAACGTTGCCATATATTGCATTCCCTTTTTCTTTTGATGGCTCCTGCAGCGCCTAGTATGAACTATCAGCCATTTGGGCTACCTCAATGGATGCTACTAATTCCGGACTATTGGTCACCCACCGGTTATGCTGGCCCACTGGAACAAGAGTTTATGGAACAAAGGAAGAAAAGTATGACGTTCAAACTTGCCTCACAATGGCAAAAGGAGGTATTGAGAGAATGTACATAAAGTTAATCATACACCATAGCTGCTAGGCATCTGTTTATCTTTATTATGTTGCCATGTGCTCGACAAACCTCCTGAACTTTGATGATTGACCTTCTGCATGCAGCCTTGGGCTGCCATATTACTTTTTCCAATTACAGTTCAGAGAATTGTCGTGCTTAATCAGTAACTGCCAGAACAAGTTTGTACAGGTCGTTGCCACCTCCTGCCAGCTGCATCTGTACCTTCTCCCACCACACGTGTATCCCTGAAATATTCTGAAGACCGCAGAGGACCTTGAATACGATAGGGGTGGAGTTGTCCTCTGACTAAGCAGTTTTGTGTGTATATAAGGTTGGGTGCCCCAGAGTGAAGGGGCAGCCTCCGTAGGATAGTCACTTGACTGTCCTGGGACTCTGTATTAGCTCGAGCTATTATCCATGTAATAAACTTCTCTTTATTCCTCCAGTTGGTGACTCCGTCTGATTTGTGAACTCTCTGCTAAATTGACCCTGAGGACATAAAGGGTGTCCCTCCACTGCTGGGAAGGATACCCCGGGTGGGGGTCAAATCTTTCCTGGTTCCTCATACATTATGGCCCTCATTATGAACACAGCGGTAAAAACCGCACCGCCGGCGGTGGCAGTTACAACCGCCAACAGACGTGCAGTCCGAACCGCCAGATAATAAACCAACTGAAACACAGTCATCCTGAAAACCACTCACCGCCAGAAGAGGAGTGCCGGCAACGACGTCAGGACCCGCCCACAGGCCGATGGAAAGGCCCTACCCGCCTATCAAATAATGAACTACTAGATCGCTGTCAGTTCCAGGGCGGGAACCACCGCCACGCAAAGCCAGATGGAAACTAACCAAATATAAGGAAACACTCACCGGATCCCCACACAACACACAGAAGCAGACATGGAGAGAGAGTAGCAGATCAAGCCAGCCCTGCTCCTCGCCATATACCTCCACGACCGAGACCGCCAATGAAGACGACAACGGTAAGTACTGCAACCTACGAAACAAGGGAAGAAAGGGCAAAGTTACATACCCACTCACTCCATCCACCCTGCAACGCTCCCACAACACTTCACAGTAGCACAAACCATACACCCCACAACAAGAGGTACTTACCCGACACAAGGCACATCCAACCTGCCCAAAGTACATACATGTGCCCCACACCCACAAACAATGAAACAAGAGACCATGGCTCCAGAGTGTACCTCTAACAACACAGGCCACACATTAACCTTTATTATGCTCACTGAGCAAGAGAAGTGCATAGAAGGCCAATGGTCAGTCCATAATAAAATAAATCCAATAGGCCACAATGGCCCCAACTTGACTTCCACAAGTGCTAGGGTACGCCACCTCATAAGGGCAACAATGGGGCATCCAGGCACCTCAGGGAACAGGGGCAGGTGGTGGGGATTTACGACTGGGGGGGCTTAGATTTTCGTTTGGCAAGTGGAGGGTGTTTGGTTTTTCCCTTGGAAGATGGGGGAGTGGGCTTGAACCAGGGGGTGGCAGATGGAACCGGTTCAGCACAAGGCTTCTTCCTCTCTGGGGAAGGGGCATGGGAATGGGAAGGGCGGACAGGGGCGGGCTGTGACGTGGGAGGAGTGGACAGGGCACAGAAGTGATCACATTTAGGGACGAGACGTGGTGGGCCAGTGGGTTGGAATAGGTCAACACTGGAGAGGAAAAGTTTTTTAGGTGCAATTGGGATGGACCTGGAGGAAGGTGTGGGAGTGGAGGTAGAGGGAGTGGTCGTGACAGGTGTAGGTGTGCGTGATGTGGGTGCAGGTGACTGGACAGTATGCTGAGGTGTGGTGGATGTGTGATGGGTGTGTGTTTTGGTGCGTTTGAGTGTCTTGGGAGGAGGGGGGGTGGAAACAGTGGGAGAAGACAGGCTGCCAGTGTAACTGGATGTTGTCTGGGTGTCTGCAGGTCTGGTGAATGTGCTGCATGTGTCAGTCAATGTCATTGTGGTGAGTGCAGGTGTGGTGTCTGGGGTGCATGAATGGATGTGTGCTATTGTGGTGACTGCAGGAACAGGGTCAGCAACATTGAATGAGGGTGCAGTGCCTGTGGGTGTGCATTTACAGGGGACAGACAGGGAGGCGGAAGAGGTGGGCACACTGGGGGAAGTGGATGTTGGTGTGTGTGCATGTGTATGTTGGCTGTGTGTATGCCTGTGGTGGGAGGTGTGGTGCTTGTGTTTTGAAGTGTGCTTCTTGTGTGTTGAGGTGTGTGCCCGCTTTGGACGGGTGAAGGGAGTGGGGTGCTGGAAGGGGTAGAGGTGGTTGGAGGGGGGAAGGAATGACCAGGGACACTAGCTGCCATCCAAGGGGAGGCCAGAGCCCGAAAAGATCTCTGTAGGCCAGACATGGCACAGTGAATGCCATCCAGATAGGCATTGGTCTGCTGCACCTCTGATGCTATCCCCTGGATGGCATTGACAATGGTTGTCTGCCCTACAGAGATGGTTCTCAGGAGGCCAATGGCCTCCTCTGTAAGGTCAGTAGGGCTGACTGGGGCAGGGGAGGAGGTGCCTGGGGCAAAGGAGACACCCACCCTTCTGGGTTAGCTGGCACGGCAACTCGGTGGGGAGCAACTGGGAGGGCGGTGATGGTATGGGGGTGGCGGAAGATGACACAGTAGGGGTGGGCCCACTAGGGTCCGTCACCGCCAGGGAGCTCCCATCAGAGGAGGTATCGGAGTCACTACCTCCAGTGGTAGTTGCCTCCCCGTGGTACTCCCCTCACCCTCCAACCCACTGGTCGCCTTGGTGTCAGACGACTCTGCCTCTGAGGATCCGTGGGCCGCTGCATCCCCACTCGCCGGTGCCTCAGCTCCCTTGCCAGATGATGCTGATGTACACAGACAACACAAGAGAACAGGGATGGAGAGACAAAACAGGAGAGAAATTGTAAGTATCTGAATGGAGGTACATTAGTGGTTCACACATACACCCACACAGAAAACCCTCCAACAGGCAGCACCTAACGCTATACACATGGCTATGCCCATGACTAGTGGCCAGAACCCTGCTCTACAGCCATTCCCCAACTAACTTATGGACCTGACGTATTGCAGGCTTGACCCAAACCCACCTACTCCCCACGGGGGCCATTAATTAGATGGACATCAGTCATAGTCCCTGCCACTAGACAGCATAAATACGAATGTACACACACACATTCATCAATGGGCCAAAATATGGTATGTGTACTCACCCCCTTGTGACTGCTGTGAAGCCTTCAAGCACCCATCCAGGTCCGGGCACGCCACTGCCAGGATGAGTTGCATAAGGGGGGTCAGTTAGGAGGACTTCCCGGTTGGGAGGACTTCCCCAGCTGGGCCTCGCAGATCTTCCTCGCCCAGTGCCACAGGTCCCCCCACCTCTTCCTGCAGTGGGTGCTCTGCTGGTTGTAGACCCCCAGGGTCCACACTTCCTTGGCGATAGCATGCCAAAGTCCCCTCTTCTGGTGGGTGCTTAAGAAAAGTAACACTGAGGTCAGACACTGGCCAATCATATACAGCTGGCTAAATGTCCACTATAGGACGGACAATTGAAACCACCTAACAGGACACACACACGCAGCACGTCAGGAACCCTGGATCATACAGTGTCGCAAGTGCACACATGTGTGCAGCCAACAACCACCACTACACACATCCAGCCTACTCACCTGTACCTCTGGCCGACTGTAGAGCTTGGTGTACAGGGGCAGGACCCCGTCCAGGAGCTTCTCCAATTCCTCGTTGGTGAAGGCCAGGGCCCTTTCCCCTGCAACACATGCCATTTCCATGACCAGAGGCAGGACACAGCAGTACACTCAGTGGAGTACCTGTATGCATGAGATCAGGGAGTCAAGTGAAGTTGGGGTGACGAGTTCGCCTACGCACCGCGGCGGAATGCACTGTCACCGCCGGCGGCGATCATGATACACTAAGAATCTCCATTGACAACCATGTTAACCAATGAATTTGCGCACGGAGGTAAACACCGCCTTACACTATTACGTCAACCGCTAGCGGCATGAGGTCACTTCCACCACGACACTTCTGAATTACAGGGGGCAGACATTTTGGCCTTAACTACGCAGTTTGAAAACTCTCATCAGCCCAATGCAGGTCCTATTGTCCCACAGGACACCCATAGGCATATAACAATATACATTACCTCCCCTGACCAGCTCTGATATCTCATTGTGGTCATGTTGCTGTAATGTCACACACACTATGCATTAGTGTCGTCTACAATCATGCCAGCAGTGCTGAATGAGAAACAATGTGTGCAGATGTATGTGTGTTCCACACACGTGTTTTCAACTCCTCCTAGGTACAGACCCTTGTGGCGAGGAAGGGCCCCATTGGTGTACAGACCACATGTTGATTTGCGGCCATGATGGAGCGTCAGATCATTATCAATTACAGACTCACACGTGCAACTATTCTTGAACTGTGTGCATTATTGGATCCAGCACTGAGATCGGCAAATCGTAATCAGCATGCCATCCCTACTGAAGTGCTGGTGCTCTCTGCACTCCATTTCCTGGCCACAGGCTCATTTAAAGTGACAGTGAGCATGGGTGCAGGTTTTTCACAGCCAATGTTTAGCATTATACTGTCAAGATTCCTGAATGCATTTGTACAACACCTTCAGTCCTACGTGAGGTTTCCCCAAAGTGCTGACCTCCCTGCCATCAAGTCGGACTTCTATGTCTTTGCCAACATACCCCATGTGATAGGTGGCATCTATGGCACCCACATAGCTATCATCCCCCCAAGAGTCAGTGAACAGGTGTACAGAAACAGGAAGAACTTTCACTTCATGAACATTCAATTGGTGTGTACTGCAGACCAGTACATCTCACATGTGAATGCCATGTTCCCTGGTTCAGTCCATGATTCCTTTGTGCTGAGGAACAGTAGTGTGCCACACAAAATGGAACAACTACAAGAGGACAGAGGGCGAATCATAGGTAGGTGTTTCTGACACTTATTGCCACATAGCAGACAGCCAGGCTGTCTGCTTCTGAAGGTTGTCAATGAAAGTCCTGTTTTACACCTTTTTCTAGGTGATTCTGGCTATCCCAACTTGTGTTGGCTCCTGACACCAGTGAGGAATCCTGGAACAGATGCAGAGAGGAATTACAATCAGGCCCATGGACGTACTAGGAGGGTGATAGAGCTCACAATAGGTCTCCTGAAGGCTAGATTTCGTTGCCTACATATCTCCGGCGGCTCCCTGGCCTATGGCCCTGAAAAGGTGTGTAGAATAGTGGTGGCCTGTTGCATGCTGCACAATGTGGCAGTGAGAAATTCTATCCCCCACTTGGAGGAGGAGGGTGCTGTATATCCAGACCAGCTTCCTCAAAGAGGGGATGAGAGTGATGGTGATGATGAGGAGGGGGAAGATGTAAATACCAGGACTCAACTGATACAACTCTACTTCCAGTAACTTTGTGGGACAATTGGATAAGATTGCTGTGTGTGCATCATACCGTCAGTGTGCCTTGTCATCTAGTGGGGTGTTGGGTCAATACTCATTGACACTGTGACCAGGTCTGCACAGGACAGATTACAATATAGTCTAGAAGGTCAACACATCTGTAGGAACGACATGTAAGGCGTGTGGTGCATTTCCTGCTACTCAGATAACAACAAAAGATTTATCATACAGTTGCATCCATACTTCACTTTGTTTAAACTTAATGACAGGGGACGTAGTAACAGGTGAAAAGGTGTTTTATATGGTGCAAGGATTAAATCGTGCAGATTACAGTGATGGGAGTGGGCTACTGGTGGTTGTACAATATGGCAACATGGTCGCAGCATTGTTGGCAGTAGTGGTAGGTCCAGCCATGCTTACAAGAGTTTGTTGTATTTTCACACGGTATGGTAGTTGATTCAGTAGGACACTTGGAGGACAGTTTTTGGCAGAGTTGCTTCTTTGAGGGGGCCTTGATCTTGGCAGGTGTTCCTGTGCCATATCTGGGCCTGAGGGTCCATTTGGATGCCTGGTTTTGGCCGGTACAGGTTGAGATGGATGTCTCCTGTGTGTCCTGAAAGGGTGGTACATGTGCAGTTGCTACTGATGCTGTTGTTGTCCGGTCTATATCCTGGCCTGTAGTAGGGGCTTCCTGGCCTGTGTGGGCCTCAGGCTGTGTTGGGACAAGCTGCAGCAGCACACTTACTATGCTGGCCATTGCGCCATTGTGCAGTTTCCACTGCTCCATGGCCTCTTGGTGGTGTGCTAGCTGCATCCGTTGACTCTGCTCCAGGGTGGATACTATCTGGGCCAATCTGTCCTGGGTATGGTGATATGCTCCCAGGACCTCAGAGATCAGGTCATGGGCTGCAGCATCCATCCTGTGGCCTCCCCCCTGGACCACTGATGCCCTCCCACTGGGCCTAGCCCCCTGTGCCTGTGTCCCCTGCACAGGTCTGGCGTTATCACTTGTATTGGGGCCATTGTCTTCCTGCCTGTTTGTAGGAGGTGACTGTGGCCTCTGTACTTGTGTTCCAACAGTCTGTGGCCTGGATACACAGGTGTGGGGATGGTTGCCCTGGGCTCATGTTGTTGGCTGGGTGGTAGGGGTGTCAGTGGTATCCTGGGTGGGGCAGCTGGATGGTGACAGTCCAGTACTGTGTGAGGGGCCAGGGTGATCGTCAGTGTCCAGGGTTCCATCCCCAGTGTCCTGGGAGGTGCCTCTGTCTCCCTGTGGGGTACTGCCACTCCTTGTCCTGTCCATCAGGGTGGCATGGGTGGTGGTGCATGTTGGGAGGAATGGACATGTCTGTTACATTACTATGATCGGATGGGTGCAAAGGCTTGGGCAGTTTTGTGCAAGTTTTCACACTTTGGGGCCATACAGGATGCTTTCGTGAGGTTAGCATTGCTTAGGATGTGGAGGTGCATTGTGGGTGCTGTAGGCCATTGTGATTCATTGCAGGGATGGGTGGCTGTGCACAGGGGGAGGGACGTGGGCCTGTTAGTGGGTTTGTGGGCATGCAGGGTGACTGGATGTAGTGATTGTGGCCTGTGTGGGGTTGTGGTCCTGGTGGTAGTTGGAAGGGCGAGGTGGTGCATGCATTCCAGGTGTAATGGATATGGGGTAATTGCAGATGACTTACCCCGAATCCATTCCTCCAGAGAGTCCAGTGAGTCCCTCAGGGTGCAGGATGGCCAGTACCTTTTCCTCCCAGTCAGTGTAGCCGGGTAGTGTTGGTGGAGGTCCTCCCCCAGTCTTCTGGACTGCAAAGTGGTGCCTGGATGCCATGGACCGGACCCTCCCACACAGGTTGTTCCATCTCTTGCGGATGTCGTCCCTGGTGCGTGGATGGTGTCCCACTGCATTGACCTTGTTGACTATTGTCTGCCATAGCTCCATCTCCCTGGCGATGGGTGTGTGCTGGACCTGTGCCCCGAATATTTGTGGCTTGACCTTCAGGATCTCATCCACCATGGTCCTTAGCTCCCTTTCTGTGAAGCGTGGGTGTTTGGGGGGTGCCATGTTAGTGTTGTGAATGGTGTCTTGTGTGGATCTAGATGAGAGTGCTCTTGTGTGGTTGGTTGTAAGTATCATGGATTGTAGGGTTCGGCGTCTGCTTCTGGAGTTCTCTGTATTAGTTGGCCTACTTTCGTTGCAAAGGATTGTGGGGTGTTTCTGTGAGTGTTTTATAGTGTTGTGGCTGTGTGTCAGGTGTGTGGGTTTCAAACTTACCAATGTATGCATTTCTTACTGTTGGGTCCACTTGCCGCCTGTGGCGGTCTGCAATGCCAATGGTCGTTCGGCTTCCACTGACCGCCGCAGTGATTTGTGCTTCATTATTTGAAGGGCGGGGTGTTTGTGTACTCGGCGGTAGCGGGGTGGGAGGTCCAGCATTTCTGCCGACAAGGTCCTGACGGTGACTGGTGGCAGGGAGATTTTTATCGGATTCTGATTTTTGCATCATTATATGGCGGGTTTCTGTTCACTGCCAATGGCAGTCTTCTGTTTGCCGTCGCCACGGTGGTCGACTGTGTTTACCGCCATGTTCATTATGAGGGTCTATATGTCTGTGCAACCTCCACCCAATGCTGATACTGATGCTTGCTTCTTCTCGTGTTTCAGCTGCCAACATGACTGAGGCACAGAGGCGAGACTTCCAGAAGAGGGCAGAACGATACCGCCACATAATCGAGGTTGATGATGCCTACCACCGAATGGGCAGGCGATTCTGTAGGGAAAAAGCATCAGGGGAATGGCAAGCCTTTCCCCATGGGGGACCTCCAAGACAGCCACAACTGAACACTAGAGACAAGACATCAGGGGTGCAGGGGGCCACAACTGGACCACAGCCCTAAACATCTGCTGCACCAGTGACAATGCAGCCACCAGCACAGCCACTAGCAGCAGTAGTACCCAGTAAATTCAAACAGGACATGAGGAGGGACATTGGCCAGATTTTGGCAAGACTCACCAAATTGGGGCAGGATGCTGTGGAGGACTGCAAGTTATTGAAGTCCATCAAAAAAAGTTAAAAAAGAGCAAGAAATGAACCCTTAACTTGTGGCACAACATCCCAGTTCATTCGGTGTTTTTAGATGTGTAGTGTTAGGTTAGTGTAGGGTAGGTATAGGTTAGGTTAAGTATAGTGGGGGATGTTTGTTTTCTATTTTTATTTCATTGTTGGGGGTTGGGTGGGGGTTATGTTATGGTATTTGTATATATATATATATATATATATATATATATATATATATATATATATATATATATATATATATATATATATTAGAGTTTGGTATTACATGTGCAAGGTAAGTTTAGAATAGGTTAGATAGGTGTCGTAATAAGTTAACGATAGTTAGAATAGGTTAGTTTAGATTAGGTTAAGTTTTAGGTTTTGATTAGCTTGATGTTTTTGATATTAAATACTCTTCATCTTTCCCAAATTATTTTTGCAATTGATTGGGTCTGGGGCTTGTCATGAGTGCACTTGCCAAGTTGAGATAATGGCCTAGGGTATGCTTACTGTCTTGATTTCCCAGGTTTCCCATATGCATCCCCATGACCAAGGAGCTGTCAGAATGGGAGCTACATACTGTCTACTAGTGCATACATTTGCCATCCTGTGTTCCAGCCATTCATAATGTGTATGTTATCTTTATCTTGGGCAGGTAAACATGGTAATTCACCTGTAAGTGGTACAGCTGACAACTCCTAATTTTGGAACTGTATTCTGCAGCACTGACAGGTGGCCATCACTGATTAGGTTAGCTTTTCTTGTTCCACACAAATCAGTTATACTGGTACTCTCATCTGAGTTAATTATATATGAGAGGGTACGTTTACTTCAAAGAATATGGGTTCCAAAGCATTTAGTGAACAAGTCAGTTGGTTGTTGCCCACAACACCATCATTCAGCAACCTCTTGTTTGGATCCTAGTGTGTGGCTTAGTGTCTGACAGTCATGCTCTCATGTACTGATATTCTGTACACATTGACATAGATTGACACAATGCAAACTTTTACCTGAGTAAATGGATCACAGTAAACATAGCAATGCTACATGTGTACAATGTGTTTTATTTACAGGTGCAATAGTTATAGTGAGTTCTATACAATATCCATGTCATAGATCCCATGAGTGAACTTTTGCCATATGTAGCACAGTCGGAGTCCAGGGTTAAGGGACAGTTCATGAGACATGGTTAGGTGTAGTGTGCATTAATGAGGAGTGCCTAACATTGCCATTTGGTATGGTAGAGACAATGACAGCACATAGCAGACTTTTCTACAGTGGTTAGGTGAAGAGGGCACATTTCATACTGTCACAACACTGGCATGATCTTAAGCCAGGAACTAAGCAGAAACTCTCCACGTGGCATAGCCTGGTGCTACCTGATGCTTTTCCTTGTGAATGTTATTCCTTCCACATCGTCATCCTCTGATGTGTGTGGTGCCTCCTGTGCCATGGATGATGTTGTTGGAGAGGTAGAGTGGGCCTGTTGGAAATGGGGTCTTTGGCTGGCAGTCCGGTTACCCTCTATCCAAGCAAGGACCCTCACTCTAATCAGGGCAAAGGAGAAACACACCTGGTTAACCCCCACTCACTCCCTTGGTAGCTTGGCACAAGCAGAAAGGCTTAACCCAGTGGCAATGTGTAAAGTGTTTTACTAGCACACACAGTAATATAGTGAAAACACTACAAAATGGACACCACACCAGTTTAGAAAGATAGGCAATATTTTTCTAAATCAAGCAAGACCAAAATAACCAAAATCCCAAAATACACAAGTGAAGATATGAATTTTCAAAAGAATCTTACTCCTTAGAAAACAATGGAAACACTGATTTTACACAAAGTAATTGGGTTGCATCAAAAAATAAGCTCCACAGGCGAGCATGTTTTTTGTAAAAGTCAGCAATGCATCAATTCCTTAATCTCAAGTGAGGCCGTGTGTCGTTTTCTTCTCTGGTAGGGTCAGCGATGCTTAGTTTTTCTCCCTCACAAGAGAGCTTTGCGTCGATTTCTGGACAGGGCACAGGGCAGGGCACTTCGAATTTACGCAGGTTCACGATGACTTTGATGCCCAGTGACGATGCGTGTGAAATCTGGCCGTACGGTGATGGGAAAACTGCGCTACGTGGGGTTTGCATCGTTATCAGCAGCTGCAAGTGGGTGTTGCGATGTTTCTCCAACCCGATGCATGGATCTCCCAGCCACGATGCAGGTGGAGCGTTGATTCTTGCCGCAAAGCGGGCAGCGTGTCATTTTTCAGCTGCAATGCAGGTGGTGCATCTAAAATTTCCCTCTGCGGTGTTCTGTGAGTGGATTTCAGTCCTTGTTCTGCCAACTTAACTTTCAAGGGCACAGAGACTGGACAGGGCACCACTTGGCAGGGCAGGAGTCTCAGCAGCGAGTCCAGGTGCTGGCAGAGGAAGTCTTTGATGGCCCTAAGACTTCAAAACAGGAGGCAAGCTCAATTCAAGCACTTGGAGATTCTTCTCAAGCAGGAATGCACAACAAAGTCCAGTCTTTGTACTCTTTCAGGCAGAAGCAGCAACTGCAGGCCAACCCAGCAAATCACAGTCACAGGCAAAGGAGCAGTACTCCTCCTTCAACTCTTTAGCTCTTCTCCTTGGCAGAGATTCCTCTTGATCCCAGAAAAAATCTAAACATATTGGGGTTTTGGGTCCACTACTTATACCCCTGTAGGCAGACTTTAAAGGAAAGTTTCTGTTGTTCACAGGATCCTGCCTTGCCCAGACCTAGCCCCAGATACACACCAGGGGGTTGGAGACTGCATTGTGTGAGAGTAGGCACAGCCCATTCAGGTGTAAGTGACCACTCCTCCCTCCATTCTAGCTCAGATGGCCGATCAGGATATGCAGGCTACACCTCAGCTCCCTTTGTCTCACTGTCTAGAGGGGATTCACAAACAGCCCAACTGTCAGTCTGACCCAGACAGGGATTCCAGAAACAGGCAGAGTCACAGAGTAGTTTAAGGAGGAAAATGACCACTTTCTAAAAGTGGCATTTTCAAACTGACAATTCAAAAAACAGCTTTACCAAAAGATGTATTTTTAAATTGTGAGTTCATAGACACCAAACTTCATATTTCTGTCTGCTCCCAAAGGGAAGCTGCAGTTAAAATATATTTAAAGGCAGCCCCCATGTTAACCTATGAGAGGGACAGGCCTTGCAACAGTGAATACAAGATTTGGCAGTATTTCACTGTCAGGACATGTAAAACACATCAGTACATGTCCCACCTTTAACATACACTGTACCCTGCCCATGGGGTTACCTAGGGCCTACCTTAGGGGTACCTTACATGTATAAAGAGGGAAGGTTGGGACCTGGCAAGTAGGTATAATTGCCAGGTCGAATTGGCAGTTTAAAACTGAACACACAGACACTGCAGTGGCAGTCTGAGCCATGTTTACTGGGCTACTAATGTGGGTGGCACAACCAGTGCTGCAGGCCCACTAGTAGCATTTGATTTACAGGCCCCGTACACCTCTAGTGCATTTTACTAGGGACTTACTAGTAAATCATATATGCCGGTCTTGGAAAAGCCAATTACACATACACTTTACACAGGAGCACTTGCACTTTAGCACTGGGAAGCATTGGTAAAATGCCCAGAGTACCAACAACAGCAAAAACAGAGCGCAGCACACAGTCAAAACATGGGAAGCAGAGGCAAAAAAGACAGGAGAGACCACACAAAGGATGCCAGGTCTAACAGGGCCACATACACTTCAGGTGATAGAGACATGGAGTCAAAGGACCCGACAGCTGCCATTGTGGTGGTAGGCACCTAAGTTCTCCCGCTGTTTGGAGTCCAGGGTATTCTGGTTGCTGCTGGCATTTTGGGAAGGCACTTAACATAGCCTCTCCTTGACAGCAGTTATATCTACCTGAGACTGCTGGACTCAATGTAGCGGGGAGTGGATGCCTCTGATGGCAGCTGAATTGTCCTTATTTGAACTGAGGCACATCTGCACTCCTTCTAGGCTAATTTGCCAGCTCCCACTGCACTCCTACCACTGTCTTCTGAAAGTTAATCTCTGGGTCCTTGGAGTCCAGCGGTGTGTGTGTACTGGCTGGTGGTGTGTGTTGTTGGCTGGGTGGTTCCTATGGAGACCCCGCAATGCTGTGTGTCTTCCCTGCAACTGGACGTGGTGTGGAGTGCTCCTAGGACATCCTGGAGGATCTGTTCATTGAGGGTTGGCAGCTGATCATCCATGTCATCAGGGAAATCCAGGACAGGCAGGTCGGCATGAGATAAGCCATCATCCTCTGCAATGAGATAGTGTAAAATCAATGTTGTATTGCATCGGTTGTAGACCTAGAACATTATGTATTTTGCACTGGAGGCTCACTGACATGTCACTGACCCAAAATTGTGGTTGTACTTATGTGTAGCATTGTGCATCACACATGGGTCAAGCTCACTAGTAATGGAATATGACGGAGTGCAACACTGCGCTCAGAGTGGCAGGGCTCTGCTGCGTCAATTGCACAACGCAGGGTTGTGCCGTATTCATTTGCATACAGCGCACCCCTGTGTTGTCCCCTGCGCTGGTACTGCATAGAGCTGCCTAGCGCCAACGCAGGCATCCTTGCACCATCGTACAAGGATGTCTTTGTTGTAAGGTTTGATTGTTTCTGTGTGGGAAGGTGTCTTTTCCTGAACATACACAAACACTCATGGCAGTTTGGCTCCTCTGTGTGTGCTGCAGATGTAGCACACATAGAAACATATAAACAATGGGAAATACATGTATGCCTCCTGATTGGGCCTTGCTGACACAGCCGGTGGGATAGGCTTAGATTTGTGTGCTGCCACGTGTTCACTGATACTCGTAAATCTGAGGCAATATCCAAATGCAATGGGTGTTGCAGTGGGTGTACCATGGCAACACCCATTGCGTTTTGACACTGCCTCAAATATTTTTCTAATTGTATTCCAGACGCTGGCCCAATTTCTGACACCAGTCCAGGGGTGGGTTTCCCATGTCATGTTCTACGAGTGATGCTTACATTAGTACTGGATTTCTTACTTTTACTATTTGTGCTGCATGATGCAGCACACAGAGTAAGATCAAATCACACTTTCAGGTTGTTGTTGTGCAGGACAGAGTTCCTTTTAGCACAGACATATTCTGCCCCTCAACACAGCCATCATTACACTATGGTGCAAGGGTGGCTGAACTGGTGCACAACATCTGATTACCACTTGCATAGGGAGGTACACAGGGGAGTGGTGTATTGTCATGTATATGGTGCATCTCTGCCTTTTTTAATTTGAAGGTGTGTGATGCTGCCTAATTTTGCACAACAACACACACCATCATTTTCTGTTTGATCTAGCCCTCTTACTTGTCAAATGGTGAGCTTGCAGCCACTTGTACAACTTCACACATGATGTTCCCATACATGCACAATGTGTTGTATGCATTTATTCTGTGGCCATTCCCATGTGATGCATATGGTTGTGTGTGAGTTGTTGTGTGTTCATCCTGCATTTGTTGTGTTCCACAGGTTGCAAGCTTTAGTGCAGATATTTACTCATTTGGCATGGTTCAGGGCAGCTGCAAGGTGTGTTGCAGTACACTGCATTAGTTTCGATACACAGTGATGTGCCATATTTCCCTGTATACAGTAGAGCCCCCTGCACCTGCACAGATTAGTGCTCCCTGCACCAATACTGGCATTGTTGCAGCATGATGATGGGGTGGCTGTCTTGAAGTGATGCTTTGTTCATGTGTAGGGAGGTGACCCCTTCCTGCACATGTACAAGCTATTTTGGGGGAGATGGCATTTCAGTATGTGCTGCAAGATGCAGAACACTTGAGTATAGGCAATGCGACATTGAGTTAGGGAAGCATTTTGGTCTGATGCACCACCCTGACACCCCGCCTGGGGTGGTATTGACTTCCATCCTGGTCTCTGATGTCTATGCTATGTTGGTGCAGGGTCTTAGACTAAATGCAATGAGTGTTATGATGGCACAGCCACAGCAGCGTTAATTGCACAGGCCTACCAGGCAATGTGGTGCATATTTACATGGTGGAGTATAGCCATAGTGATTGGCCTATGGTGACATTGTGTATATATTGGTGTGCATAGCACAACCACAGCATCAGTACATATGTGGCTTGGGTGAGGATGGTGCATCTTTACTCAGAGCCTATGTGTCCGGATGCAACTCTTTAGCATGCAATGAGTGTGTCCTATGTGCCTCCCCCTTCTGCCATTAGTGGAGTTCCAAATATCCCCCCTGGAACTTGCCCTGCATTTGTTGTGGTTCCTGGGAGTCTGCGCTGTCCTGTCCTGCGATTCCGATGACCAGTTCCTACTGGATGACTGTTGCAACCATCCCATCCAGGTCCTCCTGTGGGTCAGGACTTCCACCTCCAGTCTGCAGTGCTACCATAGGGTTCCTGGCAAGTTTCTCCTTAGTTCTGCGCTTGCAATCATGCCAGCGCTTCTTGACCTCAGTGACAGTTCTCTTCACCTCAGCAACACTGTTTATTTTGTCCACTATTTGGTGCCATATTGAGTCTCTCTTCCCAGCTGACAATTTGGAGGTGACGAATAGCTGATGTTGGTGCTTCGTCACCTCTCTGACCAGGATGTCGTGCTCCTCCTCACTAAAGCAACACTTACCCTTTTTTGTCTCCTTTTTCTGTACCCTCTTGGCTGGTACTTGGGTGTTGGGGGTCTCCCTGGGGTCTCTCTTGGCCTGTTGATTCCATCTTCTGTTGCAATTGCACTCTTTTCTGCTTTTCTATTTTATTTTTATGCTAATGCGGTGTTAAGATGGCGCTTGCCCTTTTGCAACATGTTTAAGTGTTGCAAAACGGTTTTGAACCATTTTTGCAGCATTAACGTCATTTTGACTTATGGCATTGTGCAGTGGTTAGCGCCTTTTTTTGTGCCATCCATTCCTTAACGCCATCCTACGTCATTTCATAAATGTAGCGCTAGGATGGAGCTAAGGAATGACTCGAGCAGGTGTTAAGAAAAATGACGCAAAACTGCGTTTGCGCAGCATTGCGTAATTTTTCAGAAACATGGGCCTTAGGAAGTCATTACAACCCTGGCGGTCGGTGCTAAAGCGGCAGTAAAACCGCCAACAGACCGGCGGGAAAAAAAATGGAATCACGACCGTGGCGGAAACCGCCAACAATGACAGCCACTTTAACACTCCGACCGCCACAGCGGTACAAACAAACAGCGCGGTGGTCACCGCCAACAGACAGGCGGGAGTCAAAGTACCGCCCACAGTATCACAACAGTCCAATCCGCCACATTTTCCGGGGCGGATTCACCGCTGATAAAAACACGGCGGAAACAGCCATTTCAAAGGGAAAACGCTCACCTCTACACACCCCACGAGGAACGAGGACACCATGGAGCCGGAACTCCAAATCCTTCCAGATATAGAGGGTCATTCTGACCCTGGCGGCCGGTGGCCGCCAGGGCCACCGACCACGGGAGCACCGCCAACAGGCTGGCGGTGCTCCAATGAGCATTCTGACCGCGGCGGTTCAGCCGCGGTCAGAAGCGGAAAGTCAGCGGTCTCCCGCTGACTTTCCGCTGCTCTTTGGAATCCTCCATGGCTGCGGAGCGCGCTCCGCAGCCATGAGGATTCTGACCCCCCCTACCGCCATCCAGTTCATGGCGGGAAAGCCGCCATGAACAGGATGGCGGTAGGGGGGGTCGCGGGGCCCCTGGGGGCCCCTGCCGTGCCCATGCCAAGGGCATGGGCACGGCAGGGGCCCCCGTAAGAGGGCCCCGAAAAGTATTTCAGTGTCTGCCTTGCAGACACTGAAATACGCGACGGGTGCCACTGCACCCGTCGCACCTTCCCACTCCGCCGGCTCGATTACGAGCCGGCATCCTCGTGGGAAGGTCGTTTTCCCCTGGGCTGGCGGGCGGTTTTACTGGAACCGCCCGCCAGCCCAGGGGAAAACTCGTAATACCCGCCGCGGCCTTTTGACCGCGGCGCGGTAATTTGGAGGGCGGGATCCTGGCGGGCGGCCTCCGCCGCCCGCCAGGGTCATAATGAGGCCCATAATCTTCCTGCTCCTCTACCAGGAGCACGTACGCCAGCGCAGAAGACAACGGTGAGTACTGCACCTACGACACAGGGAAGGGGGGAGGGAAAAAACAGTGACACACACACGCAACACCCCCACCTCCACCCTCACCCACTACAACACACACACTAATACATATCTATACATCACAGTTACACCCCCCAGACCTCCTGGAAGAATGCAAAGATAAAAGGAAATGACTGTAACCATTGAAATATATTGAAATATAGCAATCAAAAATATATACACACTAAAAACTATTATATTCACCAAATTCACAAGTCCAGGCATTGTACCAGGCATTGTCCGTGGACCACTGGGCCCAAAAAACATGGGCAAAGCCCACACCGGATACCTGACCTAAACGGAGAGAACACTGCAGGGGCATCAGATAGCAAAACTACAGGCACCTCAGGGGGAAGGGAAGGGGGGGCACCTCAGCCGGATGAGTGCTCCATGCCAGATCCACGAGGGGGCTCTATGCCCACTGTTCCATCCTGGGGAGTGCAAAGCCACAGTCTCTCAAGTCTCTACAGTGGGTGGGTTTCCCACTGTTCCATCCTGGGGAGTGCAAAGCCACAGTCTCTCAAGTCTCTACAGTGGGTGGGTTTCCCACTGTTCCATCCTGGGGAGTGCAAAGCCACAGTCTCTCAAGTCTCTACAGTGGGTGGGTTGCCCACTGTTCCATCCTGGGGAGTGCAAAGCCACAGTCTCTCAAGTGGATAGCAGTCTCCACTGGTTCTGGAGGGTGCCTGTTGGCCAGAGTGCTTCTTCCTGTGCAGGAATGAGGTAGTGGATGCATGTCTCCACTGGTTCTGGGGGGGGGAGCCCAGAGTGCATCGTGCAGCCCTGTCCGACACAGATGCGGCACTGCCCCTGCCGCTCATGGGCCAGCGGTGCGTGAGATGGCGGTCCCCTGTTCAGCGGTGCTTGGGATAGCCGTGCCCTGTTCAGCGGTGCTTGAGATGGTGGTCCCCTGTTCAGCGGTGCTTGGGATAGCCGTTCCCTGTTCAGCGGTGCTTGAGATGGCGGTCCCCTGTTCAGCGGTGCTTGGGATAGCCGTGCCCTGTTCAGTGGTGCTTGAGATGGCGGTCCCCTGTTCAGCGGTGCTTGGGATAGCCGTGCCCTGTTCAGCGGTGCTTGAGATGGCGGTCCCCTGTTCAGCGGTGCTTGGGATAGCCATGCCCGGTTCAGCGGTGCTTGAGATGGCAGTCCCCTGTTCAGCGGTGCTTGGGATAGCCGTGCCCTGTTCAGCGGTGCATGAGATGGCGGTCCCCTGTTCAGCGGTGCTGGCCATGCCGGGGTGCTCATGTGCCATCTGGCTTGGGCCTGGCGGGGCCCTCCTGCCCACCTGTCCTGTGGGTGCCGGGGCCCTCCTGGGCAGCTGTGCTGGGGCTTTTGGTGGCCTCCTGGGCAGCTGGGATGGGGCTTTTGGTGGCCTCCTGGCCAGCTGGGATGGGGCTTGCGGGGCACTCCTGGCCAGCTGGGCTGATGGCGGTGTTGTTGGGCGTGCTGCCCTTCCCAGCCTTTCCTGCTCTCCTGTGGCCCTTCCCCACCTTGGCCGGTGTCCCAGCTGCCTCAACACTCCCGCCGGGAGCCCTGGAAGGGGTTTTTGTCCCTGGTGTCTTTAACCTCTGCCGCCGTGCACTGTCAATTTTTGGATGTTTCTGAGGGGGGGGGGGGGGGGCTGGCTGTGCTGTGGCTCCGTGCCAGACTGGCTGCCCTGGTGGGCGGTGCACTCCAGTGTCCATGTACGACATGCACCACCCGGCCCGGTGATGTAGTGGCTGAGGTGCTAGCTCTGGGCCTATGACATGGACGGGGTGGGGGAGTTGAGGGAAAGAGGTTAAGTTTGGACAGGAAAATTTTTTGGGGAGCAGTGGGACGGGTAGGTGTAGTGGGTATGGGAGTGGATGAAGAGGTTGTGGTTGTAGGAGGTGTAAGTGGGGTGGCTTTGGGTGCAGGTGCCTGGGCTGTAGGCTGTCGTGAGGTGGATGGCTGTTGGGTGGGTGGCTGCCTGCGTTTGTGTATCTTGGGAGGGGGCGGCACAGACACACTGGGAGAGGACACAGGGGACGTGTAAATGGCAGTGGGGGTGTTGAGTGCACGTGTGCGGGGTGCTCTGGTGTGTGTGCTGCTGAGGGACGTAGTGGCTGATGATGCTGTGCATGCAGGTGTGAGTGGAGACAAGACTGGCAGGGAGGAGGGAGACGTGGAGGAGGGGGACACAGTGGAGGCAGTGGATGTTGTTATGTCTGTATGTGGATGTTGCTTGTGTGACTGCCTGTGGGATGTGTGGTGCTTATGTCTGCGTGAGCTGCCCTTGGGTGTTGAGGTGTGTGCAGGCTGGTCTGATGGTGTGCTTGGGATAGGCAGAGGTACAGGGGATTGGGTCTGTGTGGAGGAAGTTGGAGGGGGGAGGCTAGACACAGGGACAATGGCTGCCATCAGTGCTGAGGCCAGAGATTGCAGGGTTCGATGAAGGGCAGCCTGACCAGAATGAATGCCCTCCAGGTATGCATTAGTTTGGTGCACTTCCCTTTCTACACCCTGGGTGGCATTCAAAATGGTAGACTGCCCAACAGTGAGGGACCTGAGGAGGTCAATGGCCTCCTCACTGAGGGTAGCAGGGGTGACAGGGGCAGGGCCTGAGGTGCCTGGGGCGAAGGAGATGCCCACCTTCCTGGGTGAGCGGGCACGGGGCAAACGCTGAGGGGCTGCTGGGAGGGTGGTGCTGGTGCGGGGGGGTGGCGGCTGTACCTGTTGTTGCGGGGGCCAGAGATGTTGCCGCCACCACAAGGGAGCTCCCATCAGAGGATGACTCCGATCCACTAATGTCCGCTCGTGTCCCCGCTGTGGAGCTCCCCTCGCCCTCTGTCCCACTGGCGATTTCAGAGTCGGTCGTGTGGCCCTCCATGGCCATGTGGGATGCAGCTCCCTCGTGCTCCGGTGCCACTGCTCCTCCGCCTGATGATGCTAATGCACACATGAACAGGAAGACCACAAAAAGGGGGGGGGAACAGAAGAAAGACATGTTGAGTGCATGCATTCCCGCTACCGTTGGCGGACAGCACAGACACAGAAGCCCCCTGCACTACGCCGCGCACTTGGGGTCCACTTTGCAATCCCTGGGACATGGCCTACAAGGCTATGGACGACATCTGCACACATAGGTGACACAGGGCCATGAATAGCTGTACTTGGCACCCTACAGAGGTGGGGAGCGGGGCACAGAGCTGTGCCTTACGGAGGGGCCTCGCCTACGGAATTAGCCCTGGCCTAGGGATACCCACAGCCCTCCTCCCCCACCCAGACACCTCCACAGCGCACAAAGTTAGCAGAATGTGAGAGTACTCACCCCCTTGTGTCTGCTGTGATGCCCTCACGCGCCCATCCAACTCGGGGTAGGGCACCGCCAGGATCCGGAACATCAGGGGGGTCATGGTCCAACGGGCACCCCTCCCACGTTGGGAGGCCATCCCCAGCTGAGCCTCCGCCGTCTTCCTGCTCCAGCGGCGAATGTCCTCCCATCTCTTCCGGCAGTGGGTGCCCCGTCTGTGGTGGACACCCAGGGTCCGGACGTCCTTGGCGATGGCACGCCAAATATCCGTCTTCTGGTGGGCGCTGACCTATATGAAATGTACAGGGGGAGAAGAAAAGTAATTACCTTCTGCACCATCAATGTGAGTGGCCCCCCATCCCTACCCTTGCCATGTGGCACATGCACTCACCGTCGTTTCAAGCATGCCTCAATCTCTCCCCCCCCCCCATCTTTCATCCACCCCACTCAACACAGGCATAGCCCATACAGCATGCTCCCAGTGTATTTACCTGTTTGTCTGGAGGACCGTAGAGTAGCGCGTACTGGGGGAGGACCCCATCCACAAGCTTCTCCAACTCCTCCAATGTGAAGGCAGGGGCCCTTTCCCCAGTCGCATGAGCCATTGTCCCTTCCAGACCGAGGTCACAGCAGCACTTGCAGTGTAGGTCCTCTCCTGTCGAAGATCAGGTATCGAGTGAATTAACAGAGAGAAAATGGTGGTCACGTCCGCGGCGGTGCGTACCGCGACAGCTGGCGCACATCGTCATTGGCTCCTGAGACCCATAGGGTCCAATGTTAACCAATGCAGCATTGCGCCGTGGTCTTCGACCGCCTACCGCCACGGTGTACAACGCCAGAGCAGTTACCTCACATCCCATTGTCACACTTTACAGGTCAGGCAGCCGCCATTTCAGGGGCCTACATGCCTTACTTTTTGTACTGCGTCACACATACCTAGGCCTTGCATCCACACTCATACAAGCCATTCGATGGGTTAAGATCTGTGTTTTTTTAAAGCTGGGGTTACGTACCTCTGGGATGTTTGACTCTGTGGTCGCTGTTGTCCTTCATGGGCACCGTCCGCTGGGACATGTGAGGAGATGGCGGCATCCTCCGGTGTACAGACCGCTGGTGGACCTGTCGACAATGGAGGAAAGACATGTGATCATCACCTACAGGCTTGACCGTGCCACAATCCATGAACTGTGTACCCAGCTGGAGCCAGACCTGATGTCACCCATCCGCCATCCCACAGGAATCCCCCCTCAAGTGCAGGTGCTGTCAGCACTCCATTTCCTAGCAAGTGGGTCATTTCAAACAACAGTGGCCATAGCATCAGGGATGTCCCAGCCTATGTTTTCCAACGTGTTGTCCAGAGTGTTGTCTGCCCTGCTGAAACACATGCGGAGCTACATCGTTTTCCCTGAGGTGGAGGATTTGGCTACAGTGAAAGGTGACTTCTATGCCATTGGACATATCCCCAACATCATAGGTGCCATTGATGGGACCCATGTAGCTTTGGTCCCCCCCCACAGGAGTGAACAGGTGTACAGAAACCAGAAGAATTATCATTCCATGAATGTCCAGATGGTATGTTTGGCAGACTAGTACATCTGCCATGTGAATGCCATGTTCCCTGGCTCAGTGCATGACGCCTACATCCTGCGGAATAGCAGCATCCCTTATGTGATGGGTCAGCTCCAGAGGCACCGTGTGTGGCTAATTGGTGACTCTGGTTACCCCAACCTGTCATTGCTACTGACCCCAGTGAGGAATCCCAGGACTAGGGCAGAGGAACACTACAATGAGGCCCATGGGCGAACTAGGAGGGTGATCGAGCGGTTCAGGTGCATCCATATGACAGGTGGATCCCTATTCTACTCACCAAAGAAGGTGTGCCAGATCATCGTGGCCTTCTGTATGCTTCACAACCTGGCTTTGCGTCGCCAGGTGCCTTTTCTGCAGGAGGATGGTCCAGATGGTGGTGTTGTAGCAGCTGTGGAGCCTGTGGAGAGTGAAGAGGAGGAAGACGAAGAAGATGACATAGATAACAGGAACACGGTGATACTGCAATATTTCCAATGAACAGAGGTAAGAATACAAACTGTCTTACTACATGTACTTAAACACTACTACCTCTGTACTGTCTGTCCTTTTCACCAGTGTATGGTAACTGAGTTGTCACTTTCCCTTACGATTTCAGAGATCTGGGTGCCACAGTGTGACATCTCCTTTGTTCCCCCATGGACTACAGCTGTGTGACATTGGTATGCTGGCATCACAATGTAAATAAGCATTTTGGCACTGTAATTACAGATAAATATATTCACATTCACAGACAGACTCCTGATTGTTTTGTTCAAAAACGGTGTTTATTAAGGTGTAAAATATTGGAGGGGGGTTGTAAATAGGTGAGGGGTGATGGTGGAGGAATGTCCATGGCAGAGTCCAGTCTATTAGTCTCACAGGTGCATTGTCCAAATGGGTCTGGGAAGTGGAGCTGGGGCAGTTTAAGGATGGACAGGGTGACAAAGTGGGACAGTGGGATGACTATCAGGGTGGTATCCTTTCTTGGCGGGGGTCTTGGCATCTTACTCTGTCCTCTTCCTGGATCTCTGGGACCGCTTGCGGAGTGGTTCTCCTTCTGCAGGGGGTGGGGTGCTGGTGGCCTGTTGGTCCTGTGGCGGTGCCTCCTGTCCACTAGCGCCGGCGGAGGTGGTGGGCAGTTCTTGGTCCATGCTAGTGTCAGGGGCCCTGTGTGGTGCCACAGTGTCCCTCAAAGTGGTCCCTACCAAATTCAGCACCCCTACAATGGTGCCCAGGGCGGAGCTGATGGTTCTGAGTTCCTCCCTGAAGCCCAAATACTGTTCCTCCTGCATGCGCTGAGTCTCCTGAAACTTGGCCAGGACCGTAGCCATCGTCTCCTGGGAGTGGTGGTATGCTCCCACGATGGAGGAGAGGGCCTCGTGGAGAGTGGGTTCCCTGGGCCTGTCCCCACCCTGTCGCACAGCAGCCCTCCCAGTTCCGCAGTTTCCCTGGGCCTCTGCCCCCTGGACCGTGTGCCCACTGCCACTGCCCCCAGGTCCCTGTTGTTGTTGGGGTGGTGGTTTAACCTGGATGCCCTGTAGTGGTGAACACACTGCTGCTTGATGTGTCCTGGAGACAGAGGTGTGGGCCCGCTGGGTGGGTGCTGTGCTGGTGTTTCCAGAGGGGGGTAGGTCTGCAGTGGCCTGTGGCTGTGTGAGGGGAACCGACTGTCCTGAGGTCCCCGATGGGCAGGGCTAGTCATCTAGATCCAGGTCGACAGAGCTGCTGTCATCACTGTGGGCCTCTTCTGGGGGTGGGGGTGGACATTTGTGGACCCTCCTGTGTGGTGACGTTGCGTAGTGGTCCTGCAGGGGTATAAAAGCATGATTATTGCATCTGTGTGTGGAATGGTGTGCAATGGGTGGGTGCTCGTGTCCCCGAGTGCTTGCATTCCTGTGTGGGGGCTTTTGTGTCGGTGGTTTGGGGGGGGGTATGGGTATGTGCAGTGGGCATGCTTTGGTGATGGGTGTCCATGCTTTGTGGTCGCATGCAGGGCTTGGTGTTGGGATGGGTGGGTTGTGATGGTGGGACATTTGCAAGCAGTAGGAGTGATAGGGGTGAGGCTGAGGGTGTGGGTATGTGTTGGCATGCAGGTGGGGTGGGGGGGATGAAGTAGTGAAGATGTGACTTACCAGAGTCCATTCCTCCAGATACTCCGCCGAGGCCCTCAGGATGCAGGATCGTCAAGACCTGCTCCTCCCATGTCATAAATTCTGGGGGAGGAGGTGGGGCTCCGCCACCAGTCTTCTGCACTGCAATCCGGTGTCTGAATACCATGGAACGCACCTTCCCCCGTAGGTCGTTCCACCTCTTCCTGATGTTATCCCGATTTCTTGGGTGCTGTCCCACTGCATTGACCCTGTCGACTATTCTGCTCCATAGCTCCATCTTCCTTGCAATGGACGTCTGCTGCACCTGTGCTCCGAATAGCTGTGGCTCTACCCGGATGATTTCCTCCTCCATGACCCTGAGTTCCTCCTCCGAAAACCTGGGGTGTCTTTGCGGTGCCATGGGGTGGTGTAGGTGGTGTGTGGGGTGGAATGTGTGGTGATAAGTGTGGTGATGTGTATTGGTGTGTTGTGTGAAGTGCGTGGTATTTGTGTGGGTGATGGTAATATGTGAATCTGGGTGCTCGATTCTTCTATATGGTCTCACTCTCTGTGCGTTGTCCCGATTTTTTTGTGGTGGGGGTTTGTGGGTGATGTGGGTGTGTGTTTTATATTGTATTGGGTGTGTGGGAGTGGTGTGTGTATGTGTATCAGGTGTGTGTATTTGGATTTGTCCAATGTGGCTGTGTTTTGTAGGAGTGTGTGTATTTTGAGCGCGGCGGTGTGTACCGCCAATGGGATACCGCGGTTGAAAGACCGCCGCGTGGATTCGTGTGTCGTGATAGTATGGGCGTATTTCTGTTGGCGTGACGGTGTCGGTTTGGTTATCACCAGTTTATCGCTGGCCTTTGGTGTGGCGGAGTTCTGTGGGTGTCTGCATTTTGGCGTTTTCCAAGTTGTGGGTCATAATGACCGTGGCGGTTTGACCCCCTTAGTGTTTTGTCGATGGTGGAAAATAATTGCAGGACAAGTGAAAGTACATTTAGATATGGGAATATGAGTAGCAATGAAATCTGTCATTATGGTATAAATTTGTGTATTATCTGGAGCACCTTTTTGTATCACTAAACATACTTGGGGCCTGATTTAGATCCTGGCGGAGGAGGTTACTCCGTCACAAACATGACGGATATCCTGTCCCCCGTATTACCATTCCATTACAGTCTATGGGGATTGTAATACAGTGGACAGAATATCCGTCACATTTGTGATGGCGTATTCCCTCCACCAGGATCTAAATCAGACCCTTATTCACCCTAGTTAAGGAAAGGGTTGAAAGAACTTTACATCCACAGTTTGGACAAAAGTTAGAGTTCACAACTTTATACAACCATTTCTTAAATTATATTGATTTACAATCAGGAATAGGAAGCTTTACAAATCTTTCAAATTCTGTGAGTGTTGAAGAACCATTTAAGCATTTGAACCATTCATGTTCTGAAAAGTAGCTTATAGTAAAAAAAAATCTGGATGCTGGAATCTCTCATCCACTACATTTCAAGAATAGCTATACAAATTTCCTCAGCATCCAGTTGCTCATTTATTGAAAAATTAACATTTCCTGTACAAACATCGACTATATCTCTAGCAGCACTTGTAGAGTGGCTCCACTGTTTGTTGTACTGAAGTAGGGAATACACATTACTAACAGTCTTCCAAAAATGCTTATCTGGGTTTTTCGAAACTAAGTCTTTCACTAAAGGCAAATATAAAACCAAATTAATAGTCACATTACTATAGAGGCTAATAACATTTGCATTGCTAAACTGAAAGCCTGCAATTTCAAGGTTGTTCTTTATTTTTTTTTAACACAGCTTAACATTTTCCAAACTTTCTTTTCTTTTCACACCACTGGATATTTACCAAAAGAAGGAGTAAATATCTGTATTAAACAATTAGATTTGCATAGCATAGACAAGAAGGGTCTGCATTAATTTTGGTGTCATGTACATCTATAAAATATAGTCCCTGTAACATTTTCTCACGCAATAAAGCAACATATGCCATACCCTCTTTAATTAATCCATAATTCAAGCTTAAACCTTGAGATTTATGTACGATCGCAGCACAAGCTAAATATAAAGGAAATTGTTTGCTTCAAATATATGTTTCTTGCGGTTGCTCTGTGTTAGGTCCTTAATATTATCAATTTTGACAATAACAAATTCAATGTCATCATTACTTTTATATTGCATAAACTTACTATTTGCCACTTTGCCCCATTGACAAGTGCTTGTTCTACATCCAAATGGTGATATAAAATTGAATGCCTATTTTCGCACAGAAATAAGTCTTATTCTAATCCAGCTGTTTGTGAAAACGATTTGCCCATGTTTAATAATTTTGTAAAAAATGTTTATGTTACAGGTATATTTTCTCCATGACTCTCTAAGGAATCTTTGCAAGGTAAATGTATAATTTTTCATTTTCCATTGATAACATTTCTATATTTAAATCACCTCATTCATTTAGGGTTGGCATCAAGCAAACAACAGGGAGTGCTTTTAAAAGAAGAAAATGCATAACTTCTCCTGCAGTTTTTAAATGTGGGAAAAGTGTACACACTTGTCAGAAGTATTTTCTGGCACATTTTGAAACAATCCTAGCCCAATACCATTCAAACTTTGCATATTCTTCATGATCTTCTTGTCTCAAATTTCGTGTAAGTTCACTGTAAGAAAATGTAACCATTACCACTGTTAAAATTAACATTATCTATACTTCCTAAGGACTTTCTAGTTTCTATAGCTGTCACAGTTTTAAAGGATGTGTACCCTATAACTGGAGTAAGTTGAAGGAGACCACCAAAACCTATCACATGTTTACCACCAAAGAGATTATCATGTGTTGTCTTCTGTATTTCTGTCATATGTAAGTGAACAAGAGCCAGCATCATGTTGGAAACCATCCTATCCTTGTCTACAATCAAAATGGGTAGTTTTTTCAGAACTCAACAAAGTTCTTTTGCTGTATCACTATTTAATTTTAAGTATATTTTTTATTACGCCCCACTGGTAGTAATATTAGTCGGGTTAATGCAATTCCTTTAATATTATGTGTAGCTAATCCCATTGCAGCAGTAATAACACAATATAAGTTTGAATTTATATGTTTTTGAAGGTAAGCAGTTGTAACTTTTATAAGGAAACATTTCCTGGTACCAGGTTGGCTGATATATATTTTAATCTAGGCTGATGTTCAAAACATAAACATAAACAATGTTCATGCTGTCCATGATCAACACTTGTTTTAATTTCCTCAAATATTGCATGCGGACTACAGCTTAATTATGATAATATGTACTTAAAGTTGTCACTGTCCTTATGCATTTCTCCCATAGCTAGTTCAATCTCACTGAAAGCTATTGTTCCTTCATTTACAATATATGCTACCCAAAGAGGGTCTGCAAGACTTTGATTATTTGTACTTGCAATATCACACAATTTTTCCAATTAGTTTTTTTTTCATCTACAATCTCTTGGTCCAATATTTCCACATAAATCTTGAACTCTGGTCGTATGAAATTGGATTTGTAATCATAAAAAACGTCATCAAAAGAAATAAATGTTCCAAACATATTTTTCTCTCTTTACCGTGGTTTAAAAAGTGGTAAAAGTGACAAAAAATAAAACTCTTTATTTGCAGGAGCATTCTATTTAAATTTGCGGTGATTAATTACTGTAGGTTCGGAATGAAGCATTGAGCAACCATCTGTTCCCTGTCCATGAAATGTTCCAGTATAAACATCCTCAACAACATTATTTCAGTACGTACAATATTGAGTAACTTCATAGAGTGACAAGTTTTCCAACAAAGAGCTTCAGTTAGGATAATATAGGAGTCATTATGAGTTTGATGGACATTTTTTACTGTCTGCCAAACTTCAGACAGTGAGGTTGCTGACAAACAGGCTACCTCCCCGCCGGCCCCATTAAGAGTTTCCCGCAAGGTCAGTGGGTGGAAACCTCAGTTTCTGCCTGCTTGTCTACCAGGAAACAGGCCACAGCACTGTCTCCGGCTTGTAATCAAACCAGCTGCAATGCTGTAACCTGCAGGGTGCACCAGCCCCCTTGCACTGTTCCCTGTCTGCAAAGCAGACAGTGGACCTTGCGATGGTGCCTGCCAGGGGAGCTCCTGCACTGCCCATGCCAAGTGCATGGGCCCCCCTAGGGCCCTCTGCACCCGTTCTCCACCAGCCTTTTTATGGCGGTGCTGCTGCCGGAGAAGGGCGTTGTAATCCCCAGGGCAGATCTACCTTGGCAGATTAGGACCTCTAACACCTCCAGATCGCCGGGATCTCTGATCCTGGTGGAGCTTGTGGTTCCCTGGTGGCCTGACTGCCAAGATTGTAATGTGGTGCTTGGGCCGCCGCATTGACAGCGGTCCGACCGCCATCCGTGAGTCTGGCGGTCTAGTGACCGACAGATTTGCAATGATCCCCTATGTGTCTATTAAATTTGTTTTCACAATGTATCTGTTTTCAGGATCAAAGTGAGTAACATATTCAATTTCTGGCAAACATTTTAAAACTCTTCTTCGCAAGGATTCAAATCTTAAGCTAAGCCATGGAATGGCACAAGATTTAGCATATATATAAACTGAAAGGGTTTAAACGGTCACACGCTTCATAACTGCTAACCTCTCTGTGCGACAGCATCTGAAGGCTAAATCAATACAGCCTTTTGGTTAAAGATTGCTCAGCCGATATTTCTTCCCAAACCTCTTTCATGTCAAATTTCTCTGCTTTATAACATATGAAGTGGCGTACCGGGCAGCAGCAGTTTAAATATCAGCAATAAATTGGGTATCAATATTACCAATCCACATATGCCGTATTAAATAGTTGTAGTCATTGAAGATCTATGATATGTGTCCTCTTTTTAAATTGTATGTGTTTTTTGGGGTCTTTCCTTTAACAACATGCCTAACTGAAGGCATACCATCATTCACTCTTCCTTCCTTTAAAATTGACCTGGGGAATCCAAACTGACATTTTGTATACTGTTTTGACCTGTTTCGAAATTTGCATAAAAAGTGGCCCTCATTTATGAGACCCATGGCGCAGTGAGGTGCAGCAAGTGAATTGCTGCTCCACCCCGCACTTCCGGGAAAGGGCAGAAATGCACGGTATCAACAAGATATGGCACATTTATATCCTCTCCCTCTGCGCTGGCGTACAAATTGCTGCCTAACACCAATGCCGGCACCCTTGCACCATGGTCCAAGGGTGCCTGCATTTTGGGGATGATTGTTTTCTGCAGCACACATAGAAAGAGGAAAACGCGGGTAGAAATAAAGATATTTCCCCCTGTTGTGTCACTCTTACGCCATCCCTGAGGTGGCATAGGAATCTGATGCATTCCCAAACTTGTAAATCTGGGAATGCATCAGATTCCTTTGGGTTCCATGGGTAATGCGTGGGAACACCCCAAGACACACCTATTGAATGCACCTTTCATGCAGTAATATGCGTAAAAGGGGTCGATATTTACATGGCCATTTAAGGCCATGCAAGGTGGCTTTGCATGGCCTTGTAAATATGGGCTGGCACACTGCGCCACCAGAGGGTAAAAAAAAATGACACTCCAGTAGTGCAGTGTGCCACTAGGGCCTCTAAATGAGGCCCAGTATTTCCTGCATTGCTGGGTTTGAAATGTAATAACTTCTTCAAACAATTGTTTGTGACTTGCTTTATTTGGAATGCCACAAGTAACATATTGTTAATAAACTGAAGAACAGATTCATTACAGTCATATCCAAATTTGGGTACATTTTAATCCATAATAACATATGAATAAAAAGTGCACCTCTTGGTTGGTGCTCTTTTCTACCAAAAGAAATCAACAACCTCTCTTAGGGTTTTTTTTGTAATGTGTTAGGAGCTTTCGCATATCCTGAATGTAATGAGCATAATTCCCTTAGAGTTCTCACAGCTACCTCTGTCAAATTATTGTTAGCCTCAGGTAAGAAAGTGTATAAATCATCCATAGGTATTCGGCAAAGCTTAAAGTGAGAAACAAAGTCGGTGGTCCCAAATTTCTCCCACAAACATTTTTATTCTTTATGTCTTCATAACCAATATTCATTTGTACCTCTTTGACATGCCATGATATTAAGTTATATTCTAGGTTTTCATCGTTGTTTTCCACTTTATTTAGGACATTTTTAGCTGTTATGTTATTAAATCCTGTTCTAGTTTGCATCACATGTGCAATAGCATAAGAGGTAAGCAATAATTCACTTTCATGTGGTAAAGTGAAAACTTAAGGTATGGTTTGCCTAAAATGTGGGTCTTCAGAATTTAGTCTTGTTGAAAGATATTCTTATGCAGCAATTTGAATGGGACAATGTGAGAGAACAGGGCTGATTGCAGAGGCCCCCTAACTTTTTGCCACCATTTACCCCTTTGTGCTGGTGTTTTCCTGACTCTGATGGTGCCCTGGGTACTGCTAACCAGTCCCAGGGCCTATGCTCTGTGTAAAATCAGTATGCAAATCAGACTAATTATAATTGGCTAAGTCAACCTACCTATAAGTCCCTAGTATATGGTAGGGCATGGAGGTTTAGGGACCCCAGCATAGGTAGTGCACCCATAGGTGCACTGCTGAGGTGCCCAGTGTCAATTTAAAGGCAGGCCTGCCTTGCCGGATTCTTTTAAACTAAAGTTATATGCAAATTCGACTTTGGAATTAAAAGTAGTTCCAAAGTCTTAAACTACCTTATTATTACATATAGGTCACCCCTAAGGTGTGCCCTATGTGCCCCTAGGGCTGGGTGCCATGAAACTATAAGCAGGGACCTTATAAAAATAGTTTTATAAGCCCTGGTGAGGTAAAAACAGCCAAATTCGTTTCTCCCTCATTGTAGTGAATGGCCTCCATAGGCTAGAATGGGGAGACTTTATCTTAATTTTCAAAGTTCCCTTAAGTAACAGATACCAGAAGTTTGGTATCAAATGAATTGTTATAATAAATCCCACAACTTCCAGTTGTTGGATTTAATATAACTTGTTCAGGTAAAGCGTTTTAAACTTTACCTGAAAAGTTGCCAACTTCAGCCCTGCAGTGTTTTTGCTGCTGTGCTCTGATTGGCCAGCCTCTGGCAGCCTGGCCAGGCTGCCTTGATGAGGTGTGAAGCGGCCTGGCTTCACACAAAGAGATGTGCCTGTGGGAGGAGATCTCCCCTCAGCAGATGGTGAGGCAGGAAGGGGGAGGGCTGCCAAACTGGTCTTCAAAGGCAGAGGATGACATTTGGAGCAACCCAGCAACACCCCCACATCCTGCAAACCCAGACAATTAGGTGCCCCCTTGGGGGTGTGTTTAGGATTTTTAGCCACACCAGTGGGTGGGCTCAGCCAGATGTAACCTCCAAAAATCACTTTCAGCCATGATGGATTTTTGAGGAATGTTGCTCCCTGGGATTGATTTTTGCCACACTTCCCAGGAAGTGGTCATCACAGGGGGAAGGACCCTACCCCTGATTGGAGAACCGGGACCCTCCTGTTTTTCACCCAGGAGCAGGGATAAAACTGGCAGACCTGCACCCACACATTAGATCCCTATCAGATTCCAACAAGGAAGAACTACAGGAGAAGAAGAACTGCCCTGCTGGACCCCTGACCTGGACACCTCACTCTGGAGGACTGCACCAGCTGCACACTTGGGCTTCACCACTAAAAGGACTTTACCTGTCTTCTACTGCTTCAAGAAGGGACTCCCTGTTTGCTACAGGTACAAAGGCGCTGCCCAGAGTCCCCTGCATCAAGTCCTGCAAGCAGAGCCCAGCTGACCAGCGTCCAGTGGCCATTTGAGGATTCTGACCAGGTGCATTCTGGGAATTGTAGTCCCAACTACCAAGGCACAACTCAGAGCTTCTGGAACCTTGGATCAAGTTGTGGACACTTCAAGGACACAAGGACCTCTGGAAGAAGATCCAAAAGTTTGGAGACGTTTGGAGCAACTCCATAAGTTGAAGAGGTGCATTGTGGGAGTTGTAGTTCCAGACCCCAAGAGGCACACCAGAGCCTCTGAACCCTTGGCTGGTGCTGTGGACCACTTTCCTGAATCAAACACTTCTGAAAGTAAGTGTGACAGTGTTACCTCATGGGTGGCCTGAACTCTGGACTTTGTTCCTTTCCAGTGTGACCTTTTTTAACCCTTTGAGCGCTAGTTACTTCTATGCGCTCGAAAGCATTAATTCTTTAAAAATTCATATCTCTGGTTCCCCTTATCCCATTTTATCCGTTTTTGTGTTGTTTTAAATATAAAAATATAATCTATTTCAATAAACTGAATTTGGATTTTTAAACTGTTTCCTGTGTTTTATTTAATTACTGTTTTGTGATATTTGAATGCTTTATGCTTTGTCTCCTAAGTTACTCCTTGTCGCTCGTTGCCAAGCTACCAAGGGTTGAGCTAGGTTTAATTTACTGAGACCTAACTGGTCCTAAGTGGAGGTTAGTGGCCTATTGGTAAGTGTAGGTACTTACCTGCCCTTACCAATAACCCATTTTCCAACAGACAATCATCATACCCCCTCCCTTTCCTGTTGTAAACAAAGCTGGATAACATCAAGCCTCTAAGGTTTTATCCCAAAAACTAACAGGATCTCCCATTGCCTCTTTCATTTGATACAGATCTAAGGCATCACTCATTAAATCTTTTTAATGCAGTGGATGTATACTATAATGCTTGTATATTTTTTCTGAGTATTATTGACTAATTTTCTAAAACTGCCTTACATTAGTTTCCTTTTAAAGTAGTAGGTCATTTGTGTCTATGAAGTTATTCGGTTTAAAATTCTGGTAGTGTATTTTATTTTCTAATAAGTATGATATAGGCTCTTGTACTTTGATAATACTTGTCAATTCTAACCATTTTTTCTTTTATTGGAACTCCACAAACTAACACAACTAAAGGTTCTTCTAATTTGTACCATACTACCACAGTGTCAATATTTTTCTGAAAATCGAATTGTCGAAATATAACTTTTCCTTTTAGTGCATGAACTAATTCATGAGCTTGACATTTTCCAGATGTAGGTTGCATTTTAATAATAGTTTGAAAATGATGTACAGTTTGAATTAAGATAGTTTCATATAAATTCACATTTTGGAATCCTGCAAGTATAAAGTAAGTTTACAAATTATTCAAAAGTGCATGTGAAGGCATAACGTTATGGTCAAGTTTCCCAAGGCGATACTAACATACAATTTGAACTGATAGCATAGCAAGTTTTCTCCAAGATACTCTATCTTCTGTTTTCCATTTTTAGTAAATTAATACATTTTATTTGTTTTCCATAAGGTGTGTGTCTACAACAAATGCAGACTTTATGAAAATCATACTGTCTAAAGTCCATAATTGGATTGTCCATTGTAGTTTCTGGGTATAAAATATTTGGAGACGTGTCACCTTCAGAATCACTGTCAAAGTATGTTGATTCTATATACTTTGTGATTGATAGAACCTTCTCAGGATAAAGTGTAATACAGCAACATTAATTAGCTCCAATTATATTACTGGCCCTTGAAAAAGTATAAAGATCTGACAAGTTTTCTTCTACCAGAATGATGAATTCAAAGCATTTTAATATCATGAAAAATAGAATTACATGTATTATTATGAAGGCAACCTAAACGATGGCCTTGCAGTTGTGTAATCTTACAAAATGGCAAGTTGTCCAATGTTTGCAAAACATTAACTTTTCCTCACAAATGCATTTAAAAAAATAGAAATACAGTTTTGTAGGTTTTTCGTAGACTTTGGGCCTGATTTAGAGTTTGGCTAATGGGTTAACTCTGTCACAAATGTGACCGATATCCTGTCTGCCGTTCAATGATTCCATGATAGCCTATGGAAATTGTAGTATGGCAGACGGGATATCCATCACGTTCGTGACAGAGTAACCCCATCTGCCAAACTCCAAATCAGGACCTTTTCAATAGTATAGTCTATTGGTTTACATGGTCATATGATCTTAGGTTGTCATGAAATAGCTACACCTACTCTATAGTAAGTTTAAAGTTTACAGCCTAGCCTTTTTAGTAATGAATGTGCTTCTCTAGTACTGTTTGGGCTATGTTACCAGTCCAATCTCACATACACCCAATCAGCCTGTTTGTTTTATAATCATCATACATCTCATACATGGTGATTAGCCAGTGTTGTTGCCCAGAACATCCATGTTTACATTACTACATTCACTCATTGTTTCATGAAGGTGTTTGGTGGTAATTAAAGAACATGATTTGTGTATGGACTATTGGACACAGCCATATCTTTTTGAACTAGAGAGTATGCTGAGAAGAGAGGAATTAAGCATAATATAGGTATCACAAATGTTGAGATCATTGGGGCTTCTGAAAGAGGTTTAAGGTGGAATAACATCAATAACATAATTGTGAGCATACCCATTTTATAATTATTCATTGTGGAGGCAACAATATTGGTCACCTTACTGGTGTATGAAATGAAATAGAGATGAAAGCTTCTCTCAAATCTTTAATGAGTTTATTTCCTCACCCACATTTTGCATATTCTAATATTTGCTAAAGGATAAAATGGAAGTACTCAGTTGAAAAAGCAGAAAAGCTTGAAAAAACCCACAGACATATCAACAAAACAGTGTCTGCCTTCCTAAGAGAACACATCAAGCCTTCCATATATCACCTGCACATTATGTTTTCCAATCTTTACTTTTATTGTGCAGATGGTGTACATTTTACCTCAACCGGCAATAACATCTTCATTAATAATATCTGCCAACTCCTAATAAAGCATATGTAAATCCAAAATATACACTTTGAATAAAAAGCTCTTTTAAGAGCCAACCTTACAAGAGCATAAGTAAATATGAATATATATGGGTTATTTTTTTCAAAATACTTTTAGGGTACCACTGTACTCTCTAGAAATCAATGCGAAAGTACTGCAGTACTCCGTCATTTAAAAAAAAGACATTTATAACTTTCCAAACATTATTGACTACATATCATTACAACAATGACCTCAGGATAATTACAATTACAAGCCTGAAACTCATTTTTCAGGTACATAGCGAAACACATTGAAAGTGCTCTGCAAGAACATGGCTGCCATCAGGCTTCGGAAAAGGTCACATTAGCCAATCATATAATCCTTTGTCATCGCTATTTCAGAGGTTGTACCATGGTACTAGTGCAGCCACAGATATAGCTAAAAAAATCCTTATTCTTGAACTTTTACTTACTGCACTTGCCTGCACTACACCAAAGAATCATCTATAGCCCTTACTATGTAATACAGCCAATTTACAGAAAAAGACCCAGCAGGCAGTTTTTACTCTATATAAAATTCAAAACTCTATGGAAAATGCATTAGGTTTCATCCCCATACAGGGGACCCCCTTTTTTCTTTGCACCCCCTTGATGAATAGCTGCAAAACTTTCATGACTCCAAGAATGAAACAGGGACAACAGGTCTGCAAAGTTTTCAGATATTTGTTGAACGGATCCCAAAAATACCTATCTCTGGTCATCTTAACTATAACTAAAGAGTGGCTACTGCCTAGTCAAAGGTATCTTGCCGAAAGGTGTTGGGCAGCATTTTTTCTTCTTTTTGTACACTTTATTTTTCACTCCATTTATTTTTTAAATAAACTTTTTTGCACTATGTAGCGATGGTCTCCATGCTTTGCTGTCTGTGCTGCTATATATATATATATATATATATATATATATATATATAAAACAAATGCCTTTCAGGGTTGAAGTGATGCATATAATATGCAAAAAAAAAGACAGAACTCTACGAAGTTCCCAAGTTTAGGTGGAAAGCAGCTCCAACAAGGAGCACCCTGCAACGCCAGTGCCACTCTAGATTTGCTCAGCTCAAATGTCTGTTTATATAGCAAAGTTTTTAAGCATAGGATTAGCGCAGTGCTATCCACGTATTTTACCAGTCCAAAGCTGTAATGCCAACTCGCACCTATTGTAAGTATGGCCAGATCTCACTACCACCTACGAAGCCACATGCGGGCCGCCCACTTATGTCTTTCGAACCATGGATTCTCACACGCACCACAGACAAGGCACTCCTTTCAGACATATACGCATTCCTTAATAAATCAACACTTAAGACACCACACTCTGCACAAAAGAGATAGGAGATAGAATGTGAACGCTCCTTCACCCACAAGGAATGGACAGACATCGTGCACAGAGCCCGTACCACAGCTTGCAGTGGCAATGGTAAAGAAACACTAATGAAAATGATGCATTATTGGTATTATACATGAGCATGACTGGTGCAGTGAAGGAGGCGTGAAAGTGGCAGTTGTTGGCGACATTGTAGTCAACCCGGGGACCCTCACACTTATTCTGTGGCAGTGCTCCGAATTACAGACCTTCTGGTCGGGGATTCTGACCAATATCAATGACATGTTTGACATTAAACATACTAGGTATACCAAGCTAAATTCTATTTTGGATCCCTAATGAATTAACTCACCCCCTGAGATTGATGAAAGGCAAAGCAATTACCCTCACCCTATGTGCAGTAAAACAAACTATCTTAGTAAAGTGGGGAACGGATGTGTTCCCGATGATACTGGACTAGCTCCAAAATAGGGGCCTCTTCGGTCTGGAGAAACTGACAGCAGTTTTTGACCATAGACTACCACAATTTGATAAGACATTGAGGCCATGTCTACCAGTTGTGGCTTGCTGTGCTTTGAAGAGGCAGGGCTCTTAGTTTATTATCCTTTCATTGTTAAAGGATTTGCAGCGGTTGCTGCTGGCGGGGGGTGAAGCTCCTCCACCATATTGGAGGAGCTGCTGCTGATGTGTACGCTTTCTATCCAGAGAATTCCAGTAGCAAACCTACCCACCATTTAAAAGATTGATGCACCTCACCTAAGAGGAGGGTGGTTCCCCTTAGAGGAGTAGAAACTACTCCCTGTATGCTGAGCTATTCTTAATGACCCAACACCATTGTCACACAAGCTAGGGAAATAGTGTTCAGGGTACTACCTTCTCTCTCCACCAATTACCACCCCCACCTTCCACCCTCACATATTCCCCATCCATCCCCTGTTTTGCCTGTCTGCCTATATTAGCTTGTGATCACCTTGCCTCACCAGCCTGTGGATGTAGGTGAGAGATGTAGCATGTTCTTATATATCCTAAAGTTTTCTAATGAAAAACAGACTTAAACCCAAAAATATCACAAATAAGCTGGTAGGTCGAACTATCTCTCATTCCATCCAATTAGAAACACAGGGTGTGCTTTATTTCCAAATGATGATATTTCTAATCAGTCAAAAAAGGCATGGACACGTGGAAAAAGCCATCTTCACTCATATCAAATATCTCCTGCTTTTCCAGCCCCCTTCAATAATTCACATGGGCCTGTCTGGTGACAGCAGGGGTCCTCAACTTGACTATGTCCACTTCCATGTGCCTCTTTCTCCACCTTCTATGTTGAGTAGGTCTCACAACAAAAGAGTTTTTTCTTGTGACCATGTTGCTGTCTCTTTGCTGAGAGGAGGAGACAGTATAGAACCCAGAATAAAACAAATACTCTTCTCATTGGGACACCAATATTCCTAGTATGCAGATCACACCCCCCAAGATTGTGACTCACCCCTCCAGTGGCTGTGAACCCCACAACATGATGAGCTGAGCAGGACTGCAACCTATCTGCAATGAAAATCTCTGTCCTCAGTCCTATTACTCTGTTGACTCTGCGCTGCCTTCAGGATACTCTGTCGCAGTGATCCTTCACTTTCTCCATGAATCAAGCCAGGCCACTTTGAGGGCTTTTATGTGGACCTTGTGTTCTTCAACTATCCAGCAGGCTCCAAGCAGCAGCCACACATTATTTGTGAAATTATTACAAATGAGTACTTTATTTCGGTATAGTACCATAAAAGCATGTATAAAATACAACATTTCCTCTAAATAAAAAATGTGCAATGATGTGCAAATGCTACAGAATTAAAAATACATCTTAAGATCAAGAAAGCAAGTACAGAAGTGCTTGTGCTCATGGAAAAATGGGATAGTTCTACTGCAATTGACAATCTTAAATAGGACAAGGCAGCCTTGTTGGACTAACATTATTATGCTCACCTGTACATTAATTCATGAATTCTCTGATATCATAAATAGGGTGGTTGTACTTATCATTATCCATTTAAAAACTTACAATAGTTGCAATCCTTCAGAGTTAAGATATGATAAAACACATAGGCCCTCATTACAACCCTGGCGGTCAAAGACTGCCAGAACTGTTTTGTCGGAAGCACCGCCAACAGGCTGGCGGTGCTTTCCTTGGAATTACGATCGCGGCGTCGCACCGCCGGGACCGGCGGTTGTAATCCCCCAGGGCAGCGCTGCTTGCAGTGCTGCCCAGGGGATTACAAGTCCCCTTCCCGCCAGCCTTTTCATGGCGGTATGAACCGCCATGAAAAGGCTGGCAGAAAGGGGAGTCGCTGGGCCCCCTGCCACGGTCCCATGGAGCTTTTCATTGTCTGCATAGCAGACATTGAAAAGCGCGACGGGTGCAACTGCACCCGTTGCACCGCCGCAACACCGCCGGCTCCATTTGGAGCCGGCTCCCGTGTTGCGGCCGACATCCCCGCTGGGCCACCGGGGGGAAACTAGGTTTCCGCCCGCCGGCCCAGTGGGGATCTCAAAATGGGCACTGCAGGAGTGCGGCCGCACGGTGGATACAACTTGCCGTCCGCCAATGTTGTAATGAGGGCCATAGACCTATATGCATGCGTTGCTCAAACGATAAGATGACACTGTACGAGATGTTCATTACACAAGCTTAGTATAGTATCAAAGGCCTAAATAAGTGAAATAAAATAATGTCTGTAAACCTCTCCACTTGTGTCATAGGTAGGACTAAGGCGGTCATTATGAACACGGTGGGAAAGACCGCTGACCGCTGTGGCGGTGGTGAACAGAATCCCGCCGTTGGCGGTGAATGGAAACCCGCCATATAATGAACGAAAATCCCAACCCTACCAAAAATCACCAGACCACCACTCCCCGCCATGACTTTGTCAGCTGGAGTCCTGGACCTCCCTACCCTGCCACCGCCAAGCACACCCACATCCCGCCCTCCAAATAATGATGCACAAATCCCCTAGGCGGACAGTGGAGGCCAGATGACCATTGGCAGCTGCGACCGCCACGGGCGACAAGTGGACTCAACAGCAAGAAGTGCACACATTGGATAGGTGTGTGACCCACACACCTGACACACATCTAGAACCCCATAAAACACCCCCAGACACACCCCACAATCCCTTGCAATGAAAGCAGGACAAGAAGACAGAGAGCACTAGAGGCAGAAAGCAAACGCCAGCATGCGGGAGACGCACACGACCCACAGAAGAGCACCCTTACCTCGTTCCCAGCCCCAACACCATTCACCACACACACCATGTCCCTCCCAAACATCCACGCTTCACCGAAAGGGAGTTAAGGACCATGGTGGATGAGATCTTGAAGGTGGAGCCACAAATCTTCGGGCCGAGGTGCAGCACACACCCATCGCAATGAAAATGGAGCTGTGGCAGACCATTGTGAACAGGTTCAATGCAGTGGGACACCATACACGCACCAGGGACGACATCCGGAAGAGATGGAACGACCTGCGGGGGAAGGTCAGGGGCATGGCATCAAGGCACCACATCGCAGTCCAGAAGACTGGGGGAGGACCGCCACCAACACCACCCGACTACACTGACTGGGAGGAAAAGGTACTGGCCATCCTGCACCCAGAGGGACTCACTGGACTCACTGGAGGAATGCACTCGGGTAAGTCATCTACAATTACCCCACATCCACCACACCTGTAATGCATGCACCACCCCACCCCACCCACACCCACCAGGACCTACACCCCACCCAGGCATCACCCACTACATCCACCCCCCTGCATGACCACAAACCCACTAACAGGCCCACATCCCTCCCGCTGTGCACAGTCACCCACCCCTGCACGTACCCACAATGGAACGACCCCCCCCACCACAATGCAACCCCACACTGACGCTAACTGCAATGTCAACCGCACAATGGCACCCTGGAAGGCCACTGAAAGTAACACCAGCACAAAATAGCCCAGTCCTGTTCACCACAAATGTTTATGCAGATGTAACAGACATGTCTATGTCTCCCAACAGGCAACACCACCCATGCAACCCTAACGGACGGGACAAGGAGTGCCAGTGACCCCCAGGGAGACAGAGGCACCTCACAGGACACTGGTGAAGGATCCCTGGACACTGATGAGCAGGCAGGCCCCTCACACAGTCCTGGACTCTTACCATGCAGCAGGCCCATCCAGGAAACCACTGTCACCCCTACCACCCAGTCAAGACCAGCAGCCCAGGGCAGGTTTCCCCACACCAGTGTACCCAGGGCACAGACTGGTGGAACACAGGTACAGAGGCCACAGTCTCCCACTCCCAACATGCAGGAAGGCGAGGGCCCCAGTACAAGTGGTACTGCCAGACCTGTGCAGGGGACACAGGGACAAGGGGCTGGGGCAAGTGCAAGGGTCGCAGTGGGCCAGGGGGGAGGCCACAGGATGGATGCTGCGTTATATCAGAGGTATTGGGGGCCTACCAACATACCCATAACAGGTTGGCACAGATTGTGTCCACGCTGGAGCACAGTCAGAGGATGCAGCAGGAACACCACCAACAGGCCATGGAGCAGTGGAAAGATCACAATGCCACAATGGCCACCATAGCAGGAGCACTGCTGCAGCTGGTCAAAAACTAGTCTGACACCCACACTGGACAAGAGGCCCCCACAACAGCACCGGACAACCAGCTTCAGATGACCCCAGCAGCAGAAACATCCCAGGAACTACCCTCACAGGAAACACAAGGGCCTACCATGTCATCCAATGAAGCTCAACAGCAGGTGCCCAAACGGACCCTCAGGCCAAGATATGGCACTGGAACCCCAGCTAAGAACAAGGGCCCCTCCAACAATTAACTCAGCAACAAATGCAAAGGAACCATCCCACCCAATCACCAACCACACATTGCTAAGAGGAAATATGAACTACTGTTAGACATCAATACTACCCATCAATACTGGACCCATCAATACTACCAACAAGGCTGCCACCATGTTGGTCTTGAGGACCCCCCCTTACAACTTTCCATCACTGTAAATAGCACTATTCACTCACTTCAACCAATAAAACACTTTTCACACCTGTAACACTGTCCCCTGTGTTAAATTGTGAACAAAGTGGAGTTTGGATGCAACTGTCAGAGAACTACTTTATTGTCTAATCTGTGCATGAAGGGAGTCCTGTGTGCCTAAATGGCGGCAAGGAGAAAATGCATATATTTTCAGTCAGTACCATGCAGAAGTGGGCCATGTATCGCCTATCATTACCAACCCCCCCTATATGACTGAGCACACTGACAGTATTAGTCACAAACCCCAATGACAGGCCTAAGTCCCACAGAGTTACTGGAAGTAGAGTTTTATCAGTTGGTTCCTGGAATTGACATCTTCCCCTTCCTCATCATCACCATCACTCTCCTCACCTCTCTGAGGTAGCTGATCAGGTCCTACAGCACCCTCCACCTCCAAGAGGGGGATAGAATGTCTCACTGCCACGTTGTGCAGCATGCAGCAGGCCACCACTATTCTATACACCTTATCAGGCCCACAGGCCAGGGAACCCCCAGAGATATGTAGACAACGGAATCTAGCCTTCACGAAGCCTATAGTTTGCGCTATTACCCTCCTAGTACGTACATGGGCCTCATTGTAATTCCTCTGTGCGTCTGTCCTGGGATTCCTCACTGGTGTCAGGACCCAACACAAGTTTGGATAGCCAGAATCACCTAGAAAATGGTGCAATACACAGTCATCATTGGTATGCCCTTTAGTCAAACAGGGTGGTTTTCTGCAGTGTGTTAGTTAGTGACAGGCACACTTACCTATGATCCACCCTCTGTCCTCTTGTAGTTGTTCCATCTTTAGCGGCACACTACTGTTCCTCAAAACAAAGGAATCATGGACTGAACCTGGAAACATGACATTCACATGTGAAATGTACTGGTCTGCAGTACATACCAATTGGATGTTCATGGAGTGAAAGTTCTTTCTGTTTCTGTACACCTGTTCACTCACTCTTGGGGGGATGATCGGTATGTGGGTGCCATCAATGGCACCTATGACATGGGGTATGTTGGCAAAGGCATAGACTTCAGAGTTGATGGCAGGTAGGTCAGTACTTTGGGGAAACCTCACATAGGACTGCAGATGTCGTACAAATGCATTCAGAAATCTTGTCAGTACCTGCTGAACATTGGCTGTGAAAAACCAGCACGCATGCCCACTGTCACTTGCAATGAGCCCGTGGCCAGGAAATGGAGTGCAGAGAGCACCTGCACTTCAGTTGGAATGGCATGCTGATTACGATTTCCCAGAGTTAGTGCAGGATCCAGTAATGCACAAAGGTCCTGAATTGTCGCACGTGTGAGTCTGTAAGTGATTATGATCTGAAGCTCCACCATGGTCCCCATATCCACAAGTGGTCTCTACACCAATGGTGCCCTTCCTCGCCACAAGGGTCGGTACCTACGAGGGGTTACAAAAAGGAGTGATGAAGACACATCCATAGGCACACTTTTCATCATTTGTGCACTGCAGTGTTCATTGTAGTGTCTCTACAATAACTGCTACCTGACAGATACACATGTACATCACAAGGAGGGAACAGAGTATTTCATGTGTGCTACAATACTGAATGGACAGAGACCTAGGTGCTTCATGTGGCTAGTAGGGCCTGCATTGTGAGTAGTAATTCATTCTAGATGCGTAGGTCTTGGCAAAATGTCTGCCCACTGTAAATCTGCGCTTTCGTTGTGGAAGTGACCTCATACTGCTAGCGGTTGATGTCACAGCGCAAGGCGGTGTTTACCGCTGTTCGCACCCTCATTGGTTAACATGGATGCCAATGGGGAATCCTGGCGTATCATGATCGCCGCCGGTGGTGACGGTGCACACCACCGTGAAACGTACGCACATTCATCATCGTTTGATCACTTGACTCCCTGATTTTGTGCGGACAGGTACTCCACTCTGTGTACTGCTGTGGCCTGCCTCTGGCTATGGATGTGCCACGTGTTGCAGGGGAAAGGGCCTCGGCCTTCACCCAGGAGGAACTGGAGAAACTAGTTGACAGGGTCCTGCCCCTGTACGCAAAACTGTACGGGCGGCCAGAGGTACAAGTGAGTCTGGATTTTGGTGGCACTGTGTGTGTGTAATGGATGGTGTTGATTGCACATATGTGTGCACCTCTGAGCCTGCATGGGCCATGGTACATGGCATGCTGCGTGCGACTGTCCTGTATGTCTGAGAGTACTGTCCGTCCCATAGTGGACGATTAGCCAGTTGTTCCTATCGTGCAAGTGCCTGACCTCTGTGTTCCATTTCTGTGTCACCCTTTTAGGTCAGCGCCCACCAAAAGAGGGCACATTGGCATGCCACCACCAAGGAGGTGCGGACATTGGGGGTCTACAACCGGCGGAGCACCCACTGTAGAAAGAGGTGGGAGGACCTGCGGCGCTGGGCGCAAAAGATCAGTGAAACCCAGCTGGGGAAGTCCTCCCAACGTGGAAGGGGTGCCCATCGGGCACTGCCCCCCTCATGCGACGGATCCTGGCGGTGGCATACCCAGACCTGAATGGCCGCTTGAAGGCTGCACAGCAGTCACAAGGGGGTGAGTACTCATTTCACATACTTCAGTCTGGAAGGATGTCTGGGTGTGCATTAGGGTTCATGCTGCTTAGAGGCAGGGACTTTGACTTGTGTCCATCTACTTTATGGTCCCCAAAGGGGGTAGGGGTGTCTTTCTCAGGTTTCACATACGTCGGCTCCTTAGGTACTTCAGGGGATGGGTGTTGAGCAGTATTCTGGTCAGTAGTCGGGGCATGGCCATGGGCATAGTGAATGGTGCTGCCTGTTGGATGTGTCTTCTGGGTGGGTGTAAGTCTGGCCATTATGTACCTGCATTCAGCTATTTACAAGTGTCTCTCCTGTTATGTCTCCCCATCCCTGTTCTTTTGTGTTGGTTTGGTACAGCATCAACATCAGGCGAGGGAGCTGAGGCACCGGCAAGTGGGGAGGCAGCGGCCCACGGATTCTCGGAGGCAGAGACAACCGACGCCCAGGGGACCAGTGGGTGGGAGAGCGAGGGGAGTTCCACAGGGGAGGCTACTACCACAGGAGGTAGTGACTCCGAGACCTCCTCCGATGGGGGCTCCCCGGCGGTGGCAGACCCTAGTGCACACGGCTCTACCGTGACATCTTCCGCCACCCCCATTCCATCACTGCCCTCCATTCTGCTCCCCACCTAGTTGCCCGTGCCCGCCCACCCAGAAAGGTGGGCGTCTCCTTCGCCCCAGGCAACTCCTCCCCTGCCCCAGTCAGCCCTGCTGCCCTCACAGAGGAGGCTATTGACCTCCTGAGAACCATCTCTGTAGAGCAGACAACCATTGTCAATGCCATCCAGGGGCTAGCATAAGAGGTGCAGCAGACAAATGCCTATCTGGATGGCATTCACTGTGCCGTGTCTGCCCTACAGAGATCTTTTCAGGCTCTGGCCTCCTCTCGGATGGCAGCCAGTTTCCCTGGCCATTCCGTCCCCCCTCAAACCTCCTCTACCCCTTCCAGCAACCCCTTCACCTGTCCAAGACCCACTACATGCAGCCCTACACCACATACATCCACAACCTCTGCCTCCACTCCCACGCCATCATCCACACCCTCCCCAATTGCTCCGAATAAACGTTTCCTCTCCTGTGCTGACCTCTTCCAACCCACTGGCCCACCCTGTCTTGTCCCCAAACGTGCTCACCTCCTTGCCCTTTCCACTCCTTCCACATCACAGCCCACCCCCGTCCACCCTTCACATTCCCGTGCCCCTTCCCCAGATAAGAAAAAGGCCCGGACTGAGCCTAGGCCATCTAGCTCCACCCGATCCAAACAGCCCCCACTCCCTTCAAAGGACAAGCCCACCCCACCTCCACCTTCCAAAGGAAAGTCAGAGGCCCACCCCCGTTGAAAACCCCCAACCCCACCACCCTCTGCCCCACTTCCGTGAGGTGCCTGGATGCACATATGGTGCCCCATTAGGTGGAGTACCATGCACTTGTGGGAGTCAGGTTGGGCCCGTTGTGGCCCATGGTAATTGTCCCCATACGGACTGGCCATTGACCCTGTTTAGACTGTTTGGCTCTGTGGGCTTCATGTTAAAGTTTCTGGGTCGCCTGTGTTTGGGCTGCACGCCATTGAACCCTGGTCTTTTGTTTCATTTTTTATGGGTGTGGGGCATTTGTATGTACTATGGTCAAGTTGGATTTGCCTTGTGTCAGGTAAGTACCACTTGCTGTGGGGGGTATGGGTTGTGCTGCTGTGAAGGGTTGTGGGGGCATTGCAGGGTGGGTGGAGTGGGTGGGTATGTGACTGTGCCCTTTCTTCCCTTGTTCAGAAGGTTGCGGTACTTACCGTCGTCGTCTTCGTTGGCGGTCTCGGTCGTGGAGGTATATGGCAAGGAGCAGGGCTGGCATAATCTGCAGCTCTCTATCCATGTCAGCCACGGTGCGTTCTGCGGGACTCCAGTGAGTGTTTCCTTATATTTGGTTCATTTCCGCCTGGCGGTGGTTCCCGCCCCGGAACTGACGGCGGACTGGTGGCTCATAATTTGATGGGCGGGTTGGGCCTTTCTGACGGCCTGTGGGTGGATTCTGCCATCATCGTCGGCACTCCTCTGCTGGCGGTGGGTGGTTCGCAGGATTCCTGACTTTCGTTTGGTTCATTATTTGGCAGTCCGGCCCGCTCCTCTGTTGGCGGTTTCTACCGCCACCGCCGGCGGAGAGGAACGGAGAGGAACAGACCGCCATGTTCATAATGAGGGTCTAAGCCTGTGTAACATGTAGCCTGTGCTACTATCCCACATGCTTGTTGTTACAGTTTCTCAGAGCAATTACCTCCTGAGGGATGATATGATAAAAGAGAGATGTACTGCAAAATGACCAGATCATTAAGAACTTGAGTATAAGGTTGCTTCTAAATCAGAAGCCCTGTTTGTCAGAAAGGGTAAATGTAAGGGGTAGGCTAGTGTAAGCTCATGGCAATTAAACGAATGGACCAACTCTAGTGTAAGAATATAGCCAATTTGCATACTATTACCTCTTTTGTTTCTGCATGCTGCAATCTAAGGGCAGTTTGACATTACCTCACACCAAGTCGTCCACAAATAGGTACAATAAACCTTTTCCTAGGTCGAATATAAGCTGGGAAGAAAAAAAGAAATGAAGGAGTATTTCATTTTCTCCCAAACATGCTGGGCACATGTAGTCCAGACTCTGCTGCCCCTCCCATCATCTGGAGAATGGCAATATGGGTATGGTGCCGATTCGAAGCTGGAGATATAGCTTCTTAGCTGTCTATGCAGATATATAGACAAAAAAGTTTCAAACCTGCTACTTAGTTTTAGATCCATAATGGCAGCGGTGAGTGACCTAATCTGGTACCTCCCTGCCCAATGCATGAGCCCAGTAAAGGTCTGTAAGTTGGCTTTTTGACAGTTTAATTGTGGTGGGCTCCATGTCCCATAAATCCTTTAGCCCAATTCAGTTAAGTTTTATTAGGGTCAACTATTTGATCTTATTTCCCATGTTCAATGCTACTATCTCTTTAAGGGCGCAAAAATAACTGTCAAGGGCTGGTGTAAGTTTCAGTATGTGCCAATATTCGATCTGCCTAATCTTAGCCTTAATAGCAATTGCCTTTACCCCTGTATTCCAACGCAGTGGAAGAACTGAAGTGCTCTTTGGAAGGTTAGTAATGGATCTTAAGAACTTGTTTTCTCCAATGGTCAAAGGTGTAAGACCCATGTGTCCCCATTGTTCAACCCCATATGTAGCACTACCCACTGCCTTTGATTGATAAATGCTAAGAGCTGGAGAAATCTGCCTAGTTTTAAAGGCATAATAAAATCTAAGTATGCTAGAGGCATAGCGTGACAGGCTAAGGACAATCTGATATCTAAATAATCAAATTCAGTCACCCTCTCCAGACTCTCACCTTCTATGAACATTTGCCCCTTAAAAGACCAATGGGAGTTGATTGTCGTAAACTTAGTTGTGTCCCTGTTGATTACCAGTCCCCTTTCCCCATAAAACTCTGAGAACTGGTCCATCAGGGTTTGAAGGTCCATTGGGGACCTTGAGACCCAGAGGGTATTGTCTGCAAAGAGGAGTATCTGTGTTTTTACACTAGCGATCCTCAGAGCATCCCCCCTGCATTGTGCCATAGCGGCAACCATGTCATTCACATACAAAGAGAAAAGGGTTGGGGCCAACACGCAGCCCTGTCTTATCCCACGTTTAACTTATTAGCTAATTCCTCATGTTGACCCCACCGAATCTGTGCATGTGTGTCCTGATGTGGGCGTATTAGAATTTCTAATAGTCGGGGAGGGGTGCCCATATTTCTAATCGTTGACCACATTTTTGCTCTTGGGACTAGGTCAAATGCTGTTTTTAAATCCACTTAAACAACATAAAGATGTTGTTTCTGAATGGCCACCGTCTTCCAATAGATAGTTAGAAATCCGAAGAATTGGTCAATGGCGCTGACCTGTTTTCTAAATCCCACCTTAAGAGGGGATAGTACATCACCTTCATCTATCCAAGCTTTTAAAGAGAACAAGATCTGTCTAGAGAATACTTTTAGTGAGGCATCTATCAAGCTTAAGGGCCTATATTTAAGGGGATATCCTTTGGACCCTTCTTACATACCAGGTCTATTTCAGCTGCTCTCCATGATGCTGGTATCTCCTTTTCCTCCTTAATCGCCTTACTAAGTTTATTAAAGTAACTTTCCCATTTGTCTATCTGTGCAATGCAGAGGTCCCCCGGGATGCCATCAGGAATAAGATTGGTAATCGCTTTTCTCGTGTCTAGATCGATAATTAGGGGCAGGGCAAAACTAGGACTCGTTAGTCTGACTGAATCGGGGCTGACATAGTCAACTTCATCTGCCCCATCACATAGGGGGTCATTCCGACCCTGGCGGTCCATGACCGCCAGGGCCGGGGACCACGGAAGCACCGCCAACAGGCTGGCGGTGCTTCCAGGGCCATTCTGACCGCGGCGGTAAAGCTGCGGTCCGAAAAGGGGAACTGGCGGTTTCCCGCCGGTTTTCCCCTGGCCCAGGGAATCCTCCATGGCGGCGCTGCTTGCAGCGCCGCCATGGGGATTCCGACCCCCTTCCCGCCACCCTGTTTCTGGCGGTTTTCACCGCCAGAAACAGGATGGCGGGAACGGGTGTCGTGGGGCCCCTGGGGGCCCCTGCACTGCCCATGCCAATGGCATGGGCAGTGCAGGGGCCCCCTAACAGGGCCCCATAAGGATTTTCACTGTCTGCTTTGCAGACAGTGAAAATCGCGACGGGTGCCACTGCACCCGTCGCACCCCTGCAACTCCGCCGGCTCCATTCGGAGCCAGCTTCCTTGTTGCAGGGTCTTTCCCGCTGGGCCGGCGGGCGCCCTTTTGGCGGTCGCCCGCCGGCCCAGCGCGAAAGTCGGAATGACCCTCGCGGTCTTTTGACCGCGGAGCGGTCTTCTGACGGGGTTACTTTGGCGGGTGGCCTCCGCCGCCCGCCAAAGTCAGAATGACCCCCATAGTGCTGTGAAGTGTTCCCCCCAAGTCTGGTGTTGCACAAAACATATTGGAATCATTAGCCTTGACTGCCTCCCAGATAGGTCTCACATCTGTGAACCTCAAGACCTCCGTGCCTTTGTTGTACATCTCTATATTGTGTTCTTCTGTTCTTCATCAAGTTACAGTTCCCACTTTTCAATGCTGAGAACAAAGCCCTTTTGGCACCTTTGCAATCCTTGTTGATCCGCGTTTTATTACTTCTGTTAAGGGGACAAGGCCTTCCACAATTAATTTTGAGGACATCCCTTAAGTTATCAGATAGAGTCTCATTAATTCCCATGATATCCCCGTTTCTCCCTTCTGAGTTGTCCAGGTTACCTAGATGGCCCAATGCTTTAAAGAGGGCCTCATTCAATCTCTCCATTATTTTAGGCTAGATGGCAACTCAGGCCCATTTCAGGGTGCGCCTGTTATTTGCTGCCTCAATATTCCGCTATGAAACACAGGAGGGGCTTAGAATATGATGTAAATTCAGCTACCTTGCAATGGATAGCGTTATGGTCACTATTGGACCTTGTAACCACCTTCATATCCACCACTAAGTTCCACATAGCGAGAGAGACGAGGACATAATCTATCCTGCTAGTATGACAGGTCTATTATAAGTATAATGAGATGGAAGGTCGGATTTAGTGCGGCCATTACAGGCCGCAAACCACAGGACATTGTGAGTGAAAACAATTGCAGGGTTACCCATGCGCACCTCTTAATAGGCGGTATATTCAGTAGTGGGATACCCTACTCCTCATCTTCAGGCTCGCCTATGATTTCACTCAATTTGCCTAGAGGTTCGAAGGTGGTGTTAAAGTCCCCTCCTGCTAACAGGAAATAATTGGGGTCAGCATTTTCCCTAAGTGCCATGAAATGCTTGAGTGGTGGGAACTTCCTGCCCCTCTTACCTGTCTGTTGTAAATATTATATACTTACAATATGCGGGTGCCCCTACTCGTTATACAGAAACCCTGGATTTCAGCAGTAGGTACATCAAGGGATCTCACGTCTACTTTTAAGGAAAGACAAAACCATATTATTAAACCACCAGAGGGGCGGCTGCTACCCATGTGATGAGCAGAAACATGGAGGTTTGAATAGCCCTCCCTAAAGACTGGTTCTCCTGTAGTAAGCAAATATCATAGCGATTGATAAAATTACCCCATTCGGGACTGCCTCGTTTATGTTTAAGTTTGAATGGCCCACCCTATAGACTGGTTCTACATGCCATGTCTCCTGTAGCGAGTAATTATCATAGTGATTGATAAACCTACCCCATTCTGGACCACCTAGTTTAGTTTTTTTGGGCAGCAACATCCCAACACAAGATATTACCCTTCCTTGGCCATTAGGATTGTGTGGAATCGATGTAGAACGAGGGTTATCATCTATGTGGTACTCTAACCGGAAACCTTTAGAGGTCGAGTCCCTAGTCGAAGTAAAGCCCTCCTGATTGCCTGTTAGATGGCTCACGCTAATTCAATCAATATCAGATACCCCTGGGTCAACCGTATCAATTGTGGCAGCTGTAGGAGTTTAATGGCTTGTGGGCAAGGATGAGGGGGCTAAAATTGTGCCATAATACTGAGCCCAACGTTTTTTTGTATATCCAAACCCACCATCTCTTCCACTAGTTGTTTGTACTTTACTTTAAGCTCAAAGAAGACCCGGTTAGTTACCGCTCGGTCATGGAATCACACTGCTTGCACTATGTCAGAGCGCACTATGGAGAAGCATTTGTGTACATGTCTGATCATGTGAGTGTATTTATTAGAGATTCTTCATTCTCAATTGCACCTTCTCTGAACTTTGGTATGTTGGTCAGATAAACACTAGACGGCTTGTCAACCAAGCTTATGTGCTTCTCTTTACAGGACTCCAATGAGTATTAGAGTAATGGGTTGCATTTGAGGATATTGGGGCTGTGCCCAGGACCTATATGGAGGGCAATCTGCCCTTAGTGAGGTGCTATGTATGGATGGTTGTGCACTTGTAATACTATCTAGCTGGGTTTGCATATGACTTTTGATGCCTCCTCCCCATGCTTCCATAAAGTTTGTGTTTTTAGTCTATTTTGTTCTTTAATGAGGGTGGTATAGGTAGGGTTAGGAGCACTTTTCTTCAGCAACCTACCAGAATGTTTCAGCTGTCTTAGGACCCCAACTTTGTCTGCTAAGGCTGCCAATTTCACCTTCAGATCACTGACCTCTATTTGCAGATTTTTAATCAGGTTAAGTGCCTCCTCCAGCCCTGAACCTTTCTTACACATGCCTTCACACAAAGCACCCTCCCCTTTAACTCACTCCTTGGCTGACCTGCTCAAGGCCTCAAAATGCAGTTAGTGGAGAGATCCATGAGGGCCTCACAGGGGCGTACCTTTGGGGTGGGGGGTGTTTGGGGTGTTGCACTATAGTAAATATATTTTCTGGTACATAGTTAGTTACAGGTGCTTTCAGTCGGTTATGGGGAGGTGTCTGTTGATTTCACCAGGAATTTTTCCATACACACAGAAAAAAACACTCACACTCTCCCCCTCTCTGTTTTGAAAGTCTTCAAAAGTATTGGCTGCTTTTCAAATTATTGCTTCTCTCACTTACTGCCCCTATCAATCCGCATTTGTCTCCCTTTTCACTGCCCCTTAGCCCCTCTCAAGCACCCTCCTTGTCATATAATGTATTTTATCATTATATGCCAGCACGATTGTTGGGAAATCTGAAGCTCACACCTCTCCAACCTTACTGATCAAGCTACGCCCCTGGGGCCTCATATCTGTTTTTGCAAATAACATCGAATTCCACTGGGTCGGTTGGTTAGACATTTGTCCTGACACTGCAGCGTGGGGGCATCTCAATGTGAAAATATTACCAGAGTGGAAAGGCGTAAAGCAGCAGGGAAGGGCCTGGCTCAAGGGTGCTTCATCTCTGTGAAATACAGAGTATTAAAGTACTATATCCACTTTTGCCAAGTGCAAGCCACACGCGTTTCCGATTTCTCTTAATGGCCTCATTGCCCCCCCACCCACTAGTTTTGCAGGCTTCAATGGCTGTGAAGTAGATTTTGCAAGTCTCCACTTGCATGCCAACTGAGCCAGTTGAGAAAAAAGAACATCACATCATCCACTAGATTATGAACATGTAAGTGGATTTATTTGTCTTTTAGAGGAGGAAAATGTAATGCGACTGCCAAAATGTCCTACTTCTTAGATGAGAGGACTAGATACAGAATGGCGATTTCATCAACAACTATGAGCTCGAGCTAAGAAATGCCTGGGATTGTAGCACTCCCCCTTTGTTAATGGACCAGCTGTCTAATCTCTGACGGAGGTGGGACTGGTCCGACTTAAAAACAAAAATTAGTATGTCCAAGTATAAGATTTGGTGAGGCCAGTCCGATGCCAACAGGAGAACTGAGCACTCCAGGCTCTCCCTGATCTTCTGATCCTCACTTGATAATAGAGCAGTTGAGAGGAAGGCGTACAGTTGCAGTCCAACAGCAGACTATCAATCACACTTGCTGTTCAGATGAGATGAAACATTTTCATATGTGGCCAAATACAGGCATCAAGGATGGGGTTGAGGAGTCCCTGCTGGATATGTACCCATTCATGTGATTAACGAAGACATCTCCTGCTGTGTGTCCAAACACTGAGAAATTCCTGCCTCTTCTTGTGCCAAGGATTCTGCTTGCTCTCTGTGTGAGGTTCTTCCTCTGGGACTGCCACCTGCACACCAGGAACTTGGATTTAACTTCTGGAGCAGATGAGGAGTTAGGGGATGGGCTTTGCTGATCATAATGGAAATACAATAGAGACTGCACAACGGAGGAGCTAGGCTCAACTCCCCGTGAAAGTCTTCAGTCAATTGAGACTTGTTCTTCTCACCCACATCCAGGTAAGAAAGAGGGCCAGAACTGTGCCAAGAAGGACAAGCTGGAGCGATCTTTCAGCACAATTGTGGACTGGGACCTCGGCGCCCACATAAAGCAGTCAGGTTTGATTCAGAAGTGAGCATAACCTCCGGGTTGGAGTTTGGTCTCCGAAAGGCTCGCCACTCACATCTTCTCCGTGGGCCATAACCACAGTGTCCAGTTGCCTTGCAGTGAAACGATCTTGTAACTTGGTATTTTCATATTCCCAAGGGTTACTTGAACCACTTACTAAGGGCAGTGAGGATAACCTTGAATAGGATGGGCACAGAGCTTCTAGGGATCCCTTGCTACCTCACTGATCAAAAGGATGCTCAAAATAATGCCCACGGCCGATACCCTGTTTCATTTCTGACTCTTCGTGGTCATGACCATAATGTCTCTTTAGAAGTGAGTACACCCTCACATGCCAGAT